>NC_072409.2:99177500-99777500 GCF_028858775.2 Pan troglodytes | reverse complement strand
TAGATGCCCTTGGTAAGATAGAAGGAGAGAGTAGCTGTGGGCAGGAGTAGGGTGGGCAATCAGAAGTCTCCGCCACCCCAGCTACTCAAGGCGTGGTGGGCAGTCCATGTCAGTCTATAAGCAGATAAACACAGAAACATGGACATTTAGACATTTTGTAACAATTTGACATTGGCATGGCATGGCATCAGTCCAGTGGATAGGAAATGAATCCACAGCAGCTGGGGCTCCACCACACAGAGGCTGAAAAGCCCTGGATGCTGAGGCCTTCTGTCTCTGTCTCCCCCACGAGGGTGCAACCGTCATGAGGGCAGGTAAGCCGCACTCCTCCCTGTTGCACTCACAGATCCTGCCACATCATGGCAGGAAGAGGGGCTTAACGGACCTTTGAGGCAGGATGAGCAGGGACCCACTCATCACCACCTGGTTCCAGTTCAGCTCACTTTCTGTGATGGGTTTGTGGTTCTTTCCTCTCCCGTTTCCCTTCATGATCTTTCTTGCTTTTTCTTTCCCTCCTGACAGCATCTCCTTGATCCCTCTTTCTCTCCTACCTCTTGAATGCGATGACTCCCAAGCTTCACCCCAGAGCCCTCTGCTCCTCTCTGCATGCTGTCCCTCAGGGCCTGCCAACTTCAGCACTTTCCCTACTGCAGGAGAAGGACCCCCAGGTCCCCGCAGGGCTGGGCTCCCTCCGACCCCAGTGTTCTCTTGCATGTCTCTCCTCCCCTAAGTCAAGCTGACACCCAGGACAGGAATCAGCCCCCAGCTTGAACAAGAACAGTTCTCCCATTTTTCTGTGACACTCTCCCCGCTTCTCATCATCTTTTGCTAGCTTCCCGGGGCTGCTTTAATAAAATACCACAAACTGAATGCCCTAAGAAAACCAGTTTCTCTCTCGCAGTTCTGGAGGCTAGAAGTGTGGAAGCACGGTGTTGGCAGGGCCCTACGCTCTCTGAAGCCTCTGGGAGAGGTGCCTCTTCCAGCTTCTGGGGACCTGACCATCCTTGGCTTGAGGCAGGAATCTCCAGTGTCCCTTTCCATCTTCACAGGGCTTCCCCTCCCCAGTGTCTCTGTGTCTTCACTTGGCTATTGTCTCCTCTGTGTCTCTCTCTTCTAAAAAAGCCCCCTGTTGTATTGGATGAGGGACCCCCCCCTTACTCCCGTGTGACCTCACCTAAACTAATTATATCAACAAAGTCCCCATTCCCTAGCAACACATCTGAGGTCCTGGGGAACACACGTGAATGCATAACTTTTCGCTTCCTCTTCCTTTTCATAATTCTTACTCACTGGAAATGTCCATTGAGGTCTCCAAGATGCAGACTCTGAGGCAGAGTTCTAGATGTTATTAGGGAGGGCTTTGGGGATCAACCCCTCCGGAAGGGTGGGCCAGGGACAGGACTGGGCAGAGGGAGAAGTGGGGCATTGAACCAGGGCAAGGCCAGCCTGCTGGCACTAAAAGGGCCCTTCAGCCCGCTGTAACTTGGGCCCAAATGGTCATGTCTTCTAGGATGAACTGAACTGGTTTGAGGGATTTTTAATGCTAAAACTAGAAGCATCTCAGGCCGAGGGAATGGTTGTCACCTTTAAACTTCTGCATCAGTCAGTCACAGAGGGTGGATAGAGGCTCCGTATTCAATAGCCACAACAGCAGATATAATCAGAGCACTTCCTTCCTAACAGTGAAGACAGAACACACCTGAAAACAGATTTAATAGCCTCTAGTGGCTTTCCATCCAAAAAATTTGAAGAGGAAATTGACAAAATATTCATCCTCAGGGTCCTCTCTCAAAAGCCCTTGTTGTGTGAAGGCCACATCTGCCTGAGCAGCTCCACATGCCAGCCTCCACCATCAGACCCAGCTCTGAGAACACTGGCTGCAGGTAGCCAAAGAGGGGCCCTCTGTTTTCCCTCTTCCCCTTTGCTCACAGGAGTGCCCTGTGGAACCCACATCCCCTTTCCCCCAACTACTCAGACTGGCTCTGACTCAAGGCCCATACCCTGTTGAGACTATGTGGAACCCCACTAGCTTTGGGGGATTGATCTCCCTCGAGGCATGCCAGGTCCCCTACCCTTACACCAGGCCAAGAGGTCCCCTGCTGGGGCTATGGGATGATGGCCATGGTTCTGTTTGTCAGACCACAGTGTTTTTCATAAAAGAGGAAGGAGGGGTGCTGCGTGAGAAACTCCCTCCTTCAAGGCTACACTTTTGGTCACTTGGGCGATTGCCCTTCCCTAATTGAATACACCAACTGTGAGCTCACTCCCCAGGCCTGGTCAGAACTGACCAGGTCTTCTCAGCCTGCTTTGCAATCAATGGCTCCAGAAAAGGCAGCTTGATTCACTGAAGTCACAGATCAATGAGACCAGATTTGCATATGAGCTTAGTATATAAATCCTGGGTGAAGTCATCATTTGTCTTCCCTGCTATCTCCTGATTTCCCTCCCTCTCTTGTTCCTCTGCTGCCTCTCCTTTCTGCTCTTTTGTCCTTCTCTTCACTGACAATGTCCTTTCTTTAGAGACTCCTCCTTTCCCCAAGCCCCTAAGCCCCCCTGAGGAATGCACCCCCCTGTACCCCAGATAAATACCCCCATGGTAATTATCTGCTAATTTGCCTCTCTCCCATCACCCCCAGAATTCTGTGAGCAGCTCGTATGCAGAGATGGTGTTTCCCCCATGGTCCCCACTCTGAGACAGAGGGCCTGCCTCGTGGCAGGTGCTCAGCACAGTGTCTTAACCATGTCTTTGACACCCTCCTCTGCTCCTCCTTCTTCCATCTCTCCTCTTCTTTCTCCTCTTCTCCTCTCTTTTCACTTACCTTTCTTAAGGGATAGACCTCTAAAGGTGCTAGGGAAAGGAGGAGCTAGCATGTAGCTCCACAGTTGTGATTCTCATATCCCAGATGCCAAGGAACCACCCTGAGGAATTAGGAATTGTTTTCTTCCATGACAATGTCACCTGTTACAGGTGTTCCCCAATGTACTCCCTACCCTCAGAAGACCTTAAGAACATGAAAACCATGCATGCCCTTCTCTTAGTTGAAGGCTTTGGGAGCCTCACTTGGAGGCAGAGGCACCATTTGACCAAAATAGTATTGGCGGAAGCCTGGAGAACACGGCTGTTGTAGGTCTTGCCAGGGGATGGTGCCCATAGGCTTCCTCTATCCTTATTTTCTATCTTGACCAAAAGTTTGTAATGCTTGCACTGTTTCAAAATAGATTGAATTTTGGGTTTTACTTTTGGCAGTTCTATCATGTTTCCAACTGTTCTAATGTTCTTTTACTTCTTCTGGGATATTGAAAAAAATAACACTGGCATGTTTTGGGGGCCCTTCCTCAGTGTTACACATAGAGATGGATAATCTTTTCAAATAAAAATTGGCATGGATTGCTACCAAGACAACCTCCTACATGATTAGAGACCAGAAAGAAGCCTCAGGGGCCATCTAGTATGCAGCAGGTTGACATCAGAGGCCCTGGGGTTTTGTCGTTGCTGCCTGTGAGCATGGTAGCTGCTGACATTCTCACAGAATGGCACAGTGCAGCTCCACGTCGAATCTTACTTGAGTCTTACGTCGGCTCTCATGAGGTCAGTTGGTGTAATCACATCCCTGGTAGATGAGTGAATGGAGGCTCCCAGGCGTTCTGTAACTCGCCTGCAATTCCATAGCACCACCTACAGTGCAAACCCAAACCTTCTACTGCTAAATTCCTTGCTCTTCCCATTGTGGCACAATGTCCAGGAATGAGCAACCTTCCAGAATGACTGGCATTAGAGGGAGGTGCTTGACCAGACTCACCTGTCACCCTCCTGATGGATGCCACTGACCTAGTTGACAGCGTGGAAAACATTCCCTGATGAAGCCCACTTTTCCTGGGGAAGAAAACCTGTACTTTGGTCAAGTATATGCAAACAGCTGAGCCTCCCTTCTCCAGCTTCCAAAAACAGCTACCAGATCCCATAAACAGGCCTGCCTTTACATAGTTCAAGGCTCTCTTCTGCCTGTGCAGTTTCTTTTCCACCAGGCCTCAGTACTGGCCTTCCTTCTGCCTCCTGCCCTCTGACCATAGCAAAGCCTATTAATATATGTTGTCTTCATCAAAAATAATGTGCAGTTACTCTCCTGTTCCAACCTCTGCTGAAAAAGAATCTGGTTAATTAACATTGATTACAATCCACCAACTGCAAGTAAAAATCGATTGCTGCCATCCCTAATTTGAATGCTCTTCTCTCTCCTTATCTCTTGTGAGAAAGAAGGGACAGAGTGTGAGTAAGAGAAGCGGGGAGAGGAGAGAGGATATTTTTTAAGCAGTCCAATTTCCAGGGTCCCTGGTGAGGGACATTAGTGATGTGCTGGTCCTTAGATCTTGCCCACACTCCTTCAGCGTGGCCATTTTTCAGTGTGACGTCTAATTGCTGCAAATAGTCATTGTGCACATTTGGGCCTTGTTCATAGCTCCCTTCTTTATTGAGAGAGGAGCGATGGTATTGATTCCGGATGGCTAGGGAGAATGCCAGAGAATATTAGTAAGGAGCAGAGAGAACACAGTACATAAACTTTTATGACACAATGTCAAGCTGGATTGTGAAGACATAAATGAAAAGGACAACACGGTCTGTAATTACCAGAAGCCCACATCTTCCATCTGCTGGGGAAGGCAGCCCAAGCTGGCCAGAGCAAATCACAAAGAGGGATGGATGGTCCAGCTCTCAGGAACGGTGGCCCGTAGTTGTTGCTCCTCATTGTTGAGAAAGAATATATGGGGCATAAAAAAGCACTTGTCGTGGGTCACAGGGCAGGCCTGAGAAAAGTGCGTGGATTCTAAAGTCAGCTTGGCCGTTTACTGCTAGCCATGTGGCACTGGGCCGATCACTTAACCTCTCTGAGTCACAATTCCTTTGCTGCTAAAACAGAGATAATAATAACTACTTTGCAGGGATGATGTAAGGATTAAATGAGATGGTGCAAGCAAAACCCTTTGGCACCTAGAAAATAACTGGCTCTTAGCAGACAGCAGATATTATCATCATTATAACTTTTTTTATTCCATCAATATTTATGGAGTGTGTGCTATGTGCCAGTGCTGTGCTAAGTGCTGGGGATAGAGTGGTGCCCCAGCCTCATGGATCTCACAGCTCTGTGGATGAAATAGACATTAATCAATTATTTACCCAATCATTGTGAAAATGCTTCTGTAGAAGGCACTGGTAAGGAAGGACACCACACTATAGAAGTGGCTTTTCCAGGAATTTTTGTTGTTCCTGCTTTTTCAGTAGTCACATTTGCTTATTATCTGTCTCTCCCTCTATAGCATAAATTCCATGAGGACAGGGACTCAGTCTGTTTGGTTATTGCTCTATTTCTAGTTCCTGCAATAGTGAATGACAGGTGGTAGGCACTCAGTAAATATTTACTAAATGAATAGCTGTAGACTTAGGGCACAGAGGAAGAATTTGCACCTGCCTCTTCAGAGCTGATAGTCAAATGGGGTGCAGAAGAAAGACATAGCATGTAAGACTCCATGGGATCAGTAGCAGGGTTAGGTACAAAATCAGTTAAACTTAATACTCTGAAAATTGTGCCTAGACACTGGCATCATGGGGTGGATGTACAGTTGGCATCTTGTATCAAGTAGTGACAGGAAATAGAAAGACAAGGGAACTGGTCATCCATCTCTGAATTGAGCTTCTTTGGCTCACACAATGTGAGTGTGTTTGTCAGGGTAGGCTAACTGGTTAACAAGCAATGCCACCGGAGGGACTCCTCTCCATGCGGTCTTCAGGGCTCAGGCCCTGCCTGTCGGGTCTGGGGTCCTTTGCTGGAGCCCCCACAGGCAGCTGGCAGGTGAGAGAAGAGAGACCTAGGATAACTCAAATGAGGGCACTTCACCCACTCCTTCCTATGTCAGTCTGGAAATAGCCAAGTCATGGCTCATGTTGCATTGGCAAGAACAAGTCACATGGCCTCACCTAGGTGCCAGAGAGCTGGGACGTGTGTGCCCAAGTAGTGTGTTCAAGAGGAGGAGTTGGTGGGCGCTCCATGTCCCTGCCACAGTGGATTCAGTAAACACATACGGAGACTCCAGCGCGTGCCAAGCACCTGGATCCCAGCTGACCCGAGCTCAGAGCCCTCCAAGAGAGCGCCATCTAGTGGAGAAAACACATAACATAAATAACTGTGATAAGCCTTGCAGGAGGAAGGACCGCAGGCACTAAGTGAGCACGGAAGAGGGAGGGGTAAATTCCGCACAGATTACGGGGCAGGTTCACCGGGCTCAGTCAGCCTGAAAAGGACTTTAATACTCTAACCGCTGGTGTGCTGGAGATGCCTAACTGTACATCAGAGATGTGTGTTTCCTTTGCGATAGTATACACATGTCATTGGTAAGCAGCTGTCTAGCATGGCCCTCAAATTCACAGCCTTCTTTCACCTGGGTAAGGCCTGAGACGAGTTCTCAGTGGAATGTTAGCCAAAGGGATGATGATTACCTCTGGGCCATCCATAAAGAAAAAGGTGTTCCTTCTTCATCCTCTCATTCCTCGTTCATGACTAAATGCTGATGCCCGAGTTGCTTGGTGAGCTTTATTTGGGGAAGGAAGAGCTGCCAGCCTAGTCTCTAAATGACCATGTGGAGCACATTTACCCCAGAAACATCCTGCTGACATAGAACTACCTCGGACACCATGTGAGTGAGAAGGTGTGTCATTGGGTTTGAGGCATTATGCATGTTGGGTGTATTTGTTACAGATATTAGGTGGCTTAATAGAGGTGACTCAAGGGAGAAGAGCCAGGCAGTAGCCATAGGGCTTTCCAGGTTTAGTAAACAATGAAAACAAAGACTCAGAGGCAAGAAGATACAGAGTCTATTCAATCTCCTACATTGTTGGTGGGGGGTATAAACGGCACAACCGCTTTGGAAAACAGTTTAACAGTTTCTTACAAAGTCAAACATGTGCCTATCCTACATTCCAGTAATTCCACTCCTAGGTATTTACCTAAAAAAATGAAAAACATACATCCACAGATAGCTTTGTGCTAGACATGTTCATTGCAACTTTATGAATGATAGCCGAAACTTGCAAACAGTCCAATTATTACAATGGATGAATGAATATAAACATTGTGCCATATTCATATCATGGAATACTATTCAGCAATGAAAAAGAATGGATTACTACATGTAACAAGATATATAAATATCAAAATTATTATGTTTTATGAAAGGAGTCAGACACAAAAGAGTATATGCTCTGCTTTCTTTCTATAAAGTTCCAGGCAGGCAAAGCAGCCTATGGTGATGGAAACCAGGACAGTGGTTGCTTATGGGGGAGAAGACCGACTTGGGGGAGACATAAGATGCTTTCTGAGATATGGAAATATTGAGGGGGTGATATATGCATGTATCAAAACTCATCAAATTGTATATTTAAGATCTGTACGTTTCAGCTGGGTGCAGTGGCTCACGCCAGTAATCCCAGCACTTTGGGAGGCCGAGGCGGGCGGATCACCTGAGGTCGGGAGTTCGAGACCAGCCTGACCAGCATGGCAAAATCCTGTCTCTACTAAAATTACAAAATTAGCCAGACGTGGTGGTGCATGCCTGTAATCCCAGCTACTTGGGAGGCTGAGGCAGGAGAATCGCTTGAACTCAGGAGGCGGAGGTTGTGGTGAGCCAAGATTGTGCCATTGCACTCCAGCCTGAGCAACAAGAGCAAAACTCCGTCTCAAAAAAAAAAAAAATCTATGCATTTCACTATATGTAAAGTTTTCTTTAATGGAAACTAAACAAAAAATGTGTTCAGGAAAATGAATAGCTAATTTTTACTAGAGCATGAGATTCTAGACTGGGGAATAAGTGCAGGGTGCAGTAGGATGTGAGACTGATGTAGAGTTCAGGGCATTTAATGCCAAAAGAGTTGTGATTCTATTACCTAAACCATGGGGAACCATCTAAGACATTTGAGAAGGGGAGAAGCAAGCTCATGTGCAAGTTTTTGGAATGTAAATGGTGTCAGTATGGAGGAGGGAAAAAAGGAAGGTGACAAGTTTTGTTAGGGGCAGGGGTCCCTATAAGTTGTACATGGACTGGAATTTCCTGACCCATGTATGCAAAGGCCAGCCCAGGGAGACTGCTGGGGATCTAGTGGCTGTGTTTGCCAAAGGTTGAATGATAGAACAAATAGTTTCTTTCACACAAAGAATATTTTAATCCCTGTGACTCTATAGTAGGATCAGTCCACGTGTTATTATTGGAAATGATTTCTATTATTAGTTACTATTACTACTCTTGGACTGCAGAATGCCAAGGCTTGGGAGGAGCTGGGCTGAGCCCAGAGAAAGAAATGGTCTGTGAAGTTTGCATTTTCCAGAGCTCAGCACACAGGCACTCAGCCTTGCAGCTACTTATTTTATGTTCATCCACTCACACCTTGGGCAGTGTTCTTCAGTGTGTGTCAGAAGCTCCACAGCTTTGGACAGTGGTGACTGGGTGGGGGCCGTACCCATAGGGGCCTGCTTCTCTGGAAAGCAGTGATGGTGGAACCACAGGGCACACGCTCAAAGGGTGTGTGGTTATTCAGGCCCACTACTGAGTAGCCGGGTGTGTTTCTCAAATATTCTGGGAGAGACAGTGGCAGGAATGCCTCCTTGCCCTCATGATTTGGCATGTAGATTAACCTCACTGACTTCTTCAGGCTTCAGAAAAGATGTAAGAACTACCAAAGCAGCTCAGAAAACTCTTGTGTATTAAGGAAACATTGTGGACATTCTCCGAGTGCTGCTCTACGCTGGCATTGGACACAGAATCGGGTGGGACGGACGGGGCCCCTTCGCCTCTCCTGTTTCATGTGCATCAGCCAGCAACATTTCCACATCGGATATTTTCCAAGACGGTCCTGAGTCTCTGTATTTTTTTCCTTTTCAGCAAAGATGATTCATTAAATGTCAAACCAAATATGACCTTATTTTCGTACCTTTGTCAGACTTAAAAAAAAAATACCTAGAGATCAGAACAACAAATCCTTTGTCAGTTTCTGAAGTAGGGTCTCATGAGTAGCAGTAATTGTAGTGGTATGTACATAGCAGGTGGTCAGTAAGTGCTTAAAAGACACCTAACCTGAGCCACACGGGACCTTCTGGAAGTTGAAGCCAGGCAGCTGCTTCCCAGGGTCTTGTCATCCTGGCTGTGACACCCTAGGAGCTCCCCTCCAACCTCATCTGTGGGTGTTATGCAATTTCATGGTGCTAAGCTCCTACTGAATTGTTGCAATGTTTGCAATCCCACGGTGCCCGAGTCTCTCAGTGGCTGTAGGGGGCCCTCATTTAGTCCACCAGCTGTCCTGAATGCGCAATACTCATCAGGTTAAGAGTTCTTCAGAGGATCCTTGCCCTGCCCTGAACAGCAGTGGCTTGGACATGATGAATCAATCTTCTTGGAAGCTGCAGATGGTCAGACTTCTTTCCAGACTTCCCTGGAGGTGGAGCCGATTACCAAAGATAACTGGCTTTCTCTGGCAGGGAGACCTGTTTCCCACTATGGGCAAATCTGTGGGCCTCAGAACTCTTGCACACATGGGCCTTTGTCATGAAGAGGCAGCAAAGCAGAGTAAAAAACTTTTGAGGCAGGCAGGCCTAGGTTTGAATCCAGGCTCTGCCATTTACTAGCAATGGTGCCTGATCCATTAACCTCCAAGCCTCGGTTTCCTCATAAATAAATGGAGACAGTAATGATAACCACTTGTATTAGGATAAATATTGCTAGGTACCATAACCAGCAAACTTAAATTTCATATTCTTGCCATGAGAAGATTCTTTCTCTTGCATGCGAAGTCTAATGTGAATGCTTTTGATCAGCAGCTCTCTTCGTGGCTCCTCTAAGGGAAATAGTTGTGAGGTCAGGACTCCTTCCTTTGTGTGTATCTCCCACCTTCTAGTGCCTGGGAGTCTATGTTTCCAGCCCTGGAAGAGGCAAGGAAGATGGGGGGTTGAGGTGTGGAGAGAGAGGGATAGAAAACACAAGCATTCTTGAAAAGATGGTCAAGAACAAAAGCTGTCAGGATCTCTGCTCACAAGCTGTGCTGAAACACAAGAGATTAATGAAGAATTGTCTCCTAATTCTTGGTAGCTGGAATTGGCCATGATGGGAATATTTACACCACAAAAATTGGCAAGTGCTACAAATCAGGGCTTTTCCCCATAGAGAGCTGGTTGTTAAACATTTCCAAGAATGTCATTGGTCCCCTCCAGCTCTGAGTTGTATGGGCATCTCTGGGTTTGAGCTCTCTCCTCAAACCTCTTGTGTCAAATGACGTTTGAGAAGGAGGTGATCCTGTTTCGAAGCTCTTTCATGAAGTAGTCTCTATGGAAATTGTCATAGAACAGTGTCCTTTGCCAGGATTCAAATTCAGTTCTGCCAGCCTCTAGAGGCTGGGTATTTTTCACTAAGTCATGCTTTGTTTCAGTGACAAAGTCTAGAGCTTTGCCCATATCATAGAAACATGACATCCCACATTCTCAACATGGGAAGTAATATTTGGAAGGTCAGAGGCTCTCTCCACTTGCTCTCCCTAATCCTGCCTCAAGTCTTTGTCCATTCTTGACCTTTTCTCATGCTGCTAGAACTGAGAGATTTTGTGGAGCTGAGAAGGCTTGACTAAAAGGGGAGCTCCCTTACAGCAGCCCCAGTACAGAAGAGTTGTCTTCTAAAATTGATTCTTAGTCATGCACAGCATGCGCCCACGCACATGCCCTGTTTCCTAATATTAACATTTCCTACTTTTGCCATTTTCTTTTCTGAGACTCCTGGGAACCATTAACAGGGTTTTCCTGCTACCCAGGATTTGCAGGAGAAGGCAGATGGGCCCAGAGCGGCCCAAGTGACGTCTGGAAGCATGTGATAGAATTTGCTACCGGAACTCCAGCTTTTCTTACCTGTGGCGAACATTCGTCATCATTTCCCAAAATAGCACAGACAGAACAAAGACTTCTCTGGGTCTCCAGGCTCGCCTTGGCCCGGGTCTGTGTGCACTGGAGGACTGGGCTGGGCAGAGGGGTTAAGGTTAGCTTCACTCCTCGTTGCAGTGGAAGAAAGGCAGGGTTCAGTGCATTTTTGCTTGTTTTTACAAACTCAGTGGGACCACCTCAGCCCCCCCCCCCCCGCCAAATTTTCACTCAGACCTTCCCCAGACTCTGGAACACAGCCGCACACAGCCGCACACAGCCACAAGCTCCAGGCAGCAGTGGATGAATGGCAAAACCTGAAATGATGTCAACTGCTTGCGCCGAAGCCAAGGAAAATATGCGGGGGCCCTTGGTGGCTTCATCCCGGTGCTTGTTGCAATGCAGCTGCGAGTCATAAGTTTTCCTTCCGAGCAGACAGAGTACCATACATCTGAATTGGATTCTGAACCTAGCATACACTTTCTGACCTCTTGCAGCCTCCCCCTGCTCCCCAGCCTCCTTGAAGAACTCAAGTTCTTTAAGATAAAGTCAGAGACAAATGAGGGGAAGAATGTGGGGTGGCTAGAGCTGGTGGTATGTTGGAAGTGTTTGGGGGAAGAGCTTAAAGTCCACAAGGCGTGGCAGTAGGGATGGGGAGGAAATATGACCAGGCAGGGCAGGGGACAGGAGTGTAAAAGATCGAATTCCATCACCAAAGTGACTCCAAGAGTTGAGACAGCTGTTTTGATAACTCAGGACCTTAAGCCAATTCTCTGCTGATTTATAGAGGTTTTTACATTTTGTTTTGTGTTTTGAAGAGGCAGAGGCTTGAGTTGCCTAAAATCATTGTTCCAATCTTCCAATTGATTCTAACCATGTAGAATCAAGCCAGAGGGTTTCTGAAAACTTCTAACCATGGAGACACAGGACAGAGCTGGAGGGCTCTGAGGGCCCAGAGCATCCTTCAGGCTGCTTGATGGTGGAACCATCTCCATGGTCAGTAATTCTGCTTTTGAATCAGAATCACACAGATGCAGCCCTAGGGGAATATTGTAAGTACCCAAGCAGTGCATTTTATGGATCAAATGACAAGTTGGTGGAAGCCTTATTATTTTTCAGAGTCCAGCAAGGCCTTGGAGCCTGGGAGAGGGAGCGGTTAAGCATAACTCCCTGGTTGCCTCCTGCTCCTCGTGCTCCTCCTGTTCCTCCGCCTCCTCCGCCTCCTCCCCCTCCTCCCCCTCCTCCCCCTCCTCCCCCTCCCAGCTGTCTCTTTCTCCCTTGACCCTCTGTAAATTGCTCCAGCCAAGTGAAGTTTGGAGAAAGTAGGGTGTGACAACATGATGGGATGCAGGGCCTCTCCTCCTCCACACTGACTGCTGGGGCTGGGCTGGACACAACCAGCCATCTCCAGAACAATGCCTCTCCCCCTCTTGCTCCAGCCTTGCCATCGCTGATACACAGCTTTCATTTTATGATTGTTTTTATACAGCAAACACTTTAGGGGGCAAAAACTCCCCCATGGCTGCCAGCCATACCACCTTGCGATTGCGGTAGCAAAGTAGGACTCTGCCTGATTGGTGGGTGCTACAGAGTCCCCTGGGGTCCTACGTGCTCTGAGTCAGTGGGCCCGGTGACTCGTGTCCTGGCATCCTCTCTTCTGAATCTCTTGTCTCTGTGAGAAGCAGACGGGGCTTCAAGTCTCCCCAGGAAGGTATAAAGATGAGCTACAAAGTCAAAAGACCCAGTCCATATTTGAACCTCGAACACCCATTCTCTTACACCAAGAATAAAATTAAAATAGCTTAATAGCTACCAGTTTCTAAGAACACAGAGAGTGCTCCCAGGCTTTAGCTGTCATCATTATTATTAATGTACCATTAGGCACTGTCTTGGTGCTTTGCATATGTTTTCTCGAATCCTTACACTAACCAAGCAAGAAAGGTACTTTTATCCTATCTTAAAGATTTGTCTCAGAGAAGTTAAGGAACTTGCCCAAGGTCACAGAGCTAGGCAGTGTTTGAGGCTGCCTGACTCCAAAGTCTAAGCTCTTTGTAGGAAAACCCACAGCCTCCTAATACTTTTCCTCTGTCTCCTTTTTTCTGCTTCATTGGACTCTACAGGGACTGACCACAAGTAGGGCTAGATCCTCAGGCTCCACTGGGTCCTTGGCTTCCTCTTGGAGAGGAACTGCTTCTTTGCTTCTCTTTCCCCTCAGCCTGTGGACTGGCCTCTGGGACTCTTAAAAGAACCCCTGGCGTGTTTCCGAGTGGCAGTGCTGTGAAGAACGATGGTCTTTGCAGAAAATGCCCTTTCCGATGCTCCTCATGGAGCTGGTGAGAATAGCACTGAGGAGTGGGAATGGCTTGAAGCTCAGAGTGTTGCCTCCTGGGAGCAGCCTTCTCTGCAGAATGCATCTCCAAGGCCTCCCCATCTACACTGGGTGGTAGGATCCATATGACTCCAGGAGGCTTGGCAGGCCAAGGTCTCACAGCTGTGGGGGCAAGGGGAGATGGCCAGGAAGGAGGAAGAGGCCATGGAGTCCATCCAGGACCCCGAAGCCACAGCTACTGGAGCCAACCTGGACTTCCAGGTTGGGTGATCCACTGAGAAGCAGAGCGAGAGAGAGACAGAGGGAAAACTCTGTGACTCCAAGATCTGTGGGAAGAAAGCAGATGCCCTCACCTGCAGTAGGCCCTCAACCCCAGCATTCTCTTCTCTATGATGTGGGCTTCAGGGGTGTGTGTGTGTGTGTGTGTGTGTGTGTGTGTGTGTGTGTGTGTGTACGCATGCACGCGTGTGCTGTTGCTGCTCCCAGGACTCAAATCTTCCATGCCTGGAATGCGGAGCCAGGTGTCTAAGATAGAATCCATGACGTTGTCTGGTGGGAGCTAGACAGGGCATCTCCAAAGATCCAGAGTAGAATAAAGGGAGGATTGCAGGCATGCATGAATGAATGAAGAGATGAGCTAGGAGATCTAGTTGGTCTACTCTGGTCTCCTCTCTCCTTTCCACAGGCTACCTACATAGCCCTGTCTTGTACTTTCTAATTGAATAAAAATTGGATCCACCTATGAACAACCCTCAGATACTGTATCCAGGGTCATTGCCGACGTGAATGCCAGTCCCATGGCCTATTCTAGGTAGTCTGTGGGGAACACTAGGCTGGAGACAGGAGGCCCACATGTGCATGCCAATTTGGCCCCCAGTAATCTGTGTGACCTTTGTTAGGCCTCTTTCCTTCCTTGGGAATTAGCCACTGGCTCTGTCAAAGGAGGGTGGTCCTGGTAGAAGGACTATTGTAAAAATAAAACAATAAAAGAAAGATAACAAGTGTTGGCAAGGGTGCGGATTAAAGGGAACACTTGCACACTGTTGGTGGGACTATAAACTAGTACAGCTATTGTGGAAACAGTATGGAGTTTCTTCAAAAAACTACATATAGAACTCTTCTATGATCCAGGAATCTCACTGCTTGGTTTGTAGCCAAAGGGTATGAAATCAGTATGTCAAAGAGATGTCTGCACTTCCATGTTCACTGCAGCACTGTTCACAACAGCCAAGACATGGAATCGGCCTAAGTGTCCATCAACAGAGGGGTGAATAAAGACAATGTGATTTATATAATGGAATACTATTCAGCCTTAAAAAGGAAATTGTGTCATGTATGACACAGATGAACCTAGAGGACATTATGTTAAGTGGAATAAGCCAGGCACAGAAAAACAAATACCATATTATCTCACTTATACGTGGAATCTAAAAAATTCAAACTCACAGAAGGAGAGAGTAGAATGGTGGTTAACAGAGGCTGAGGGGAGGGGGCATTGGGGAGGTGTTAGTCAAAGGGCACAGCATTTCAGTTAGATAGGAAGAATAAATTCAAGAGATCTCATGTACATCCTGGTGGCTATAGTTTATAACAATATATTGTATACTTGAAAATTGCTAAGAGGGTAGATTTTAAGTGTTCTCATCACAGAAAATGACAAATTTGTGAGGCATGCATATGTTAATTCACTTGATTGAGCTGTTTCACAATTATATACATCAAAACATCATGTTGTACGCCATAAATATATATACTTCTATGTCAATTTAAAAAACTTTTAAAGAGGGTGTGGCCTAGGTGATCTGCTGGAGCCCATCAAAATATGGTGGTCTGTAAGTGGCCTTTGCAGGTGCCCACGGCCATCGCACACTTGGCCTTCAGTGCAGAAGCCACAGTCACTGAAAGCCACAGACTCCTCAGAAGCTGTAGTTGAATTATCAAGTGTCTGCCGCTCAGACCTTAAATCTTCCAGCTCATGGCAGGGTGACTTCCAGTCCTGTGGGCAGCCCTGTCCTCAGAGCCATAACCAGAGAGGGAGGGAAGAGGGATGGAAGTTCAGGATGAGGAACCCCCAGTGCTGGAGGTGAATTACAGGGCAGACGGAGGCAAGGAAAGCCAGGGCAGGCAGGGAGGGAGGGAGGAGGAAAATGCAGCTTTCTTGGGCTAGGGACCAACCAAGGACAAGAGGCTTTTTAGTGCTGCGGGGTCCCCCTCTCTCCCACTCTCTGACTCCTGAATAGTGACCCCAGGAGGCAGGAGCAAGAAGGGGAGCTGGAGTCTCTGATCTCTGTCAGTGGCTCCATCCTAGGCTGATGATTCCAATGATTTAGTGATGATAACCGTCAAAGAAACTCCCAAGGTAAGGCACGGCTTACCAAACAGCCTCGCTGGGAGTTTAGGTCAGGGAGGGAAACAGGGTCTGAAAGAAGAAAGGCCAGGAGAAAACCTCTGCAGGCCAGGCTGTGGCGAGGGAGAGGGGAAGCCAGTATCCACCCACCAGCACACAGACCGTGAATCATCTCCCTGGTGAGAGCCCAGGAGCTGCAAGGATGGCAGGGGAGAGAGGCCTGGACGGCTGGGGGCCTACAGGTCAGTCTTTTGCCCCCAGAATAGCAGGTTTCAGGCAGGCTCCACTCCCAGAGCTGGTACTACCGAAATTGCATGCTGCAGGGTGAGGAGCAGGTCTCCTGTCCTCCCTAATCCCCAGTCTCCTAATAATGTTCCTGCAGGCATCTGCAATTTCATCCAGGTATGGAAGGCTTTATTATTTAGGGAATTATTCATACTTTTATTGTGCACATACTGTGTCAGGAATCGTGCTCAGTATTTTGTATATACCGTATTAGTTCTCCAGAGAAACAGAAGCAATAGGGGTATGTATACACATATATATAATAAATGATAGAGAGGTAGGGAGAGAAAGAGACATTTATTTTAGGGAATTGGCTCATACAATTGTGGCAGCTGGCAAGTGCAAAATCTGCAGGGCAGGCCAGGGGGCTGGAGACACAGGGAAGAGTCGATGTTGCAGTCTTGAGTCTGGAGGCAGAATTCCTTCCTCTTCAGGGGACCTCAGTGTTTTCTCTTAAGGCCTTCAACTGATTGGATGACGCCCACCCACACTCTGCTTTTCTGAAAGTCCACTGCTTAAAAAATCCGTCAATATCAAACAGACCTTCACAGCAACATCTAGGCTGGTGTTTGTCCAAACAACTGGGTGCCATAACCTAGCCAGGCTGATGCATAAAATTAGCCAGTGCACATACTTTACCTCTCTTAATTCTCACAGCAACCACGTGAAGTAGGCACTACTATAATCCCCATTTTCAGGCTAGAGAACTGAGACTAACGAGGGCTTACAAGTTGCCAAAAATAACACAGCAAGTAGGTGGTAGAGCCAGGACTCAGATTGAGGATTGTTTAATACTGAAGACCACCCTCAGCCAACGCACCGCACACCTTCCTTGGCTTTAGTCCCAGAGATCCTGTTTGAAAACACATACACTCGGGCAGAATCGCACACTAAATAAGTAGTGAATTTCTTGCTCATTCTATCTTTCGAATGTTTTGAGAGTATCTTTGATGAGTCAGAAGTGCGCTAGTGAAACAGTCTGGCCAATCATCTTTTGCCCCCTGGGTCAGCAGTTTTCAACGCTTCTCATCTGGAGCGCCCTCATCTCACTGGCATGAATGGGCACGCCTGGCATTTGGGGCGATAGCACGCTTGTGGTTTCTTTGTTCTTTCATATTACATGCCACAAACACTTTCCTGCTCAGATCATAGCCTCTCTGAGACCCTGCCCAGAAGTTCATTTACTCAGGAATCCCCAGCAGGCTTCAAATTGGATTTGGGGCTTCTACTGTCCCAAACCAATCAGCATGGTTGTCTGAGATGTGGGGTTCCCAGGAACTGGAAGCCAGGGTGCACATCAGCCTCCAGAAGACCAGGCCATCAGCCTCCTCCTTTCACTGCCAGAGGTCCAAGACCCCACTACTCAATTGCCTGCACTTGGAAACACGGGCATCATTCTAACACCGAGTCAGAAGTAAAGAGAGAAAAGGAAGAGAAATTTGATTCCCATGAAGAACCTTGAGAAATGAGGAGCTCGAATTGAAAAGCAAAACTTTTTTCCAGCTTCAGGCTCCCTGGAGAAGGGAGAAAAACCCCAAAAAAGTGAGGCGAGAGAGAGCTCCTTGACTCTATGCCTCAACTCTCATCTGCCAGTGGTTCCTCACATGGCTCTGTCTCTCCCATTGGCCTCCAGGCCTCTCCCCTCTCTGCTTCCACCTCCTGGATAGAGCTGGATGAAAAAGGTCGACAAGATGACCTCGCTAATTCTTATCAGCTGATGTTCTCTGACTGTACGTAAACACAAGACAAATGGTTTCAGCCACTACAAATCCTGACCCTGACATGCCGCAGACCTAAAGTCAAGCATGCACCAACACCGAGACTCCCACACTGTTTCTCTTGTGGAAGAAATCTGTCTAGTAAGTTCCCTTTCCTCTGTGTGAGAGGGAAGGGAAGGAGAGAAACCAGTCCGCTTGCACACAAAGCCTCACATGATGAAGGCCTGGGGTTCACTGCTTTGCTAGGTACCCCCTGTTCAGGCACCAGCCACCAAGTCTTACACAGCATTTGCTCCCTGGTTGTGCCACAGACTGGTTACAGGAAGAGGAAAAAGGCAGACAGATGTTGCTTCTCAGCTTTCAGGTTTTAGGAGCCACTGGCTCCACGAGATTCGAATACCACAGGTGTTTCTCAGCTGGAGCCAAGATGGTCAAGTTGCAAGGGGAGACAGAACCTCATTATGATCAGAGATGTGAGATCAGAGGTGGTGCTGTGTGGGCTTCTTGAAGTGACTACTTAGGCCTGAATGAGTCAGTTGACCAGTCTTGTCCTCTGCATCAAAACATGGATTTCATTTCTTTTTTTTTTTTTTAAATCAGAGAACTGATTAAACAGCATTTTATTCCGATAGTGATGTCTCTAAGAGGATCCCTCTGATCACAAGATCCACACTCCAGGGACCATCGGTTAGGGGTAAGCCAAACATAACATAGAGGGTGCCCCGTGGTGGCCTACTGCCACGAGTTGGGTTCAGTCGGAAAGAAGGACATTTGGCCAAGGGGAAGACCCACTACAGACATTAGTGACAGGTGCTCTCTACACTGATGTCAGAGGAAAATGCGAAGGAAGGAGAAAAATGTCTTTCAAAACAAGTATATTCTAAAGAAAATTTTGTGAATGGGAAGGTTGATACATGAGCGAAATGTTCCAGCCCACAAACACATGGGTTATGTTGGAGGATGGCAGGAAACTTACATTTCCACTAATACTGGGAAAAGGCGGCTCTATCTTATGGATATCAGTTGCATATTTTTAAGGTCTCTCCCTCCCTTTCTTCCTTCTGCTTTTCTGCCTTCATGAAAATAGAACCATATCTACAGTGAAGTGTGTAATAGTAAGCAAAACTGCTTAGAGTGGGTCTTGAAATTCATGCTTGAATCTCCATGTTACAGGACTAGGTCACCGATCTTGGAATATGTTGGTTTGGATTCTCTTTGTGTGTGAGTCTAAGAAGCAGAACTTAAAGCTAAATTGAGCATGGATAAATTAGTCAAATCCCCTTACCTTTCAAAAGGGAGGAAATCAAGACCAGAGAAGTTAAGATTCTTAAAAATCATCACATAGACAAGATGAGTCCTAAAGTCTGAGTTTGGAAAAGTGATACCAGTTGCAACTGCAGATTGCGGGGGAGAAAGCCCTCTTTTTCCTGGTGAAGCGTGAAAGCCTTTCAGAGCCCTCCACTAGCCCCATGACCTTACTTCCTTTTGTGGGCGACTTCCCTTTCTCTCTTTGTCTCTTTCCTTCCAGCATCATGCTTTGAAAACAAAGGATTTGGAGGTCTTTTGTATTTTGAAAAAGCTGCAAGGGCATCCCTTTGTTGGACAACCTATCTCGTAAGGTGTTTTTGTTTTTGTTCTTTTTAGAGACAGGGTCTTGCTCTGTTACCCAGGCTGGAGTGCAGTGGCATGATCATGGCTCACTGCAGCCTCAAACCCCTGGGCTTAAGTGATCCTCCCACCTCAGCCTCCTGAGTAGCTGGGACTACACGTGTGTACCACTATGCCTGGCTAATTTTTCTATCTTTATTTCTTGTAGAGGAGGAGCCTTGATATGTTGCCCAGGCTAGTCTTGAACTCCTGGGCTCAATTGATCCTCCTACCTGGGCCTCCCAAATCACTGAGATTACAGGCTTGAGCCACTGTGTCCAGCCTCTTGTGAGGTTCTTAATGGCCAAAGAAAAACCTTAATTGGGAAGGCCCTCAGAAATATTTGATCCTCCCTTTGAAAATGTTGAGGGAGGGGGTGGAGGAAAATGGCTGAATAGAAGCCTACATCGTTTGTCTCTTGAGCAGGAACACCAAATTTTAACAACCACACACAAAAATCACCTTCACAAGAACCAAAAATCAGGTGGGTGATCACAGTACCAGGTTTTAGCTTTATTTCACAGAAAGAGACATTGAGGAGGGAAAGGAAAGACCATCTTGAAGGGCCAATGCCACCCCTCCCTCACCCCCTGTGTTCTCCTTCTTCCAGGAGAGTACAGTAAGGAGAACCTGTGTGCCTGGAAGAAGGAGAGCATGGTGATTGTGAGGCTCTGCATTGAACTCAGTGCTGCCCTGTCACAGAAAGCGGAACCCACTGTATTCAGTTGGTGCCCCCGAGAAAGCATTTGGATTAGCCATAGCCGGAGGGTCATTGCCCATCTCAGCATCAGGGCTTGAGTTCTGGCAAGTCTCAGCACCACAGGCGGGAGTGCTCTGGGGCCTTAAGTGAACTTGAGAGACAGTCTAGGCCACAAGGACTGCAATTCCAAGGCAAGTCCTAGTGCTGAGCTGGGCTCAGAGCCAGTAGACTGCAGAGGGAGTGGGGGACCTACAACCTGCTGAGACACCAGCCTAGATGGCTTAGGGAGTGCTTGTGCCACCCCTCCCCAGCCCCCAGCATTGATCCTGCTGCACAGAGAAATCTGTGAACTTGGGAGAGGGAGAGTACAGTGGGTGGGGGACTTTGCATTGAACTCAGTGCTGTCCTGTTACAGTGGAGACCTGTCAGGATTCATCACCTGCTAACTAAAGACTCCCTGGGCCCTGAATAACCAACAATGATACCCAGGTAATATGCCATGGGCTTTGGGCTCTTAGATACGTTGGCTTCAGGTGTGACCCAGCACATTCCCAGCTGTGGTGGCTGTGGTGAAAGACTCCTTCTGTTTGAGAAAAGCAGGGGGAAAATTAAGGGAACTCTCGCATGTTTGATTTTTCAAATGGATTCCTGCCTGTGTGTGACCACTCTTTTCTCTCAAAAACTCATCATGGGAACACTGCAATAAAACCAAAGAACCAGGACACCAAAGATTGTTATATATGGATTTGAGAACATAAGGGGAAATTCCTGGGCTCCCAGAAGAGGGTAAGGTAAGAGTAGAATTTTTACTACCCTCCTAGCCTCTCCACCCTCAATGCTATATCCAATAATTATCAACTCTGAAAAAATGATAACATTTATAGCATCTCCAGTTTTGAGCATTAATAAATAGTGAGCTTTCTGATATCTTGGCTCCTTACCAGTTTGGGCTGGCACCAAGACCATTTAAAAAAATTTTTTTTGTGGGCACATAGTGGGTGTATACATTTATAGGGTACATGAGATACATTGATACAGACACGCAGTAAGAAACAGTCATGTCTTGGAAAATGGTGTATCCATCCCCTCAAACATTTATTCTCTGTATCACAAACAATCCAATTATATTCTTTTAGTTATTTTATATATACAATTGAATTATTACTCACTGCAATCACCCTGTTGTACTATCAAATACTAGATCTTATTTATTCTTTCTATTTTTTGTACCCATTAAGCCATCCCCACTTCCCTCCTACTCCCCAACCCCCCTACCACCACTACCCTTCCCAGCCTCTGGTAACCATCCTTCTATTCCCTATCTCCATGAGTTCAATTGTTTTAATGTTTAGCACCCACAAATAAGTGAGAACATACAAAGTTTGTCTTTCTGTGTCTGGCTTATTTCACATAACATAATGACTTTCAGTTCTATCCATATTGCTGCAAATGACAGGATCTCCTTCTTTTTTACAGCTGCATAGTACTCCACTGTGTATATGTAACACATTTTCATTATCCAATTATCCGTTGATGGACATTTAGGTTGCTTCCAAATCTTGGCTATTGTGAACAGTGCTGCAACAAACATAGGAGTACAGATATCTCTTTGATATATTGTTTTCCTTTCTTGTGAGTATATACTAAGCAGTGGGATTGCTGGATTGTATGGTAGCTCTGTCCTTAGTTTTCTGAGGAACCTCCAAACTGTTCTCCATAGTGGTTGTACTAATTTACATTCCCACCAGCACTGTACAAGGGTTCCCTTTTCTCCACATCCTTTCCAAATTTTTTGGAAATTTAAATCAAATAATATCATTTTCTTGCTCAAAAATGTTCCAATGACTTCCTTTCACTCTCAGAACAAAACTCACAGTCCCTCCATGACATATAAAGCCCTACGTAACCTGGCCCCTACCTATTTTCATGGCTTCACTTGTCTTTCATTTTGTTCCAATCACATTGGCATCTTTGTTTCTCTAGTACACAAAATAGTCCCTGCCTCAGGGTCTTTGCATTTGCTGCTTCATCTTTCTACAGTGTCTTCTGCACAAATAGCTATATATCTAACTCCTGATTTATTCACATTTCTGCTCAAAGAGGCTCCCTTCACCCCCCTATTCACCCCATCCATCATTATTCCCTCAACTTTACTTTTCTTTGTAACACTGATCTATTTATCTATTGTTTATTTTCTGTTTCCTTCATTCAGATATAGATATCACAAGGCTAGTAATTTTGTCTGTGCCCCTAGAGTAGTGCCTAGCACCTGGTGGGCGCTCAATAAATACTTATAGAAGAAACGAACGAGTGACTTAATATTTATTGTTCACATATCTTTATCTCTCTCTCTCTATATTTTTCCAAGTATACACCTACCCACACACACACTCCTCCTACATGCAAATACACACATATCACCTATCACACTAAGCACAAAACATTTATTCATGAGGTCAGATTCATAAAATTCAAATTTATTAGGCATTAACTGAGTATGCTGTAAGTGTAAAGCTCCCTACCAGGTGCAGGGACAAGAGGAAAGTCCTAGATAAAGAAATAAGAATGGTTTGCACTCTCCAGCAAAGCCCTCTTTCCACTGAATCTTCACTAAATCTATTTTGCTTACTGTAATTGTAGCAAAAAATTTACATCAGAAATTATTTCTTTGCACTCACATATGTCCTGAAACTTCATTTTGTTTTTAAGCATGTCACTTTGTAAAATTTTTCCTTTTTTATGTCATTGTGTCCTTGGCACTATAATTACCCTTTTACATTGAGTTGCAATTTTGGAATAGTTGATGAGGAATACTCCCAGTACTGAGCTCACACAATTAATTCTTCAAAATAAGATTTAAAAACTCTGCATTCTGGATGGAAGACCCTGTCTAGTGATTAGTTGCCTGGAAGAGCTTGTTACAAGCCAAATAGAAGGAGCTGTCATCCTGTTGATGGTTTCCAGGGACTAAGGCTCCAGGACCCGCAGTAATTTCATTTGTCATCATTGCAAAACCAGATAGTCACGTGAGCTGCCAAGGCCTGCAGCGGAGCAGGTTCACTTGCCAACTGTCCTTAGGAATCGGAACACAAGGTAGACAAGGCAACTGCTGGAAATGAATTATTTCTAGCAGTTATATTATCATTGTCGTGAAAAATGGAGGAGGCAGTGAGGTTGGATATACTTGTAAAAATTTCCCAACTCTAGGCAAAAACTTGTAATGATGAAGATATCTCCAGAAATCATAAAAATAACTATCTCCCTTGTCATGGTGAGAACAGGCTCGGAGGAAGCTTTGATCAGACAGGGCAGCAACAACAGACCAAGAGGAGGAGAAAGAAATGTGACCCTGGGAGAACCTCCCTACCAGCGTGTTGGGTGTCAGCTGGAGGGAATTCACCTCCAGCAAGACAGCCTGGAGCACAGTGTCCCAGGAGAATCAAAACACAGGTGATACTGAGTCAAGCAAGAGTGCCAGAGGAAGGTGGGGAAATCACCACCCTGTGGGCAGTCAGAGCTGCACTCGCAGGCTGCCGAGTCTGTCTATCTGTTGATTCGTGGAAGTTTCTCAGCCAATACCTTGGGATAAAAGTAGAGGACTCAAGTCCCAGGGAAGGAGATTAGCAAGAGCTGAAAAGAGCACAAGGACCTTACATTAGCCAGGAGAGGCTAAGTTATGTTGTGGTGACAAACCTCAAAGCTCAGCGACTTAAAACCACAAGTTTGTTCTTGCTTGTACTATGGAACCACTGCAACAGCAAAGGACTCAGTTCATCATTGGCACTTAGGGATACAGGCTGATGTGACAGTCACCATCTTAAAGATTGCCAGTCACCCTGCCT
The DNA here is from genome assembly GCF_028858775.2 of Pan troglodytes. Lineage (NCBI taxonomy): Eukaryota > Metazoa > Chordata > Mammalia > Primates > Hominidae > Pan > Pan troglodytes. Next base: position 99,753,692 of record NC_072409.2, on the reverse strand, counting down.
GAGAGAAAAGAGATCTTGGGATGGGGGACTTACATCAGTAAATACGTGCTCTATCTGAGTAATGACCCCCACACAATTCATTGGCCAGGACTAGGTTCATGGGCTTTACGCAAGAGATCCAGGAAGTACAATTTTACCAAGTAGGTAGGTGGAAAGGAGAACTGGAAATAGTTGGTGAATAGCATTAATGACCAGCACAACCCCCTCCTAGTGCTGTGGGGTGCTCAGGTCGTAATGAAGAGAATATTGTCCAACTCAGTACCCGAGATCCAGGGGAGTTTGAGAGAGATAATATGAGGGAGGAGAAATGGGAGAGGGGGAGAAATGGCAAAAGCCCAAAATGTGAACATGAGCCCACAAAATGGAGGTGGGAAGCCTGAAGTGGCAGAGAGGCATGATGTCCCTGCCACCTAGGCTTCCCCTGGGAATCTCATCTAGATGGTGGATAACATAATTCCAAATCCATCCTCTCTCATTGTGGGGACTGAGGCCACAAACACACTCCTTCCTGCAATCCTGATGGGCTACGGGTCCTCCAGGACCTGCAGGAGATGCCCAGCAGGTTATACCTGTGAGAAAATACAGATGGGAAAGTTGGGGAGGAGAGGCAGAGGCTGACACCTGGTGCTCATCGTCCTCCGACTTAGATGCATTTATATTGTTTTCAAGGAATGTCGTCGTGAGTCTCAAACACCCACAGGAATAGATAGAAGGAAGAATATTTTGAAGCTTTTGAAATTCTCAGATGTGTTCCTAAGGGAGGTGGAGGACTTTTGTTTGCTTAAGGCTCTAAAGCAGAGTTTAACAGAGCATAGTTCAAGACCACCTGCGTCTGAATCACAGGGGAACTTGTTAAACACGCAGCTCCCTGGGCTTCTCCAGACTTGCTGTATCAGAGCTTCTGGGGATGGAGCCCAGAAATTTGCATGCTTGACAAGCTTCCCCGGTACAAATGAAAGCTGGAGAACCACTGCCTTAAAAAGGAATAAGATGGCTCTTGGGGTGGCACAGGTTGGTCCTTCCTGGAAACAGAAATGGCAGTCCTTCTAGTCCCATGGCCTTAGACTCGAGGGCAGCAGTTTAAAGATTCCCATGGATATCACAAATCAGTCCTGTATTTATTCTGGTTCATAACCTAATTCTGGCGCCAACCTCTAAAATGTTTCAACTTTCCCCGGCATTTGCCGGAGTCTGAACTACCAGTTGCTGCGATGGGAAAGACAGGTGGCTGGGCCTATGGGGCAGGGGATCTGCTCTCCCCAGGAGACAATTACATGCTCAGAAAAGGACAACCATGGCTTGTCCTAGGCAACAGAGGGGAACTCTTGTCAGCATTTTGAAGAGCTGGCGCCATGCTTGAAAGGGGCTGACGGGAGCCACTGATTGGTCTGGCTGAAAAACAATTGCTTATGAGGAGGATCAGTGTCAACTTTGAAGTGAGCCATGCTCGAATTAGCACCGTCGTGGTAACAAGCAGAATGAGCAGGGCTGAAATGACATATTTAGTCAGGAAAGAGGCCTGCGTTTAAGGACGGATTCTTTCAAAAGGAAACAACGCAGGAGACTTGGATGGGCCTCTGGCTCCTTGTTTGTCTGGTTTAAAATTCAGGAAAATTGACATTTCATTGAGTGGCTCCTTCCCTGGCGTTCCGTGTGTAGCTTCTGTATTTCTGTAGCAGATGGGACCAGTCCTTTCTGGATCATTATACTGGTTCCATCCTTCATGGTGCCATGTGTCTTGAAGAGTCATGCAACCTCTATGTGTTCCGGAGTTTCCAAAGGTGGGCTGCCACGGCTCCCTGCTGATTGTGGGCACCCTGAGCAGCTCCATGGAAAAAGCAAACCACAGTGGCTCAACCCTGGGAACTGAGGTCCCTTTTCCCCTCCTTCTTAAGGATCATCTCCCTCTAATAACTTGCAGAGAGTGCTCGTGGTGGTGTGATGGTGGTGGGAGCACAGCCGAGTGAATGGCGGTGCCACCCTCTTCCCAGCCTCCTTTCCCCCCGCCCCGCCTTTGTTTTTTGCTTCACTGTGAGCTTCCACTCTCTTTATTTCTGGCCTCAGCTCCAAACTCTTGGTCTCCTGATCCCCTCAGCTGAGGTTGTCCCTTCTCTTCACAGAGGCCCCAAAGCAAAGTTTGTAATGCTCAAATGAAGTTCTTGGGCCAGGTCCCCTCCTCCTCCCTAGGTCTGGGTAGGTGGTGGGAAATGGGGCAGGAAGCTGGTTATTCTTCCAATTATCCCTTCATAAGCCTTTACTTGTTCAACTTCCTCTTGGAGAAAATGTGGGAATAATGCCTCCCTTTAAGAATAATAATTTCTAAAAAGCCTGGCTCAGTGCCTGGCCAAAAAAAGAAAAAAGAAAAAGCCTGCAATACATATTTCTTGAATTGGACTATTTTCATTCATATTAAAACTGATACTCTTACGATATTTCCTTCCTATTTTGAAGCGGCATTGATTCAGCCTCCTAGATCAGTCACATTACAGATGTCATACAAAGCGGGATTTTTTTCTTATCTCTGTAGCATACACAACGAACAGCTATACTTGTCTTAATTTAGGAGCAAAGTGTTTTTGCCTCTTTGCTCTTAAAACCGTTCTTTACCAGAGTTCAAAATGCACAGTTGGAAGATGTTGTCCAGTTTGTAATTGGGAGCGGAAGTCCATTCCTAGCTCTCGGCACACACCCAGCCAAGTGATTTGACATTCTTCATCCTGGCCTCCCCACCAGTAAAACTGGGGACAATGTCCATCTTCCTGACGGTCATTTGTCAGCTGTGTTGTAAAGATGAATAAAAGAAGATCATTCACACATGTTCTAATCCTCCAAAGAAAAAGTTGCTATAGTAACCCAAAGCACGAGTCGAGGTCTCAGTTCACTGTTGGAAAATCTTGCAAAAGAAAAAAAAAAAGTTTTTGCGTAGGGGAAAAAAGACATCATGTGTCAATCACCCATTTAAGGTAACACTTGGAACTCACAAACAGATCGAGAATCACTTCCGGAAGGTTACAGAATGAGTGTGTTGAGAGTAACTTGCAGCAAAGAAAAAGCTGAGCGCAGCTCCTCGCCGCTCGGCCATCTGGCGCGCTCCCGCTCCCTCCACCCTTCTGTCGCTCACCTGGTGGAGCGCGGCCCGGGGACGGCAGGGGGCGGCTGTGCGGCTCCGACGCCACGCTGGTGCTGCAGCAGCAAGCGCCGCGAGCCAGCCACGAGACAGGAGAGCCCATTAATTGGCTAATTTTGCTTATAATGTCTGGTCACTGCTTGGCAGGCCCAGCTGTCTCTCGGGCGGGGTTTGCTTGGGCTCGTTTGGAGAACTGGCCTGGCTTGGAATTTTTTGAATGACTTGAAGACATCTTCAAATGGCTCAATCTCAGACCGACTCCCATCTTTGTCTTTACCTTTGCCCCACACTCTAGATCAACCCTTCTGGCCCAGCTACCTCTGGCAGGCCAGTTCAGAGGCTAACCTCAGTGGGTCTCTCCAAGTTCCTGCTCTTTCCTGACTTCAGACTCTCCTTTCAGGTGGGGGAAGATGGCTGGGAACTCTCAGCTACCCACAGTCTGCCTTGGGAATCCGCTGTAATCAAATGTGTCACTACCCGAGGGACATCTCAGGTTCTAAACTCATCCTAGGTCCCTAGCACCAGAGGACATAAACTTCTCAGGTGTTTACTGCAATCTGGATTTCAGTACTTTTCTCCTGAGGGGTGTGTGTGTGTGTGTGTGTGTGTGTGTGTGTGTGTGTATGTGTGTGTGTTTGTGTGTTCCTAAGGTATTTTTGGTTCTTTGTGAAAATTTGCTAGACATTGCTGAACAAAGATGAGCCCATGGCTCACCTCTATTTGATGTTTGAGTTTGCTGTCAGTTACCCCTGGATGTTTTTCTGTTTCTCTAGGATTTTGCTTTGCAAACTTCTCACAGACCTTGGAAACATGCTTTTTTTTTTTCTTTTTTCAATACAGCTTCATTCCAATACCCCACCCCAAAATTCTTCCCTTTTTAGACCTACAGAGGGACCATGTCTCCTACTATCAACTTCAAAATCTTTAAGAACCTCATAACCTTATACTCCCCTTCTTTGCCCCCAAGAAAATGCTATTACCGTGCCCTCTATCTCTTTCTGGGTCTGTGCTGGAAATGCCTTTTTATTCCTTACAGTTTGCCCAGCTTCCTCTTTTATTTGTCAAAGATTTCCTGAAACCCCATTTTCTTCCCAATGACCATTCTGCCCATTGGAGGGGACTGGTGACTTATCTTAACATCCAATGCACGGATGTCTTTTCTTCCTTCCAGCTGTCTCAGCTTTCACATAATGAAGATTTTATAATCTTTTTATTTGCTCAATGCTTGCAACTTGGTGCGTGTGACTTCTCATCCCTTTGGGTTTGCAGTGTGCAAACTACTCGACATCAGATGTTGTCTTTACCTAGCCTTGTCCACTCACTGCATGGCTCCAGGTAATTTAATTTTCCTTCACGATAATGAGGAGCTCTGGTTTACAAATGGCAAAATGAAGTACTGATAGATTCCTCACAACAAATTAGTGGCTTGATTAGACATGGAGTTAATCTTTTAGTGCATGAGTTATTTGGTCCCATTCTCTACAGTTTTTCCTTTTTCTTAGATCCCACAAAAGAGGGGAGCCATTCTTTCCATCTAAATTCCGCTCCACTTCCCTTACTACTTGAGGGACATTTTATACATGCTATTCCATGAAAATGAAAAACTCACGTTGCAAAGAGCAACAACATTAGAGCCTTTATCTTACTTTTAAGTTTCTAACAAGCTCTCAGAATGTGACTTGTTTTTCTTCGGGAAATAATTCAGTTAACAGTCAGTTACGGTTCTTCTCAAGGATAAGATAGAGTCACTGAAATCCAATTCCTTTTGAAGTTTTCCTTTTTAGTGAAAGTGTGACTCTGGGGCTTGTGTGTGTGTGTGTGTGTGTGTGTGTGTGTGTATGGTGTCTTGGAGTCCTGGTAAAAAGAACAAAACTGTAAGCATCTTGGAGGAAATGTCCATAGCTAAATTCAAAGTTGAGAGCTCTTCCCTGGGCTCAAGTTTCACTGAAAACCCAAAACCTGGGCCAAATTCAGCAAAAGGCTGATTTGTGGCTGCGACCCTTTAGGGCTGAGCAAATCTGATAGTTCATCAGGAGTGGTTTCTTGGGGACCCCAGGTCGGTTTGTGGGAGAGAGTCTGTGTCCAATTAGGACTTGATGTGCAAGGAGGGTTTACTAATGATCTGAAGAACAATTTTGGGTTTCTGTAAAGAGCAGCCACACACACATGCACACATATAGACACAGACAAACACCTTATCTGGGTTTTGCAAGGTTTGCATGTGAGGGACTCTTCCAACTGCATTTCACTTTGATGTTTTCAGGCTCAGAGAACTGTACTTTATTATTATTTTTTTTTAAAAAAAGGAAATTTCCTGTTGTAAGACATTCAGAAACCAGAAACAAAGGAGGAAGTGTGCTGCCTCCTCCATGGGAAACATCAACCCCATTTTTACACCTTTAACTAGGCCCCTCTGGGATGAACAGTGATGATCACTAGCCGTCACTTTGGAACTCCAACTTTAAAGAAACATTTCTGACACACAAATAATTTGCAAACACTAGGGCTGGAAAAGTCCCGGTGCAGCTTCCAGTTATTAAGCACAGATCGACACTCAGGCGTGCTTTGGTCCTGGAGAATCTTTTTACATAAAACAATTAGATCTGCCTATGTATCTTGTCACCAATCAAATCACTGCTTTGTGCTAAAGCAAGATAAATACATGCCTGCATTCCTTGTGCAGGGAAATAGCCTAAGTGAATTATTTTGAAAATCTGATTGTGAGATATGCCTGTTCCCTTTAACAAACAGAAAAGGCAGAGTTGAATGACTATCCTTGTCCTATAAAATCCCAGCTGTAGTGAAATCAGCTTCTCATGTTTGCTGCTAGATGATGGTAGAAAACATTTAGGCAATTGCTACTTCTTTTGAAACACTGTGAAAAGTAACACAAAAACAAACCAAAACAAAAACAGCAGGAGAAGAGAATGTAAAATAGTTTTCAGGTAGCATTTGGGAAAAAAAAAAAATCCAAAGAGCAGTACCTTTCTTCCACATGCTTCTCAGTGTTTTTCTCTTTGTTTTGACTGTAACCTTAATTCTCCACATCTAGCATGACAGATAGCAAGAAGAGTGAATTCTACCATATGGTTGACATCTTAAAGGAAGTTTCACTTACATGGTGGAAGTTTAGAGGAGCTTTTTGATGTACTCGAGGGAAGAAAAGGAAAAAAGAGTGCGTATGTGTGTTTTGTACGTCTACTCATGCAGGATTTTTATTTAAAAACAAAAACCCTGGATGTCTGGAAATAATTGAGATTCCACATAATATATAAATCAATAAAGAGAAATGCATAAACAATTCAGATAGCAACCAAGAAACAGATTAATGTAAAATAACATAATTCTGCAACACATTGTCTTCTGCCTTCTTTTTAGGTAGTGAAAACATGTGTTTGTGTAGTCTGGTTTCCAGGACATTCCCTTTAAAACATCTTCAAAAACGTTATCTTATCTCTGGCACACTCTGGCCTTAAGCCGGAGTCCGATGTCTCTGGGATAATGATGGTGAATGCTCATGAGATCCAGAAAGCAATATGTTAACCATACAGTGTTCAAAACTGTTCATCAGATGGAGACACTGGTATGTGCATATTCCGCGGCACAGCAGCAGAAAGGATGGAGGGCCTTTATGTTGTCTGATAATGCAGCTCTTTGAAACATTGCTGGCGGACTCTCTTCACATCATGTCACACAGGACAAGAAACGGGACAGGCCCTCTCTGCTTCTCAATTCATCGACCTGCCATACAATACAACAAACCAGCTTTTTCAAGGCCCCCTGAATGAAGGCCTGTGCCTGCAAGGGAAATTTAATTGGATTTCTTTATGGGTTGCAACAATCCAATGAAAAATTATGTAAGAATGGCATGATTCAGTTTCAGCATGCACTTGAATAATAATAATTTTTTTTTTATAACAAGAATTCTTTAAAAAAAAAATAAGAATTTTTAAATGAAAACACCCTGCACCAGCACTTTTCAGCTCAACTCGACCAGGCAGCCCAACTTTATACATGGCAGCTTGTGTTGTGTGGATGTTTGTGTCATTGTCCCAGCTTAGAAAATGATTTTAAATGCGTAGATTGCAACACATTCAGAATGGAGTCGGAGGCTTTCAAAAGTGTTTGATTTGGCTTTCTGGAAGAATAACGTTGTCTTTAACAATGTCCCCGGCTTTGAACCAAAGTGCATTTGTGCATCCTAGAGAGCAGGAAAATGTCCATCACTCCATCCATTCTTCAGAACATCTTTGTGACATATGAAGATTAAGTCCTCTGTCACATTTTGACATTGCCAAATTGGTAACAGCATTGCAGATTATTTCTTATCCTCCTCCTGGAAGTGGGCAAGTGGCTAGTATCTGCCTAAGATTCCTTTTTTGTTTTTCCTTTGCTAGGACCCTTCCTCTTATTCCCATGGTTCCAGGTGTCCTTTCTGGCTACTTGGTCAGCATATTAGTTAAAAGGAGTTCATTGCACGCATCTCCATCCACAAATAGCCACACAGTTGAAATTCAAGGTGGCAGATAATTTAGGTTTATCTCCTTTATTACTTAAGCTATTCTTTCACTCATCTATCATCCTTTATTCACCAAATCACATGCTCTTCCCAATACCTGAATACATCTTTTGCATCTAGTTCACCTAGAAAACCCATACTCATTCTTCAAGACTGGGTTCAAATATCTCTTCTGAAAGGCCTCTTACAACACTCCACACCATTGCAGAGGAGGAATAAGAGCTTCCCCCTCTGTGCTCCCATCACTGCTTACATGTGTGCACCTCTCCATTACAGTCCACATCACATAGTTGTAACTGTGTTTGTAGGTTAGGCTTCCCCAGTAGACAGTGAGATGAATTCAAGAACCACCAGTCATATCTTTCATTGTATCCTCAGCACTTAATATAGTGCCTGCCACAGGGTAGGCATTTAATTAATAGTTCTTAAGTGTGTGACTGAATTGATGAATGGATATATGAAGATAAAAAAAACAGGTAACCCTCACATTTACATGCCCAGCAAAAAAAAAAAAAAAAAAAAAAAAAAATCTATTTTTCCAAGGAAGCAATGTTAATGCAGGATTTTATACACTTGAATCAGGGCTCTGTGCTGAATTTCTATAGAAATGACTAAAAGCATCATACTCATTCAAGGAAATGATAAGCCTAAAAACTTTACAGTGGAAATTGTTTTAAATACACATATAAATTGGTTGAACAGGGCAGCCTAGTAACCAATCACTTGGTATTGACATGTCGCATAATAATAATAGTATTTGACATTAGTATGTGCTTTGCAGTTTTCAAAGTACTTTTACATTCTCAAATTTGTTCAGCTAATACTCATCAAAGGCTTGCTATATAGTAATCACTCTGCTATAGTGTTCCATACTGAGCTACAATAGTGAGCAAAATAGGCCTCATGGAACTTACAGTCTAGTGGAGGAGGCAGATTTTAAACAAATCATTGTATGGATCATTGAAACTGCAGACATAAGTGCTGTACATGAAAGGAAGAGATTACTTGGCGAGTCTCTATGACATTTTACTTGATATTTACACCTTTGTCAAGGTTACAGACAAGTATTCATTACCACATGTTTAAGGTAGAATGGACAAAGTTTACAATGGGTAGCAAGAGAGGAAGCAAGATTAGAATTCAGTTCTTCTATTTCCAAGTTGGACTAGGTATTGAAAATGACTCCATGCTAAATTTCTTGAGGTATTGCTCTGGGCTTTCCAGAGACTTTCAGACTGAGGTGATGGTAAGAGGTCCCAGCTTTGTGAATGGTAAGGACTTGGAGGCCCAAAAGCAGACTTTCACAAGAGTGTATCAAAACTGAGAGGCTTGGTAGTTGTATTGGGTGTATGTGTTTGAATGAGTACATTTGTGTGTAGCCATGCAAATGTGGGGGGAGGTGTGGTATTGATAGGGATAGTGTGCATGGTATCCTCTAGTTCTTGTTAATTTAAATGAGATGGTCACCATTTGAGTACTTATGACAAGCCGGGCATTTACATATATTATTTCCATTTTACAAATGACAAAAAGGTAGGAAGCCATGATAGCTGGTGCTTAGAGAAATTGAGGAAGTTGTCCAAGAATATGGAGCTAAAAGGTGACAGGGCCTGGATTTGAACACAGGTCTGTGGCCTCAATATCTGTGTATGTTGCTGTACCCATTGTGCCTTCTACCTCTTGACCTGCACATCATATGGTTTTATAAATTTGACAATTGCTATCAACAGAACATTTCCATCATCTTTACTCTTACACAGGCACATAGACATTAGAGGATTCTCAGGACAATTGAGTTGGCTGCTTTCAAGCTATGAAGGCAAATGAGTTTTAGATTTGGGTAAGAACCTTCCATGTGTGCACACACACAAACACACAAACACACACATCTCTGTTCTGGAGCTTGTCTTTATAGCTCCACTTTCTTGCCACCAAGAAGAGACCTCAAATGTGTTTCGGGCCTCTCTGACTTCAATGGGATACACATGTGTGCATCTGGAGATAGCATTTGGCTGGTGGAGAAGAAATGAATTGTCATTTTCAGTGACCATAGAGAGAAAACTTGATCCAAGAGCCTCTTTTTACCATGGGAAGTAGCTTTGTTGGTAACAGTCCTAATCTTCTTTTTCAGTGGGCAAACAGGGTAATAATGCTTTTTGCCAAGGGTCATGGGGAAGGGTGGCTCATGGGGGACTAGTTGACCATTCACGGGAGGAAAAAGAATCTCAGGAGCTGTAAAACCACTGCCATTCAACCCCGCTCCCAACAGTTCCAGCCCCTCATATTTCAGCCTCTCATAACTTTACAACAAATTCTCCTTTTGGGATAAAAGTTTCCAAGTTCAGTCTCTGCTCCCTAGAGGCCAGCTTTTTATGGGAAATTTGTGCTAAATCAGCAAAGCTATACTCAAGACGGAGAAATACAAGACACAATGCAGTTTCCCTCTGCCAAATTGAAAGAGACGGTCAGCAGGGAGTGTCCCCTGAGGTTGTGTCTCAAGGATGTCTCTTGTTTCTAAAGGTTTCATGCTTGGATATGAGCATAGCAATGATGAGAAATAGGATCGCCAGTTTCAGAGATGTCTGGATCGATGACAGAGCCAATAAATGGATATTGCCAGTGAATGGAGACAGATGTGAGGGAGATTGGGAGGGAGTAATGAACAAACAGACAGAGATTATAACACCGAAAATATTAATTGAAAAGGACTTCTTTGATTCAGAAAACAAAAAAAACAAACTACCAGATTTGAATGGGAAAACATCCTTCTTGAATGCACCCATGTTTGTGCAGGTAAGAAATCTCTCAAATTGGGTAGCTAATGTGTCCTGAGCATCTACCAAGTGCCAGACACCACATGAAGCCATTGGCATTGTGTTCCCACATTCTCATCACAAGCCTCCATGGCAGAAGTTACTATCCCCATCTCACAGATGATGAAACAGAAGTTTGTTCATTCATTCAGTCAATAAATATTTTTGGAAAGTTTACGATGTGTTTAAAGCCATGAACAAAACCATAATGTCCCTTTCTTAGGAAGGTCACATTCTAGTGGGGGCAGGGCAAAGACAGCCAACAAACAAGTACTTATATGTCAAGGAAGGATAAGATGGTGAAGAAAAATAAAGCAGGATGTGAGGTGACATTGGGCAGTCAAGAGCTCCCTGATGAGGTGACATCTAAGCAGAGCCCTGAGGAGGAGTGTCCTTGATGTATTTGAGGATGCACAAGCAGGCCAAGTGGCTGGAGTGGAGAGAGCAAGGGAGGGGGAAAAGAAATGAAGTCAAAGAGCTAGTCAAGGGCAAGATCCTATAGGACTTTGTGGGCCTTGGAAAGGTTTCAGATGTTAGTCTAATTGCAAAAGCAAGGCATTGGTGGGGGGGCGGGGGCGGGGGTCTATAGCTAGGGTACATGTTCAGCTGCTGTAATAATTTCATGAAATCGAATTCTCACTCATGTCACATCCACAGGTACAGTCCAGAGTAGTTAGTGTGGCTCTGGTCCACCCTTCCCCAGGGTGTGATGGTGAACAACCAGCAAGAGGGGAAAGGAAGAAGTTGAACTTCCCCTTCCTTTAGAGCATGACCTGCACCTTGTTCACGTTCCTTCTGCTCACATCCCATTAGTTCCAGCCCAGTCACATGGGTACATCAACGACAACAGAGGCTGGAAAATAGAGTTGTTAGTCATTGGGTAAAATTCGGAAGATATGTGACTTAAGGGAGAAAGGAGAATAGATGTTTGGGAATAGCTAGGAGTCTGTCACTGGTTTTGAGGGAAGGAGTGACATGATTTGACTTATGTTTTTAATAAGACTACTCTAAGGATCAGATGAAAAAATAGTCTGGAAGGCCAGGGTGGAATTCCAGTAGGGTGGAACTACTCTAATGAAGTAGTTAGCAAGTGATTTTAATAATTCTGGTAATGAATAATGATGGCACAGACTAGAGTGACAGGGCAGGAGATGGTGAGAAGTGCACACATTCTGGATATATTTAAAGGTAAGTTTAGATAGATTTGCTGATGGGTAAAAACGTGAGGTAGGAGAAGGAGAAAAGGAAGTCAAGAATGACTCCTAAAACTTTGGGCTCAAATACAAAAAACAATGGACTTACCATCTACCAAGATGAGGAAGGTTGGGTAAAGAGCATATTTGGCAATGAAATTGAGTTTACTTTTTGATATACTGAGTCAGAACTGCCTATGAAACATTCAAATACAAATGTCTAGAAGGAAGTTAGAATTTTACCATCTAATTTAGTAGGAAAATCAGGGCTGGAGATACAAATTGGGGAGTTGTTGATGCTGAGATGAGATTTAATACCACACACAGAGATGTAATGAACTTGTTCCAGGTGCTGATCTAACTAAGATCCCTCAGCCCATGTTTGTGTTATTACAAAGCCTTGGCTCTTTCCATTGGGCCACATGAGCCATCTAGGACCTGCTGGTCTGCCTTTCCAGACCCATTGCTCATTGCTCCCTCTCCTTCCTCTCTCTTTACACCCTGTTTCAATTTTAATTTATGCCTTCACCATTTCACTAGAGAAGAGAAACAAAATATGCTTCCATCCAAGAGAGAGATCATGTAAGAAAGGAGTGCCTTAGGGGTAGAAACTCTGAAGGGTACATCAGAGGACTTAAGATTAAAACAAAGCTGAGCCCAAAAGCTGGTGGAATGGGCTCACCAGGAAAAGGGAATTGGGATTCCCTGAAGACACAAGTCACAGATGAAACAGTGGGGTGTGGTGATGGCTGAGCAGGTGGTAGAGGTTTGTTGGGAGAATAGAAAGAGGAATGCCTCAAGAGCCCATGAAGTTAGGTGAGGAACTTCTGGGAAGCCATTGGCATCTTTGAAGCCTGCACAGGAGGTGGGACTGGTCTTTATTTCACAGTTCTATTTACTTGGCCAAGATAGCTGCTTGAAGAGCTATTCATGGGCAGTCATTAAGAACAGCTTTTATGAAGATGTCGTGAGGATTGGGGGAAGACTGGAGAAGAGTTTTGAGACTTTCAATAATCTTCCATTGATTTTTAGCAACTCTTTGTTTCTACCATAACTATGTTATCTCAAAAAGAAGAGAAAGATTCTGGAAGAATGAAGAACGTTGGGAATGCCATCATTAAGGTTTGCTTTTATGGACTTTCCTTATTAATTCACTTTCCCAAGACCTATATTTCCCCATGAGTTAACTGACTGATGGAGACAAGGGATTTTTGTCCTCCTACCCTAGAGGCCTTATTATAGGTTGAATTATGCTCCCCTTACAAATTCATAGGTTGAAGTCCTAACTCCCTATACCTCAAAATGTGACCTTACTTGGAAATCAGATTATCGTGGATGTAATTAGTTAAAATGAGGTATTAGAGTGAACCCCAATTCAATATACTGGCATCCTTATAAAAAAGGAAAATTTGCACACAGAGACACCCATGGAGTGAAGCTTATGTGAAGAGACATGGAGAAGACAGTCATCTACAAGCCAAGGAGAAAGGCCTGGAACGCCTCCTTCCCTCAGAGCCCCCAGAAGGAACAATCCTGCCAACACCTTGATTTTGGTTTTCTAGCTTCCAGCATTGTGGGTCAATAAATTTCTGTCATATAAGCCACCCAGTTTGTGGAACTTTGTCATATAAGCCCTAGCAAATTAACATTGTCTTCTACATATGTAACTTCAACAAGTATACACGATAAGATACCAAGCTTGGCCAGGGGACAAGGAACTTATATAAAAATCATTACCTCATCTCTAATTTGTTGTGAAATTTGGGCTAGGCCCTTTTGATTTGTCTTTACTGATGCTTTTTAGAACTCAAGAAGCAGTTTTCAGATGCATTAGCGACCCTGGTGAAAACTGAGTCATGCCAAACACATACTCCTTAAAGAAAGTTGACTACACCAATTCAGGGGACAAAGAGAGAGACAGAAATTTAGATAATGCTGAGAGTTAGTCCACCACCCTACTCAATAGGTTTATGCCTCAGAATGAGTATGAGCTGAGAGGCAGAAATCTGTGTCTCCAATCTACTGTTTTCTCCTGGTCTCAGTTCTCATGTGCCTTCATGCAAGAGCATCTTTCTGTGGCAAGAGTGGTTCCTGTCTATAAAGATGCCATCTTAGTCCATTTGTGTTACTATAAAGGAATACCTGAGGCTGAGTAATTTATAAAGAAGATATTTATTTGGCTCTTGGTTTTGCAGGCTGTATAAGAAGCATGGCACCAGCATCTGCTTCTGGTGAGGGCCTCAGGAAATTTCCACTCATGGTAGAAGGCAAAGGGGAGCTGGCATGTGCAGAGATTACATGGCAACAGAGGAAGCAAGAAAGGGGAGGGAGGTGCCAGGCTCTTTTTAACAACTGGTTCTCGTGGGAACTAATAGAGTGAGAACTCACTCATTACCATGAGGATGGCACCAAGCCATCCATGAGGGATCTACTTCCATGATCCAAACACCTTCCATTAAGTCCCACTGTCAACATTGGGGATCAAATTTCAACAGGAGACTTGGAAGGGTCAAATGAACCAACCTATAGCAAATGTCTATTTTCCATACCTCGAGGTGATTTGGGGTTTAAGATACTTGTGCTGTATAAGATGACTTTACCCCCATCCCCATATAGAAGGCAGCTGCATGTGAAGGTTTTCTTCTTATTGATCCAGCTGGTGTGAGGCACTTCTGGTAAGCACAGTGGCATTGGTGGTGGTGACCTTATGTAGGCATCATACTCCATGACATGGATTGGAGTGAGCACAACAGGCCACAGAGAGAGAGTTTATGAAATTGCCTCTCCTCTCGTTCAAGTTGAATGTGACAATGGAAGGGTAAGACTGATTGGAAAGAGCAGGAAGATCATCTAAGCCAGTCATGTTTAAACTTTTCTTTTAAAGCATCAGATGGTTTTACTCAAGGCATACCTATGTGAAACCCACTGTAGAAAGGAGAAGCTTTCTCTAGACCAGAGTCATCCCAGGCATATATCTCAGGGGGACAGGCAGGTAATGCAGCTGAGTGAAGTGGGAGGGATGCAGCTCTGGAGAACTGGGGAGAGCTGGCTGTCCACAGAGGCAGCCGCCAGTGGCTTTAGCCCTGCAGGCATGGGTCCCAGTGTTACCAGATGCACTTCCAAGAGAAGCCAGAAAGCCAGATTGTTATGTGAAATGTCTTGATTTTTAAAAACTTCTGGTCTGTCGAAGACACTGTTAAAAGAGTGAAAAAAAAAAAAACCGTAGACTGAGAGAAAATATTTGCGAAACACATACCTCATCAAGTACTTGTATCCAGAACATACCAAAAAAGTCAACAATGGAAAAACAACCCGATTTAAAAATGAGCAAAGCTCTAAACAGACACCTCAGCAAAGAAGATATACAGATGGCAAATTAGCATATGAAAAGATGTTCAACATCATATATTGTAACTCATGGAAATTGCCAATTAAAACAAGATACTACTACACACCTATGGGACTGGCTAAAGTAAAAAACTGAAAACACTATATGTTGGCAAAAATGGGGAGCAATGGGAACTCTCACCATTGTGGAGCAATGGTAAAAATGCAAAATGATATGCTGTCTTTGGAAGACAGTGTGACAATTTCTTACAAAGCTAAACACAGTCTTACCATATGATTTAGCAATTGTGTTCCTTGGTATTTACCCAAATGAATTGGAAACGTATGTCCACACAAAAACCTGCACATAGATTTTCATAGCAGACTTATTCATAATTGCCAAAATTTGTGAGAAACCAAGATGTCCTTCAGTAGGTGAAATGCATAAATAAACTGTGATACATCCACACAATATACTTCTTATTCAGCACTAAAACGAAATGAGTTATCAAGTCATGAAGAGACATGGAAGAGTTTTAAACGCATTTTGCTAAGTGAAAGAAGCCAGTCTGAAAATATTACATACTTAATAATTCTATGACATTCTAGAAAAGGCAAAACTATAGATACAGTAAAAAGATCAGTGGTTTCCAGGGGGTAGAGGGAAGGGAAGGATGACTAGACAGAACACACAGGGTTTTTTTTTAGGGCTGTGAAGCTCTTCTGTATGATACTGTGGGTGGATACACGATATTGTGCATTTGCAAAACCCATAGAATGTGCAACACAAAGCGTAAAACCTAATGTAAACTGTGAACTTTAGTTAATAATAATGTACCAATGTTGGCTCATCAACTGTAATAGGCATACCTGTTGCAAGACGCAAGATGAGAATAATAGAGAAAACCTGGTGTGAGGGTCCACGTGGAAGGGGGGAGGACATATGTGGGAACTCTCTGTACTTTCTGCTCAATTTTTCTGTAAATCTAAAACAGCTATTAAAAAATAAAGTGGGCCAGGCATGGTGGCTCATGCCTGTAATCCCAGCACTTTGGGAGGCCGAGGCGGGCGGATCACGAGGTCAGGAGTTTGAGACCAGCTTGGCCAACATAGTGAAACCCCATCTCTACTAAAAATACAAAAATTAGCCAGGCATGGTGGTGCGCGCCTGTAGCCCCAGCTACTTGGGAAGCTGAGGCAGGAGAATCGCTTGAACCCGGGAGGCAGAGGCTGTGGCAAGCCGAGATCACGCCACTGCACTCCAGCCTGGGCAACAGAGCGAGACTTCGTCTCAAAATAAATAAATAAATAAAATGTATATTTTTAAAACCTCCTGATTTTGAAATTTGAGCTACTACTTCAATATTTAAAGAAAAGAAAATCATTGCACAGATCAATAAAAACTCATCTGTAGGCTGGCCATGAGGTGCTGGAGTTTGACCTCTGCCCCAGGCCACTGTGGCAGCTTCAGAGGTGCTGCCATGGGGCCCTAGGCTCCGTGGAACACAGTGTGAAGACCATGGAGCTGCTCCAATCACCCCTCTTTAGAGATAAGGAAATTGAGGCCCAGAAAGGTGAAACAACTTGCTCAGGGTGACCTGGCCCATTAGGGACAGAGCTTAGACGGAGATTCCAGGTGCCTTCCAGTTTCTTCCCCAAGATGCCTTTCCTAAGGCCTCAGGACTTCAGCCTCATTTTCCCATCGACTGGGAGGGAAACAGAGAGGCCAACTGGGCTCATTTTTATAGAGGCAAACTGAATTGTTGAGGCTTGGACTTGGAAAAGAGGAGGAAAAAAGAAAACTGGAGGGCGAGCCTAGGCAACAGACAGGGAAGCTATGGAAAAATGCACCAAGACTGTCATCAGAGCTGCTTAACTGCCAGTTTCTGTCTGGAATCCCACTGCAGCAGTTCCCCAGAGAACTGCACATGAGATCTCATCTGCCGTATTTCTTGGGCTGGTAAATGGTCTGTTGTATCCTAAAACTCGGTCTGGTTTTATTAGCCCTTATAGTGAAAGAAATCTCAAGACTCCCCAAAATATCACCCCCAATGACTTGTTGAGATGTTCCCACTCTCTATAATCAGACCCACTCAAAGCAAGCCCTCGCCCCTTCCACACTCCAGTTAGAATGGAAACTCATTCCTGACTTGGAAAAGGTACAGACCCCTTATCACCTATCCCCCAGAATAATTTCATGGATGGTGACCAGAAGAAGGGAGCTGACATTTGTTGGGAACTTAGCTTCAATGTGCTCTCTTGTTTAATTCTCACAGCCATACTATGAGTTGAAATAGCATTTATTCTAGATTACAGAGGAGGAACTTAAAACTCAGGGTAGTGCCACAAATGCTGGAAATTACACAGCTAATTCACTTAGAGCCAGATCTTAAGCCACACATGTCTCACTACAAGCTTTTCATTTCCAGTTCAGACTCTGGCACCACCCTGCACAAACAGGGCCTCGAAGGACGTGCTTTTATCACTCAATTTTACATGCACTAATGATGGATGTTTTGACTTGAGAAGAAAAATGTAAGGAGGCTCAGCCAAGATCCTCCTCCTCACTCCTCAATGCTATCCCTTGGTGGGGAAAGATTAATTCTTCCAGCAGGGTGCTTCCTGCAAGGCCACAATGATGCTTGAATTTCTGATCCATAGGTCATAGATTGAGGTTAAATATATGTTGAAAACACTTATGGGAACACAAAGGATTTGGGGGAAAGGGAGCATAGCATTTATGGAGTGGCTATTAATAACTCCAGTTGCCATTATTGAGCACCAACTGTGTCAGGCACTAATATAAGTCCTGTGCATGCTGTGAGCTATTTTATCCTCACTACCACCCAACAAGGCAGGTGCCATTCCACTGCCATTTACAATTAATTAACTGAAGCACATAAAGGTTACCATCTGCCCAAGGTTATATAGGTACTAAATGGTAAAAGCTGGAATTTGAACTTGAGTGGTATGATTCCCAACCCTCTGCCATAATGTCTGCTTAGCACCTGTCAAGTGCCAGCACTGGCATTTTGGTGTTTTAACTGTCACTGAATCCCCACACGTCCCTGTGAGGCAAGTACAACTGGTTATGAACATTTGCAGTCAGATTATCTGGCTGCATCCTGTACAAACTGTATTGTTTTGGGGCACATTACTTAGCCTCTTTGTACCTCAGTTCCCCCTTTGTAAAATGGGGCTAATAGTATCAACGTTGTGGGGCTACTGTGAGAGTAAAAAGTAGTTATATGCATGTTACCTCATATTTATCCCACCTTTTAATACATGAGAAAAAAGAGTTTCAGAGAGATTAAGTCACTTGCCAAAGATCACACAGCTGGTGAGTGTATTGCCTTCTTGGATGGGAGGGAGAAGAGAGTTGGGGGCTGCTTCTGAAATGAAAGTAATTTACTCTAAAATGAATGTAATTTGGACACCAAATGCAGTGGAGAGCATCAGCCTCTAATAGAGAAAATATGATTTAGTGGTTGGTTTTTAAACTAAACAAATTTACTGTGGTCTTTAAATGAGTCTCATGACAAGACCAAAACATTTCTTTTGCCCCAGATTACCAATATCATATGTTAAGGAGAGAAAACCAGATGGCTCTTAAGCTGGTGTCGGTAGAAATATATATAGGTGGGCTGTTTTTTATAGCTGTTGGCATATAAAATAAGTCATTATTTTAAATAGAAAAATATTGATGATGTCATCGAGGCCATTGAAAGACACATCAACCTGATCTGATGAACTGGAAAATCAATAGATACTTTCCAAACAAGATGACATGCCTTTTTAATTGGTTGTGTGAGTGTGATATACTGTGTACTGCAAAGGTTCAAAGTTAATTCTCATTGGTTTGGGGTTTGGGTTGTTGTTTCTGTATGCAGGCGCTTTCACATCCACTTAATGTATTATTAATAGCAGTAATAGTACCTGCTATGTATGCTTTCATTCCAAGAAGGAATACATTTATTGGTTATGTTTGCTGCCTTATAATAAGAAGACTGGCATTTCTACCTACTTCTCAGGTGGCCAAAGGATAGTTGCCATGGGTTTGGTCTACATTTAACACAGGGGACCTCAGCCGAAGAATATCTCATTTCCCATGGGATATTAATTCAGAGGCAGGTGACTTTCTAGACAAATCCAATAAATTCTGGTTCTGGGATCTCTGAGTTATTGCCCTGGCTTCAAACCAAGCCCAAATGAACTGTGGAAACTCAGCCTTGATGTTGAAACACCTTGTCGAAGAGGTCTCGAAGCCAGACTAAGTGAGGTTGAGAGGAAGGGAGGTGGTGTCTTGCTGCCACACCGTGTGACTTCCGTTAGAAAACTGTGCAATATTTTTCTGATATGCATCTTCCTAAGAAGCAGGCCTGGGTAAACATTAAAGGGTTTTTTTCCCAAAAGGACTTGACATGACTTTGTGTGCCTTTCCTTGACTTCACATCGTTTGGGGTAAATTTCCTATTGGAAAGCAATTTAAAGTCTTGAGAGGCCCAGGTGGGGAAAAGGCGTGAGTCCGAAAACTACCTGGGAGAACAGAGCTGGAGGGAACCTGAGATCCTGCATTTAGTTAGTACCCCTTTTTGTAGATGAGGAGGGGTTCCAGCTTACACTACATCCTGATAAACGGGCTGAATATCAAGTTAAAGTTTTTTTAAATATCGACTTAGCTTGGCGTTGTTCAGGTAACACTAGAAAAGAAGAGAAATAATTTGACCTTCTGTGAAACTCCTGAAATACCCACATTTTGGAGAAAATGATACATGAAAGGAAAAGAGGAAAAGTCGGAGAAAGGGTCAGAAAAAAGGAAGAAGGAAAAGATGCGGAATGAGAGAGGAGAGGGTGACAAAGAAAATAGAGAAACTCCCATACCATACTCTTGAGTCCTCACATCATCTGCCTCCCAAATATTGCAGCGCTTTGTCCTGGCCACTGGGAAGTGGTCCCTTGAACCAAGAACTGTGTGAAAGCCATCAGCCCACAGGCAAAAAAATAGCTGGTGTTTTAGACCCCCTCCACATATGCTTGGCATCTCTGGGTGATACCTAGTTATTTTCTCTCAGGAGGCAAAAATGCTAGGCACCCAGTTGTTATGAAGGGAGAGGGAGTGGAAGTGGGATTGTAAGGAGGTGGGGAGCACAGTAGATGGAGCGTGGAAATGGGCAGAGGGCAAAGACCATGGCCACGTGGGTGGCCTGGGAGGTAGCTTGGACACTCTCATGCTCTCAAGCAAGTTCCTCAGTGTCTGCAGAGGGTCCCTTCCCATCGAGTACTCATGTGAGAGGAGAAAGCAGCTGTCTTGCTCCAGAAAAACCCTATGTTTACAATGGCTGGCACCGACTGAGATTTATAAACCTGCCCCTTAGGAGGGAAGCCCCGAGAACACAGACCAACCTTGAACTGGCGTTGGCTCTTCACACCTTATCAGCTCTTCATCAATCACAATGACATTTTTTATGGTTGTCTTCCCAGGCCAGGGTCAGAGATAGGGCAGCTGGGCTTCTCTTGTTTTCCTTCCTTCCGAGAATGTCAGGTGACCTTGCTTTGCTCTTTCCCACCAGGCCGCCTGAAGGGTTTTTTCTGCTCATTCTGAGCTGGGCTGCTGCTGATCAATGCCCAGTCCTGGCTGGGAGGGTGGCAACCCTCACGGGGGCTCATTGTGGCTGAGTCTCATTTGAGTTCAGCTGACTGCTGTTTCCATCAGACATGCTTTCTCCGCTGAGGGCACCATCAGTGCCACTCTGGGTGGCCCCATGCCAGAGTCTGCCAGGATGAAGCAGACCTCATGGTCCAGAAAGTGACTTAAATGCACAGGTTCGTCTCCTGACATCATACTTTCTCTATGGAATTATGAACTTGAATTTTCCTGGGACTGAATATCCTCATCATGGATAACAATGACAATAACGAGAATAATACTAATAAGTGCTAATATGTATTGTGTTCTTATTATGGAAGAGATTATCACCACCAAAGCACTTTTCCTGAATTAATTCATCTAAATCTCTCAAGAACCCTGTCATGCAGGTGCTATTATCATCCCCATTTCACAGTTGAAGAAACTGAGGCCCAGGTTGTTTCAATGACTCACCTAAAGCTACTCAGCGGGTCAGTAGTAAGTACTGCTGGATTTTGGATCCAGGCAGTGTGACTTTTCTTTAGAGTCTTAAAACAGTTTGCAAAGATTTTCACAAAAGCTATTTCATCAACTTCTCCACTTAGCTCTGGAAAGAAAGCGGATAAGAATTATAATTCCCGTTTTACAAACAAGAAAACTGAACAGCAGAACTTAAGTGATATCCAAGCGTAGCTGGCCAGGGCAGAGTGGAGTCTGGAACCCCAGTTTCTTCTTTGGTAATTCCCAGATCTCTTAGGGCTGAGCCTCTGCAAAATGAAATGCTCAGCCTGGTGATTTCTAAGCTTCCTTCAAGCCATCTCCTCTGATCATAAATGCTGACTTCATTTTTCTTTAACAGTCTTTGGAATGTAGGAAGGAATATCTTCTCATGGAGGCTGTTGTTTTATTTAGAAAAACCTTCCTAATACTTCCTTAACAAAAACAACAAAAACATTTGGTTGGATATTTTGTTGTTCAACAGAACTCTTTAACAGAAGCCTAATATTTACTCAGGATTGCCCTATCTAAAGAATATTAATTAGGAAATGATTAAAGGATACTGTATCTCATTCATAGCCTCAAATATTTATGAGGAATGCATGTTTATGGAAACGTTTATTTTGTCATCTTTAAATCTACTCTGTTAGTTTGCATACTATGTTTAATTTTGTCAGGTTTCTCCAAAATCCAGTTGCTAATAGGACCTAAATCTATTAAATATTGACTCCAGCTTTGCCATGCAGAAACATTATTCTGTTAATAATGCAGTTCTATTAAACATCATTGACACTGAAAGTGGAATAACGTCTCAGTTTGAGTGGCTGTGTTTACTGTCAGGCAAGATACTAGAGAGGGGTTTTCTGACTTGGTGTTAGCCAGTTTCTTCTGCCATGGGGATGCTCGTGAAAGAAAAAATTGACCGAATTAAAACTGGCCTGTGGGCTTTATTTTTTATTTCCTGTAGCTAAAATTGTATAAATTGAACTGCACTAAATAAAACACAATAATTTATTCTCGAAATTAACAAACACACGTTCCACCCATAAAACTGTTGCTCTGTGATGTGAGACTGGATTTCATTTCAGTGGTCTTGATTTATTGTTTGGTTTGTTTTATTTTGAGGTGGTGGGGCTGAGACCTCTGCAGGACAAATCTATTAAAATGGTTGACCAGAGCAGATTTGTGAAGGTTTATTAATCTTTAAAAAGTCTGAGTCAGTGAATTGAAAGTTTTTAAATGTTAGAAAGGATTTTTAAAGGCCTTCAAGTTGAATATATGTAGCTTAAACCAAAAGATTTGTGTGAGCTCAGAGAGATCTTCCTCTACGTATTTCACTCTTCTCTTGAAGGTCATTCTCTATGGACTTGCATTTCGTGCTTAAGGGACAGATTTTGTGTCATGCGAGTTGAGAACATGGTGAACAAGGATACCTTAGCTGGCCTGGCAAGAGTCTAGATGCTGCTCAAGTAACCGCCCCTACAGCTTGCCACCAGCTCTCCTGCTCACCACATCCCGTGTGCATCCTCTGAAATGAGTGGGCATAGATGGGAAAGGTGAGAGGCATGTTAGTTGAAATTGGGAGCCAGGGGGTGATTTGGAGAGAGGAGATGGGTTTCCATCGACTCCCTTGGGCTAGTTTTAAGTTTCTCTGGGAAAGCAGATTAAAGGCAAAAGCCATCAGAGCAGCTCAAAAGAGGCTTAGTGAATATCGAGGTGTAGATATCTTTATGAAGTGGCGATTTCATTTCTTTTGGGTATATTCCTTTGTGTTGCTAAATCATATGGTAGCCTTATTCACAATAGCCAAGATATGGAAGAAACCAAAGTGTCCATCAATGGATGAATTAATAAAGAAATTGAGATATGTGTGTGTGTGTGTGTATATATATGTGTATATATATATATATAAAATTTAAGGCTAAATTATATACCTATATATAGAGATATATAATCTCTTTATATATATACACATCATATATACATATTATATATACACACACACACATATATATATATATATATATCCATAAAGAAGAAGATCCTGCCGTTTGGAACAACACAACATAAATGAACCTAGACCACATTATGCTCAATGACATAAGTCAATCACAGAAAGAAAAATACGGCATGACCTCACTTATATGTGGAATCTCAAAACAACAACAACTTAGAGAGTAGAAAGGTGGTTATCAGGAGTAAGAGAAATGGGGAGATGGAGGTCAGACAGTACCAAGTTGCAGTTATATAGGATAAATGAATCTAAAGATCTAACATACAGCATGAGGACTATAGTTAGTAATATTGTATTGTACACTGGAAATTTGCTGGAAGTAGATTTTAGATAGTCTTACCACACACAAAAAAATTAACTATGTGAGATGATGGATATGTTAATTTGCTTGACTAGTAATCATTTCATGATGTTTATGTATTTCAAAGCATCACATTATATATCTTAAACATGCACAATAAATAAATAACAATGTGCTAAGGAAAAATAGACTTGAGAAGTTGCTGGATGCAAGCATAAGTGCTTTGAGGCTCAGAATTCTTAGTTCTAGTGGCACCTAGCCTAAGGAAAAGAAAAAAATAACTTACTGGTTCATGTGACTGACAGGAATTACCTGGTTTATGTGACTGACAGGAATTACCTGGTTTTAGTTCTCAGGTTGTCCCAGGGGCTCAAACGATGTCACCCTTACCCTTCTCTTGGCTCTGTTCCCTACTAGTTGGCTTCATAACCAGACTCCATGCAGTGGCAAGATGGCTGCCAGCAGTTCAAGTCCAGTAGAAAGAATTCTAGCCTCTCTCCCAGCCTACCCAGCAAAAATGCCTTTGCATCTTGTTGCCTCTGATGGGGCCACCTGACCCTCTTGAATCAATTGCAAGGTCCAGGGGAATGAACGGTCTGATTGGTCAGGCCTGAGTCATAGGCCCAACCATGGAGAGAGGCCCACTTCTGGCATTGGCAGAAGAGGATGGATGGTTACCCAGAGGAAAAGAAGGTGTTTGAAAAACAGGTGGCAGAAACGATAGAAAGCTGGGTGCTCTCTGCAGGGTAACAGAGAGACAGCAGGAGAGAACTAACAGGGCCAACTCCACGGGTGGCTGCTGCTGTCACAGTTTGGGACGTGAAAGGCATCCCTTTGGGAACTCCCAGAAATAGCTGAGAAACACTCTGAGGGGGCTCAGTTTCTGGCAGTTAAATGGATTTGGACCATTACGGATTTGGATATAAAAACAATGTGTTGATTTTCCTTCCTAAGCAAGGCCTAGGGCATTTCATTCTACTCAGAAATCTAGTAAGACAGATGTCACTTAACGAAGTTGTATGAACATATGTCATAAAATCCCTACAATACTCTGTTTAAACCCTTCTTACGGCTTGTTTTTGCAGTTTTTAAATGTCTCATTCTGGTAAAAATACAAATTCATTTATAGACTGATTCTGAGGAACTGGAGACAAAGAAGTCTTTATCTAAGGCAGTTATTAAGTTGAAATTTTCTGAGGCAACCTCAGCGGCTAAGAGATGTGATTGCTTTTGTCTCTTAAAATGCATCCAGTCTCTTCAGTATCTGTGACTGTGCCATTGATTCTTTATTCCTCATCTTGTAGGTTGTAGTTTTCTCTCTTTATTTCTCAGGCTTGCCAGGGATTAGTTAATTTTGTCTTTTCAAAGAACCCACTTTGGTTTTACTAGTCACTTATACTTTGCTATTTATATTTCTAAAATTAACCATAGCAATTTCTAAAATTGCTATTTTATTTTTTATAATTTCTCTTCCAACTTTGTTGTAGTAGATTTTTTGCTGTCATTTTTCTATTTCCTTAAGTTACATGTTTAGTTTGCTTGTTTCCTTAAATACTAAAACTATACATTTTATTTTGAATACAGCATTAGCCACTACTCATAAATTTGTATCATGTCATTTTTCTGCTGATTTTCTATGTAATTTATTATTTGATTTGATTTCCTCTTTGATTCAGGAATTGTTTAAAATTTCCATTTTAATTACCAGACGAGTAAGTTTTGTTTGGTTACCTTTTTGTTGTGGTTATGGCTGGTTTCTAGCTTTATTTCATTATACTGAGAGAATATGACCCATATGAACTCAACATTTTACATTTTTACCATTTTCTTTTTGGTCAAGCATGCTATCAATTTTTTATATATGTGTATATAACATAAAAGGAAAAGTGAATCTTTGTAACATACATTATGTATGTGCGTATATGTGTGTTTATATATATACTCACACATATGAAATATTAGAATTTATTATTTTACTCCTTTATATCTTTTTTTGCCAAAATTGATGTGTTGGAATCTCAGAGAACTAAAGTTCCCACTATGATTATGGTTTTACCAAATTGTTTGTATACAGTTAAAATGTTTTTTACATATAACTTATTGCTTCTATATTTTGCTCATTTCAACAACTCAAAATATTCCTTGTTACCTAATTTCATGTTTTGGCCTCAAGTACTACTTAATCTGACATTAATATTGGTATTCTTCCTTTCGTTTGGTTTGTGTTTGGATGATATAATTATAGCTATCATTTATTTTTAAACATTTTCATTTCGTTTCAGGTATCTATAATCTTCTAAACAGTGCCCAATTAAATTTTGTTTTTTGTTGGTTGGTTTGTTTTTCTAACCTAATCTGTGAGTCTTTGTCTATTAATGAGAAAAATAAAGCCATTCACATTAATTGTGATATCTGATATGTTTGTTCTGATGCCTTCCATTTTATATTTTCTTTAATTCTTATTTTTTCTTCTTCTTCCCTGATTTGAATATTTTTAAATCCTTTTTTCTTCCTTCAATATGAAATTCTGCTATGTTTCTAATTTTGTTGATAAAGTTATATCTTTAAAAGTCATTTTTAAACATATGTCTCTGCCAAAATTAAGTAATAACTTCACACCTGCACCCCTCTCCTAAAAAGCACAGGAACTTCAGCAGGGTTTTTGCCTTCTCACTCTTAATTTCTACACACACCTCCACCCCCACTCCCACTTTTGAGTATTGTTTAATTAATATGGGATTTTAATTCTGACAAGCTATTAAACTTTTATTATAATACATCTCTTTTCAAACATTCTTTTTTATCATTCACTTTATCATTTATATTTGCATTATTATGAGGCTATGCACGGCATTACCGTATACAGGATAAATGCAGGTTCTGGAATCAGTTTATCTGACTTTAGATCCTGGTTCAATGAGCTTGGACAAGTTACCAAAGGAAAAGTAATAGCAAAATGTGATATTTGCCTCTAATGTGGGGAAAGTAATAGTAAATAACAGATATAATGTACTTAGAAAAATGCTTGACAGATGGTAGGTAGTCAAAATCTGTAAGGTAGTATCATCATCATCCAATTTAGATTAAATTGTAAACTTCATTGCATTGTTGCATTTGGTCTCCTCTAATTCTTATACTCCATTATCTGCTACCTTGAGATTTGCATTCTGATTTTAATTTTATGTGACTTTCACATTTTATTAAGTAATTCCTTTATAAAAAGTACAAGAGTCTTTGCTTGTGTGGAAATGTCTTTCTTTGACCATCCCAATATCTTGGTCAGGTAGATAATTCTGAAATTATAATCCTTTTCTTACAGATAAGAAAACCAATGCCTGTCTCATTCTGTTCTCTGTTAAGTAAATCATTCTCTCTCTATTATCTGATTTCAGAAACTTTATCATCCAGATATAGCCAGCTTTGTTTGTTTTGTCTTATTAAATCTGCCTGGCAAGCATTTTTGATCTGAAAATGCAAGTCATTTTTCATGTAAGAGGAATTGTCTTCTAAAATGCATTTGATTATTCTCTTCAAACTATTCCCTCCTCTCCTTCTGGGCTACTATTTTCACATTATAGATGTCCTGGATCCATCTTCCACATCTCTTATCTTTTTATTCATTATTACCATTTCTTTCTATTGTTCTCTGTCCTGTGAGATAATTTGTCCATTGACTCTTCCAAGTCACTAGTTGAGTATTCATCATGGTCCAGTTTATTGTTCAATTTTCCTGTTCTAGTTTAATGTTTAGAAATTATATTTTTATTCCAGAAACATTTGTGTTCTTGGGTTGTTCCATTGCAACCTCATCTTTTATCATTTTAAGAGTTTTCATTTTAGTTTTATATTTTGTTTTGTTTTATATCCTCTTTCTATCATTAAATCAGCCTCCATAGCAGCCATGTATCCTGGTTTTAGCTTGATCTGCTTTTCTGGAGTCTACTGATTTTACTTGCAATCTTTCTATTAGTGTATGTGAGTTGTTTTGGGACCTGTGTAGGTAAGGCTACCAGTGTCTACTGGGCATGTATACATAGTGGAAGATTGACAAGTGAACAAAGGAAAAAGAGGACTATGTTTTCCACCAGTTAGTTACCAACAGATTAGCGGTTGAGTCCTGTTTTCTGGGGCATAAGGAGCCCTCTAAGATCTTATTTTTTTTTTGAGACGGAGTCTTGCTCTGTCATCCAGGCTAGGGTGCAGTGGCGCCATGTGTGCTCACTGCAAGCTCCGCCTCCCAGGTTCACGCCATTCTCCAGCCTCGGCCTCCCGAGTAGCTGGGACTACAGGTGCCCGCCACCACACCTGGCTTATTTTTTGTATTTTTAGTAGAGACGGAGTTTCACTGTCTTAGGCAGGATGGTCTCGATCTCCTGACCTCGTGATCCGCCCGCCCCGGCCTCCCAAAGTGCTGGGATTACAGGCGTGAGCCACCGTGTCCGGCCCCAAGATCTTATTTTTCTCCATGACTGACGGGGAAGTGCTGTCTTCAAGTCTGTGGAAGGGAAGCTGTTCATTCCAAGATTGTTGCCCTTGAAGGCAGCCAGAACCAATGAGATGAACAGATGTTTCCCAGGGCTGCACCCAGCAAACAGATGGGGCAGTTTCTGTGCCTGTGCTGCAGAATCCGCAGGCTCAGCTGGGGATCCCCCTTAGGCAGCCAGGCAAGAAGTGATCTCACCTGCTGAGCCCTTCAAAGCCAGACCACATCCTTCAGCTCTCCTCCCCACCAACCCTTAGTGTCAAAAACATGGCTCAGAAAAGCTACCCTTCATTGGCCCCTCATAGGCACTTCTTCTTAAGAACCCAAAGTCTCAACGTATGTAGATGCCCTCGAGGCTCCAACAGTAGACCTCGCTCAATCTGCAGGTTTTCTTCTCTAATCGTATTTGAATTGTAAGGTTTCCTATGGCACCATTTAGTGCTAGACAATTCTGTTGGGAAGTAAAATATTTTTCTTTCTTCTTTAAAGAAAAAGTAGACTATTGTTCCTTTCATATTTGGAAAGAGAGAAAGAGAGAGAAAGAAACTGTATCGATTTCATGTGACAGTTAAACAATTTTTTTTCTTCTTTGGTGCCTGAAAACAGAGGACTCAGAGGAAGCAGGAATGGTGAAATTTCCTAACTCTGTGTTTTGCAAACTGAATGTGGCAGACATTGCTAGGTAGTCCCCTCCTATCTGCTGTGATGCTTTCCATGGTTTCAGTTACCCACGGTCAACTGCCTTCAAAAATAGATGAGTACAACACAGTAAGATATTTTGAGAAAGAGAGAGAGAGAGACTGCATTCACATAACTTTTATTACAGTATATTGTTATAATTATTTTATTAGTTGCTGTTAATCTTTTACTTTATCAATTTATGAATTAAACTTTATCATAGGAATGCATGTGTAGGAAAAAACATAGTATATATAGCATTCTGTACTACCCGTGATTTCAGGCAACCACTGAGAGTCTTGGAACTTGTCAGCTATGGAAAAAGGGAGACTCTTATATTTGTCTATTCAATAGACATTTCCTGCCTTCTTATTCCCAGTTAGCCAGTTAAATGAATCAGGATTAGTCTAAACCAGTCATGGGAACTCCATTCCCCTTTACCAGAACTTACATTCCAGCCTCCCTGGTAGCTAGAGAGAATCATAGCAAGTGTCACCCAAAGAGATTTATGTATGTATATTTTGGAGGGCCTGTCCCTTACCTTTCGTTCTTCTTGGAATGACAGTGTGAAAAGGAATGCCTGGAGCTATGGTAACCATTTTGTGATCATGAAAAAACAAAACAAGACAATCATGGAGAGCCAACACGTTGAAGATGGTGTATTAACTTAGGCTTGAAAGAGTCAGGTCACTGATGACAGAGTTGAAGCACTTAAACATGTTAAGTCAGAATGTAGGTACTAATGGCTTAACCCACTATGGTTAGGTATTGTATTACCTGCAGCTGAAACCCTTTCTAATTGACACACTGATGTTTGGGTTGGTGTACTGCAGTTAGGCAAAGGTCATAGATGAACATTATTTTTGTTTTTAAAACAAATACCAATATATTATAAAAAGAATTCAAAACCCACATGAATTTTTAAAATAAAACAGGAAGCATCAAAGTGAATTTCTATTTTCCAGGAAGTTCTTTGGCTCATGCCTATGAATGGTCACTCTCCTCTGCCCTTAGGAATTTGGAGGGCAAGAGTTTCAGAAAGACACTAGAAAGGCAGACCAATGTTTTTTGTTTAATAAAGATCAATAGTCAAGCAGATTATTGCTGCTACTACTGCTGCTGCTGTTGCTGCTGCTGTTGCTGTGATATCATTATTTTTCCACCAGTAACTGAAGAAGAACACGTTGCTGATGACTGTGAGACATTTATGCCAAATATCCCAGCCTGGGAAATATCTGATTTTACCATAAAGATTCAGGGAGAATTACAAATATATTTTTCAAATGAATTAAAGTTAAATGAGGCTGTAATTAATAACAGTTAGAGGTTTGTGTTATTTATTATATTTTGAGTTGCCTCTGAGGTGAGCTGCTCTTTAAGTACTTTTTCTTTCCAAAAGAGAAAATGGGCAAAATAATAATGAATGCTGCCTATTATTAGGTACATATCATGTGCCGGTCACTGTGCTGAGTACTTCATAGGCATTATCTCACGAAGTCCTTCCAAGAATTCTAGAACAAGCTGTCATAGTCATTGTTTTACAAATAGGCAACTCAGGGCTTAGAAGCATTATATAATTAGTGGGAGAAATTTGTATCTGCCAAGCCCATATTCTTAATGTAACACTATGCTATCTTCCATAAAGTAGTTGAATGCCACTTCAAGGCCGTGAAACTTACAGTTTAACATAGTGGATCTTTTAACCAAGGTATCTATTTAATAGTGACATATTTTGAACTTCAGATTTAGTTTTTTATTACTTTCCACATCTTTGAAATTGAATTGGCAGAATTAAACCAACTGATTATCAACAGAACATGGCATGATTTGTTTCTTCATTATCAACCGGGGCAGTGTTTATCAATAGTCACATGTATACTTTCATTGTATTAAGTTTTTGAAAAATCAAATTCAGCACAATACTGATAGTCCTTGAGCCATTGGCTAAGTCAGAAAAAAAAATCAAGGGGATAGTGAGGCACATCACAGATAATTCGGACATAGAACAGTGGTTTTCTTCATAAGACAGTGCTCAATAGTCTCTCACTATTTTTCTATGTTGACAAAAAATAATTCCAGTTTTCATACTCTCCTGGTACAAATAGAAGTGTGACTTACATCTCACAATTTGCATAGCTGATTTCCTGTCCTTTTAACCATTCCATCATCTGTACGACAGTTACAAAATTGTTTTTCTTTGGGACATCATTGGTATATGCTTATGCTTCAAGGAGTTTCCACATTAAGCCATGGGTTTATTATATGACACACAGGGAATCTGATCCCAAGTAGTGTAATAACCAGACTCTGCAAATCAATAAATCAGGCTTCACTGATACTCAGAGCTGCAACTCCAGCCTCAGGAAGCACTTGGCTTTACTCTGGGTACCAAGGTACTCAGATGACCAGTTGTGAATAATAAAGACTCAGCCTTCCTGAGGCCTGGGGTTAACCAGTTCGGAATCCTATTCTCCTGATATAGAATAGCCCTAATACATACTTAGTGTGAACACTGTAGAGACAGGGTTTCACCATGTTGGCCAGGCTGGTCTCCAATTCCTGACCTCAGGTGACCCGCCTGCCTCAGCCTCCCAAAGTGCTGGAATTACAGACATGAGCCACTGCGGCCAGCCATTTAATGGTCTTTACTTGTAAATATGGGGATAATGAAGGAAACCTGGATGACTCTCAGATGAGACCAGTCACCTGCCTTAGTCACAGGCCTCACCTTGGTTATGCTGGTATAGCACTAAGACCACCTGGCATGCCCACGTTCCCATTCTTGGAGAACCTTCCCTCCCTGCAGCTTCTGCTTAAAAGACTTAGAGCTGTCATCTTTGATACAATACGACTCGGACCAGGTGTGGATGACTGGACCAGGGATGGGCAGTGCTCTAAGGAAGCCAAGCCAAAGACACAAGGCATGGTCTGGCCCCCCACAAGATGAGCTGAATTAACCAAGACCTTCATTTGAGCTGAGAGAATGCAATGAGGTATCATCGATGAGAGCTGAAGTAGAAAGGATATCCTGGGGTAGAATTAGGCTGGACAAGATCCTGGGGAAACAAATTCTGAGATGAGGAAGTAGATTTTACAGGGACACAGGAGCTATGAGGCAGGGAAAATATGTGGTGCAAAGACGTGGTGCACAAGGTGAACGTAGGTCACTGAAGGATGGAAGAGAAAGAGATGTACAGGGAGAAACAGAGACAGAGTGAAAGAGAGACAAGGAAGGAGAAAGAAACAGAGAGACAAGAGAGAACTAGTCTCTAAAACTGATAAAACTGTCTCTAATGCTAACAGTTTTCCAATTCCTGCCCATGACTGTGGATATTCACAATAAACCCTCCTTGTTTTGCTGGATGTTTTGCCCTGTCAGGCCATTTTCAGAGGCAGAGAGTTTGAGAGGCTTACTCTAAAATGTGTCTTAGAAGTCTGGAAATTGAAGTTGGCTCCACTGGGCATGACCTTGACTATGACCTGAGCAGCATTATTACTAAGAACTAACTCTTAAGAAGGGGCACGCCTCGTAACTAATTCAGATAAGCAGAGTTTGTTTGGTTGGGAATCCTCTGAATCGCCTGTGGCCTAATTCTATGAACAAAACCCCAGAGAAGAGCCACTGTTTATGGCTGAGGGAGGGGTCCATTTACTTAAATAGGGCCCGACATGCTGGTAGCGCAATGCTTTGACAAGTGGGAAAGGACAAATGGAATCATCTAAATGGCTCTGGCTATTTATCTATATATTGTAAGTGCTGTATTTCCTGGAAAGAAGCTGGGACTTAAGAAAATAGTTTTAACCTGTTCTCTCAACTTCCTGGCTGCCGTGATACTCAAACCACATTTCAATATTTCTGGGTTTTGTCTGACAAAGTAGAAGTGTGTGGAGGTGGAGGTGAGGAGGGGAGGAAGGAGGAGGATGCAGTGAAGGTGAAATCATAAAACCGGAAGGAATTCAAAGGGTCAAACACTACAGGCCCCATCTGCAGGCAGGACCGTTCTAAAACCGGGGGAGATGCACCTCCTATTTCAAATTGGCAACAAGGGCATTCTAGATATTTAGGCCATTTTGCTCATGCTGCCAAAAGCCTCCTTTGTCACGGAGAGTAGACCTGATATCTGATCTATCTGAAGGAGCACCAGGTAGATGCCCTTTTTTCCAATCTCTCTTCCATTGCTGCCTTAAAATTTTGTAAGTTGAAAGTCATCTGTTCGGGCTACCTATCTCCAGGCATTCTCTTTCGATCTTTATATAAACTTATCAAATAACATTTCTCTAGGGCAGTAGGGAATTGCCGAGTGATTTTGAGATTACTGGGCATCTATGTGGACTGTGGGAGAAAACAAAACAAAACTATGATATAGTATGATATGATATATGATATGAAATGATAAAACACCATCAATCTGTGGTTTTAAAAATTCTTTGTGTACTTATCTCATTTTTCCCCACAACACAAAAGATAGATACTTTTATTATTCCCATCTCTCAGATGAGAAAAACCAAGGGTTTGAGAGATTGCATGACTTTTCCAAGCTCTAGACTTAAGGGGCAGAGTTTAGGTGTGACTCGAGTCCATGGGTTGGGTGTTTTTTTTCCTACTCTAGGTGGGTTCTCCAGGGAACTGAAGATATTCACAAACTGTTTCAGGTTGGCGTTGTAGCCAGTGACTAGCAGCCAGCAGGATTCAGGGGTAACAGCATGCAGTGGGCCCTCCCTCCCCCATGAGCAGACCAAGCCCTCCCCAGGAGGGGAGCCTCCAGGAGGCCACGGCACCCCTGAGGAGTAGCAGCCTGGCCAGCCATCAGGAGAGATGACAAGAGTTGTCCCTTTCCCTAGCATGTAAAGTTTTGTAGGAAATTACCAATCCTATTCTCTGCCTTCTCTTTCCACTCAAAGGCATGTCACTTTCAGACAGAAATCTGACTCAAAATGTACTGTCATCATCTATATTAGTTATCTATTGGTGCATAACGGCTTACCTCAACATTTAGCAGCTTAAAATAATAAACATTAATTATCTTAGTTTCTGTGGGTCAGAAATTTCAGAGCGGCATAGCTTGGGAGTTCTAGCTCCAGGTCTCTCCAAGGCTGCAGCCATCCAAGGTTTGACTGGGGCTGGAGGACCCACTTCTGAAATGGCTCACCCAATGGCTACTGGCAAGAGATTTCAGTTCTTTGCTGGCTGTTGGCAGGAAGCCTCACTTCCTTGCCACATGGACCTCCCCCTGGGGCTGCTTGAGTGTCTTCATGACATGGCAGCCAGCTTTCCCCAGAGTGAGTAATCCAAGGTAAAGGAGGAAGTCCTGGTGCCATTTGTGTTTGAATCGTGGGAGACGCACACTGCCCCTCCGGCACACTCCATTCCTTAGAACAAGTCAGTAAGTACAGCTCGCATTTCAGAGAGGGAATTAGGGTATACCTATTGAAGGAAATAATATCAAAGTATTTGTGGATATTTATTGATTATTTCTATTTTGTTTTATTTTCCATTTTTTGAAACAGGGTGTCACTCTGTCACCCAGGCTAGAGTACAGTGGTGTGATCATGGCTCACTGAAAACTCAAACTCCTGCATCAGCTTCCCAAGTAGCTAGGACTACAGGTGAGCAGCACCACGCCTGGCTAACTTTTTAAATTTTTTGTAAAGAGCAGGTTTTGTCATGTTGCTCAGGCTAATCTTGAAATCCTGGCCTCAAGCAATCCTCCTGCCTCGGCCTCCCGAAATGCTGGGATTACAAGTGTGACCCATCATGCCCGGCCTATTTGCGGATATTTAAAAACCACCACGCAGGCCCACAGGAGCACTGAGAAATCTCAAAAACATTCAAGAAGTGTGTGACTCTCACAATTGTCAGTTAATAAAACCAGAAGGATGAAGGTTTATCTTAGTTACGCACCTCATTAGACTAGATTATAGGATTGTTTTGATGGAGCTCTGAGAAACATTCCAAGAAGCACACATTCCTAAATATAACAGGCAGATGATTATAGTCCATTGCATACAGTGCACTAACAACCATGGCCAGGATGTATTGATAGTTTACTGTGTGCCCATCATTGCCAGAGAGGTTCTACTTGCATTAACTCAACCCTCACAATGACACAATGAGATAGGTACTGACATTATCCCCATTTTACTTAGAAAGACAGCTCATAATTGGTAGAGCTGGGATTTTAAAAAAAGGCATGAGCAGAGTGCTGGCAGAGTCCAGGTGGGAGGAGCCTCTTCCTGCCTGGGTTGGGGTGAGAGTCCTGAGAGCCATTCTGAAAGAGGAGATATTTGAGCTGGACTATAAAGGATGAGTAGAAGTTTGTTGAGCAGACAATGTAGAAGAGAACACAGTTGGGGCAGGGAATTGTGACTACTGAGGTTAGGTTATGTAGAGCTGCTGGGATTTTCCTACAGGCCCCTCACGTGTTCAGGCTTTCTATAGTGTTTGCATCTGAGTCTTACACAGGTCATGCCCACAGTCTGATCTTGGTCCCTCCCCAAATAGAATTTCCCGCACCAATAGGCCTTTGAGGAGACAGTGGTGGGTATGGGAGAAAGAGGAAAATGTCTTCATGTTGCCTGTATCTAGTTAGACTGGGCAGACTGGGAATGAAGTCAGTCTCTTGATTTCATTTCCCACATGGCCTGGTTTGCTTTCTTTGATGCTTGCAGCAAACAGTGACCACCACTAGCTAATTGTCCCACTGGTGCGTCTGGCTGGTAATGCTCAAGCTGGGTAAGTTCCATCCATTTTACTGGGGGCAATTGAGAAGCCTTAAAGCACACATGTTAAGGACAGAAACCATGTATCTATAGGAAAAGTCACATCACGGCCATAGCAAACTCCTACTTAGCATGACTGGGTAAGTAAAGTTGTGGTGGTTAATTGACTATTTCATTTAACTAAGGGTTACACAGAGATCATCCATACCTTACTGATTTTCAAATAATTAGAATCCAGTTAAGCACCACTTTGGTCTGAAATAACTCTGTGCATGATTTAATATTTCTTTTTTTTTTTTGAGAGAGGGGTGAATTTTCTTTTTTTTTTTTTTATTATACTTTAAGTTTTAGGGTACATGTGCACACGTGCAGGTTTGTTACATATGTATACATGTGCCATGTTGGTGTGCTGCACCCATCAACTCGTCATTTGACATTAGGTATATCTCCTAATGCTATCCCTCCCCCCACCCCACAACAGTCCCCAGAGTGTGATGTTCCCCTTCCTGTGTCCATGTGTT
The DNA here is from genome assembly GCF_028858775.2 of Pan troglodytes. Taxonomy (NCBI): domain Eukaryota; kingdom Metazoa; phylum Chordata; class Mammalia; order Primates; family Hominidae; genus Pan; species Pan troglodytes. The sequence continues at coordinate 99,717,872 of NC_072409.2, read as the reverse complement.
CTCATTGTTCAATTCCTACCTATGAGTGAGAACATGCAGTGTTTGGTTTTTTGTCCTTGCGATAGTTTGCTGAGAATCGTGGTTTCCAACTTCATCCATGTCCCTACAAAGGACATAAACTCATCATTTTTTATGGCTGCATGGTATTCCATGGTGTATATGTGCCACATTTTCTTAATCCAGTCTATCATTGTTGGACATTTGGGTTGGTTCCAAGTCTTTGCTATTGTGAATAGCGCCGCAATAAACATACGTGTGCATGTGTCTTTATAGCAGCATGATTTATAATCCTTTGGGTATATACCCAGTAATGCGATGGCTGGGTCAAATGGTATTTCTAGTTCTAGATCACTGAGAATTGCCACACTGACTTCCACAATGGTTGAACTAGTTTACAGTCCCACCAACAGTGTAAAAGTGTTCCTATTTCTCCACATCCTCTCCAGCACCTGTTGTTTTCTGACTTTTTAGTGATCGCCATTCTAACTGGTGTGAGATGGTATCTCATTGTGGTTTTGATTTGCATTTCTCTGATGGCCAGTGATGATGAGCATTTTTTCATGTGTCTGTTGGCTACATAAATGTCTTCTTTTGAGAAGTGTCTGTTCATATCCTTCACCCACTTTTTGATGGGGTTGTTTGTTTTTTTCTTGTAAATTTGTTGGAGTTCGTTGTAGATTCTGGATATTAGCCCTTTGTCAGATGAGTAGATTGCAAAAATTTTCTCCCATTCTGTAGGTTGCCTGTTCACTCTGATGGTAGTTTCTTTTGCTGTGCAGAAGCTCTTCAGTTTAATTAGATCCCATTTGTCAATTTTGGCTTTTGTTGCCATTGCTTTTGGTGTTTTAGACATGAAGTCCTTGCCCATGCCTATGTCCTGAATGGTATTGCCTAGGTTTTCTTCTAGGGTTTTTAGGGTTTTAGGTCTAACATGTAAGTCTTTAATCCATCTTGAATTAATTTTTGCATAAGGTGTAAGGAAGGGATCCAGTTTCAGCTTTCTACATATGGCTAGCCAGTTTTCCCAGCACCATTTATTAAATAGGGAATCCTTTCCCCATTTCTTGTTTTTGTCAGGTTTGTCAAAGATCAGATAGTTGTAGATATGCAGCATTATTTCTGAGGGCTCTGTTCTGTACCATTTGTCTATATATCTGTTTTGTTACCAGTACCATGCTGTTTTTGTTACTGTAGCCTTGTGGTATAGTTTGAAGTCAGGTAGCGTGATGCCTTCAGCTTTGTTCTTTTGGCTTAGGATTGACTTGGCAATGTGGGCTCTGTTTTGGTTCCGTACGAACTTTAAAGTAGTTTTTTCCAATTCTGTGAAGAAAGTCATTGGTAGCTTGATGGGGATAGCATTGAATCTATAAATCACCTTGGGCAGTATGGCCATTTTCACGATATTTATTCTTCCCACCCATGAGCATGGAATATTCTTCCATTTGTTTGTATCCTCTTTCATTTCATTGAGCAGTGGTTTGTAGTTCTCCTTGAAGAGGTCCTTCACATCCCTTGTAAGTTGGATTCCTAGGTATTTTATTCTCTTTGAAGCAATTGTGAATGGGAGTTCACTCACTCATGATTTGGCTCTCTGTTTGTCTGTTATTGGTGTATAAGAATGCTTGTGATTTTTGCACATTGATTTAATATTTCTATCAAGACTCACTGTCAAGAAGGCACTGCAGATTTTGTGGGTTCTTAAAGTCCGTGTTGTAAAGATAAATTAGGTATATGATGTTGAGAGGGAAAAACAGGGCAAAGAATGTTTTCCTGTGGAAACCACCAAGCTTGCTCTAGGGGTTGAGTGTGGATGTCAACTTAGGAAGTCATGGGTCTTCCAGGTTATTCCTGGAATGAGAAGACCTTCAAAGAGCAACACAGGGCCATTCCAGAGGACAGATGCCACCACAGACACTGTCTTGGGCCTTCTCTGACCCAGAGCTAAAAAGGCATCTATGAAAAAAATTCCCTCCTAATCAAAACCAGCTGCTGAGTAGGGTCTATGTGCAGTTTCCAGGGGCATTGCTTCCTATAGGAGCACCGAAGTATCACTTGAATGCTAAACCTTACTAGAAATGTAACAAGATGAGAAAAGTTGCATTCATCAAAAGTACATGTGTAGATGGAATATTTCAATTAAATGTTCTTTGCAGTGGGTTGGGCTTTCACAATACTTGCATGTCTTTTCATCTTCAAAGGAAATCAGGTCTAGTTTGCTGCAGAGCTTTTGTTTATTTGAGTGGGATATGCAAATTTGAGGCAGAGCAGAATTGTTAGAAGAGCAAAGGAAAGACCTATGACTTTTCTTAGCTGTCTTCTTTCTCTTTCCCTTACTCCTCCACAAAACTGTTGAACAGATATTTAAAGAAAATCAATATGGAGGCATGTTCCATTATTAGGCTTCCTACTAAGATCATCATGTCAGCGTCTGGCTTTGTTCCTAATGCATTGATGGTTTAAAGCTCACTGGCCAACTTATCTTGTGACCCTAATCACCATGCTTTCTGCTATTTCACTGTTAATTATGCTTCCATGAGAAAGTGGGAAAGATAAAAAAGAAATAAGGAAGGGAATATAAAACAGTCAAGTATTCTACTTTTTGACAATTCTAACTTTTAAAAGAGGGGTAAAAATCAATGGAGAAGGTTGAAATGAATGTTTAAAATGAGGTTTAACACATGGGGGCCAGTTGGGGGGTGGGGGCGAGGGGAGGGAGAACATTAGGACAAATAGCTAATATATGCAGGGCTTAAAACCTAGATGACAGGTTGACAGGTGCAGCAAACCACCATGGCACACGTACACCTGTGCAACAAATAGTTCTACACTTGTGTCCCAGAACTTAAAGTAAAATAAAAATACAAATGAGGTTTAAAAGTTGCCTATATCTGACTTTTAAAATCATGTACACTAAAAGGGATTTTCAAGAGGCTTTGCAGATGAGGAGGCATTGCAGATTTTCAAACTGACTGCAGGTCATGATGCTATTATAACATATAATAAAGCTAATCAATGAGGTACAGGAAAGGGTCCCTAAGACTGAAAAAGTATGAAGGATGTGTCTGGTCATCATGTCTTTTCCTTTCTCTTTCCTTTTTTTTTTTTTTTTTTGAGACAGGGTCTCACTCTGTCACCCAGGCTGGAGTGCAGTGGTGCAATCCCAGCTCACTGCAGCCTTGACCTCCTGGGCTCAGGTGATCCTCTTACCTCACTCTCCCTCATAGCTGTGACTACAGGTATGCACCACCACACCCGGCTGATTTCTGTATTTTTTTTAGAGATGGGGTCTCGCCATGTTGCCCAGGCTGGTTTCCAACACCTGGGCTCAAGTGATCCACCATCTCGGCCTCCCAGAGTGCTGAGATTCCAGGTGTGAGCCACTGTGCATGGCCCTGGTCATCATTTCTTTGTGTTCTCTTCTTCCTTTTACCTAATGAGAGATAGGGGAAGAGGCCCCCAGGATTACTCAGGAAATAGCACAACCAGCCTGGGTTATGTACTTTTATTTGAGAGAGATTTATATAGTGATTATTATATGTCAGATACTGTTCCAGCAGATTCTGAATACTAACCCATTTTATGACCATCACAACCCCATTAGGCAGGTACTGTTATTTCCATTTTATAGATGAGGCAACCAAAGCACACCACTAGTGCATGACAGCACTAGGGTGCATGCAGACAATCCGGCTCAGAATCCATGCTGTTAGCTACTAAGCCTGCCTGACCTCAGAGCTTTGCTCTTTAAATTTTTCCAGAAATCTTTACTGAAATCCCCTGTGATCTGCCTAAACTAATGAACGTACAGAGATCTGGTGCCAGTGGGAGCACAGAGACTTTGCTGTCTGGGAAGTGGTCCCTGGAAGGGCCTTTAGGATGGAACAATAGAGCAACAGAATGACTCCCAGAGGAAATTTCCCAAGTTTCACACAACTTGGGAGCAGAGGGAGGAAGGCCGGGAGGGTGAGTCTGTGGCTGGAAGATGCAGTCCATATGGGATTCCATGAAGACATCTATATATATGTGTTTGGAAGTCTGTGTACATGTGGTTCTGGTTGGGTGTCCCTGTGTGTGAAAGTGTTCATGCATTTATGTTTTAATACCCACCATATGCATGTGCGTGTGTGTGTGTGTGTGCATGTATGTGTTTGTAGATACATCCATGGGCTTGTTAATATACATGAAAGGTGCAAGAATAGCCTCCTTGTAAACTGACTTGGTTTCTGTCTTAGTGAATTCAAATTCACATCCAGGAATTCTAAAATCAACAATTTTTATTTTTCCTGAAAGGGCCATTATTTGCTTAGAAGTCCATAGGATGAGCAATACATTTGGCATTCTTCTCTTATCTTTAGTGAAGCTGAGGCCCAGCTGGAGACGAACACAGAGTCCCCTGGTATGCAGGCTTTCTAAGCCAGAGCCCATTCCTGTGGGCAGCCAGGACCTGTCCCTGGGGCTCATAGACATTAGCCATCCAGCTGTCAAATAGAGATATGGAAGGACCTTCCAGGTTCCATTTTTCCAAACCTTTAAATCTTAAGATCCCATCCAAGGCCAGCCCTGCTGACCCCAGCAACACTGTTTATTCAAGGGCTTTTCAGGGAGCCACTGCCTACACTGACAGGGACAAGGAGGCAGAGCATATTGCTATCTGTTGCTGCTGCTGCTGCAGTTTTAGCACAAACTGTGAGCACGTCTTTGGGCATTTGTCTGTCTGCAGAGAGGTCAGTCCAGACTTCTCTCATCGGAAGGCGATGGCTGGAGTGCTATTCCTAAGGAAGCAAAGAAGAACAAGGGGTGGAGAGGGTCGTCCCGGAATTGCATGGCTTGGGGCTTGGTCCAGATCGCGTGGCGAGGAGGGTAAGCAGGCCCAGCAGAGGGCGCCACCGCGCTGGCTCTCTTCTCCCGCGCAGTGCAGGCAACGGGGCGGTGTTCAGGAAGGCCAAGGAAGGATAGATTCGATACTGTACCCCCACTCCACCCGCCTCTGCCTCCCTCCTTCTCCTATCTCTTCTCTCCTCCCTGCCCCCTCCCTCCCTTCCCACCTCTCTCTCAGTCTTTCTTTCTTTCCATCTCTAGCCCTTCACCCCCCTCCCCAACTTGAGCAGGTCACCCCAGGGAACCTCAAGTCTAGTAACTGAGTGTTAATTATGTCTGAGTGGATTCTGGAGAAAAAGAAAACCATATACTGTATCAGCAGAGAAATGGTTTCACTATGAGGAAACTAATGATGCTTTTATCAGGAACAATATAAAGATTGCTTTTTTACTAGTGTGTGTCCCATAGGGTTCAGGGCCATGAGATATTTCTGTATCTGGCTTTAGGTTCCTCTGAGCTTTTACATAATCAAATCAATAGAGCCATGATTCACCCTCTGGCAACAACTGCTCCCTGCAAGTTTGCTGTTGCATCTTTAGTGGCGAAAGAGAAAATAAATAAATATATGGAAAGGAACTTATTATGAATCTGTAAACATTGATTTGTTTCGTCTTCAGTCTTCCTTTTTAATTGCTTTGCATACACATGTACACACACACTGTGAGGGTCTAGGTTCACAGTCGGTCAGAGAATGAGGTGGCTGACGATTGCCCAGGTATTTGCCATTGTCTGATGGGAAGAGATGGGTTCTGTTGAGCAGAATCAGAGGTGGAGATGTGCTGCTTGCCTGTCCTCCCGTGTCTTTTTCAGACATTTTATTCATCTTCTCTCCCATCCCTGTGAATTCCCTACATTCCAGGCATGATTTTGGTTCTTCCCTTTCTCTTTGAGTTATATTGTTTTTATCAGAAATTTCCCTCCCCTCTGCCTGGCAGAAATGATCACCCTTGGACCTACATCTGTCCCCAGCAGCATCAGTGAGGCCGCAGACTTCTCACCCTCCCCAGCCCCCATTCTAAGAACAGCTGGTTAGGACCTCAGTGAGAATACAATATGGGAGTGGGCAGGAGCAGAGAGAGCAGATCTCACCATTTACTCTGGAGACACATCTTTCCTTCTCATTTCTCCTATCCCCAAACCTCAGAGTTCACGGAAAGAGAGCGCCAGGAATAACTCCTGAAGTCTTTCAGGACACAGGCAGTTTGCCACTCCTTTCCCTCCTTTCTTTAAGTAAATAAGCAAAAGCATCTTTCAGGCTAAAACATGGGGGAGGATTCAGTGTTGTGCTACTGTGTCATCTACTTTTCACAGGCAGATTTAGATGACCAGGGCCTCAAAATACAGGTGTTTCAGTGTCACTTGCTGCTTTGCATTGACAAAGTCAACTGATAAAATAGGTATGTTCAGCTGGGCTTGGAGAAATAAAAACAGGGACTCACTGGCAGTCCACCTGGTCATAGAGACAGGGAAAGGTTGTTTTGTATTTTCTACTCCAGTCCCCAACTTAGAGGCCTTGTTCATAGATACGCTTCATTTTTCCCATCCTTCAGAAGCAGAAAAACATTAGAAGTAATAACAGAGACGAGGCAGGAAAGAAAAGCCACTTATGTAATCAGGTGTGCTGGGACCTGGGGATGACGGTGTCACAGAAATAAAATGGCTCCCTAATGATGACAGAGTCTTATTACCAAAGCCATGCTCCTGTGACAGTGCTGCCAGGCTCCTCTGACAGGACAGCAATGACAGAATTCTTTAAGGACCTACTTTCTTTGGGTAAATATTTGTCCCTAAAGAACATCATCTTTGAGGACCCTCAATCCTATATTCTGGGAGTCCCAGGCATTGGGACAGATGGGATCTAGCTTGGGTTTCAGGAAAGAAGGGGACTTTCATACAGCGCTGGGGACTGTGATACCAGCAACACAGCGTATTAGCATACAAACAATTACAATGGTGGCCATTTATTGAATATCTACCTTGTACCAAAGACTATGCCGGGAGCTTTGTGCAAATTATTGCATTAAGTTAACTTTCACCCTCAAGACAGTATAGCAAAGAAAGGCTTATTATTCCCATAATTGGGACTTGAGACTCAAAAAGATTACATAATTTGCTCAAGGCCACGGAATTGGTGCAAGATTGAGCAGGGGTTCCAACTAAGTCTCTTTGAGCCTCAAATCTCCAGTCTTCCTGCCATGCCAGCATCATAGAAAGTGTTGAAAACATGCTAAGTTAACCTTGAATGGATCCTGGACAACTTTATTTAAAAATTACATAATTATATACTTTAAAAACATATTCAAAATCTTATTGTTACCACATTAAACCATGGATATTATTCTTAGAAAAAGGCTATTCTTTGGCTTAAAAAAAGGGAATCGCGATAAATCAAGCAAGTAAATATATTGAGTTGATAGGGAGGATAGATACAGTAAAAATTATGAAGGAGATGAACAGATGACTGGAGGTTGGGGGATGCCACAGCTGGCTGTGCTGCCTTGAAGGGCAGTGAGAATGTTGTTAGTAGCTGCCTAGAATGTTGTGTAGAGAAGGAGTCTGAGGCCCCATGCATTGTCTGTTAGTGACGTCTGCCATGGCGCACGGGGAAGCGCTGGAGGTTGCTGGGGGTAACAGCAAATTGTGAGGTCTCCTTGCTCTCTTGAATCAAGCCCAACATGCTCCTTTTTCAGAGGAGGAGGAAGCCCAGAGAAATTAACTGAACTTTTCAAATGTCTCAAGGCAATGATTCTACAACCAGTTGCCTCTTTCTAAGAGGCCCAAACATTTACTCGTGGTTCCCAGTCAATATATTTTGCCTTTTGGGGAGTGGGGATCATGGTTTTTAATAATTTCACCCAGTTTAGATTCTTTCCAGTAGAAAGGCAGACCTGGATTAGAATCCTGCCTTATTCCACATGTGCTACAGGAAGTAACCGTATCCCTTTTAACCTCTGAAGTTTCTTCCTCTGTGTAGTGGAGTACGTCACCATTACAGTGCTGTTGTGAGGGTTGAATGAAGTAAACTACCTAGAGCATTGATTATGCAATGCAAAGTAGAAGTTCAAGAAATGGTACCTAATGTTCTCTCTTTCCCTTGTCTACAAAATGGATACTTGTTAAAAGCCTACCAGGTGCCTCAACCTTTAACCAGTAGGGTTTTCACTACCATGAAACAAGGGGCAATTCCATGTTCCACACATGCTTGGGAGGCTCTGCTGACTCTCCCAGGCCTTCATGGCCATCATCATTGGGCATGCAGCCCAGCACCCTCCCAGCACAGACACACAGATCCCGACCACACACTCTCAACCAGAAATGTCCAAAAATACACTAAGAAAAATCCAATAACACTTACTTGAGGTTTTTAAACTCCTTGGGGGTAGATAGGTACAAGGCAGTAAACCAGCATAGGGAAAGAAAAATAGCAAAAAAAAAACAAACAAACAAAAAAAACACCTAATAAAAAAATCACATAGGAAGGAAATGGAACCCCCCCCACCCACCCCAAAATGGATCTAAATTGTGTGGTTGCTGGAGCTGCTTTCCTGAAAAGAGGGCCAGAAACTGAGAGCATGGAGCGCTTAGACTGGAATTGTTTTCTAAACAGAATTTTTTAGGGTATATTTTTCACATATATTACCCTTTCTCAAAATGCCCTGGCCAAAAGTAGTAAAAATGCTGTACTATTAAACTTAAATTAGGGGCCTGTGTTGGCTGAGGGACCCAGCTGGGTTTCTTCTGGCAACCGGAGAAAGAAGGAGGCGGGAAAGTGCCACTGCGCCCTATTACCCTCAGGTGCCCATTTGGTGCCAACTGGGGGATGTTTGATTGAACTTGGCCCCTAGCTAAGAACAGTGGGGGTGGGAGTGGGGGAAAAAAAGTAAGAGACAGTTTTAAAAATAATGAAGGGACATAGGTATGTTGAGAAGAAAAAAAGAAAGAAAAATCACATCTGCATATTTTCTGAACGAGCAAGAGAGGTTATGATTACAGCTTCATTTTGTGTTCCTTGTTAAAAAGAGGCAGGGCCTCTTAGGACTTGGCAGTGGGTGCCTAGAGGTATGGTAAGAAGAGGGTGGAGAATGGCCCAAGTTTTATTCAAAACAGTAGGTTTTAGCTAAAGCCAAGTTGGGCAAAAGAGACATGTTCACAAGTCATCACCAGTTGTGGCCAAAGAAAGGTCACTTTCCATCTTGTGATTTTCCACGGTCCTTGGGGACCAAATTGAAAGCTTTAGGGCTTTGACTTTGTCCTCAGGAAAGTAAACTCAGCTTGAAGTACAATTTCCTGGTGGCACACTGGGTCACATTGCCACGACGAAAGTCCAGCACACCCTGACTTGCTGGAGGATACCTGAGGAAAGGTCTGTGGTCGGAGCTGAGTGGGTTTATTGATCTTACTGGAAAATGGGCATTTCAGCTTCTCTCCAAGGAACCAGCCCAGACGTGTCAGCAAAGAGTCCCTTTGGACACATTGACCCAAGCTGAAAAATGTATGAAAACACTTCATGTCTACTAAATCTGGTACTGCTAGCTGCATTGTCTGATGGTCCATCCAAGAAGAAAGGGAGGGACTGGGAAGAGTGACCGCCTCTCTCTGCAGTCCTATGTCTGCACCAGAGCCGCCTCATAGGCCTATGGGCAGGCATGGAAGCTGTCAAGGACCTATCAAGCCTTGGCACAAAGATCGTTGCAATTGGGAAGAACCTTTAGCTCACAGATGTTTTGCAGCAATGAATGGAACAAAAACAATGTCTGTTAGTGCCACCAGGCCTTGCAGTTGGAATCTGAGTTTGGGCTGCTAGAACATGACCAAAGGAAACAAATGTTTGACCAGACATCTGAGAACATGTGTTTTGTTTTGCTTGTGTAGATGCAGACTGCTGGCCTGAGGTGTCTGCTTTTGGCTGAGATGCAACATGGAGGCCCGTTGCAGACATGCACCATGCCAAATACAGGCAAAGCCAGCCTAGGGGATTGCACTGGTCTCTGTTTAAATCCCTCAGTAAGATGGGTTTCCCCCTGTTCTATTCCAAATCTAAACTTACAGTGGTTGAAGAGACGGGACAAAAGAACAGGTGTGGCTTGAACCCTCTGGATTTAAACTCTTTTTTTCTCTCCTTTTCCTAACTTGGATACCAAAGAGCCTCAACTCACCACTGCTTGGACCACCCCACAATAGCCCCACTCCTTTTCTGACCAGGACAAGAAAGGGGCTCCTGAGGGAAAGGGTTTCTAATAGACCCATCCTGGGATACCTTGGAGGCACTAAAAAAAGCAAAAGAAAGAAAGAAAACCAATTCTGTTCTGGTGATGTTTATGTGGGCTTTTTAAGAATGTCCAGGCTCCCGTCCAGTGGTGGCTGCTGTTTCTCGGTGGCAGAGATGATGCCTGGTTTATTCTTAGTAAAGTGCTTAGGACGCTGAGCCTGAGGGGCTCTGGAATGGGAAAAAAAACAAAACAAAACAAACCGGAGGCCCGCTCTGCCTGGCTCCTAGAGACACGCAAAGCTGGGCAAAGGAAGGAGATTGAGGTGGGACTGAGACATTGTTGCATTGTGAATGCCCCGGTTCCCCACCTCCTGCCCCCCGAATCATGATTGTTTTATGCGGTTATTTTTCCCTTTGGTGAGGAAAATGGGATGTGGTGTCAATTACTGGGAAAAATATACAAAGTCCTAATGGCTAATCTATTCTTCTAAGTATGTGGAAGGCTACTACCCCGAAGAGACTTGATCTAATTGTATAATAAAACTCAAATCATTTCCAGCCAGATAGGACACGCCAGGGCTGCTGCTGCTGCCGCCGCTGCCCTGGGCAAGAGAGAGGTGAGCTGACCCTGGAAATTGCTTGTGGGTAAAATCAGCAGAGGATCTGAAGGCAGTCGGGAATATGGCTGCGGGGAGCAATGAGGGACCATAAAGATGTTGTACTGTAAATAGTATCTTCTTGTTTTATGTGTCTCCGTGGTGGCAGTTGTTTTCTCGGCTAGAATGTCTATGTCAAGAGCCTAACCTTGGAGAAAAATCCACAATAGTGCTCCATGATGTTCTCTCCCTTCTTCCCTGGACTCGTCGTTTATAGGTTGTCATTTAAAAAACTCACAGCGCCAAGCATTTTCACATAATTTGTCTCGTTTAATTTCATCCTTCCGAGAACCCTCCCAGGAAAATCCAATTATCATTTTACAGATGAAAAATCTAAGGGAGGCTAAGTTGTCCAAAGTTTCATGGCTCAAAAATGATGGTGCCAGGACTCAAACTCAGGCTTACTAACTCATGTTGGCCTTTTCTGCTCTTCCACAGCTGTCCCAGTTTGGGGCCAGCAGGCCCCCTTTGCAAAGCCCTGTTAAGTGATTTTGGTGTCAGGGCATGGTGGAGACCTGAGGCTTGGGAGGAAGGTATGTGCAGTGTGGAGCTGGTGGAAACACATTTCCTAAAATTAGCTTTCTCCTTTCAACTCTTTCTGAGCTGATCTAAAAACATGAAAAGGCTCACAACCACCCGCTTGCATGTAAATCCAATGACAGCTTCTAAGGCCACCACAAAAGGCAAAGCCTCTGTTTATTTAAGCATTGGGATTTAAAAAAAAAAAAAAAGAAAAATACATCTGGGAGTAGAAGTCATTGGGTTATAAACGAGCTCTCGCCCCACCAAAGAAAAAAATAATAATTATAATAAAAATAATGGCACCATATTCTCTGATAAACCAGTGCCAGAAAAGCTCTTGGGGATCAAGTTTTGTCAGTCCCCAGCTTTTACCAATTTAAATTCTTGGCAGAGTATTAAAAAAAAAAAAGTATAAGGTATTTGAAACTTCAGTCCCTCAGGTACTAAATCTAGCGTTTCCTGGCAATAGATGAATGTTGCTGGAGTGAAAACCTAGCACCACAGGACCGTATCTCCACGGCTGTTCGTATTTATACTTAACAGACAAATATGTCATTCTTTCCGGATCCCTTTATGGGGCCAATTTTTTTTTTTCCTAATGTGTTACCCACCTACTTCTGATAAAAACGAAGGCCAATGAAGCCCAGGACACAGACTTTGAGTTAGCAGGATGCTCTTTGGTATCAAAAACCATGTTTTCCCCCAGCTGCTTAATTCCCTAAGCCACAGGTATAATAAGGTAGGAACAGGATTCTAGATACACAAACCTCGGTGGAGATTGTGAGCAGGCGCAGGATCGATGGAGCCTGATGACATTCATTGCCTGGTCCCTTCATATGTTCTTGTTCTTTATGAGTTGGTTGTGATCCACAGAGAGAGTTGGAACTGAGATGATTTTGCCAGAACTTGGGTTGGCAGAGGCTGTGTGACTCTTTCTGGGCAGTTAGCAAAACGACCACTTTTCAGTGTTAAGGTCTACACTCATTCATGAACTATGGATCATTTCTCTATTCGGGGGTCCTGCAGTTCTACTTCATCATAAAGCTTGCTCTAATTGCCTTTCAGAATATCTTTTCTATTCCACTCCTTTTTTTTTTTTTTTTTTTTTTGAGATGGAGTCTCACTCTGTTGCCCAGGCTGGAGTGCAGTGTTGCGATCTCAGCTCACTGCAAGCTCCGCCTCCCGGGTTCACGCCATTCTTCTGCCTCAGCCTCCCGAGTAGCTGGGACTACAGGCACCCACCACTACACCTGGGTAATTTTTATACTTTTAGTAGAGACGGGGTTTCATTGTGTTAGCCAGGATGGTCTCAATCTCCTGACCTCGTGATCCGCCCGCTTCAGCCTCCCAAAGTGCTTGGATTACAGGCATGAGCCACCACGCCTGGCCTATTCTCCTTCTAATTAAGTTTCTTCTCTTTTCTCTCCTCTAACCCCTGCTAATGGCATTAAGCATAGTCTGGAAATATCTCAGATTATTCACCTCCCTGAGTCTACAGACCCCATTTCAACCTTCATCATATAAGAAGGGAAGAGGACAATTGAACACCTACTATCTTTTGGGCTCTGTGCTAAGTCCTTACCCACCTTTAAACTTGGATAATGAAACTTACAAGCCTCATGGAGAAAGGAATGGAATTAACATCTTAAGTACTTTGAGACCCTGAAAAACACTGCATAAAATATTGCAATGGGACATGTCCATTTCTTTGTCCAATCTAGAGTTTCATATTTTTGTAAGTGGAAAATGCATCCTTTAACTTTCAGAAATATGAGTTTTCAGTAAAACTGTTAAGATATCTCAACCCTCTGTACTTCATAAAATATTTATACCATAACCTGAGGGACACAGAGATGTCTCAGCAGGAATGGAAAATAACCGGGGTGAGGATTTTCAATAAGAAGTTGCCACGGGAACTTTCCACATATTCTGTGAGTACCACATAAGCTTTAGCCCACACAGCAGACTTTCCCTAGCTCAGGCTGATGAGATGCTACTCAGCTGTCTAAGGCAGCCTGAGAACCACAGCATCTTCTCATAACAGCAACAAGGTCGACTTTTCTTTTCGTTCTCCTGCTCCCAAAATAAGGCAGCTGCCCAAGGAAGCCTCTTGCTCTCTGCCCTTTCTTTCTATTCCCTTTATAGAGTTTCTCATCTATTCTCTCAATTTCAGCCATGCCCCATGCTGACCCCTCCTTAGGGTCTCAGTCCTATGTGCTTAGCTGCTTGTGGGACATTTAAACATGCTGGCCTCACTTCAAACTCAACATGCCCCAAAAGAAACCCTTTTCCTCCCACAGTTTGGTATTTGAGCCAATGTCCCCAATTTTCTGAATACGCACATCTGAAATACCAAAACTATTCTCACTCTCTTGTCTTTCCTAATACTAACAATAGTTCCCATGTATTAATAATCATACCTAACTTTAATTAGATTCTTCCATATGCCATGGTCATTTCATAGATGAGGAACAAGCTCAGAGATGGGAAGGGACTGGCCCAAGGTCACCTCACTGCCTGTGGTGCTACAAGAAGCGGGTTTCAATTCTGATCTTGGTCTGCCCCTCCGCAGAGCCTACACTCACAATCTCTCCATACTTTGTGGCAATCAGGCAGCTCCCCTTCAGTTCTTCCCAAGAAATATCTCTTGAAGTCATAAACGCTGGTCTATTCCCAGTTCACCTTGTCCCTCACCACCTTTCTCCTGGACTGATTTCCCCAGCACCATGATTTCCCTGGCTTCAACCTTTTTTCATCAGGAACAACATCAAGAGCTCATCTTAGGTGCTGTGTTTACCATATTGAGCAAGAAGCAAACTCCAGTGGTTCCCAGGAGAGCAGCCTTGCCCAAACTATGTTCCTGGAGTATTTCACACACATCCCCTTGTTGGAGGAGAATCTGCTCTGTGCCAGGAAGTCAATGAGACAAATGAATGAAGCTTTCATGGTAATAAAAAAGTAGACATTGAATGAAAGTTGCATAGGTGGTGAATGTTTCAAAGAAAAATACAGAATGCTTTTGGGAGCCCCTGAAAGGTGAGCCAATCTCACCTAGCTGTCTGGTCCGGGAGGTTTCTTTCTTTGAAGAAGATCCAAATGCTGTTTATGGGTGTATACTGGGTTGAGGAAAGCTAAAGACATGTCTTTGTTCTAGGTCTTCTCAGAGTGTGACGATGTGCTAGAGTGTAGTATGACTTTTTTGAGGGGATGACTTTGTACACAGCGTCTTCCAAGTGTCCTTCACGTTGCTGCCCTCTTTTGTGAAGCATCTTAGAGGGCGAGTGTTCCATAGCATACTAGTTTAAGAAAGACTGCCCTAGAGGATAAAGTCCAAGTTTGCCATCCTGGCCTTGGTGTTCCAAACACAATGACTAACTTGACTTGAATAACGTTGCCCTGCCCTGCCCATCCACCTCACCTCCTGTTAGTGCATCCCCTTCCACATTAGTGCAGCCATTTGCCATTAACGTGGCTCTGTGCTGCTCATCAGACACCCAGGCCCCCATCCCACAGAGAATACTGCCTTTTCCCTGACCCTTGTCAAGTCATTCTCCACTCTCTAAGGTCCAACTGGAAATTCCTACTGCAACCAAGAAAACACTGTTTCCCTTTCACTTTCTTAGTTCATGTGGCTCTTGCATTTTTTGCAGTCCTCTAACCCTTAGCTATGTGATTCAATTAGATTAGGTAGATATTGGAATCTAAAGACCTTGGTTCTAGTCCCTGCTGTGAATCCACTCTGTGTAACCCTATGCTCTTGGCCTTTCTAAGTTTCAGCTTTCTCATCAGTAAAAAAGAAATATTGTTCCCTCAGAAGCTGAATTGGTTTTTCCTTTAAGAAGTGTTTGTTTAAAAAAAAAAAATGAATGTGGAGAGAACACATCTTTGCAGAAACCCTCTCTCTTGGTCTTTGAGCTAGTCCTTCCAGGCTCTGTGCAGAACTCTCCATGAGTTCTCCATGAGTCCAGTCATCACGTTTTCGTTGTTTCCCTCAACTCTGCTTCTCTGTTCCCAATACTTTTATCAAAGGAATGAATCAAAGAAAAGCAGTAATGAATCTAGTAAAGCAGATGATTGGAGGTTAGGAGCGGTGTGATTGGCCTGCCAGTCAGGGACTGGGTGCCGTGGGAGGACTGATGTGAATCCACGTGTGAGATTCAGCTGCGTATTGATCAAGTCCATTTGCACGTGAACCTCATCATCAGCTCCTGCTTAAGTCCTAGCTTCCCCGGTAATTGACTCTCGCATATTGATTAAGATGTTGATGTGTCCCAGGATTTCTCGGTGGTGATGCAGGCGCGCCTCTCGGCAGGCCAGGCTGGCAAAGCTCTTGCTGCACGGCTGTCACCAGGCACTCCTTAATGGATAAAGCTGTCATCTGAGAGCTGGAATGTCTTGCAGGCACAAAGACGAAATTAACTGTTCAATAATGTATGGGACACGGAAAAAACTTTACCCAACAACTCGAATTGATTGCTGTAAGTGTTTTGACTGCACTTGCCTGCTTTGCATAAAGTCAGCGACTTTGGCAAGCCTGATGTTCACGTACATCCATTTCTCAGCCTCTTGCAGAATAAGAGTTGAGAGACTTCAGCGGCTGCCAGGAATGGGCTGTCTGGAGGGAAGGGGGAAAAGGGGTTGGGGAGTAGATGGCACCACTGACACCTCTCCCTTGAGAGCCTTCAGTGATCTCTGAGCTTTAAAACGATGTGTTACTGGCAGTTTATTGGAATCTTGCTGGAATGGATCATCTTGGGCGAGTTGGGTGAATCACTGGGTTGGAATTCCTGGAGCTCTGTGTCCTCACTTTGCCCCTGGCTTGCCTCCTCCCCTTCCCTGTTAGGCTGGGACCTCTTGCAGAGAGAGGCTGTCAGTCAGACTTATGGGACGAGGTCTGTTCTTGGTCACACATTTAACACCAGTTTGATAAACAATGTTCATGCATTTAAGTTGGACCCTGCTTATTATTTGGGACTTGGTTAAACGCATGCTGTCTAACGATCCCACAGGTACTAGAAACCACTGTATGTGTCTCCTCCACTTCTCCCTCTTTAACCTGGAAAAGGGGAAAAATACCAAGGTAGCAAAGCTATACTCTACATGTTTTCTGCCAAGCTCAGCCCTTTAAAAACATAACAGGATCCTTTGAACATAGCTCTGTTTTATCACAGGATCTTTATTGAAGTTTTAATCAACACAAGCAGCTGACAAAATAGGAGACTGTAGATTCGGCTGTACATTATGTATCTTCCTTGTGAGCCTGAAAAAAAATCATAACATTAAAAGAAGAGAAAATAAACAGCCTCATTTAAAAAACAAACGAATCCCACCAAACCAAGGAAATCCTTTCGCACCCGAAGGAAGGCCTGCCGCGTGGCGTGCCGACTGCAGTCCTAGAGTTTGGAGCTTCATGGAGATCATTACCATAAAACAAATAACCATCTCGTTTTTGTCACCCACTATGAGTGAACTCAAAACCTCAGGCCCACGTCCAGAGATTCCTTCTCCACAGGTTCAGCCAGCTGCGAAGGGAAGAGGGTACCAGCCCCTGTGTCCAAATCCTTATCCTTTTCTTGGTCCAGCCGCTGTGCCATGGATCTGGATGGTGACTCATCATTGTGCCTGGCAGAGTCCCCTCCTCACCACTGCCTCCATCTCCTTTACTTGCTTCCTTTCTTCCCAAAGGAAGGGTCTCCACTTAGTGTGTGAGGGAGCACTGGATGAGAGGGAGGAATGCTTTCCTCTTTCTATCCCAATCTTGGGTCCCTTTTTGAAGCCCTTCTGCTGTCTTGCACTCCAAGAAAGGTGTCTCCCGGGCCTGCACAGTGATATTATTTCCACAACTGGTGCATGGAAACTGTCGAAGAGATGGATCCTGGGGGCTGCAGCCCAACTAGTGGGACTCCTGCTTTTCTGGCCAAAGTGACATCTCTTTTCACTGAGAAAGGAATCTAAGGCAGGGTCAAAGAGGCCTCAGGGGCAGGGGGTGCCATGGAGTGTTGTTGTGATGGAGAGCCAGGCTCTTGGGTTGTTTAGATCTGGATTTGAATCTCAGCTCTGCCTCTTACAAGGTATGGGCCTAGCACCTGGTAAGGTTCTCAAAATAGGCATTGACAAAAGGAATGCATAGGGAGGAGAAGGATGGGCAGGATGTGGTCCAGATGGGGCACCCAAGCAAGGAGGACATACAAAGTGTGAGAAAGATGAGCTGGATATGGTTCCTCAGAAAGGTTTCTTGAAATAACAGATGAATACATATTGGCCCAGAAGCATTGAAAGGTCCAAGCTAGGACTAAGCACACTGGGGACGAGAGGATTGGCCTAAGCATCCTCGGGGAGTCTGGAGGGTTGTGTGGTGCCACGGGCACTGTTGGAGAGCCTCAAAGGCCAGGTGGGGCCTGGGAATGAGCATGTGATTCTTAAATAGGACAGTGGCAGGATCTGTCCTTTGGGAATGATTACTTGGCCATAGTGGAATGATGGTGAGTGGGCCAGCAGGAGCCTAGACACAGGCTTTGTCCAGGATGGCCACCTTGTGTTGGGTATTAAGGGCCAGAGCTAAGACTGTCAGCATCACATAAGGAAATGACATGGTCTTGGCAGGTCTTGGGGGAGATGGCTGCCCAGCCATCCTGATCCTATGAATACTGTGGTGGCATTCATATCAGAGTTTCCGTCTAAGCATAAAGATTTTCCAGGAAGCTTCCCTGGAAGTTCTGTTTCTGTGCATCTTATCAATTTGCAACCACATCCAGGGAACTGGGCCAGTAGGCCAAGACTTCTTCCTGTCATCCTTCCCCTCCCTTGCTTTCCTCAGTTACTTGTTCCCTGTGTGCTCTGGCAGACGGTGGAGATACAATGATGAGACACACCAGGTTCCTCATCCCAGATGTTCTTGGCCCAAAGGAGATAGACAAACCGATAGGCAGGCATGGCCAAAGTGCAGAGGAGGCCAAGAGAACAGGATGACTAACTCAAATGAGAAGCATAGTTCATAGAGACTCATAACTCCCTATTGATCAAGGGTACAGAGGAACTTGGCCTCTCCAGAGAAGCAAGAGAGGTTCCAAACCTTACTCGTTGCAGTGGGATGAAAGATTGGGAGAAAACAGAAGAAATACACAGAAGGGTATGATTGGGTCTTATCTGAGTCCATTTGTGCTGCTGCAACAAAATACTACAGACTATGTCATTTATAAATAATAGCAATGTGTCTCTTATAGTTCTAGAGGCAGGGAAGTCCAAGACCAACGTGCCAGGTTTGGTGTCTGGCAAGCCCTTGCCTCTGCTTCAAAGATGGCCCCTTGTGCTGAGTCCTCACATGGCGGAAGGGAGAGCAGAGGTGGGTGGGGTGAACTCGGTTCCTCAAGCCCTTTTCATAAGGGCACTAATTCCATTCACGAAGGCTAATCACCTCCAAAAGGCCCTACCTCGTAATGCTGTTGCATTGGGAATTAATTTTCACTATGCATTTTGGAGCAACACAAACATTCAAACTACAGCAGATCCATCCAGGCATGTGATTTGGTAGAAAACCCAGGCAAGCCCAGCCACAGCAGCTCATTTGAGCACTCGGGCCTGTGAGAGGCCACTTCGGAGTCAACACACAGGTAAAGGATTCTCAGAAAAACTTTGCAATTATTCTGGCCACCTTTAACTTCTAGATTTCTCTGGGATACAGAAAGTACTTGCGCTTCAGCCTTAGGGAAGAGAAGTAAATTAGGTCAGAACTGCATTTTGTCCTCATGGGTAAAAGGGGGGAATTGTCGCAGAGCTTAGGTAACCAATGGCCAACTCCCCCATTCTGTCTCAGGGCAATTACAGTAAGTGATGTGAAGTGGTGAGAATGGACATGATTTATTCTGAGAACCTTGTCAGTACTGCTGTTAAATCATTTGTATTTCATTATGGGCCATGAGTGGGCTAGACTACATTCCTTTGCTTCAGGCCCCCTGTGCCATTTCCACAACTGGTTATTTCAGGTGACAATTAACAGGAAATGATGCTAACAGCCCCAGGGTGGTCACTTTTCTGAGGGACTCTGCGTATTAAGTTTCAATTACTTAGAGTCTCCCATCTAAGTCCCCAAAAGGAAATGAACTGCTTCTATAGTTGTCACAGAAAACCAGTTACTTTTTTTTTTTTTTTTTTTTTTTTTTTAATCTTTCCCAGTCTCTGTTTTGTCAGTCAAGTTTCAGGAAGTTAAACTAAGAGTTAAACCTAAGGTTCTTTATCTTTCCCAGTCTCTGTTCTGTCAGTCAAGTTTCAGGAAGTTAAACTAAGAGTTAAACCTAAGGTTCTCTGGGGGTCTCATCTGTAAGAAACTCATCTATTTCTTCTACAATCCAAACTCCAAAGACAAAGTCAAAAATGAAAAGCATAAGAAGCAAATCATAATGCTGAAGAAAATAGTGTTTGTCTTTTTCCCTTCAATATTTTAATCTCATGTTATGGAGAATGCTGTCAGCAGAGAACCCAGCATTTCCTGCTCTGATGGTCTCCATGCTCTTTCCTTCTTTTCTGAAGACTGCTGCTTCAGGACCACGGAATAGGATGTGTTGGTTCCCAGGGCAATGTAGCAAACGGAGGTGCCGCCCAGATAGGCAGGATGTGCAGCAGTTTCTGCTGACCGCGGCCGTCGCAGCTGCCGTGGTGCCTTTCTGCTAAGACAGCGAGCAGTGTCTGTTTGAAGAAGTCTGTTCTTTGGGAAGGAGACCCAAGAGAACTTGAGCTGGGCTTGTCTGGATATCAAAGTCCAGCTTAAAAATTTATTCTAGTGTTTGAAAAATTCCTGGCCAAAACCTTCATATGGATTAAAAAAATACAAACTCCCTGCTTTCTTCAGTGTCTCCGATTGAGGACGAGAGGATTTATTTCTAAAAAGAAAAAATGAAAGCGAGGCCGAATAGTTCCATAAAAGAGCTCAGGTCAGACGGCCTCTTAGCTAAATCTGTAAGAAAAGTAATCTGTTAAACCACTTCGGGCAACTGGGAAGCACTTGTATTAGCTATCATTTGTGAATCTTTGTTTTTCCCCTTTCCTATTGCATGTCAGATCACCTGGCTCTTTTTGCTGGATGTAAAGGGTGAAGAATGAGAAGGAGTTTCTATTCCGTATCCCATACTCCTACCCCATTAGACAGAAAAGTAGAGGAGAAAGCTTTGTTTAAAAGTTGTGATATTGGGAGGGGAAAAAAAGATTGCCAAGCAAGCAGATAATGTAATAGTAATTATGAAATTATTGATAAAAAGAACATAAAAATCATTAGGCCAAAACAGAAAAAAATTAAGGAAAGAGTGAACATTTAAGCAATAAAATTAAACCAAGGCCATTAACAAAATATACAGAAGAAGTAGAACTACCTGACATGGGACATTATTAGTGAAATGTGATTTTGGTTGTTGTTGTTGTTATCGTTTTTGTTTGTTTGTTTGTTTGAGATGAAGTCTCTCTCCGTCACCCAGGCTGGAGTGCAATGGCATGATCTCTGCTCAATGCAACCTCTGCCTCCTGGACTCAAGCGATTGTCTTGCCTCAGCCTCCCGAGCAGCTGGGATTATAGGTGCCCACCACCACACCCAGCTAATTTTTTTGCATTTTTAGTAGAGATGGGGTTTCACCATGTTGACCAGGCTGGTTTCAAACTCCTGACCTCAAATGATCCACCCACCTCGGCCTCCCAAACTGCTGGGATTACAGGCGTGAGCCACCATGCCCAGCTGTGAAATGCTGAAACAGAAGTTGAGAATGAGAAATTAGCTCCAAGGGCAAAACAACTAGATGAAGGATCAGGATGAATATATCAAGTTTAGATTGAAAGCAAAGGGCTGAATAGAAGAAAGTGATAGAACCATGTCAACAGACAGAAGCAATGGCAACTATGAAGGCAGACAGCCCCAGAACTACAAAGACACAAAGCAGCCTGCAAAAATGAATGCCAAGCCTTAAATGACTTCATACAGATCCTCTGGTAAAAGGTTTTTGCTATTGTGGTTGTTTTGATAAACTTCATAATTTGAAGTATAACTAAGATACCTAGCATTAGTGTACAGTTTGA
The DNA here is from genome assembly GCF_028858775.2 of Pan troglodytes. Classification (NCBI taxonomy): domain Eukaryota; kingdom Metazoa; phylum Chordata; class Mammalia; order Primates; family Hominidae; genus Pan; species Pan troglodytes. Next base: position 99,696,550 of record NC_072409.2, on the reverse strand, counting down.
TTAATTTTTCAGAGTGAACACACCCACGTGACCACCATTCGGACCTGGCCATGGAATAATGCCATTACTGTAAGGCTACCATCTTTACTCCCACATTCCAAGAGTGACCCCTCTTTGGACAGCCATCAGTATAGATTAGTTTTGTCTGTCATTGAAGGTCCATAGAGTCATACAATATTTTTTTATTTCTTCCTTCACTCAACATTATAATTTTTATCCATACTGTTGCACATAGTGGTAGTTTGTTTATTTTCAGTGCTATATAGTATTCCATTGTATATATGCCATAATGAACACCTTTCTCCCGTTGATAGACATTTGTGTTGCTTCTAGGCTCTGGCTAGTAGAAATAGCACTGCTGTGAATATTCTTGTGCGTGACTTTTGATGCCCTTATATACAGATCTCTTTGTGTATGTATCTAGGAGAATGATTGCATCAGAGACTATGCGTACATTAGCTTTAGTAGGTACCACAAGAACAATTTTTCAAAGCATGACATCAGGTTCCATGCCTGCTAATGGCATGTAAGAATTCCTGTCGTCATTTCAGATTCTCACCAGTATTCAGCATTGCCAATTTATCTGAAATTTATATTCTAATAAGAAAGTGGTTAATATTGAATTGTGATTTTAAGTTTGCATACCTAATTTTATATATTTTCATAAGTTTGTTACAAATTTAGACATCTTCTTTTGTAAAGGGACTGTTCAATAATTTTTTGCCCATTTTTAATACATTATATGTCATCTTGTTGTTGTTATATAAGAAATCTTTAAATATTCTAGATATATTTACCTTCTCCCACTCTATGAATGGTATATGTATGTCTGTGTTTACTTTTTTTCATGAGAAGTTGTTAATTTTAATGATACCAATTTATCAATCTTTAGTTTTATCGTTAGTAAATTTTATGTATTGTTTTGATTTATCTACACCAAGCTCATGAAGATATTCTCATAGGTTATATTTTAGAAGCTTTATTGTTCAACCTTTTATACTTAGGCCTATGTTCCATCTGTAATGGACTTTTGTGTTTGGTGTGAGATAGGGGGTCAAAGAATTTTTTTCCTTTTGGAAATCCAATTAACCCAGACATTTGTTTTCACACACTCCATTGCAGTGGTGCCCATGTTGTAAATTAGGTGATTTCTATGCAGCTCTGTTTCTGGACCCTCAACTCTGTTCCATGGATCCATTTGTCTCTATTTACACTAGTATCACACTGCCTTAATTACTGTGGCTGTGTAAGTTTTGATATCTCTGGTAGTACAAGTCCTTCAGCTTTCTTCTTTTTCAATTTTGTCTTGACTATTTTTGACCCTTTGTATTTCTACGTAAATTTTAGAATTAGCTTACCAATTTTAAGAAGGAAGGGAGAGAGGAAGGGAGGGTGGATGGGAGAGAGGAAGCAAGGGAAAAAAGGAGGAAGGACAGAGAAAGAAAACCTGCTGGGATTTTGACAAGTATTGCATGGAAGCATAGGCCAATTTGAAGAGCGTTAACATTTTTACAACTATGGGTCTCCCAATCCAATTTACATGTTATATCTCCTCATTTATTTAAGTCTTTAAAAACTATTCTCTGCAATGTTCTGCATTGCTATGCATTGGTCAGGTGCATATTTTGCTAAATTTATTCCTAACAAGGTGCTTAATTTTTTAAATACTATTATAAATGGCATCAAATTTAAAGTATTATTTTCTAATATTTGTTGCAAGTATACAAAAACATAGCTGATTTTTGTATGTTGACTTTATATTCATTAGTTTAGCTAAATTGCTGACTCATTCTAATAATTCACCTGTAGATTCTATGCATACAATCATGTCCACAGATACTGTCAGGCTTGGTATCTTTTCTAATCCTTAAATTTTGAAATTTCTTTTTCTTGTCTAAACTACTCTGGCTAGAACCTCCAGTACACTGTTACATAGAAATGGTAAGAGTGAACATCCTTGTCTTGTTGCTGGTCTCCAGCAGAAGTGTTCATATTTCATTATTAAGTAAGTACAGACTTTTATAGATGAAAGGGTTCCCTTCTAGTCCTAATTTGATGCCAGTTATATTTTCAGTGATGAACAAGTTCTGAGTTTTAACAAATGCTTTTTATTCATCTTTTGAGGTGTTCATATGGTTTTTCTTCTTTATTTTGTTTCTGTGGTGAATTATATTGATTGATTTTTTAGTGTTAAACCAACCTTGCATTTTTAAAAGAAACTTTATTTTGTCATGATATCTGATCCTTTTAAAATATCTCTAGATTTGGTTTGCCACTATTTTGCTCAAGAGTTTTATATCTATTTTACAATGAAGGATTGGCCTATAATTTTCTTCTCCTGGAATGTCCTTGACAAGTTTCAGTATCAAAGTAATGCTGGCCTCATAAAATGAGTAGCAAAGTATTCCTTTTTCCAGTCCCTGGAAGAATTTGTGTAACACTCATTTTTTTTCTCATATGTTTGAAATAACTCCTCACTCATATGTCTGGGCCTCAAGATTCCTTTGTAGGAATCTATTTAAATTATAGATTCAATTTCTCTAGCAAATATGTGAATATTCAAATTATCCATTTTTTCTTATGTCAATTTTTGCATTTTTCTAGGCATGTGTCCATTTCACCTGCATGTTCAAAGCCACTGACATAAAATTCTTCATAATATCATCTTAATATTTTGTTTAATGTCTTTAGTGTGTGTGTTAGTAGTTTATGCTTTTGATTTATCTAGGTCAGTCTCTCCAGGGATCTATTTATTAGGCTTTCCCTGAAAATATGGACAAATACATAGAAATTCATTATTCAATAAAAAGTTAAGAGAATGCCAACTCAAAGATGTATAGTGTGTTGGTAGTTAAAAGCAGGAGAAATTGTAATTGATTGGGAAGCTCACAGGGGATTTAAAGTGGGAAATAATTGAGATAAACCTTAAAGGAAAGGTAGAATGTTGACAGTATTAATAGAAAAGGCATTATTGGCATAAGAGAAATTTGGATAATGTGCAGCAGGAAATTGGGAAAAGATGGGAAGGTCTGGACAATCAAGAGATTTGAGTCATAGACAATGAGAAGACACTGAATTCATATTTTCAGTATTTTCATATGTTGACTATTTGGAAAATATAAGGAACGATGTTGAGGAAAGACACTAAGTTGTCCAGCCTGGTGACTGGGAGAAGAAAAAGAAGGCAAGAGGAAGAGCGTTTCAGGGTTAGAAATGTAGACTTTGTAGGTCCCAGTCAAAAGCTGCAGGCTGGAGCCAAGACAGTGGAGGAGCTGTCAAAACAAGCAACAGCATGAGGATGTGACCAGGCTGTGTCCAGAACCATGGGCTTTACTCCCTTTACAGCATAACAGGAGGAAGGAGTCAGTGAGCATAGACCAGAGAGGGGAGCCTGGAGCCACAGAAGCCAAGAAAGCAGGCTTTCTAGTAGGGCAGAGTTCATTGTATCAGTCTCTACAGCTCAACCCAGGGATGAGGACCCAGAAAGCCACTGGACTCAGCATGCGGGAAGTCACTGTGGGCCTTTGTGGAATATATTGAGATAGTAAATGTCTGGTGTCAATGGGAAGAGAAAGAAGAGAGGGCTTCATTCTAAGGGGCATGCTTTTCCAAGCTGTGCAACCCACTCTGTCTTCCATTCACAATTATTTATAGGTTGCCTGCCTATTCCAGTCACAAAGCTAGGTATTCATTGTATGGTAGTGATGAAAGTAGACATGACCCCTCTCCTATTGAGCTCATATCTAATGAGGAGCTAAACATCAAATAAATATAAAGAAAAGAAATGATTAAAAACCATGATTAGTGCTTGGGGAGAAAGAAGAGGGAATTATGAGAGAGAATAAAAGGAGGAGGCCGATTTAGATTGCAGCGGGGATTGGGGAACGCCTGACCATGGATTCACATGTAGAGGCATGAAAGAGTTCTGACAGCATTGAAATAACAAGATGGGCTGTTCGAGTGTCTCCTTCAGGGGCCAAGTAAATTCTGGGGTTCTAGAACTTGCCGGGCATCATGACCCCACAACTTCATCTAATTCCCAAACCTCCCTCCCCATCACATGTCTGTCTTCAGGAGACGGAGAATCAGTCAGAAAGCAGAAACCACCACAAGTCAAATTAAAGGAGAAAATGTGTAGCTCAAGGCAAAATCTTCTTGCAAAGAACACAAGGAAGATGAATCTACCATTGTTGAGTTATAATGTTGGGAGATTATGAAGGCTAATATGATTAATTGTAATTATCATTTATAATGTATACTCATAATGATATTGCTTCTAGAACATCTTCATTATCTTTCACTTTTGAAATGCTTGGGCTTCCCAGCAGATTTCAGAAGGGGCTTTTATTGGGCCCAGATCATCAATCTAAACCTTTTAAGGTAAGGGTGTTGCTACCTCAGAAGCCAAAGAGACATTTCCTATCCTGGAAAGCACTAAATAGTCATTAGCTTCTTCAATCTGTTTACCAGCCCGCCTGTCACTGGGGTTCGACAGGCCTCAAAATTAACACTCTGCTCTATTTGTCCATCACAGGGCTGTCCCACAGACTGCGGTTCTCAAGTGGCCTCAGGCAAGCCTTATTTCATGCCAAAGCTAAGTTCCTGGGGAATAACATGTCTAAATTGAATTTGGTTTATTCAGTTCCATTTGAAATGAAGCCTTGTTTAAAAGAAAGCCATACTCAATTTTATTTTTCAAGCAAATCTTCATCATCTGACCTAATTGGTCTCAGAGACCCTAATTTGGAGAGTTTTCATGCCCTTTGTTTATCATTGTGGCAACGTCAAAATCAGGATGGTTTCTTTCAACCACCTATGCTGCCTTTGTAAGAGCAAGGATGCTCCAAGCAACACTTGTCTCCCCAAGTGTCAGCGAGGCCCCTCTCTCCATAATCTCTGGCCACCCTCTGTCTGTCTCAGTTTCTTCTGACTTCACTGTAGGGCTCCCCAGGCCTCCTCAGTCTTGTCTCACCTGGACACCTGCTCAGTGGGAACCCATGTCCTTGACCATCTCGGTTGGCCCATGCACCTTGGCCTGTTTGTATTCAGACCCTTTGGAATCCACAGGGACAACTCACCAGTGACCAGGGGCAGAGCAGCTGTATCAACTCAGCTTGGGGAAGCTCAAGTATCCAGTGATCTTGGCTGTGTGGAGTTTGAAATTAAGCCCAGTGTATTACTCACGGCAAAACCAGGGGCCAGCCAAGTTAAATAGAGCACTCCCCGAAACATTCACGGACTGATTAGAGAAGGAAGCTCTGATTTGAAGAGAGGCTATTTTGTGTCTGCTTTTATTTTTTTAAACAACATGCTTTCCATTAGTGAGATGGGAAAAGTAGAAACCTCAAAGAATGATATTTATTAATTTAAAAAGTTCAGGTCTGTGACCATATGCCATGTCCCTTTAACTTCATAATAATGGCCACACTTTGAGGTCTTCCTTTGTCCAGAAACTGTGGTAAGCACTTTGTAAGCACTTTCTCATGTAATCTTTATGAAAACTCTGTGATGTAGGTACCATTCTTACTCCTGTTTGCAGATGGGCAAGCTGAGGTCCAGAGAGAGTAAGCACACACTATTTTTAAGTGGTAGAGCTAAAATTTGAACCCTGGCAGTCTGCCTTCCTATTCTTGACCACTCTTAAACAAATGCAAGTACCCAGGAGCTTTCATGAAGAGAACCCCCTCAAAAGAAAGCTGACATTACCCCACGGGTTCATAAGTGGGTGCAAGTTTTTTTTTTTTTTTTTTTTTTTGGAAGATCTCTGAAGGCCAGGAATTCAATAAGGCGGAACACACCCCACTGAACCAAGCAGGGCTTGAGTTTGCAGATTATTTTCCGACCAGAAGGAGTTCATTGACTTGGAGGAAGAAAGGAGACCATTTAATGGACTTACAGAAAATATTTTTGTTTTCGCTTTTTTTCTCTCGCAGAACAGTTCAAATCTTCCAGGCCGTGGTTCGTTCCGTCTGGTGGCCTTTCTACCTGGGATTGTCATGAGAGGCCTGAAGCTAAGTCCCCGTGTCCCCCACTGGCCAAGCCTGCCCTCTCGTTTGGTCAGCGCACCCACACTGCCTTTGCAGCTGCATATCCACATAGATATGTTTATTGGAGCACTGAGAATCTCACTTCTCAAAAAGCCCCGGGAATTAGATTGTTTTCCACACTGAAAGTTTTCATTTGAAAAATAACCCTCTTTGTTTAACTAATGAAAAGGAGGGGCTGCTGCTCGCTTCTCAGGCTGGGTAAGAATTCCACGGGCAGTAATTCTGTTTCTCAGTGGAAAATGTTTCGGTTTCTTAATGTTGTTTTGCAGACTGGTCCCTGCCCGGCCCTTGCTCCCAGGACCACACATACACACATGTGCACACTCACCCATGCACAGTGCAGCATTTTCCACCCTTCCCCGTTGGGGATGGTTGCATCCTCTTTCCAACACCTGCAGAACAAAAACGAGGTGGGTCAGTGGCTGTCACCCAGCCAGAGACATCCCTGCGTGTACGGGAACAGAACGCTTTCCCTGGCCACGCTTTCAATCCCAGAGGCTGGGTGGGCCACAGAAGAGGAAATTGGACTCCAAACTTCTCTTGTTTCTGTGCATCTCCATGTCAAGCAATTCTCTCACACTATGGAGGGGGTGTTCTGTAACATTCCCTCCTCATTAGGTTCGTATGAAATGGCGATAAACACAGTGCTGTCATCATTGGACTTACAGTGTGGCCAGCATGGTGCAGAGTGGTCTGGACTGCACAAAACAAATCAAAATATGGCCCCAGGAGACAACTTAGTGGTGGTAGAAAAAGCATGGATGCTTGCATTTAGACAGACCTGCACTGTCACCTAAACAGCTCAGCCCACGTGCAAGCAACTGCTGAACTACTCTGAGCCTTTTGCATCCACAGCTATGGACAAGAGAAGTTATGTAACTCACAGGCAGGTGCAGTGCCCTGGGTGGTGTTTCTCACATAGTAGATGTTCAAGGAACATCTATCTTCTTCCCTCTCCTTTGTTCTCTGAAAACTAGCCATCTCGCGTCTAGCTGGGGGCCAAGCCCCATTCCTACAAAACAAGTTACAAACAAACAAGTGAGCGCAGCCACAGCAGAGCTGAGTCCAGAGCAGGGTGTCCTCACCATCACCAAGGTCCACTGCAGAGTTAATGTGTACTGTCAAAGGGGTGCTGTGTGCTGCAGCGCTGGGGGATCCAACACCAGCGGGAACTGTTAGGTCTGTTATCCAGAAATGTGAAGTATTCCTTCTCTCTATAGTCTTTGCGTGGGACAGATATATCTGGCCTGAGTATGTGGCCTAAACACAGTTCTGCTTAAAGCAGGCAAAAGGACTGGGCAAAATAACCACCATGTGAAAATAGACATTTAGGAGATCCGCATGCGTTAAATGTAAAGAGAAGATTAGCTGTTAGCATGGAGCAAATGAATAGCTTTAAAAGTAGACAGGGATAGTATGAAACAAGGCTGTCAGTCAGACTGCTTTTAGTTTTAAGTGATGAAAACCTTCTTCTATATTACCTCTAGCAAATAAAGAAATCAGTAATTTATTGGTTCATATAACCAAGACATTCTGGGTTAGAGCTCCAGCTGGGGCTGAATATGCAAAGTCATATGATGCTGGTAGGGCTAGCTGCTTGGCTGGCTCTCTTTCTCTCTCCATATCCATATTTTGTCTAATAGCCTAATTCTCTACTCTTTCGAATTAGCATCCTACTCTCAACTTGGTAGCTCCAATAGAGAAATTCTATCTCTCAGCATAGGCATATCAAAACCAGGGAGGATTCTAATGGACCCAACGCTGAACATATTACTGGGTAGAGGATAAGGCACTATACTTTCTCTGCTACAGAAAGTGCAGATCTAGACAGATCTGTTTAAGTGACACCCTCTCTAAGTGACAGTGCAGGTCCAAGTCTCCACTCAACCCAATGTTTTCGTGTCTACTCCGTTCTAGCTACGATCTAGCCACTGGGAACACAGCCGTGGACAGGGGAGAGGATGCCCAGCTCCCAGGCAGCTTATGGTCTTGTGAAGAGCCAACATTTTAGTTGAATCCTGCTACTTCCTGCTACTCTGCATCAAGAACCAAACAGAAGTACAGAGTCCTCTCCGATCACAAAAAAAGCCAATTTCTTTATAAAATTAACAGAAAGTTACCAAATACAGTTCTGTACACTGAAAGTTCCCACATGTAAAGCAAGCATACATATTGTCTCGCATTCCAGCCAGCAGGGCAGCCTCAGCGTGGAACCCCCCTGTTGAATGGCACCTCTGGAAGGTATGCAGCAGGCAGTACTGCCAACCAGAAATGGCCGGGGCTTTCAGGAGACATCAATGCTTTGGAGTTTCTTGCAGAGAACTTTCACATTCATCTCACACACAAGGATTGCAGACTGCTTCCTTTTGTGTGTGTGTGTGTGTGTGTGTGTGTGTGTGTGTGTGAATATGTTCTCTGATCAAAAGAAAGTGGGATACTCTGTAATACTCTGTAATCAATGATATGAAATGGAATTACACCCTGAGTACACTGTCATGGGCATTGTGGACTTAGGTTAGGGGAGAAAAGTTGGCCTCCCAAAATTTCTGTATTTGGAGGGGCCAGTAGACTTGTGTTTTTTGATGACTTGGTGTGGGAGGACAGTCTCATCAAATATAATTTACTCAGTATTTATTGAGTGCCTACTATGTACCAATCCTCTGGTTATATAAAAACAAATAATACAGCATTTCTGCTTCATGGATAGAGTGGCTAAGTCGGGGACCTGCACATAAACCAAGCACACTACAGTGGGTAAGTGTTCTAAGGGTCTGTGCACAGCACATTACACTATGACATGTTAAGGCATGCAGTAATCTCTTAGTGCCTATGGTGGGGATGAATGATTTTCTCCTCATCTCTGAATGGCTGGGTGGAACCCCAGCATGGAGCCTTGGCTGGAAACTAGAGGATTCTGGACAAAGACGAGGACAGGCTCTAATGTCAGGCCTTGGAACCATCTGAGGCCACCGCCTGTTAAGCACGCTTAACCTCTGTGGACCCAAGGTGGTGTGTGACAAGCATCCCCAGGGCTTGCTGGACAATCATTACTTTTTATTATGTTTCTTACTGTCAGGTGCTCCGAAATCCGCATGGACTGCTCTTATGATTTCAGGTTATCCCAAAAGAGAAACTCAAGAATCAGTGATGAGCACAGCGGGGAGTGAGCCGGCTGCCTATCTCAAAAGGGCACATCACCATAATCACAGATATACCATGAGCATATGCAGAAAGAATGTACCGAGGGAGTGTGTGTCAGGAGCGGCCAAGAGGATACATAAACCAGGTGCCCCTCCCAGCATCCCTCTCCCCGACCAAAGCAGTGCCTTTAAAATATGTGATAGGTGCCCACATTGTCTCTCTGGCCCTACAGAATGCCCCTCCCCCAACAGCCACCTTTGCTGCTCTTCCTGTAAATCCACCCTGGGTCTCCCCTGGGCTGGCTGTTGCCTTCATATTTCATGCGGAATGTGCAGCTTCCCAGGAGCCGGACGCATGCCCTGCATTCTGATGCATCGGCCGGCTCTGACACCAGCCAGCTCCAGAGCATGCCTAATGAGGAGGCTGACGCTGAGGCAGAAGAGCCAGGCCAGGCTGTGGACGGCCCGCTGCAAACGTGGAGTGGGGTGACAGGAAGGCACCAAGGGTGAACCCGGGGGAAAGATGGCAGTTGCCTTTTTAAGACAGGACTCTAGCATCAGATACTACAAACATGGGTCAATTTAAACCACACCAGGAATGAATCACAGCCTCGAATAAAGAGCAATTTGGATCAAGGAACATCCTTGGGGAAAGCACAAAACTAAAAGAGGAAGGAGAAGCGGCAAACACTAAGAGAAGGCAGAAGCTTTGAAATCACTCATATTTCAGTAGGCAGAGTGGTTGCCCATTTTAGTTTTTCTTCCAGTGTAGAGCTCCTTCAAGTCTCCTTAGAGACCACTTCATTATCTAAAAGATCCTGCTGAACAGAAGTTTTTCCTTTCCTTAAAGCCTCATCTACCTTAATTTCACGCATTATTCCTCGTTTTGACTGGCTCTATCAGGATAAATTGACCCTTGCTTCCCATGGTATTTATGGCATTTATCCTTGGGGTAGAGCCAGTACCGACAATCACCATCCGAAAGCTACGAGGATGCGATGGTAACATGCTCATCGGCCATCTACTTAATACTTTGCCCAAGCCTAGTCCCGTTTCATCATCCCAGCAACTTGATGAGTTAGGTGCAGATGAGAAAACCAAGAATGACAGAAGTTTATCCAAGGCCATACATCAGACCAACGGTCTCAAACATGGGACCGCCTTCAGTACTTTCCAATGAGCTGGGTACCCACTAAAAAAAAAAAAAAAAAAAATCAAAATCTACCATTCCACTTGGTTCTATGTGGAATGATGTGGCAAATCATGATTTCTAATCATTTAGTGTAGATAAAATATTAGCAAATGAAACTTTACACTGACATAGGAAAGATTGTTATTTACATCATGGACTCTAACAAAGAAATTTCCTTTAAAGCTTTAATTTTGTCATTTGTGTTTCTGTGTGTGTGTCTGTGTAATAAGCCTTTGATTTTGGCTCTGAAGATGCTAATTTCGTAATGAAATTCATAGTTCTTTATTGAATGCTTACCACATGTCTCACAGTTTTCATTAATTGTCTCATGTCATCCTCCTGACCCTGTGATCCAGGTGATATTGTCCCACTTTGGAGATGAGGAAACTCTTGTTCAGACAAGTTACATAGATGGGCCAAGACCACAAAGCTCTTAAGTGGCAGGACAGGAACCTGCCTGGCTTAAAGCTACAGATACTGCTCATAGTAAGCCACCCTGTTCTGCAGCCATGTGGTATCCAACATATTTAATATCATTCAATGCCCTGTGTTTCCCAGCATCATTGTTCTTTTTGTACTTCCTGCCCATTGGGTTCTTGAAATATTCTCCCTGTTAATTCTTGCTCTTTTCCAGAGGAACTGAATATCAGGATATCAAAAAGATATCTGCATTCCAATGTTCACTGCAGCATTATTCACAACAGCCAAGACATGGAAGCAACCTGAATGTCCATCAACAAATGAATAAAGAAAATGTGGTATATACATATAATGAAATACTACTCAGCCTTAAAAAGAAGGAAATCCTGCCTTCTTTTTTTTTTTTTTTTTTTTGAGATGATGGAGCCTTGCTCTGTCACCCAGGCTGGAGTGCAGTGACGCGATCTCAGCTCACTGCAACCTCCACCTCCTGGGTTCAAGCAATTCTCCTGTCTCAGCCTCCCGAGTTGTTGGGACTACAGGCGCCCACCACACCTGGCTAATTTTTGTATTTTTAGTAGAGACGAGGTTTCGCCATGTTGGCCAGGCTGGTCTTAAACTCCTGACCTCATGATCTGCCTGCCTCGGCCTCCCAAAGTGCTGAGATTACAGGCATGAGCCACTGCACCCGGCCCCTGCCCTTTTTGATAGCATGGATGAACCTGGAGTCCGTTATGCTAAGTAAAAAAAGCCCAACACTGAAGGACAAATACAACATGGTCTCACTTATGTTAGGAATCTAAAATGGTCAAACTCAAGCAGAAAGTAGAATGGTGGTTGCCAGGGTCAGAGGGAGGGAAAAAATGGGGAGAAGTTAGACAAAGGGCATGAAGTTGTGTGATCTGCATAAGTCCTGGAGAGCTGCTACACAGTGTAGTCCCTAGAACTAACAATATGATACTGTATACCTAAAATTTTGCTAAGAGGGTAGATCTTAGGTTAAGAGTAAAAGAAAACTTGCACTTTTTGGCCGGGCTCAGTGGCTCATGCCTGTAATCCCAAAACTTTGGGAGGCTGAAGTAGGCGGATTACTGAGGTCAGGAGTTTGAGACCAGCCTGGCCAATGTGGTGAAACCCCTTCTGTACTAAAAATACAAAAATTAGCTGGGCATGGTGTTGCATGCCTGTAATCCCAGTTACTCGGGAGGCTGACTCAGGAGAATTGCTTGAGCCCAGGAGGCAGAGGTTGCAGTGAGCTGAGATCGTGCCACTGCACTCCAGCCTGGCCAACAGAGTGAGACTATCTCAACAAAACAAAACAAACAAACAAACAAACAAAAACTTGCACTTTTTCTTGTGTAGAATTACATTTTACTGGTTCTTTTTTAATGCTCGTTTAGATTCTGTCCTTTCTAAAAACAAAACGATTCCTAATTTAAAATCTTCAGCTGATTTTTTGTTTCTGAATACTTTTGGAGTTAGAAGCATAGAATTTTACAATTGAAGGAAATCTTGGAGATTGTGCATCCCCCGCTTGCGGGAATTTTCCCTATAATAGCTCCAGAAACTGGTCATATCATCATCTCCACTTACACATCCTCAATACTACAAAGCACACTACACCAAAAGGCAGCTCAGCCCACTCTCAGACAGTCTGAATTGTTAGAATGCTCTTCCTTGTGCTTTCTTCCACATATAAATTTGGGGATATAAGGGGGGAAAATTCAAACCATAACAGTCTCTTGTCTGCAAATCAGTGCTTTAGACACATGAATAAGTCACTTGTGTGATCCCTGACGCTTCTCTTTTTCTGGTTTAACAACCTCCAACTTTTCGCCAGACTCCTCTGTCCTGGGAGTCTATTCTGAACACACTCTTCTGTCAGTGCCTGAAAGGGTGGCACCCTGCCAGCTGGGCTCGGAGGACCCTACTTCCCCATGTCAGCTCCAGTTGAGTTCACACTCTCAGCTGCCTAGGTGTGCAGAGCTAGATTTATATTGATCACAGACTCTGCTAATTCTCCCAGGTCCCGATCACATTGATGATTCTTAAACCTGGATTCCCACATCCAGTACTATGCTATTTGATTCTCTTTCTAGAATATCGACAAAACAACCCTGGCCAAAGAGAGATCCTTTTAGTACTTTGCTGAAAACCTCTTTTCTGAGTTTGGGGCTGTACCACATATTTTAGGGTCTTTCCACTTCTCACTGCTGCACCTATTCTAGTCTTCACATCAAATCCAACAAAGACAGGAAGATAGGTGAAGTGGTTTAAAGCCACCATATTTGCTAATCCTGAAACTCCTGAAACTGAAGTATGCAAAGAGCTCAAGTTTGGCAAACTCAGTTTTTCAGAAACATGCCATGTTAATTCCCCATTGTCCTGTTGTCTTGCAGATACTGAGGTTTTTCTCTTAAGATTTGTTCCCTTTTCTTGCCAAACATTGAACTTCCCAGTTCTATGTTTTCCCTGGATTATTTCCAGGGAAATAATGCTTCCCTATTCTGGAAATCATTCCCACATGTCTTCTTTTAATACTTCTGATAAATCCCCTGATAGTGATTCATATTCTTCAGTCCTTTAACAAGTTCACTTCTTAAGCAGTTCTTTTGATCAGTTTCTAATTTGGGGGCAGGGAAGGGCAATTCTTTCAAATCTACTGATCTGTACTCTCCAAGAGCACCCTTTCTCTTTAGGCTTCCTTTATACATATCAAAGAACTAAGGCGGGGCCATAAAGCAATCAGGAGGTGGAAAGAGGTTAAAACAAGTAGCAGGCTTACAAGAAAAAAAATAGTCGACTCTGTTTTTCAAAATTCTTTTTGTGGAATATGAGATAGATAGGAGAACTATAGTCCAGAGTGGAAAGTCTTGGGGACCAGGGAGGAAAAAGGTAGTGTGGAAGTGGGATTATAGAGGGACCTGAATTGCCATGGCATGTGAAAAAGATAACTCTACCAACCCAAGCAACATCCAGGTCATGAATTCAGGTCTGAATTCTTCCAGGACAAGTTCTGGAATTTCTAGAAAGCAGGGATGTCCTAATATATTTTATACTCAGAGCAGGTCATTATTTAACATCATCCCCTATATCACATTAATTTTTAGGAATCAGTGTGTAGCATTCAATTATAAAATTTTTATTTGTTATTTAGTTTTAAAACTAACAATTAGCAACTTAAAAAGGAGAAATATCAACCTTAAAGATACTAGTCAAAGTCAGCAAAACATTTCATATATGTACTAAAATTTATATTTATTAAACAAAAACATCATTACATCTCACAGTTTGCACTGTTTCACTGTCTTGAATTTCAAACACAAAAACTCCAAGAGGTCACATAAAATGACAACACTGATAGAACCCAAGTTTTGTTTTTTCATCCTTACAGTCACATACCATCGCTTAAAAAAAAAAAAAATCTGTTGTTAAGGCTGGCAAGATAGCCCAATAGGAATACCTCCGGTCTACAGCACCCAGCGAGACTGACACAGAAGGCAGGTGATTTCTGCATTTCCAACTGAGGTACCCGGTTCATCTCACTGGGACTGGTTGGACACTGGGTGCAGTCCATGGAGGGCAAGCCAAAGCAGGCTGGGGCGTTGCCTCACCCAGGAACCGCAAGGAGTCAGGGAATTTTCTCCCCTACCCGAGGGAAGCTGTGAGGGACTGAGTCCAAGGAACTCCAGCCCAGATACTGCGCTTGTCCCACGGTCTTCGCAACCCGCAAACCAGGAGATTCCCTTCAGTGCCCCACCCCACCAGGACCCTGGATTTCAAGCAAAAAACGGGGCGGCCATTTGGGCAGACACCAAACTAGCTTCAAGAGTTCTTTTTTTCCATACCCCAGTGGTGCCTGGAAGGCCAGCAAGACAGAACCATTCACTCCACTGGAAAGGGGTGCTGAAGCCAGGGAGCCAAGTGGCCTGGTTCGGCGGGTGCCACCCCCATGGAGCCCAGCAAACTAAGATCCACTGGGTTGAAATTCTCACTGCCAGCAAAGCAGCAGTCTGAGATCCACCTGGGATGCTTGAGCTTGGTGGGGGGAGGGGCATCTGCCCTTGCTGAAGCTTGAGTAGGCAGTTTTACGCTCACTGTGTAAACAAAGCCACTGGGAAGTTTGAACTGGGTGGGGCCCACTGCAGCTCAGCAAGGCTGCTGTGGCCAGACTGACAGATTTCTCTTCTCTGGGCAGGGCATCTCTGAAAAAAAGGCAACAGCCCTAGTCAGGGACATACAGATAAAACCCCCATCTCCCTGGGACAGAGCACCTGGGGGAAGGGGCGGTTGTAGGTGCAGCATCAGCCGACTTAAACGTCCCTGCCTGACAGCTCTGAAGAGAGGAGTGGATCTCCCAGCACAGCATTTGAGCTCTGCTAAGAGTCAGTCTGCCTCCTCAAGTGGGTCCCTGACCCTCGTGTATCCTGACTGGGAGACACACCTCATATAGGAGAGCTCTGGCTGGCATCTGGCAGGTGCCCCTCTGCGATGAAGCTTCCAGAGGAAAGATCAGACAGCAATCTCTGCTGTTCTACAGCCTCCACTGGTGATACCCAGGCAAACAGGGTCCAGGAGTGGACCTTCAGCAAACTCCAGAAGACTGGTAGCAGAGAGGCCTGTCAGAAGGAAAGCTAACAGAAAGGAATAGCACGTCCACTCAAAGACCCCACCCAAAGGTCACCATCATCAAAGACCAAAGTCAGATAAATTCACAAAGATGGTGAGAAACCACTGCAAGAAGGCTGAAAATTCCAAAAACCAAAATGCCTCTTCTCCTCCAAAGGACCACAACTCCTCACCAGCAAGGGAACAAAACTGGATAGAGAGTGAGTTTGATGAATTGACAGAAGTAGGCTTCAGAAGGTGGGTAATAAGAAACTCCTCTGAGCTAAAGGGGCATGTTCTAACCCAACGCCAGGAAGCTAAGAACTTTGATAAAAGGTTTGAGGAATTGCTAACTAGAATAACCAGTTTAGAGAAGAACATAAATGACCTGATGGAGCTGAAAAACACAGCACAGAACATCATGAAGCATACAAAAGTATCAGTAGCCGAATCGATCTACCAGAAAAAAAGGATATCAGAGACTGAAGGTCAACTTAATGAAATAGAGAAGACAAGATTAGAGAAAAATAAATAGGAATGAAAAAGCCTCCAAGAAATATGGGACTATGTGAAAAGACCAAATTTATGTTGGATTGGCATGCCTGAAAGTGACAAGGTAAATGGAACCAAGTTGGGAAACACTCTTCAGGATATTATTCAGGAGAACTTCCGCAATCTAACAAGACAGGCCAACGTTCAAATTCAGGAAATACAGAGAACACCACAAAGATACTCCTCGAGAACAGCAACCCCAAGATACATAATCATCAGATTCACCAAGGTTGAAATAAAGGAAAAAATGTTAAGGGAAACCGGAGAGAAAGGTCAGGTTACCCACAAAGGGAAGCCCATCAGACTAACGGTACATCTCTTGGCAAATACCCTACAAGCCAGAAGAGAGTGGGAGCCAATACTCTACTCAACATTCTTAAAGAAAAGAATTTTCAACCTAGAATTTCATATCCAGCCAAACTAAGCTTCATAAGTGAAGGAGAAATAAATTCCTTTACAGACAAGCAGATGCTGAAAGATTTTGTCACCACCAGGCCTGCCTTACAAGAGCTCCTGAAGGAATCACTAAACTTGGAAAGGAACAACCGGTACCAGACACTGCAAAAACATGCCAAATTGTAAAGAACATGAAGAAACTGCATCAACTAACAGGCAAAACAACCAGCTAGCATCATAATGACAGGACCAAATTCACACATAACAATATTAATGTTAAATGTAAACAGGCTAAATGCCCCAATTAAAAGACACAGACTGGCAAATTGCATAAAGAGTCAAGACTTATCAGTGTGCTGTATTCAGGAGACCCATCTCACATGGAAAGACACACATAGGCTCAAAATAAAAGGATGGAGGAATATCTACCACGCAAATGGAAAGCAAAAAAAAGCAGGGGTTGCAATCCTGATTTCTGATAAAACAAACTTTAAACAAACAAAGATCAAAAAAGACAAAGAAGTGCATTACACAATGGTAAAGGGATCAATGCAGCAAGAAGAGCTAACTATCCTAAATATATATGCACCCAATACAGGAGCACCCAGATTCATAAAGCAAGTTCCTAGAGACCTACAAAGATACTTAGACTCCCACACAATAATAGTGGGAGACTTTAACACCCTACTGTCAATATTAGATCAACGAGACAGAAAATTAACAAGGATATTCAGGACTTGAACTCAGCTCTAGACCAAGCAGACCTAATAGACATCTATAGAACTCTCCACCCCAAATCAACAGAACATAGATTCTTCTCAGCACCTCATCACACTTATTCTAAAATTGACCACATAATTGGAAGTAAAACACTTCTCAGCAAATGCAAGAGAACAGAAATCATAACAAAGTTTCTCAGACCACATGCAATCAAATTAGAACTCAGGATTAAGAAACTCACTCAAAACCACACAAGTACATGGAAACTGAACAACCTGCTCCTGAATGTCTACTAAGTAAATAACAAAATGAAGGCAGAAATAAAGATATTCTTTGAAACCAGGGAGAACAAAGATACAATGTACCAGAATCTCTGGGACACATTTAAAGCAGGGTTTAGGGGGAAATTTATAGCACTAAATACCCACAAGAGAAAGCAGGAAAGATCTAAAATTGACACCCTAACATCAAAATTAAAAGAACTAGAGAAGCAACAGCAAACAATTTCAAAATCTAGCAGAAGACAAGAAATAACTAAGATCAGAGCAGAACTGAAGGAGATAGAGACACAAAAACCCTTCAGAAAATAATTGAATCCAGGAGGTGCTTTTTTGAAAAGATCCACAAAATAGATCGCTAGCCAGACTAATAAAGAAGAAAAGAATCAAATAGACACAATAAAAAATGATATAGGGGATATCACCAATGATCCCACAGAAATACAAATTACCATCCGAGAACACCTCTATCCAAATAAACTAGAAAATATAGAAGAAATAGATACATTCCTGGACACATACACCCTCCCAAGTCTAAACCAGGAAGAAGCCAAATCCCTGAATAAACAATAACAAGTTCTGAAATTGAGGCAGTAATTAATAGCCTACCAACCAAAAAAAGTCCAGGACCAGACAGATTCACAGCCGAATTCTACCAGAGGTACAAAGAGGAGCTGGTACCATTCCTTCTGAAAGTATTCCAAACAATAGAAAAAGAGGGAATCCTCCCTAACTCATTTTATGAGGCCAGCGTCATCGTGATACCAAAACCTGGCAGAGACACCACAAAAAAAGAAAATTTCAGGCCAATATCCCTCATGAACATCGGTTCAAAAATCCTTAGTAAAATACTGACAAACCGAATCCAGCAGCACATCAAAAAGCTTATCCACCACGATCAAGTTGACTTCACCACTGGGATGCAAGGTTGATTCAACATATGCAAATCAATAAACATAATCCATCACATAAACAGAAACAATGACAAAAACCACGATTATCTCAATAGATGCCGAAAAGGCCTTTGACAAAATTCAACACCGCTTCATGCTAAGAACTCTCAATAAACTAGGTATCAATGAAACGTATCAAAATAATAAGAGCTATTTATGACAAACCCACAGCCAATATCATACTGAATGGGCAAAAACTCAAAGCATTCCCTTTGAAAACTGGCACAAGACAAGGATGCCCTCTCTCACCACTCCTATTCAACATGGTATTGGAAGTTCTGGCCAGGGCAATCAGGCAAGAGAAAGCAAAAAAGGGTATTCAAATAGGAAGAGAGGAAGTCAAATTGTCCCTGTTTGCAGATGACATGATTGTATATTTAGAAAACCCCATCACTGCAGTCCAAAATCTCCTTAAGCTGATAAGCAACTTCAGCAAAGTCTCAGGATACAAAATCAATGTGCAAAAATCACATTGATTCCTATGTTATTAATTCCTATACATCAATAACAGACAAACAGAGAGCCAAATCATGAGTGAACTCCCATTCACAATTGCTTCAAAGAGAATAAAATACCTAGGAATCCAACTTACAAGGGATGTGAAGGACCTTTTCAAGGAGAACTACAAACCATTGCTCAAAGAAATATGAGAGGACACAAACAAATGGAAAAACATTCCATGCTCATGGATAGGAAGAATCAATATCGTGAAAATGGCCATACTGCCCAAAGTAATTTATAGATTCAATGCTATCCCTATCAAGCTACCACTGACTTTCTTCACAGAATTGGAGAAAACTAATTTAAACTTCACGTGGAACCAAAACAGAGCCCACATAGCCAAGACAATCCTGGGCAAGAAGAACAAAGCTGGAGGCATCATGCTACCTGACTTCAAACTATACTACAAGGCTGCAGTAACCAAAATAGCATGTACTGGTACCAAAACAGATATATAGACCAATGAAACAGAACAGAGGCCTCAGAAATAACACCACACATCTACAACCATTTGATCTTTGACAAACCTGACACAAACAAGCAATGGGGAAAAGATTCCCTATTTAATAAATAGTTTTGGGAAAACTGGCTAGCCATATGCAGAAAACTGAAACTGGACCCCTTCCTTACACCTTATACAAAAATCAACTCAAGATGAATCAAAGACTTAAACATAAGACATAGGACCATAAAAATCCTAGAACGAAACCTGGGCAGTGCCATTCAGGACATAGGCATGGGCAAAGACTTCATGCCTAAAACACGAAAAGCAATGGCAACAAAAGCCAAAATGGATAAATGGGGTCTAATTAAAGTAAACAGCTTCTGCACAGCAGAAGAAACTATCATCAGAGTGAACAGGCAACCTAGAGAATGGGAGAAAATTTTTGCAAGCTATCCATCTGACTAGGGCTAATATCCAGAATCTACAAAGAACTTAAACAAATTTACAAGAAAAAAACAAACTCCATTCAAAAGTGGGCAAAGGATATGCACAAAGAGTCCTCAAAAGAAGACATTTATGCAGCCAACAGACATATGAAAAAATGCTCATCATCACTGGTCATTAAAGAAATGCAAATCATATCCACAATGAGATACCATCTCACGCCAGTTAGAATGGCCATCATTAAAAAGTCAGGAAACAACAGATGCTGGAGAGGATGTGGAGAAACAGGAAAGCTTTTACATTGTCGGTGGGAGTGTAAATTAGTTCAACCATTGTGGAAGACAGTGTGGCAATTCCTCAAGGATCTAGAACTAGAAATACCATTTGATCCAGCAATCCTGTTACTCGGCGTATACTCAAAGGATTATAAATAATTCTACTATAAAGACACCTGCACACGTATGTTTATTGCAGCACTATTCACAATAGCAAAGACTTGGAACCAATCCAAATATCTATCAATAATAGACTGGATAAAGAAAATGTGGCACATATGCACCATGGAATAGTATGCAGCCATAAAAAAAGATGAGTTCATGTCCTTTGCAGGGACATGGATGAAGCTGGAAAACATCATTCTCAGCAAACTATTACAAGAACAGAAAACAAAACACCACATGTTCTTACTCACAAATGGGAGTTAAGCAATGAGAACACATGGACATGGGGGGAACATCACACACTGGGGTCTGTCAGGAGGTAGGGGGCTAGGGGAGGGATAAAATTTCGAGAAATACCTAATGTAGGTGATGGGTTGATGGGTGCAGCAAACCACCCTGGTACGTGTATACCTATGTTACAAAACTGCATGTTCTGCACATGTATCCCAGGACTTAAAGTATAATAATAATAATAATAATAATAATAATAAAGAAAATCTGTTGTTTAAAAGCAGGGATATGTTCTATCACAGGAGTGGAAGATACAAACCTGGACTCCCTGCAAATACTGTACCCAAAGTGAACCCCAATAATCTGTACCTGCAGGAATTTACTCTCAAAAGGAAGACAAATATATGTGTCTATCTGTATTGGAGACCATATGGATGAGAATTTATCAATTAACTTCCATGTAGAATACGAAGTTTATTAAATTATAAACAATAAAAATGTACACATATGTAAATAACACTTTATAGAAATTTTTAACAATTGCTTAACGTTATCCACCAGAGGATTATGGGGGGTAGGGGAAGCATATTTTATCACTGACTTCTTTTTAGAACCAGTGGTGTATATTGATAATAAAAATCTGGCCAATAACACTCCAATACTGGGGCCTTTAGCTCTGGCTGCCCCATCCTTGATGTCTACATCTAAAAAGTCATGGGAATGGTGAGCAGGACTGGATACTCAGATATGCCTGGAGTACTGTTGCAGGCAACAGAAATTAGGGCCTGAAATAAGGGTCTGGGTATTGTTTGTGTGGTTAAATTATGCCTGGTTATTTCATTTAACGAAATTTTGCTTTGTCTCCTTAGCTCTACAGATACCTTCAGGGCATTGTCATCATGAGCTGTTTGAGGGCAGAAATCCTGTTTTGTGCTTCTCTGGGTGGTACCCCCTCTGACTGTCTCCTCAGGTGCTTGGCACACCTGAAGTCCTCTGTAAATGTCCACTGATGGAGAGATTTCTCTGGTATCATCAACAGTTTAAAAACAGCTCATCCTCTTTGTGCTATTCGAATTCGTGAATTGCACTCTTCTCCTCTTTCATTTATTACCTACACTGGTGGGCTTGGTTTTCCCTAAGACAGTTATATAAGACTCTTGATTCTCTGCAACCCTGTTAGCTCATCTTCACTTCTTTGGCTTCCACTGCCTCGGAAGACCAACACTGGGGAAGGAAGACAGACAGGCAGGAAGCAGGAAGAAGATCCCCAAAGATTTAAGTGCATTGGATCCGCCTGTGATGATTCAAATCAGGTTCTTAGCGCCCCAGGCCTGGTGAGGTTTCTCGATTATCTTTACAAAATGGAAGTAACATGTCCATAGAGGTGTCCCGGGATCCAGGTTGGAGTGTCTAGTGGGGGCCACAAGATGTAGCCCTTAGGAAACTCTGCCTGCCCTTGTGTGCCTTCCTCAGGGAGAGATTCAGCTCCGCTAGTTGGAGCAATTCCTCCTGCCCACTTCCAGACCCCGCATTTAGCTCTTCATTAAAAGAAAGTCCATTGAGGGGCTTATACACAAAACTCCCTATAATGGTGAATACTCAGAATTACTTTCCACCTGATACTGCTTCATTTAATTGGACTAAAGCAGGCTCCCCTGGCTCCAGCCTCCCTTGAAATCCTGCCCAAATTTGCCTGGCTCCTGCGTGGGCCTGAGTAAATATGCGGCAGGTGCGCTGAGGGGTTGCGAGCTGGGCGCCCATGAACCGTAATGGTTGCTGCATGACTGATTCCCCAGCCCCTCCGCCCTCCTGCTAAATCCCAGGACCCTCCCTGCTTATGCAAAGAGCGGGCTCCCCAGTGCCGCCTTATGAAGAAGTGGTAGAGTAATTTCATTTAATATTGCTAGTGCTTCCATTAACCTGAGTATATTGCTCTCCATCCTCAATTTAAGACTCCCTCTTTCTCTTGATTATCGCTGTATTTCAGAGCACCTGAATGTCCTCCCCAGACCTCTAAGCCAGCCTGGAATAAGTTGATGATCAAAAGCTACAACTCCTTGAATTTTCTGGCTTCAGAGTAAGGCAACCTTCCTGTGCCCCACCTGGAGGTCTTGAAAACCAGCCTGGGTTCTCCACTTTGCTCTGAATGAGGCTCCCTCTGGTTGGCTCTGGTGTTGCCTGTACTCACTCTCTCCTCTAGCGCTTTCCTTCCTTCTTTTCCTTTTCCCATTCTTTTGACTGTTGAGATTTGTGAGACAGGAAAGTGTTTTGAAGCTTTGCAGGGTGAGGTGCAGGTGGACAGAAGTCTGCTATGGACTATTTTGAATCTACTTGGTCATTGCTTAGATATGTCTATAGCTCTACATGATTGATTGATAAAATCATTAATTCAGCAACCATGTATTAAGTGCCTACTATGTGTCAGGCACTCTTATTGGTGCTGAGAATGAATTCTGAGCCAAACTAGCAAAAGTTTTTGCTCAGGAAGCTTAAATTCTAGTAGG
This sequence comes from Pan troglodytes, assembly GCF_028858775.2. Taxonomy (NCBI): domain Eukaryota; kingdom Metazoa; phylum Chordata; class Mammalia; order Primates; family Hominidae; genus Pan; species Pan troglodytes. The sequence goes on along the minus strand of NC_072409.2, from coordinate 99,673,679 downwards.
GACAGATAGTAAGCAAACATGTTTCCAGCAGATGCTGATAAATGGTATGAAGAAAAAATAGGGTAAGGGCTGGAGAGTGATGGGGAGGCTACCATGAGCACTCTGGTGCACACACACCCTCCTTTGAATGATACAGGCCTCTCTACACCTGAAGTCTACACAATCTACAATAAGGAGGATGGTGGGGGTGAGCTAAGGACACCCTTCCTAGGGAGATCAGAACTGGCAGTATACTTGAGTCAACTCCACCCATCCCCTACCCTCCGTCACGGCTTGCAGGAAGCTGGGGCAGTCCCTCAGGGACACAACCCCAGGCTTTCCTCTGGAGGGTAGGCCTGGGAGGGTGAGATATTGATATGACTATAGCATACACAATGGTAATGCATCCTGCCCCATCCTGTCACCACTGTCAGAACCCCTCACTCTACCTCTACTCCCTTGCCAAGCTTTAGGGAAACGCTGTTGCCTGCCCTGCCATCCCTTGACTGCAGTGGGCAGCTCAAGAAGGAATTAAAGCTGGCTTCTCAAGATCTGTGATCAAGGCCAAGTGCAGTAGCTCAGGCCTGTAATTCCAGCACTTTGGGAGGTCGAGGTGGGAGGATCACTGGAGCCCAGGAGTGTGAGACCAGCCCTGGCAACATAGTGAGACACCATCTCTTAAAAAAAAAAAAAAAAAAATTAATTAGCCTGGTGTGGTGGTGCATGCAGGTAGTCCCAGCTACTCAGGAGGTTGAGGTGGGAGGACTGCTTAAGCCTGGAAGGTCAAGGCTGCAGCAAGCCTTGATTGCACCACTGCATTGCAGCCTGGGTGATAAAGGAAGATCCTGTCTCAAAAAAAAAAAAAAAAATCTATGATCACTGCGCAACCAGATTCCTAATGCCTTCAGGGCATTAGGCTAGGCCTGGCCTGAATCAAAGTATAGCCTTCTGAACTTGGGGGAAAAAAAAAATGGAAATTGTGGGGTCTGTCAAATGCTCTGAGGAAAAGACAGTTTCCCAAGACAAAGATGCCAGGTCAAGGATGGGGCCCGAGGGGGAGAAAGATCATATGCCTTCCATGCAGATGAGTTTCTAGGCCATTTTCTGCAGCTAAGTAGTGACTGAGGGAAAGCTCTACAGCCAGACTTGGTTTTGAATCTTGGCTGCACACCTCTCTAGTTACCTGGCCTTGGATAAGTTACAAACGCTCTCTGAGCCATTGTGTCCTTGTTGATAGAATGGGCCAGTCATACCTTCTTCATAGAGTTGTTGTGAGAATTAGAAGAAAAATATAAATGGACACTGCTGAGCCCAGGGCAAGAGCTGGCTCTGAGTTGATGAACCTAAATGTCATTTCTGGGATTGTGCTTAAGCAGGAATATGTCCTTATTTTGTGAATATGTACACTAAAGAATTTAGGAGTGAAATATCATGTCCATAATTTACTTTAAAACATTCCATAACATATTGTGAAGTAAATATGGCACCTTTCTTCCTTCTCTGGAGGACCTCTAGCCAGCACAATACTTATTCACTTTTATTCAAAATCCAGGTAACATCATTCATTGCCATGGTTTTAAAAACCATCTACTTGTCAACAACTCCAAATTTATATCTGCAAGCCAGACCTGTTTTAAGAACTCTGGACTCAAATATTTGACTGACAATTTGACATCTCAATGCCAACATGTCCTAAATGGAGTATTTTGTTTCTCATCCCCAAACCTATCCCAACAACCTAGTTCCCTGCCTACCCCATCCCACCTTTTTCATCTTGACAAATAGGACCACTGTTCACTGAGATGTCTGACTCAGGAACCTGTGCAATAGTCCTGGTCCCTCGTCTTTCTGATGGCAGTGGCAGCCTGTCTGGAGTGGCTGCTGACATGACACCAACTGCAGTGGGGCACTTGTGGCTGGGGCAGTGCACTCCATGGAGCTGGCAGGAGTCCTACCCCCTCTCAAGTTGGAGGGGTGGGAGCCCCACCCTCCCAGGTGTAGCTGCAGCCACCCAGCCATGGCTGCAGACCCAGGCATCCCTGTGCTCTAGGGGACCAGGGAAACCCCTCTGTCCCTGCTGGCTCAAACTGTCTGCTCATGCTGCCTGGCTTCTCCCCACTCACAGTACCTGCTCTGATTTCAGACCAAGTTGTGGCTGAGCCCAGGCATTATCACTACCCGGCCTGGTGTGCACGTGCTTTGGGCAGTGCTAATATGCCAGCCCTCTGCCACCTTGGCCCCCTCTGAACTTTGGGCACCAAAAAGCATGGGAGGGAGGCCAAGAGGAGGCTGAGGGCAGCTTGGCATGGGCCTGCAGGCACCCCTTGCCATGAACAGCCTGGGGACCATGGGCACTGTAGATGACATACGGATGGCAACAGGAGGCAGACAGGCTCCTGGGTGGAAAGAGGTGGGTCCCTGTTGAAGTCCCACCTTCAAGCCAGGGACAGCCTGAAGCTTGAGGGCCAGGGTGTCAGTTCTGTGGACCAGAGTGAGAATTTATGGTGCTTTTTCTGGGCCCACCTATGGCACCCATGGACCAATCAACACACACATTCTCCCCTCCGAAGCTCATAAAAAGCCCAGACTCAGCCAGACTCAGGCAGAGGACAGAATGTCCTGCCTATGATTAGGAACCTACTCCAGGTCTCCTCTCCATTGAGGGTTGCAGATGATGAGATGACCTGCCTGCGGATAGGAGCTACCCACTCCAGGTATCCTCTCGGCTGAGGGCTGCACAGACGTTGGGGCTAGCTGCCTGTGGGAGGGAGCTACCCCACTGCAGGTCTTGTCTCCTCTGAGAGCTGGACGCTCATGGGGACAACCTGCCTGCAGAAAGGAGCTACCCACTTTGCATCTCCTGAGGACTGTTCTGCCACTCAGTGAAGCTCTTCTCTGCCTTGCTTATCCTCCAGATGTCCACGTACCTTATTCTTCCTGGACACAGAACAGGAACTCAGTACCCACCAAATGGTGGGACTAAAAGAGCTGTAACACAAACAGGGCTGAAGCACGCCCCCCTGCTCACCATGTTGCGGACAACAAGGAGAGAAGAGCTGTGGCCCTTTTGGAGCCCAGACCTAGGGGCTCCCCAAGCCAGGGCTGTGACACCTTTTTGGATTTCTGTGGTTCCTGGCATCTCCGTGCTTCCAGGCAGCACTGCATTCCCCTCGTCCAGAAATGTGTGCCCTCAGAGGAAGCCACATACAGCGTATCTGGTCCAGCTGCAGCCTTGCACAGATCTGGTACCTGGAGTTGCCTGCCCTGCGCAGCAGCCAGTGTGCCTAGCTGTGAACAGTGGCTGGACCACACGCTTGCTTACCCACACACCCCTCGCCACTCTGTACCTGGCTTCTGCTTGACCAGTGTGGGATCCTGGCCAGTAGTGCAAAATGAGTAGTGCATAGCCTGCTGGGCCAAGTGGTCAGAACAACCCCAGTGGGCATGAGCAATACTCAGGCAGAAGGCGCCACCAGCCACAGAGGTTTCTGGCTGGCGAAGTGACACCCTAAGGATCCTGTGACACTTCCTCACTGCCACATCCAGTCCATCAGCATTCCCTGTTGATCTTACCCTAAAGATTGCCGCTACCTGCCCCCTTCCCACCATCTCCGCTGTGACCCATACCTAGACCACAACAGCAGCTTATGAAGTTCACCTCCCTACTTTGGCTCTTGCTCCTTGTAATTCACTCCCTCTATGGCCAGCATGAAGGCATAAACCCAATCATTTTACTTGCCTACTAAAAACTACCAGTAAGTTCCCTTGTGTGTATACAGTTAAATCCACATGCCTCACCTTGGCCTGTAAAACCAAGCATGACTCCCATCTTCATCTCCATCATCTTCTCCCTCCTCTCCTTCTCCACTCCCTCTCTGTCTTTCACTGTACTCCAGCCACACTGGCCCCCTTTCTGTCTCTCCAACATGCCAATCTCTTTCCCTTTCTGGGCTTTCCATTAGGCTGTTTCCTCTGGCTTGAATTCTCTCCCTTCCTCTTCCTGTTTCTAGCTCATTCCCATCCTTCTAGTGTCAGCTTAAATTTTATCTCTTTGAGTGTCATTCTATGACACCTAAATCTCAAATAGACCCCTCTGTCATTCTCATAGCTCCCTAATCTCTTACCCTTCATAAACGGAAGTATCATCTGTTTACCACATATATCCAGTGCTTGGCATAGGGCTTATTAAGTATATGTTCTACACATGAATTGAATGAATTAAAAATTCTACTGCCCTTATTTCACATTCCCATCTGTGAGCCCCACTTCTCCATTCTCAGCCCCAGGTTCCAGGCCACACCTATCTGCCAGCCACACTGTGGCCAGAGAGCCCCTCTCTGTGAAGCTCTGCAGCTCTCTCATACTTCCTACCTGCTCACCACTCTGCATCCCAGGGCTCTTGGAAGGCAGGTTGGTTGACCTGGTAGATGAAGTGGTACTTGTGGTCCAACACACTGTTGTGTACACATATGTAGGTGTTAGTTCTGTGTGTTTCATATGCAATCTTTTATTTTTCTTGCAACAACTGCTGCCACTAGGTTGCCCATCCAACAACTTCGGCAAAATTGGACCATGCAAACATGAACAGCAGACTACAGGCCATCATTTTGTCATGTTGGGGCTCCATCAGAGGCCTTCTCCTTGCACCTTTTGAGGTGATTTCCTGCTGTTGCTGGGGTCCGCGTTTGGACCAGCTTTGAACACGGAAGCCTCTCCCATCCCAGGGTGACTCTGGCTTTCCTATCAGACTCTGCGCTAATGAGAAGTGAATGCTGCAATCGCAGGGCTCACTCTGAGGTCGCAATTACGTAAGGATTATTAATGAAGCAACAATGTCAAAATTGTGTGAAATCAAACTCAGATTTAAGTACTTAAAATAAACAGATATAAAGTAACAGATGTCCCGTTTTGTTCTCAGATGATTTCATCCCTTGTTAAAAATAAATGTCTGGCTTGAAAGGAGAAAAAAAATAAAAGGGACTTTACTTCCATGTTAAAAATTAATTGAATCCAGAGATTGGTAAAGCAACTAAGTGGTGTGGGTTCTTTTTTTTTCATTAAGGCAAAGACATATTTGTGTTGATTTTTATTTCAGCAAGTAATGAATTCATTGCATAGCCCCAACTTTCGTAGGCCTAAATCACATCCTTTGAAACCCAAAGGGAAAATTTCTCCAAAGTTATTATGTAGGTAAGAATGGGGCCTCATGTGTCTATCTGAGAAGAATTTAGTTCGACGCTAAACCCCGAAGGATGCAACAGCAGAGGCTTCGAAAATCAGGAGTCCAGAGTGTCATTTTCTGAAGCCACAAATTCCCACTGTGGAGCTCTTGCCTTGGAATTTCAGTGTGGAATTCCCAGAGACAACTCCTACTGAAATTAGTAACGGGAAAGGCAAATTAGGTCATCTCGTCCGTCCCCCTGCCAGTTTCCTACACTGTGGTTAATTTTCTCCTCCTTTGATCAGATACATTTTAAATGTTTCAAGAGATGGAAATTGCACCAGTTGTCTCTCTCCAGAGTCTTACCGTCTACTGAAGTTATAGGACTCCATTTTCTGCCCGTGAGACTCAGAGGAATTTTTCGAAGAGTGGAAGGTTGTTTGTGGGCTGGAAACTGTCTTTACCTCCCCCAAATTTCTCATCATTTTCTGGTCATGGCCCAATTCATAGGGATTAGGAATCCAGAGGTATGTTCATCTGCCCCAAATCACAAAATGGCCCCGAGAACATTCAAAGAAAATAATTTATTTGTAGAATCTGAGTACAAACACAAGGGGATTGATACTGATGCCCTTGAATAAAAGATGGGGCAGCTTGGCCCTGATGCCAGCTTTCTGTGCAAGAGAGTTACACGTAACATTTATTGGAGGGGGATAAATAATCCAGATGAGAAACCACATGTTCCCAGGAAGAAACTACATGTCTTTCTAAACTGTTAGACACATCTAATAGTAAAAGCACTTTGTGTTTTTGAATGAATTAAATATTTCACTGCCTTTATTTCCAATCTCAATCTCTGAACCCTACATCTGGAAAACCCAACATTACATTAGCAATGAAAAGCAAAATACAGAATAGTGGCAATGACTGCACATAAAGTATATTGTAGACGTAGTCAATGCCACTGAATTCTAAACTTAGAAATGGTTAAAATGGCAAAGAAAAAATGTAAAAAACCAAAGCCATTCTAACTGTACCAGAGGACAGCAGTGGCGGTGGGGGGGTGGGGGTGGCTTTCTGCAATGGGTAGAGCAGGTGGATACGGGAGAAAGGGAGACCTCTTCTTCCTTGTTTTAAAGCACACCCCTTGGCTCTAGGAGATGAGACGTGGGGTGATGGAGTGGGCAGTGGGCTGAGAGGCAGAGACTGGTGTGGTTTCACACAGGTCCATCCCTTCCCTTCTCAGCACATCCCTCTGCACATTTTCCATAGAGGAAGAGGGTGGGACAACATGTTCTCTGAGGTCTCTTCAGTCCTAGCCTGTTGCTGTTTATGGCAGACACTGTTATGGCCAATTCCCCATCCATTCTCTTTTCCACTTACTAACAGAACCTCATTTTTGATTTTGAGTGTCACTATGCCAAATTATTTAAAATAAATAAAAATTAAAAGCTCTCTTCCCCAGGCTCCCTTGCAGCTGGGGGTTGGCTATGTGACTCAGTTCTAGCCGATGAGATGTCAGCAGAAGTCCCTGGGGAGATAGTCTCTGTGTCTTCCCCTTTTTCATCCTCTTTGCCCCATCGTGGTTCAATACTCCATGTGATCTTCTTGCAACCATGGGGATAAAGCAGGAAGAGAGAGGGAAATTTGGCCTGTAGTGATGGGATAGAGCTGCCATATAAGCCCTGGACAGACAACTCAACAATTTGCGTAGGTGTGGGTGTGGGTGTGAATGTGTGTCTATCATAAACACCTTTACTTCTTTAAGCCACTGTAGTATGGCTTTCTGTTACAGCCAAAGACATTCTTAACTGACATAAATTTCATGTCAATGACATTTGAAATTCCACATTACTCACTCCTTTGAATGAAGTGCTGAAGGCTTGTATTAAAATACAAATGCTTTTTGGAAGGGGAACATTTTAAGTTATAACAAGCCATTGATATCGTAAGTTCAAGAGCATTTATCAAAATAGCTATTCGGTTCAATGGCAGGAACCTAGAGGAATAGGATAGGAGACATGGACTTGGGCGTGAGGGAGTTTCCTTCAGCAAAGTTCTGATGTAAAGGAGCTTCCTTACTGAGTCACAGCAGAGACAGAGTCCTGAGCTCCGGGCCAGGGGTGCTGGATGAGGTGGACAGAGCTTATGGAGAGATGGAGAAAGGCTGGAAAGAATAATATGGTTTGGTTGAGTCCCCACCCAAATCTCATCTTGAATTGTAACTCCCACAATTCCCAGGTGTCGTGGGAGGAACCTGGTGGGAAGTAATTGAATCTTGGGGGTGCATCTTTCCCACACTGTTCTCATGATAGTAAGTCTCATGAGATCTGATGGTTTTAAAAACGGAAATTTCCCTGCACAAGTCCTCTTTTTGCCTGCTGCCATCCACATAAGACGTGACTTGATCCCTTTCGCCTTCTGCCATGGTTGTGAGGCCTCCCCAGCCATGTGGAACCGTAAGTCCATTAAACTTCTTTCTTTTGTAAATTGCGCAGTCTTGGGTATGTCTTTATCAGCAGCGTGAAAGTGGACTAATACAGAGAATGCCAAATTATTCCTTGGATTTGTCTCCTGTGGAGGAAGCTTCAACGCTGAATGGCACCTGAAGGCTTCCAGAGTGGTTCTCAGACATTTAGAAGGGAGACAGGAAGTTTTGTAGTATTTATCCCGGGAGTTTAGAATTTAGTCTGAAGATACCGCCAATTGTGCTTTCTCCTGCTCCCTCCCATACAGCCACTTCTTATCTTACCCCTTACTCCAGAGCCTGCTCAAAGCCCAGAGTCTACACTATCCCTTTCTAGGCCCTTGGAACCCCCCACAGCATGTCTGTGCTGGCTTCCCAGCTCTTCCCTCCCAGTGCAGATATGCACTGCCTCAGCCCTTTTGGTCCAAGCGTCCCCTGAGCCTGGTGTCTCCTGCAGCACTAAATGTCTCATGGCCCTTTCTTTCTTTAACCGCATTAAGTACTCACAGCCCAGCACCATTCTAAACTATATCTATGAACCAGCTCCTTCCATCCTGGCCCTGGGCTCATCCTCACCCCCAGCCCGGGCCCAGGGCCCTCACTGTTGCCCTGACAGAACAGGGGCCCCTGTCGGCTGTGTAATAACCCTAAACATCATCCTCCCTCCTCCTCCCCGCAACCCTCACTTGAAGTAACCTCCTTGCTTCTCCTGCCAACAAGTGCCATGCCCTGTGCTATTTTTGCTGTTAGAAGAGGGACCAGTCCCTATAACATTTTTTATGAAGGAAATGACTGCATCATGAGGCTCAGGGTAAGAGGCAGAAAACAAGGGCCCTGGAGAAAGGGCATTCTGGAGAGGGTCCGCAGAAGCCAGTCTCACACAGTGCAGGCAGGAAGCCCCCGTCCCTGAATACCCAAAAAGCCCTGATAAACTCACCCAGGGGCAGGGAGCAGAGGCGTTCTTGAGGGGCAGAGTTAAATGCATGGATTTAGCCATCAGACTGACCTGATTTATGTCCCCACTCTGCCACCACATAGCTGTGTGACCTGAGGCAAGTCACTTAGCATCTCTTAGCCTCAGTTACCTCATCTGTGAATAGGAAGTATAGTTTTAACAGCTAACCTCTCCTAGGATTCTATGAGAATGCGGTGAGATAAGCCACGAAAAGTAGTATCAGTCTGTCCTGTCAGGAAACAGAAACCACCCTGGGTATTTCAACAAAGGAAGTTTAATACAAGTGATTGGGTATGAATGTTTTGGAAGGGCTGCTGGAGCAAAACCAGGAAGGCGGTGTTGTTTAGAGATAGGTACCTACAGGAAGACCCTGCCCTCTGGGACAGGAGACCATAGGGAGGTGGGGTTGCCCATAGCTCACAAGCTCTGCCCCGTGGGGCTGCTATGGTGCCTCTGCTTCCTCTACTGTTGTTACCTTGGCTGCCATAATGAGAAAGCAAGGACCTGGGCCTTTGTGGTCATTGCAGGGGCCCAGGAGCTCAACAAACCTCAGGGCATTGTCACTTACCAGCTATGTTAGGGGCCCCATGGTCACCTGCTATTGTTTGCTGCTGCTGCTGCTGCTGCTGCTGCAGCCACCAGCACAAGACACTGGATTAGTTAAAATATCAAAATAATGACTTTTTGCTCCCATTTCCCAGTATTCTGTGAGTGCTTCCTATTGACAGAATGGAACCGAACCTGGCAAGGACGTCTGGGAGATGTAGTTTTCAGGCTTCCCAGCCCTGGATACAGAAGAGGAAATCACTAACACAAACAGCACAACTCCTGGCAAATAGTAAGTGCTTGATTATTTTAACCCTCGTCATCATCATTGTTATTATTTGTAGCATACCTTGTTTTTTTTCTTCCTGCAACTGACAAGTAATGGGGTCTCAATAAAGTTATTTCACCTCTTAATGCTTCCATTTCTTTAAAGAGAATGGATGAGTGCCGGGGCCACACACAACAAATAATCTTCTTCTTTTCCTCATTTATCCAATCAACAAACATTGCTAAGTACCCTGTATCAGCCAGGCATGGAGCAGGCAACCATGGATATAAGATCAGCAAGATCAGGTTTGTGCTAAAGGTCACTGTCTCTAGTGAAATGAAAAAATGTGCTTCTTAGTCATCTTGAGTTCACCCTGCTAGTTAGAAGCAAAACAAATGGACTCCCAGTCCAGTGCTCTTTCCTGTATATTTTGTTACTTCTCTAATTGTTCTAGCAAAGCCCATGGTCAGGGAACATTTCTCCTTCTGTTTCTGGGTGTGCACATAACCAATAGTCCCTTTCTCCAATAAGTTCCATTACTCACTGCCCATCATCCACCCACCCCCGCCCTGCCGTCACCTGGGCCCCCATATCAACTTGTCAATGATGTAGCAGGGAGATGAGCTGCAGAGTGGGTCAGCAGCCTGGGGCCCTGGTCAGCACCTGCAGAGCAATCAGGGTAATAAGGAATGTAAAAATATGAATGCTCTGGGTCTCCATGATTTCCCTGTTTGCCCAATCCGTCACTCTGCTACCCATGGATTTCCCACTATTACTCATGACCCTAATGTGGAGTGGGAGACCCTGTGTATTCCATCTCTTATTCCTGCTCACTCCAAACGCATTTCAAATATTGCCGTGGAAACATCAATTCCCCAAGCCAAGAAGACCCCCGTTTCCCAGAAGCTACTTCTACAAACTCTAGAATATAGATGAGCCTGGCCCAATCACGCGCTGCATCTGGGCCCAGCGGATTTGCAGCACACCTGCATTGGAGGTAAATCGATTGGCGCTTCTTAATCCTGGCTACTACCAGGCAGGTTCTCTCCTACTCATTGAAGCTTAGTAGCAACATGCCCTTCACTGTAAAGAGAATTTTTTGTCCTCTCACTTGGGACTAAAGGTCAAAGTTTAAATCTATATTTAATGCCATTTTCTGAAAACTGGATTTGTGATTCCCTTTATGTTGGTATTACATATCTTAAGGGATTTCAGGGGGAGAAATCTGGGAAGCCCAGTTTCTGCGAATGACCTTTACTTTAAATGTGTAAATAGGATGGAGCTTGTGTTTCTGGTTTTTAAACCTTCTAATTGTGCTTCCAAAGACAGCTCTGGAAAGCGTGGGCTGTGGTGAGTGGTTACACAGAAGCCACTTTGAAAAGGAAAGACTTTGATTTTTGTCTTATACAGATGAAAGGCCGGAGGCCATAAGGACTCATGCTTTTTTGGCCTGCTAGGGACAGTTTCTTTTGAAGCTTTGTACCTCCAGCTACAGTGATCCCACATTAGAATATGCAAATAGTACGGCCTTTAAGTGTCTCGGAAAAGGGAAAGTTCAAATTTACTTAATTCTATTTTTCCTCTGAATTTTATAAAACATTATTGAAGTGGCATCAGAATATCATTCAGAATGTCAGTTTTAGAATATTTCAAATATTTACCTAAAGGTTTTTTAACAGCAGCTTTTACAGTCTGAATGTGGCACTAAAAGCAGATATAAAATCGACTTTTTGTATACTTCATAAGCTCACACTTGCATATTTAGAAGGTAGGGATAAGGGTCTCTCAGTTTGCCAAGTGTCTCTAGCCAGGATTAATGGATGGATGGCTAGATAGACAGATAGGATAGGATAGATTAGATAAAGAGAGATGAATAACTGTAATAATAAATAAATATGCCATGATAAACTTATTTTTTAAAAAACAGATCGACCCTCATATTATCACATAATCCCCAGCTCTCAGACTCCTAAAATTTGGCATCTGTTATTTTGAAACAAGATGTGATTTGTCCTCCCTGGCTATATGGAAAAGACGGGTGACTATAAAATTATATTTTTTTATTACTCAACACCATTATAAAATCGGGCTCTGGGAAATTTGCTGAGTCCTACCAGATTCTTCTGCCCTCACACCTCCCTGTCACTCCCACAGCAAAGGCACGACCCCCTCCACTGCCAGCCACTGTCTGGACGCTGACTCTGCAAAGGGTCCATTGATGAGAACTGTGAGGACATCACAGCCCAGGCTCAATTCAAAAGTGGCAGGACCAGGTCACAATCCCCAGCCTTTCCAACCCAAAACCCACATCCTCCCCCTTTATTCCACTCGGTTGCAAAGTGAAGCTCACTGGGCCTTCAACTTGGGGGAAAAAAAAAAAGACTTCTTTATGAAGCGAGCCGTTTCTTGTAGCATTTAATTTCTTTACCGTCATTCGCACGTGTCTATCAGATACCTCCTCCATCAGAAAGCAAGCTCCCAGAAACAGGTTGTGGTAGACTTGGGCTGGTGTTTGCAGCCACTCTAATGACCAGATCAGGTCTCTGTGTGGTAAGCACTGAGCTGGCCAGATGGACCAAAGCCGTACATGCCTTGGGCACATTTGTTCACAGTTTATAGCCACAGTGAACTTCAGTTTTTAGAGAGGCATCTAAGTACCCTCTTTATGATTGCCCCAAGCTTTCCTCTCCCTCCTGTGGTCATATAGGCCTTAACTGCCACCCTCCCACCTGCAACTTCCAGCCCCTAAACACCCCCTAGGGAGGAATACAGCCCTTCTCCTGCCTAGGTCCCTCCACTGATGTCCTGGTTGGTGTTTGTTTCCTCATTCTTGCAAACTGGGCTCCTCCCACTGTCTTTCCACCTTTGTTCCCTTGCCCCTGAATAGCTGTCACTGAAACCACTGTTGACCCTTGCCTTTCCAGAATGCCTCCCCTCCTCCCCCTGCATCCTTTATTTAATAGTGGCTGCCTTAGGCGAAGCTGATTAATCTCACCTCCTCCAGGGCCACGCTTTCTTCCCTGGGGCTCTGTGCTACCTCTGCACTTTGTTTCTAGATGATCTCGTCTATTCCATCACTTTTAACTGAAGCGGACTCAAGGAATGTCTTTCTCTCTCTCTCTCTACCACACACACACACACACACACACACACACACACACAACCCGAACATACTCTCTTCCCTCTATTCACCACCATCTCTCTCCCAGCTTCTCCTTCTTTTAAGGAAAGTTGCCACCATGTCAAACTGCAATCAAGTTTTATTGTCTTTGCCTGAGGCCATTTTCTTTCTCATTCCCAACTCCTAATCTTCAAGCCTAAGGTACTCATATGATTTGTCATATTGAGACCCTCTTTTCCTTAGGATCTCCAGGAATCTTCCACTTCATTCTCAGCAAAAATGTCTTAATTCAGGGTCCTTGTCTCTTATACCTCAGCGACTGTAATGTTTGACTTTTCATGATGTAGTCCAAGACAAAAAACCAGACTGTCACATTTAAGGCAATTTTGAGAGGCTTATATAGTTGTACAACACATTAGAAGCAACTTGTTCATTGTGGATATTTAATAAATATTGAAACAGGGAAGAAATAGTTAAGAATGTGGTCCCTGGAGTCAGGCAGACCAGAGTTCAAATTCTGCCTACATCCCTTACAATCTCTGAGACCCTAGGGATGTGACTGAATCTCTCTGAGCCTCATTTCCTCTTCCATAAAAAATAAATTATAATCAGAGTACTTCTTTCCTGGGCTTGTTGTGAAGATTAATGTGTATGAAGGCTTAGCCTCAAGTCTGGTACAAAATATTGGTTCAAAAACATTATCTTTTATTAAATATTAGGTTGATGCAAAAGTAAAAACAGTTTTTGGCATTACTTTTAATGGCAAAAAGTGCAATTACTTTTGCACCAACCTAACAGCTTTCAATAGACAAAGAACAAACCCCTTGGTTTAGGGCAGTAGCCTCTTAACAGCTTAATTCTGAGTGTAATTTTTGTTTTTTAAATCTCTGCTTATTTCTAGGCTTAATCGACCAAAAATGATTACCATTGCCTCCTAGGCCAATTTCTAGTTTCTTGCTTATGCCATACATTTTGGGTCTGAAGTTCAACAGGAATCAGGCAATCTCCCAGCTTTTTCTAACACTCTCAGAATTCACCTCTTCACTCTTTATGGCCTTCCACTGTCTGAGAGCTTGGAGGTAGCTAGGGGTCACCTTGGAGGGCAAGTATATGGCTTGGAAAGCATTCTCTTTGACTCACTTTACCTCCCACCCAGCTCTATGCATTGTATAGATTTTTTAAGCCAAACACATGAAAGGCATGGACACAAGTCTTCCATGGAAGTTTCACCACCAGTTCAACTCTTGTAATTGATTAGCCAATAAATTCAGTAACAGTTTAAAGAAGAGTAAATTCAATCAAAGAAACAGGGAATTCAGTTCAGTCATAGGTTTAGATTTTGCTCCCCCACTTTTTTTGGTTAGTTGTGGCTGAGCCACCACTGCAATTGAGACAAAACGGTTGGATCTGTCTTACAGCAACCTCCTTTAAGCATTTTCAAGTAACTTGCCTTGACCAGAGGGCTAAGAAGTAGGCATTTCACTACCTTTTCAGCAAATGGTGATTTTCTTTGTCAGCCCCATAAAGTGAAAGTTCTAGCTTTTCCTAGGAGAAAAAAAAAAAGCTCAGTTTCACCGTCAAGGCCAAGAACTGGAAGCCAGAACACTTAGAGCTCTTGGTTCTGTTGCATGATTAATTCTCCATGAAGGCATTTAATTTTCTCTCCCTCATCTTCTGCATCTGTAAAATAGGAGTAAGCAATACCCTAGAGTTGCCAGAGATCAATGGGCAGGGACAGGCATTAATGAGGCAGCATATGAAATATTGAGTGAGATTCTTGGATAAGGAGTTACCAATGATTACATGCTTGCTTACCAACTTCCAGATTTAGCAAATCTGTATTGTTAGTACATACTAAAAATTAAAGGATAGCAAGAAGTACAAATTTAATTTGTAAAAAGTCTTCAATTACTGGTTTGGAAATGCCCCTTGGAGATACAGGCTTCATTCTGGCTTGCTTTTCAAACTCAGTCACTAACCACAGGGTGTGAGGGTCCCGCTCCTGCAGTCTTGAGGGCCATTGGCTCCACTCTCCACCCCCTGCTTTGTGCTACAGCTTCCAATCTGATTTCACAATAAAAGGTCACACAGCTGCCTTTGGCTGCCAAGTTTCAAATATGCCCTGATGTTAACCCTTTAGAGGCTACAGAGCAGTGGCATTTTTCTCAGTGCTGTTCCAGTATTCACATAAATGGGTCATCTAAGTTCCAAGAATATGCATGCCCTCCACCCTCCACATAGGACTCCATAAAACCATTACATTTGAATGAGAATGTAAGATGCTTCCAAAACTACATTGATGTTATTTCCTAAATTGATTTTTTGGTGAAGAAAGTTGTGTCGTAGTGTTCCACCCTCAGAGTGTCTTAACCAGTGAGCATCTCGTAGACAGTCCTTCCCAGACATTCTGCAACACCTCACCCCATCCCTCCAAAGTCTTTGGGGAATGAAGAAGGCTAGAGCCACCAGATTCCTTCAGAGAGGAGACCTGGGCCTTGGGCTTCCTGAACCTCATTCTGACTCTCTTTAATGTTCTTCTTTATCCTGCTTCTTAAAAAAGCCAACTTGGAGCATATGTGGACAAGCTCCAGAAAACAGTGTGCTCTCATCAGTGAGCCCATCTAGTGGGGAAGGCAGACAGAGTCATGCACCCGGATCCCCTTGGTGGAACCAGGCCAGCAGTCAGCTTAGAATGTCTAAGGAAGGAGACTCCAGCAGCCAATCTAACCTCACAACCCCACAACTCCTCCCTGCCTTGAATCACTCTTTCCCCGCTGGCCCACAGAGCTTTGATGCAGCCCTTCAGAGACCTGGGTGCATTGCTGACACGCCTGTCTAGCCCACTCCCCTCTGAGACCTCGTGGGAAGTGTTATGATTTTCTCTGTGCTCCTCTGTGCCTAGCACCGTGCCTGACACTTTAGAAGCCCTAATTGTCTGTCAGATGAATCAACAAAGATAAAATATCAGTTGACAATTAACCTGCTTCAAAGGATGAACAACTCTATTTCTGGAAACTGTATTGAAGTAATTGGTTCACAGATTAAATTGCTAAAGTGCTTACTGGACAAGTTAGTGAGTGACTTTTTTGGCACACTTCATAATAAATGACACATCTTTGACTAGTCACCAGGAATGTGAGTTTATCCACCAAGCATTTATTGAGACTCGCGTACGTGCCCAGGAGTGTTCCAGTACCGTGGGGGAGGGTAGCAGGGAAAGGGAAATAGAACAGAATTGTGAGTCCTGGGTCCTGTCCTCCAGCATCTTAATCCTAATGAGGAGGAACAGATTCAGAAAGCCTGTGGCAGAACACTTGTGACACTCCAAGCTGGACCCTCAACCCTGGACAAACTTGCTGAGATTTAGACATGGCTCAGCCAGCCAGATTGGTTCTGGCCACAGTGTCTCTGGACCACATCATGTCACAATGCAGTATGGTCACATCATTAAAACATCCAGACATGCCTTCAACCATTATATAGCCAAACCAGTGTCTGTGGGGAGATGAGTAGTTTCAGTGAAATCACAAGTCTGAGAGCAGAAATGGCAAATGAAGAACTTCACTGAGCAAAACCCCTGGAAAAGCGAGGGGGCCATGCCAGCCTCTTCCTTCAGAGCTCAGAGCTGCTGCCTCTTCCTCTCACCTGCCTAGGTTTCCTAACTTCTCTTGAGAGGCAGGTGTGGCTAACACATTTTTAAAAATAATTTGGCACCTATTTCCAACCCCCTTTTTCTTTATCTCTCTCTACTATAGCAGCTGGAAAATCTAAATATGGTATTTCCCAGCCACTCTGGTGATCTCTTGGCCAATGAGACAGAACCACAAGTCAGCTGGGGGCTTCTTGGAGGGTTTCAGCTCTCCTGACACCACCCCTACCCAAGTCCCTTTTCTGTCTTGACCACAGACATGACCGCTCAAGGTGAGACAAGCCTCTTGTGAACATGAGAGAAAGGTTAAAATCAGCACAGAGACATTGGTCCCAATGCCAAAGCAGCCTTCAGATGTCTTGTTGTGTAAGAAAACACAATTCTGTTTAAGTCACCCTTGGGTTTTCTGTTACATGCAGCTAAACATATTCGTAACTGGATTAGAGAGTTAAAAATTTCCTTTTCTTTATATGAGGAATGATCAATAAGATATCAAAAGTGAATACCAAATAGGAAAGAGGAATATAGTAGCAGAGAAACTAGTATCCCTGGGACCCACAATGACATTTGTGGAACAGCCCATTGTGACTGGCTATGGACACAAAGTGGGCCCTTTGCCTGCCTCCCAGTTAACACAGCATAGAACCTTTTAAAATAAATAGTGTTTTTAACAATAAAACCTCAATTAGCCATCTAACTATCCTCTAACTTGAACTCTCAAGTCGTTGGACAAGCTCATGTTATTCATGACCAATATTTGGACTGATGCTTTAAAGTTTTAGAAAACACTTTTATATGCATCATCTGGCATAATCTCTGCCACTATTATCAGCTCCTTAAATACAGATAGGCACAGGAGTGCCTGCCTGGCTTTAGAAAGGCAATCCTTGAATCTCCCAGAAAATTAGCTTATTAGTGATCATATGTGAAATATATTCTGGTTTTATTTTTTTAAATACAATTTAGTTGGTTCATAGGAACATTACTTATCAGAGCCACAAAGTGGAGACAACCCAAATGTCTATCAACTAATGAATGGACAAGCAAAATGTTGTATCTATACAATGGGATATCATTTGACCGTAAAAAGGATTGACATTCTGATACATACCACACCACAGCTGAGCCTTGAAAGGATCTTGCTAAGTGAAAAACAAGCCAGACACAACGACTACGTATTATACGATTCCATTTATGTGCAACGCGGAATAGGCAAACTTGTAGAGACAGAAGGTAGATTAGCGGTTACGAGGAGGGGGAAGGAGGAATGGGGAGTAATGCTAATGGATATCAAGCTTCTTTTGGGGTGATAAAAGTGTTCTAAAATTAGATAATGGTGATGGTTGTACAATTTTGAACATACTAAAAATTGCTGAATTATACACTTTAAAATGGTGAGTTTTATGGTATGTAAATTATACCTCAATAAAGATGATATCTTTATCATATCTCATGATGGTATAAAGCCATCTTCTTGGGTTTGAATCCCAACTCTGCCACATACTGGTTGTGTGATTTTGACCAAGTTACCTAACTTCTCTGTGCCTCAGTTTCCTCTTCTGTAGAGTGGCTGTAGTAAGATACCCTATCTCATAGGACTGTTGGGAGGATTAAATTAATTATTTAAAACATATAAATTACTCAGAATTGTACCTTTCACACAGGGAACACTGTGGAAAAGTGTCTGCTGTTATTATTATTGTTATCATTATTCAAACCTGGGATTTTTATTTGACACAAAGACCATTCTTTGTACCAAGCTGTGAATAAATCTGTTTAGAATTATAGATGGCTTTTTGGTGTGGAGTTTGTTGTCCCTTCCTTGTCTATTAGCTACCAAAGTGGGTATCTGTTTTGTGCTTGGTTGCTTGTAGGTACAAAGGTAGTAATTTGGAGCACAAATAAATATACCCCAGGTCTCACCAGCTGGTGATTATACACACACACACACACACAACAAGCTATGATTTTGAGCACTGCATGCGCTCCAGAAAGGAGCTTGCACGATCCTGCAGTTTGTTGTTGGAGCGTCAGTGGGCACCAGGTGCCTGCATTTCTTTCCTCTCCTGCATCTCCTTCCTGTCCTTCCTCTATGGCTCCCATAGAGCTGCCTAAAGGAGCCCCTGCTGCCCCAGGACAGTGAGCATCCCCAGAGTGCCATTTCCCACCCAGGCTGCCATCTGTTATGTGCCCAGAGGAGATTGTGGAGCCTTGCAGGAAAGAGAAGGATAGAAGCTTCTGTGGCTATGGGATCACGTGGGCCCCAAAGCAGCAGATCCATGCCAGAATCTCACCTTCTCAGGAGAACAGCTCTCCTGTGCTCCAACTCTCATTCCTCTAGGCGTGGCTTCAAACCCTCTCTGCCAGACCAGACTCAAAATAGCTGTTCCTGCATTCTACCCAATAGCTCCCTTTTCCTTCTGCCTCTTTCCCAAAGAAAATGTTACCCATGCAATTAAAGGAACAGTCACAAACAGATGCAAATAAGGGGTGAAAAGTGGGCTTGTCTACACTACCAACACCTGGGACCCAGCTTGGCCAGCCAAAGGCTGTATTCCAATGCGGATAGAGAACTACCATCTTGACATTACACGAGAATGAGGTTAGCAGGGCAGTCTTTTAAAGGAGCAGGCACCATTGATCATTGAATAGTTATTGATCACATACTATGGCCTGGCACTAGACTGGTGCTAGGGATATCATTATGAATAAATGCAGAACTGCCTTAATCCTCATTTGCAATGAGGAGAAACAATAGATGAATGTTGAACACACTTTTCTTTTTCCATTGAAACATCAATGATATGCTACCACATTTGGATCAACAAGACACTTTCCCAGCCTGGCCCCTCCAATTCCCTCCTAGGAGAACAGAAAGATAAACATTCTTTTATCTGAAGTTGACATGGTTTTATTTTCATGAACTAGGAGTGGCCTTAATAGACAACAGGCCCTGCTCTCCAGTCACTGCCAGAAAGAAGAGCTACAGACCATTTATTCTGAAACCACATCCCAAATATTTAACTGACTTCAGGTTCACAATCCTATACAACAGTTACCTTTTGGCCTATAACATGGCTAAACGTATTTGATGCTTCTCATCTAAAACTCCAGGATAGCACATTAAGCATCTAGTTCCCAGGTGGTCCTCCTATACTATTCCTCTACGATAATGAAAATTCTCCTAGGACAGGTTGTGGAACTCATCTAAGAAACATAATAAAATATTTTGGGAAGAATTTTAGTAAGCATGATTGAAACAAAAATGAAAAGATCTAATAAATCTTCTGTTAGCCAGAATATTCTCTACCTCTTATAATTCTGGTTGAAGTTTTCTTATACCCTCAGGGTTTGTCATAACCCATTCAAAGTATTGCCTAGCAAGTCTTTATGGGGGCTGCTCCAACGTTTGAGTGGTGCATACTTCCACTTCTGGTATACACCCAAAAGAACTGAAAATGAGGGCTGGAATGAATATTTATACACAAGCACATAAAAAGATGCTCAGATTCACTAATCATTAGGGAAATGCAAATCGAAACCACAATGAGATACCACCTCACATCCATTAGGATGGCTACTAACAACAATAAAAAAGCCAGCTGAAAATATCAAGTGTTGGTGAGGATGTAGAGACACTGGAACCCTTCTGCACAGTTAGTGGAAATGTAAAATGGTGCAACTGCTATGGAAAACAGTATGAAGCCTCCTCAAAAAATCAGAAAGAGAATTACCGTATGATCTGGAAATTCTACTTCTTGGTATATGCCCAAAACAATTGAAGGCAGAGTCTGGGGGAAATATTTATATACCCATGTTCATAGCAGCATTATGCACAATAACCGAAAGGTGAAAGCAACCCAAGTGTTCACAGATGGCTGAATGGATAAACAAAATATGGTATATACATACAAGAGAATACTATGCAGCCTTAAAAAAGAATGGTACATGGTACAACATGGATGAACCTTGAAGACACAATACGAAATGAAATAAGTCAGGCACAAAGAGAACAATATTGTGTGATTTCATTTACATGAGGTACCTGGAGTGGTTAAATTCATAAAACAGAACATAGAACATAGAATAGAGGTTACCAGGGGCTGGAGGGATACAGGGACCAGGACCTGGAAGGAGTTGTTGAATGAGTAGAGTTTCAGTATGGAAAGATGGAAAAGGTCTAGAGATGGATGGTGGTGACAATTGCCCAATGATGTGAATGTACTTAATGCCATTGAATTGTACAGCTAAAAATGCTAAATTTGTCATTTATATTTTACCACAGTAAAAAAACTTAAATAGAAAAAGAATAGGTGCACGCAGAATGCTACTTGCATGGATATAAGGAATGATCACAGTAATCTCTTCTCTCCACAGCCTTAAGACCTTTCACTTTCCTGGCTTGTTTATGCCATAGAGGATGCTCAGCCCCATGGTCTCTATTGTCATCATCCAATAAGGAGTGTCTAATTAAGTGGCACTGCTGTAACCACATGTACTTTACAAAAATAATATTTCATCCTTACCATTGGTACTGTCTGTGGTTGCACGCTGAATGGGAATCATTTCAGAAGGTTCCAGCTGGCCTTCCTCAAAAGATAAAGAAAATCCTCTAAAGGATCATTTTTCTGGGATCTACTAAGAAGAGCATAATGAATGTTGTAGAACAAACCAACTTAAAAAGGTGGTGGTGGGGGGTAGATATTGCCGACTTGCAGAAATTCCCTCTACCCCCTTTATACCAAAGGAGCCATATCTTCATCTCATAATAAATGCAAACTTGGAAAGGCTCACAAGCCCGCCTGCCTCTTCAGCTAATGACAGCTTCAATTATGAGGCCTAATCCTGCATTCCTGACACTCCCCTTATCCCTGCATAACTTCCAGGGGAGTCAAAGGGCCCTCTGCCCTGGACCTGGTGAGGGAGACATTAGTTATGCAGGAGCAGTGCCTGGGGCTTGCTGGCAAATTTAAGGGTCTGTTCATATAACTGCACACACTTGGAAGCCTTAAATCCTCATGCTTTGACTCTTCACCTTATGCTGAAATAAAAAGCCACAGTAACTCCATTAAAAAGTATAAAATTCCTCTACAGGAAATGAGTACTAGTTTGCTTCCAACTTACATCGGTTTTAGGTTTCTTCTTCCCACCCCCTTTTTACTTTTAATGTTGATGTTCAATTCCATGGAAAATATTTTCTATAAGGGAAAAAAAATAAACACAAGCATCATGCAGGGTCTTTGCATTTTATTTACTAAACTGGGCAAAACATCTTTGATTTGCTGGCTCTTACTCCCTGGTAAATCAGTGGGAATTCCTCACAAATACAAGGTTGGCTTAAGTCACCCTATGGGGACACCCAATGACCTCTGGCTTATTGAGAAGTGGCCTTGTTTTATATACTAATCATCCACCCAGCTATATTAGTAACGAGACTATAACTCATTTGCATCCTAGGCACACACTGTGCATTATCAGTCTCCTAATTAATCCCAGACTATTCAGGGGGCAGGTATTCTTAGTTCTGATTTTCCTCACTGCTCCTCAAGCCAGAGAGTCAGAGAGTCGGCAAACAGAGGGTCGTGCTCTGTGTCCCTGAGGCATGTCCCTATGTCCCAGCCCAGAGCTCACTTCACCCCCAACACACTCCCTCTGGACTGGGGAAGCCCTGGGAACGAGCACACCTCTGCTGATCTCTGAGGCAGTGGTGCTTCCTCAGGGGAGAAGGAACCTGGGGTCAGCAGATATCCTGCAAGCCTGCTTAATGGACAAAGTCAACAGCAGCTTCCCCACAGGCAGAAAATAAATTCAAAGCATTGGTAGACAGCAAGCAGGCTGGGCTCTGTGCTCTGGGCAGCTCAGACCCCCACACGTTTGCCTCAAACCCTCATCGCATTCACCTTTGTCTCCGGGGATGCAGAGGAGTGACTCCAGCCTCCCCTCCCCACCTCTCTGAAGAGACAAAAACACGTAACACATTGCTAGGCATCAGTTCCAAAACACTGAGCTGGAATTAGCTCCTTTTCAAAAAGGAAGACACAAGCAGTTGTACATTTTCAATCATTTAATTGCTTATTTTTAATGTCCCCAGTTAAAAGGGAAAAGGGGCACCTATAATAGCCAAGCTCTCAGCTTGAATGCGTGATCTCATTTTATCTTCACACAACTCCGTGAGGTAAGTATTATGAGTCCCATGTTACAGATGAGGAAACTTAGAAGCTACATATCTTGCCCAATATCACACAACCGGTGGGTAGATGAGCTAGGCTTTCAATCCAGGCCTGCCTGAGCACAAAGCCCATCTTGTCCTGTAGAACTCCATTTAAGGCTCTATGCCAGATGAGAATCTGAGGGTTCATGTGCTTGAAAACATGTTCATCTATGAGTGTCTAGTATTGCTAAATGGAGTATAATTGCTTCTGCTTTATTTCTTTGTAAAAATCACCGTAAATCACGTGCCAGCTTCCCTTTCTCCCCAGGTTTTGAAATCTGGCAAGGTGAATGTTAAACCATGAGCACTGGCATCTATAAACACTTTCAAAAGAGGACCAGTTCTTTTCAGTACTTGGGCCCTCCAACGCTGGGAAACCTTCCCTTGTTGGGTTTAAAGGAGCACTAGGCTTAGGGTCAGGATCTCTGTGTTCAATTTCTAACCTCCGCAAGACTTGGTTTTCTCATCTTTGTAATGGAGATAATAATACTTATATTGCTGCTGTCTTTGCAGGGTGGTTGTGAAACGATAGTCCTCAGCCTCCTTTCTAAGCTTCTATTCTAATCAGTCAGTACGTTTTGGAGGGCCTCAGTAAAGCAGTCTTGACCATCTCTCTTCTTACTCCATCTCCCTAGGCAATTCTTGTCCACCCCAATAGTGAGGATGTCAGCATTCCACCCAGCTGCCCTGGGATCTCTTTTTAGGCTTTCTCTGCCTCACCCCTCACCAGCTGTGGTGTGCTTTCAGCTGCACCTGCGGCCGTTGGAGGAGGAAGAGGTGGAGGAAGATTGCCCTCAGGGATTGCCCATGAGTTTGCACAGCCCCTCCCAGTGAGGTTCCTTTGCAATAGTTGGGGAAGCTGTGGCTTATTCACCAGAGCCCCCGAGAGATCAGGCTAAAGCCTGTCCTCTGCAGGACTTACCCTTTGATAACACCTTACCCTGAGATAACCCTGTGCTCAGCTTCTTCCCTTCGCCTGCTCCACTCCCCACTCCCTGACCAGTCTCCCAGGGGAACACAGCCTTAATAAGTAACTTGTACATGACCCCTCATCTCAGGGTGTTTCTAAGGACCTCCTCCAAACAAAATAATGGTTTCTGTTACACCTATTCCAGGCTTCTCTGAGCTCCAGATCCAAGAATCGAAATTGCTCCTCAACATCTTTCATATTTCTCAATGGCAGCCTCAAGATCAAACACCCAAAACAGAACTCATGATCTTTCCACGTACCCAGTGCCTTCCAGTGTTCCCCAGCTCAGTGACCCCCCTCCCTCCCGTCCCCTCTCATCCATCTTTCAAGGTGGAATTCTAGGAATCTCTCAAGGCTTTCTCACCTTTCAACCTGGCTTCCTCCTCCCCAATTCCATACAAACCATCTTCAAGCTCCTATCATTTTCATCCCCCAAATAAACCTAAAATCTATAAAATTCCCTCCATCAACTTCTACCACCACCCTGTCCAAGCCACCATTAAATCTTCTCGAGATACTCATAATTCCCTCTAATAGGTTTACACAACTGTCTTTCAGTTTCCAACATTAGTGATCGTTCCAACCTACTCATACCAATTCCCTACACAAAGCTCTTTGGGAGATTTTTATTGCTCCTAAGTTAAGCCCAGAAAACTCAGTGAGGCCCAGCAGGCTGTGCATGGTGCCAACCTCACCATTCTTTGCACTCCAGCCCCAGGCACTTGCCTCCTTTGGTTCTTTTGACCAGAATGCTTTCCCTCTCCTCTTCCTTTTCATTCTTCCTGGCCTTCTACTCAGCTCAAGTATCGCCTTCTCACCTCCCTGCCTAAGATGAATTCCCTATTTAAGATTCCTATAACACCATGGACACCTTCTTCTTAAGACCTGCCACAGTTGCAAGAAGTTGCAGTCAAATGATTACCAACATGCACCTGTGTGGTCACGTGGCTTAGCAACCCAGGTACAAGTGCTTTGAGAACAAGGGCTGCATGGTTTTTTTTTTTTTTTTTTTTTGCCACTTTATCCTCAGTAGCACCCAACAGGCACTCGGTGAACTGCATCATGACAAAACTTAGAAACTGCAGCACCACGTGGATGATTTTAGGATGAGTGTTTCCCTCAATACAAGCAGGGGCAGTGTCTCTTCTGTCACTGAGCTATTGCTATTGCTGTTCTGCCTCAGGCTGGTGTGACCCAGAGAATCAGAGGATTACGCTATCAAATGACGAGTTATTCTCTCTGAAGACAGAAAGACATGAAACACATTGTAGGCATCAGTTCCAAAACATGGAACTGGTATTAGCTCCTTTTTAAAAAGGAAGACACAAACAATTGCACATTTTCAACCATCTAACTGCTTGCTTTTCAATGATCCCAGTTAAAAAGGGAAAGGGGCGGCCGGGCGCGGTGGCTCACGCCTGTAATCCCAGCACTTTGGGAGGCCGAGGCGGGCGGATCACGAGGTCACGAGATCGAGACCATCCTGGCTAACACGGTGAAACCCCGTCTCTACTAAAAATACAAAAAATTAGCCGGGCGTGGTAGCGGGCGCCTGTAGTCCCAGCTACTCGGGAGGCTGAGGCAGGAGAATGGCGTGAACCCGGGAGGCGGAGCTTGCAGTGAGCCGAGATCGCGCCACTGCACTCCAGCCTGGGCGACAGAGCGAGACTCCGTCTCAAAAAAAAAAAAAAAAAAAAAAAAAAAAAGGGAAAGGGGCAATTGTAGAGCACTTACAACAGCCAAACTCTCAGCCTAAATGCATGATCTCATTTTATCCTTACAGCAACTCCATGAGGTCAGTACCATGAGTCCCATGTTATAGACGAGGAAACTGAGAAGCTACGTATCTTGCCAAATATCACACCACTAGTGAGGAGATGAGCTAGGCTTTCAATCTGGGCCTGTCTGAGCATAAATCCCATCTTCTTGATCTGTAGAACTCCTTTTAGGCTCTACTAGAGACAAAAATCTGGGGGTTTGTGTGCTTGAAAACGTGTTCATCTGTGAATATCCAGTATTCCTAAATTAAGTATAATTGCTTCTGCTTTATTTCTTTGTAAAAATCACTATAAAAGCTTTTCTCTTGATCCAATAGATATTGTATTTCGAAAGAGTGTGATTCAAAGTAGAGACCATGAGTTCGTGTACGACAAGGACCAGGTAGTATTTATTTTGTGTATGCCCTGAAGCTAGTAGGTGCTCAATAAACATTTGTGAAAGGAAATTCAACTTCTCTCTTATTGAACTATTGCGTTAACATGAAATGTTAGAGATTTGTGGTTCCATTTATATTCTTCTCTCAGCATTCAAGACCAAGAGTTTGATTTGTTTTGTGAAAATTAAATAATATATTTGGAAGCACAATAGTGACATTTTTCTCTTTAATTGCTGCATGACTCAATCACAATATTGCAGAGTGTGGGAATGGAAAGGAATCCATTTCAAGGAGGGCTGGTCCTTTTTAGCAGGGAAGCTCATCCACGCATCTTCGTGTTTTACCCCATTCACTATGCAGAATCTGTAGAGCCCAAGGTAAGCAATATACCTGAAACCGATTCTTTGTCTAGGACTTCCTGGCAGGCCACAAGCAGTGACCATAGCCTCAGTCTCCCTGTGACAAGAGAGGCTCTATGTTTGGAAAGAAAAAGGGTGTCCTTCCCATCTCCTCCAGGAATCAGTGTTATATGTGTTGTATGCTTTATACATCTTTGTTGCCAGGCTTGTCTTCTTGAAGTTTGCCTTGATTTGACAACCGTTACCGTCTAGTCAGGTTGAAGAGAACAGAAGAGAAATATCAAATTCTGAGCCTCGGAAAAGGCTCTTGATAACGTCACTCAGAGCCAGCATTTTGGCCACACTGTATGCTCTAAACAATGCCTTTACACATTAACTTTAGGACTGAAGCCTACTGCCCTTGTTCTAGAATTTTCTGTCCCAGATCTTTCCTCCTCCTGGTTCAGATCTCAACTCAGTGCCATTTACCCTGACCACCAGTAGGGGCAGGGCTTTGCACAGCTATGCATTTGTTCCCAAGCTCTCATCAATCTCTGAAATTACCTTGTTTATTTTTCTGTTTATTTATCTCTTTCCCCTACAAAAGAATGTCAACCATGCAAGGGCAGAGGGATCTGTCTTTACTCCTCCCTCCCTGGACCTACAACAAGCCTGGCACGTTAAAAGCACTCAAGATTACTTGTCGTATTGGTGAACGAGTAATGATTTCATCTGAGCATCATAGTCCGTTTTAGAGCAAGGGAATGCTCACCTTCGTTTTAGAGAAGAGGCACCTATATCTCTGTGACCCTCAGCGATTAGCCTGAAATCACAGGCAGGTCTGTAGCAGAGTCGTGACTTGAACCCAGCTCTTCTGTCTATGATCTGGGAAGGAGAGTGAACTTCTGCCCAAAACTTAGCATGCAGGTACTCTTAAAAACAAGAGCCCCATCAAAGATGATCAAATGCCAGCTGCTTTGGGTATAAAGGCCTGATTCAACCCTGAATCTGTTCCCCATACCAGAGATGAAAACTCGTCTACAAGATGAACTTACAGATGCGGCCCAAGACTGCTTCCTGCACAAGCTTCTGCGCCTGTGCACCGGGACCCGTACTCATCCCTCCCGAGCCTTGGCCTCGGGCCGCGCTGGACTCTGGGTCCCTCATTCCAGGAGGCTCTGGCCTGGCTCTAGACTTTCCGTAATTTTTCTGATGTCCTAATTTCTTGATCACCTGTGCTGACAAGATCCTGATTTCCTTCAATATGTCTTTTTTCCACTCTCGGGAAATTTCTGTCTGCTTCGGCATATGTCCCCATCTTCCTTTGTGAAAAGAGAGGCAAGGAGCGGGAGTGGGGGAGAGCCCTTTAATATTTTTTAGCTATGTCTTCATGTTCTGTCAATAAATTGCCTCTGCCAGCTTTTAGAGGACCTATTGGCTTTTGTACTGACCTCTTGTTCCTTCTGCACTTGAAAAATGCCGTATTATTTATCTTAACCTCTCTCGCAATCTTCTTTTCATTCCTCACCTTTGCTTTCCTTATCATGTTTTTGCACTTTCTTAACTTCGCGCTATAATTTCTCTAGCTGAGTCGCTGTTTGATTTTTTTCATACTTTCTCGCTTTCCTAGTTTTGATTACTTCCCCTACCACGACCACATCCTCTTTAGAGCTATTTGTCTGGCCTATTCTCTACACTTGGTGTATTTGTTGCTAGGTAGCACGTATTTTCTTTGGGCAGTTTCTATTCATTTCTCTCTGATTACACTCTTCCGTCGGCGGCTGTTCTTTTCAATCTCTTCCTGCCCTTGGCTTTTCTTGGTAGGAGCTGACTACTTTATTTGATCTGGGATCTCCTGCATGTCCTTCAAAGAGGGTCCTAATGCCTGCTGAGCCTTATATGGGGTGTGTATTCATTTGCTAGGGTTGCCCTAACAAAATACCACAGACTAAGTGGTATAAAAAACTTATTTTTTCACAGTTCTGGAGTTTGGAAGTCCAAGATCCAGGTGCCATCAGGGTTGGTCTCCTTCGAGGTCCCTCTCCTTGGCTTTTGGAAGGTCACCCTGTTGCTGCCTCTTCACATGGACTTCTCTTTATGTGAGCACATTCCTTGTGTCTCTTTTTATGTCCAAATTTCCTCTTGTTATAAGGACACCAGTTAGATTACATCAGGGCCCACCCTAATGGCCTCATTTTTAACTTAATCATCTCTTTAAAGGCTCTAGCTCCAAACACAGTCGCATTCTGAGACACTGGGAGTTAGGGCTTCAACATGTATATTTAAGGAGACATAATTCAGCCCATAACAGAATAAGCAGTAACTCCTGACATTCGACCATGGGTCAAGAGCAAGCTAGGTGCCTCTGTTTACATGTCACCCAAGTTTCCCCGGGTCAGACTGCCTGTGGGTACAAGTGGAATCGCCTTACAGTAATATTCTACAGATACTGGCAGGCCCTCAAGCCCTACCAAATACTTTTCTACATAGTTCAGTGAATCTCAGAGAGTGAATCCCACTAACAAGACAGTCAGATGAGAATGGTATCCTCTGGACTCCTCAGCCAATGTCTACCTTCCGGATGTCTCTGATCACTTGGCACTAGTACTGATGCTGGGCACCGCTGCCACTTCTGCTGAGTATTGTCATTGGCTGGCACCACCTCCTAGGTGCTGCCAGACACCTGCACTGCCATGGCGCAGACTGCAGTTCTTAAGATCCCAAAGCCACACCATGAAGGTAGAAGGTAGGAGCCTTTTTACCTTCCATACTATTCTTTGTCCTCAGGTGCCAAGATGGTGATACCCTATGCCACACGTTTTCTAGATCTTTCAGTGAAGCACCCTGATTTGTTTTAACTTCCAGCTCCCCTTTCTTAGTATTCAGACAGGAGTCCATGCAGCTTGAGACAGGTACTGTCTCAAGACACTGTCTTGAGACACTGTCTGCTTCTCTGCCATTGAGGTGACATATATCTGCCAATTTTATCATCCATTAGAATGAGTTCTCCCACGTGTCTCCTTGGTACCTCCTGCAAGAAGACTTGGGGTAAACGCACCTAGCTATGTCTATCAGCTGTGGACTGAATGTTTGTGCATCTACCCCAAATTCATATACCAAAATCTTAACCCTCGATGTTGATGGTATTAGGAGGTGGGGCCTTTGGGAGGTAATTAAGTCATGAGGATGGAACCCTCATAAATGGGATTAGTGCCCTTATAAAAAAGACATGAGAGCACTTGTTTTTCTTCCTCTAGTCTCCTCTGTGTTAGGATAAATGAGAAGACGGCCATCTGCAAACCAAGAAGCAGGCCCTCACCAGACATTGGATCTGTCAGCACCTTGATTGCTCTGGAACTGTGAGAAATAAGCCACTCAGTCTATGGTACTTTTGTTAGAGCAGCCCAGACTAAGACACTATTCTATAGTGGTCACAGTTTAGGACCCTCTGCATACATATGGAATTTGGACACAAGTTGAGTCCAGTTCTGACATCTGTAAAATCTCTGTTCTCAGTCTTCCACTGAAATAGCATACTGAGTATGCCTCTCTTCCACCATAGGAAGCTGCAGGTAACAGACAATTACAGTGAATGGAAAATTGAGAATGAAGATGATGGCAGAAATAACCAGGATAATCAAAGTTTATTCAGCCTTACAGGTGCCTGATGCTATGCTATTTTCTGGAATTGCAATGGTAAACATGAATACATATGATTAAAGTGTTTACCCTTATTTTAGGATTTAAATTGTGATGAAGGATAAATTAAGATAAATTTTTATAATATTTTCGGTGTTAAGATAAAGGTTTGTACAATTGCAGCACAGAGAGCCAAAAGTCTATCCTGGACACTTATGGCAGATACCCTGTGTTTCCAGAGTGCTCACATGAGTACATGCACCTTAGTAAATATGCCAGTCATCACCTCCCCATCCACGCCCACTCACACCTTGAAAGGTGACATTCACCCGGGTATGTTGGCTAATGCCTGTAATCCCAGCACTTTGGGAGGCCGAGGTGTGCACATTGCTTGAGCCCAGGAGTTCAAGACCAGCCTGAACAACATGATGAAACTCCATCTGTACAAAAAATACAAAACAATTATCCAGGCGTGGCGGCAGGCACCTGTGGTCCCAGCTACCTGGGAGGCTGAGGTGTGAGGATTACCTGAGCCTGGGAAATCCAGACTGCAGTGAGCCAAGATTGCACCACTGCACTCCAGCCCGGGTGACAGAACAAGACCCTGTCTCAAAAAAAAAAAAAAAAAAGAAAGAAAGAAAGGTGACATTATATACAACCTGCACTTTAGCCTTCTGGCTCCAGACACCAGTTTACCAATCAGATATCAATGACTTAATCAGAGCCAACTGGGTTCTCTGTCCTGAGAAGTAGAACACTGAGGGATAGAGTCAGGTGTGCCCACAGGATGATAGGCACTTTACCTGAAAGGTCATAGGAAATTGTTCCTGAAGCTGATGCCAGAGCAAGCCACGAATGCCAATGAGGCAAAGATATGGGATTCCTAGGCCACATGTAACCAGAGAAGAATGGACCTCAGGAAGACGGGAAGTGGACAGAGACACAGAGCTTGGAGGATGGAAGTCCTTGTGCCTCTGTCAGGAATTGACGCTGGATCATGGTTTCCTGGGTCCAGTCCCCATGGCAACCCACAGCACTTCTTTCCTCTTACTTTCTGGTAAGAGTCTCTGTTGTACTTCTGTAGTAATGCTCCTCATAACTTCAGCTAGTTTAACTGAACTTTTTTTCTCTGCAACCAGAGCCTTCATTATAATAGTCTTGTGGTTACCCAACTATAGTCTTTGGTACAATTTTTCCTTCTTTACCATGCTCAGTCTTTATTAACCAGCCTCAGTGTCACCTCCTCTCTGAAGCCTTCCCTGACAGCTCTCTCCCTTATGATCCTTCAGGATTCTGTTCATAATCATTGTATTGCAGTGTCATTTATCTATAAACTTTTCACTCCCAGACCACAAGATCCTCAAAGTCAGAGCTCTGGTACCTACAAGGCATTCAGTGAATGTTTGCGGAATTGCCTTAGTGGCTCTGAGTCGGTTCTGAAAGCAGCCCGCCAGTCGGTACGCCATCCTATCTGCTGCTCAACCTTCCAGCCACTTGAGCGGCTCAGAGTTTACACGGACTTCACTGCCTCACCCCTTTACTCTCAGTTCTGTCTTTTCTCAGTCCTCCTGGTGTCCAAGCTTGCTTGCTTGCTTGTTGGGTCCCCCTGCTCTGTGCAAACTTGACTACCTTTGGATCAGTGACAATTCCAAGGCGACCCCCCTGGGGCAGGGCACAATCTGTTTCCCAGGGTTCTAGAACTCTTTGCTGAGTTTTGGCTCCTCTTAATGGCTTTGTGTGGTTGCCTGGGGCCCATGCTACCTGTGTGTCTGCTCGTGACAGCATCCTCCACCCGATCCAGCCATCTGTTTATTTTGGCTGCATCTCCGTTTTTATGTTCCCTCTACTGAGAAATAGTGAATGGTAGCTACTCTCTTTAATCAGCCAGAGGCCCTCACTACCTTGTCCATCAGAGAAAAATTGACTCCAGATCTGTAGCAGCTTTCTTGCATGGGAGAAAACACCAGTGCTCGTTTGCTCAGGAAAAACAACAACAACAACAAAAACCTCTTGCTCTGCTGAGACAATTTTCCTTTATGGATTGCAGGGCCCCCCTAGCAAGCCCACCGGGTTTTCCTACCAACTGCCACTATATATCCAAGCTGCTGACTCACCCCCTGTCAGCCTGGGGCAGGGGGTGGCGATTGGAAAGTTTCACAGCCTCAGGATGTTTATTTGCTTTACTTTCTGTTCTCTGATAGGGAAGGTTTTCCAAGAGGGGTTTCTGCCAGTGCACCTACTGTGCTATCCTCAGTACTGATAGGTGTGTGATCGCCTGGGAGAGCAGGGGCTGAAACACACTGGGGTTCTGACAATTTTGCCCTCACCTCGTGACACCTTTCCGACCTCTGCTTTTGGGAGGGGAGGAAAAAAAAAGACAGAGAGACAGATTCGAGTTCAGCCTTGAGAATTTCAAGATGGACTCTCTTGCCTCTCTCTCTGAACCCCACCTCTCGTGTAGATAGATAGCTCAGGCTTTTTATAGATGCTGTGACCTTCATGTTGATTGTTCTGGAAATAGAGTAAGAACTTCTGGCTAAAATATTTCCCGCTGGCTTCACGTGCCCAGGCTGTTTCTGGTCCCCGCGGGGGTCAATGCTGTATGTCCGGCTGGATACTAGTCTGCTCAGGGTGGGCCAGTCTGTGGAAAGGCTCCTTCTTGCTTGAGAGAAAAGAAACAGCACTCCTCCGCCAGGCAATACTTCAGACTCTCTCTTCAGCCTCTGGCTGTGGGGCAGGACATGGACCGAGAAATGAAGACAGCCTCCAGCCAGGGCTGAGAGCCCTGAGTGACAAGCAGGGGAGCGGACAGTGCCTGTCTTGACTTTCTTCCTCTCCATGGCTTGCTTATTTCTCCATTAGGAGATCTCAGCACATCAAAATATTAGCTAAGAAGATACTTTAATCTGAGAACAAAGTGACACCTATTTAAACTAACATCAATAAAGACAGCTAGAAGGTTTTTGCACTTGACCATAAATGATACCCAAAAGCTGTTCTAAGAAAACCTGATTTTGTGATTTGGGGCAGCCTAAAAGTATATGTAATAAAAGAGAAAGAGCACTTAACCAGAGTCGGGAGCCTCAGTTTCTAATGCTAGACTCATTACTAACGATGTCACTTTGGGCAAATCATTCTATTTCTCTGGCTTCATTAGTGACCTCAGTGGGAGCAGCTTTAGCAGAAAAACTGACATCGTAATTGCCAAATCCATAGGCTAATTTTCATTCCTCATCCTCCTTGACAACTCCACCGCATTTGGCACTCTTGACTGCTCTTTTCCTTCTCGAGACCATCTCTGCTCTTGGCTTCTGTGACCCAGCCTCTGTGAATTCTTCTCCCCACTCTCTCCCAGCCCTTCACACTCTCTTTCTCTATCCCCCATAATCCCCCAACCCAGCACCGCCTGCCCATTGCCTGGCAGTGTTCCCCAAAGCTGTCTCTTTGCCCCTCTTCTCCTCACACATCTGTCTCATATGTAATCCTGTCCACTCCCATGGATCCAGCCACCATCACTTTGCCGGTAACTGCCATATCTCTTTTTCAGAACTCTCCCTACCTCTTTCCCGAATGCAGACGGGCCTTTCCAGTGGCCCAGAAGATGCCCCGTCTACATTGCACATTGAGCACTTCAAACTCAGTCTGCCCTTGACCAAGCTCATCGTCTCTGGCATGTGTCCTACTCAGCCCTTAAACCTGAATCCTTGGGGTGGGCCGATTCTGCCGTCTACATTTCAGTCAGTTTCAGGAGCTACACTGTCTTTCAGGCTTCACTCTCCCTAACAAGATGTTGCTGCCAAGTCTACCTGAGAGCTGTTCCTCACCTCTTCATGCCACTGGCTGCTGTAGTTCAGGTACTCAGGGGCTGTCACCTGGACCTATGAAACAGTACCAGAAAGAGTTAAGAATGGGTTTAGCTGATGTAACAGAAAGCTGAACTTGCCGTGGCTTAACCAAATAGAGTCTGATTTTTTCCTCACACAATAAGAAATCCAGATGTAGGAGATCCAGAGCCAATATGGCAGCCCCACAATGCCTCCAGAGACCCTGCATGCCTCCTATCTTTCCAATCAGCCACTCTTGCCGTATGGCTATCCTCAGTATGCTTGTCACCTCATGGTTGCAAAATGGTTGCGCTTCTTTCAAATCCACATTCCAGGTTAGAAGAAAGCGAAGGGCAAGGGGGAAAAAGCAGCTTGCCTCCTGAATCTGACCCCTTTCAAAGAGCTCTCCTGGAAGCTCCGCCCAGGGAAATGTCACTTGACATTTCATTGGCCAGAACTGTGTTGTCTGACCTCTCCCTCTGCAAGGAAGGTTGGGAATGGTAGTGGGGATTTTCTTTCTTTTGTTTTCTTTCGCATGCAGCACACATTGCCTCTCTGAATAAAACTGAGGTTCTGTCAGGAAGGAAGAAAATGAGAACTGATACTGAATAAGCAAATAACTGTGTCTGCAACAGCCTGGTCTTGGTCCCCCAGCCATCAAACTCTTCCCCTACTTCTCTACCCTCCATGTCCCTAAAAAGGGATTGGACCATATCGTTCCCCTATTCTAACTATCTGTGTTGATTCCTTGTTGGCTACAGAATAAAGAACAAACACCACAGCCCACACAATCTGGGTCCCGTCTTCTTTTCTATGCTCTCCTCTTGCCATCACCCTCTCCCCTGAGAACACACAATAGGTCCCACAGAAATCTCCACGGTTTCCTCTGCCCACAATGCTGTGCCTTTCCACACGCTAGTGCCCTATTGCCTTTCCCATCGGTGGCCATTTATTCAGCCCTCATTGCTGGGGAGGGAAGAGGCATCTATCAACTCGGATTTCTTCCTTAACCCTTAGGAGACAGACCTTCCTCACACTTCTGAGTCCTCCCCATTCCCTGTGGGCTCCACTCCATGGGACAAGGTGCTCAGCTTGAGAAGACAGAGCCCAGCCTTAAGTGAGTCATGTTTCCTAGAGAGTGGGGTCACTGAGTTGAAAGAGAACACAATTCCCCAAGCATGGTGTATTCCACTTCTGGCTCTCTCAGAGAAGCCCTGGATCATCCCCATTACTATTATTTCACAGCTGCTCCCTTGAGTAAAGTGCCCTTGAGTGGGACATCCGTCATCTAGGGCAGCAGCCTGTCTTGACCAGTTCACGCCACTTCCGTAATTCGTCCATGCAGTTGCTTCAGGAAATTGGCTCAGAATCTTCTCAAAAGACTTGGAAGTCTTTCTTGTCTCTCTGTGGACAGCCTGAGCATAGGGTCCCAGCACTGCCCTCATGGAAGTTAGGGTCCCCAGACCTAAGGCATGGATGTGAATTTTTACCAGAGCTTTGCACTGTGGTGTAAGCCTTTGCCAGTCATCTAATGAAATCAATGTTGAGTTTTTCATACAGCTAGGGATTCTTGTGTGGAGACAGTGGTGTGCTGATCAGTATTTAACAACTGGTTCCGGGGGCAGGGGTAGCTGTAGACGAAGAGCTCTGGCTTGTAGAGTTTGCCAATTTCTGTGGTGTAAATACTCCCACCATGGCTAAATTCAAGCTACCAATGTGATAGAACTGAAAATGCAGTAGGAAAGAGTTAGGCATGACTGGCTCTCTGGGCCAGTTTGACCTGGCTCCAGTGCAATAGCAGGAGACCCCACCAGGGGAAAACGATGTGGATTCAAGTCTAAGCACCAAAGCCATACCCAGAACTCTGTGACCACCTCCTTAGCAACATCTTCTCTAAACCTACCTCCATCCTTCAAATGGATCCTTCTTTTCCCTGCGATTACACAACTCTGTGATGATTCTTCTCCCACAGCAGTGTTTTAAAAAATCTTCTTTTGGGCGAACGAGTTCACTTTTCCTCAGTATATATGCCATCAATCATTGATGCCACAAACAGGCAGTGAAAGCCTTTCATGAGCAATGCCCTATTGAATCCTTGTCTCACTGAGGAAGCCGCCACACCTTGGGTCACCACTAGGAGTCACTCTTTAGCACTGGGAATAGACAGACTCAATAGCGCTTAGCACATAGTAGGGCTAAATGCCCATGTGTCGAACGCATGGAGGAACTACCAAATGTGGGTTAGATGCCCTCTCTTGGGGGTCCCATAAACCTTTGTAGCATCATGTGGTAGGGTGTCTTGTGAGTAGGTATGATGTGCCCTATCTCTAGGTCATTCACCTTAGTATTCGGAAACCTAGTACAGTGCCCAACACGAAGGAGCTACTCAGTAGACATCTGCAGAATGAGTGATGGAGGAGAACATGCAGTACTTTAAAATATTCCCTAAGGAGGTTTAGTTTCATTTCTTTTTTTCACTTTCTTCTTTTGTTACTATTACTATTTTCCCACAAAATTCCTGCTTTCAACATGATGATACCCAAAGAAAAAGAGAGAGAGAAAAGAGTTCAATGAATTGCAGCTTGCAGCTGGTTATTATTATTATTTAAATTTTGGCTGTATCTTTGTGGGCAACTGAAGCCTATGATTTAAGCTATCTCTAGCTGAGCAAGGGGCTGTGCCCGCCCAACCACTCGTATTTCCAGAATGCACTTTGCTGTGTCAATACACATTACTTGTCACATTGCCATGAGTCTGAGAAGTTTGATCTCTGCTCTTAGATTGTTGTCATGTGTCAAATCATACAGCCCAGGGGGAATGACTACATTGCACAGGAAAAACAGACATCGAGCCGTGGTCAGACCGCCTCAAAGATAAACACTGCTGTGTGGACCAGAAGAAGAAAGGTCGAAAAACAATCTGAAGCCTCAGACACTGTAAGGCTTTTTCACTTTCATTTTCTTGCCACTCTGAGGCTTCCATTTTATCAGCATATGCAAATATACATTTTTCTTCCAACTGACCTTCCAACAGCTTGTGCCACAATACGGGACTAGCTTGAGTAAGTGGCCCTGTCATTGGTTAAATGGGGTGGTATCTATGATACCCTCAACTGGAAGCTGAGTCTACAAGCCCCCACCCACTGTCCCCTGCAAAATGAAAGCTCAGGAAAAATGTAAAAATGTAACTAAACTCAGGGAAGAAAAGTCCACTTCAGGGAGTATGAGCTACCCAAGCAGAAAGGCTGAAATCACTGTTTGCTGCTGCTGCTGGTGGGTTTTCTATTTTTTGAAGTCGGCTAAAAACAAACAAACAAATGAGTACTAGTTGTTCTCATTAAAAAAGGAAAGGGCAGAAGTCATCTCCCTGTTTAAAGACGCCCACACACTTGAAATAGTTTCCTAGAAAGGCAGATAGAATTTAACTGGGTGTAGCTTAGCACACTCGCAGAGCATTTTTACACCTCCCAAATCCTCAATGGCTGATCCCGTGGTATGACAGCAGCATGCCACATTCATTGCACCAGACAAGGATTAGGGAGTAAAATTTGTCATGTTGTAAATTGTAATCACAGTGGATGGTTGTATGTGCTCATTTAGGCATTTTAACAGTGTGTGATGCTATCTTCTCCGCAGGACTAATAAGCATTAGCCATAATGAGGTCAGTCAGTCAGGCATTATCAGGGGATTTAATTGGGACATGGGTCTCTGCTGAAGTGAAAATTAATAACTTTTGTCAATGTTCTGGTGAAATGTTCTGTCTTATTAAACTATGAGGGTCAATTAGAAAGCATTATGTAATAAAGTCCCCAGCAGCAGAACTCAAATTGAGTTATACCACAGTCATTATTCCAGGGCGAATGCATTTGAAAATGGAAAACCAGAGTGCCATATGGAGGATTTGGGTCAGATTTACAAGCATTGCATGTTAAGGCTTCCACAAGAAGGAAACAATTAAACGTAATACCGAAATAAATCAGCGCGCCGAGTGGGCTGTGCAGGGCCAGGAGCCTGGGGCGGGCCGTGGCCCTGGAGTTGTGACACTGCAAAATGGCAGTGTCAGGAGCCTTCCATGGGCTGCATCAGGCAGCGCCAGCCTGCAAATCGCTCGGAGTGCTTAAAATCTGGGGCACACCTGGAAGGCTCGGGCCTGCACACTGACTCATATAAATAACTCTTTATTGTGTAGCTATTAAGACGAGAGATTGCTTTTATTAAAGTGCAAGTTATTGTGGCACAGCAAATTAAAGAATTTTAAAGCATACTAAACAGCCGCTGCTATTCCCCATTCGGTCATGTTTTATGGTTCTTTAAATGGGCAGTATATTGTTAGGGAGATATAAAGCCTGTGCCAAGACTGGGATCTGACACAGCGGTTCAGGCACTTTTTCTGGCCAGGAAGGATTGGGAGGGGTGGAACAGTGCTGGTGAGGACATTGTCCTGGGCCTGGATGTGTGTGTAGAGGTGGGTGTGTGGTGGGGGGTTGGATGTCCCCTCTCCTCTGGAAGACTGGGGAGGTGGCTCTTGTCTGCTCCATTCTGGTAAAGAAGGTTATCTTCAAACAGAGAAGAGTTTTAGAGATAGTCTTCAGACAAGGTAGTTAGAAGATGGAAGGAAGAGAGGGAGGGAAGGAGGAGTATGCGCAGAGGATCTGTAGTGTCCCATTACTAAAGAATCACAGCTTCCTCCAACTTCCTTATCTTGACCAACCCCATTTTCTCTGAACCTTCTCTTCTCTAGTGAAGTGAGCTTGCGTCTGATTATTTCCCCATTTACTCCCAATGTTGATTATGTTTCTAATTAAAAATACATTGCGGCAATGCCCCTTCTTGGTTCCACATCATCTTGGGACCTAGCCCGTCCCCTCCCTCTCACCTCCATGACTGCTTCTCCAACCTGAGCCCCATCACCTCCTGCAAGGCCCGACAGTTGCAGTTTTAGTTTTAGCCCCCTCCTACCCGTTCTCTTCACAACAGTCGCAGTAATCTTTCAAAAACACAGATCTGATCATGTCACCCCCTACTGAAAAATCCTTTAACGCCTTCCACTTGCACACAGGATAAAACTCAAATCCTTTCGATGGTCCACAGAGCGCCTCCCTGAAGTGTCAGGGCTCACCTGGAGGCATGCTTCCCTCTCACACAATCCCCCCAAGTTCTAGAACATATGAAGCTCTTGTTCTACCCAGAGGTTTTGCCCAGGCAGTTCTCTGAGACTGGAATCCTCTTCCTCCTGACCATGTGTGGCTGGTGCCTCTCAAGCTTAGGTATTCATTCTCTGGGAGGCCTTTCCCGGCCATTCTACCTAAAATAGATCCATCCAGAGCTCTGTATCCTCACCCCATGGGTGTTTCTACAATAGTATTTACAGTTTCTAATTTTAAAACAGACCAGACAACAATAGCAAAAACAAAAAACTTTTTAGCGGCCTACTCCTTTTTTCTCTGACATCTTCCGTGGTCTGAAATTCTGTGACGTGCCTGTTTTGTTTTCTACTGAATCTAGTAATGGAGGCAAATAGCAGATTATGTGTTCAGTGAGCGAACAACTTATTGAATTAGGAGGTTGCCTTAGAAGAGAATCTGAAGCTTATCTAACTCAACTTCTTTACTTTACTGAAAAAGTGTTTCTGAGAATGGTGACATAACATGGACAAGGAAGACCATTAGGAGAGTTGGGGGCTAGGGCCTGGTTTACCTTCAAAATGTTACTTTCTGGCAGGACACGCAGTGGCTCATGCCTGTAATCTGAGCACTTTGGGAGGCTGAAGCAGGCAGATCACCTGAGGTCAGGAGTTTGAGACCAGCCTGGCTGAAATGGTGAAACTCCATCTCTACTATTAATTAAAATACCAACAACAACAACAACAACAACAAAAACTAGCCGGGCGTGGTGGTGCATGCCTATAATCCCAGTTACTCCGAAGGCTAAGGCAGGACAATCTCTTGAAGCCGGGAGGCAGAGGTTACACTGAGCCAAGGTCCCTCTACTGCACTCTAGCCTGGGTGACAGAGCGAGACTCCGTCTCAAAAAAAAAAAAAAAATGTTAGTTTCTTACTTCCTTTGCCCAGTCACCTAGTCCTGTTTAACCACACCTTGGCTTTACCTCTACTGGAATAAACACTACTGTAAATGGACTGAATGTTTCTGCCCTTGAAATTCATATGCTGAAATTCTAACCCCCAACATGATGGCATTAGCAGGTGGGGCCTTCGGGAGGTGATTAGGTCTGAGCAGGGAGCCCTCGTGAGTAGGATTAATGCCCTCAGAAAAGGGAGCCCACGAGTTCACTCACCCCCTTTCTGCCATGTGAGGACACACTGAGAAGTCAGCAGTCTGCAAGTGGAAGAGGGCCCTCACCAGAACTCGGCCATGCCGACACCCCCTTCTCAGACCTGCAGCCTCCAAAACTGTGAGAAATATGTTTCTGTGATATAAACCAAAGATTATATCTTTGGTATTTTGTTACAGCAGCCTGAACTAAGACAAGCACCCTAAATCCTACAGTGAAAGCATGTTTAAAATAAATGCAAAGACTAAAGCTGCGCTATCAAGAAGAGAAGAGACGATTGATTTCTGGTATATTCATAAATGGAATACAATGGAATGAGAATGAATGAACCAAACCTAGAGGCATAAAAACTGTCAAATCACAAACACATAACGTTGGCTAAAAACAGCAAGTCCCAAAAGAATACATACCTGGTGATGGCATTTATATGGAGTTTAAAAGATAAGCAGGACTAAGTGATATATGGTTAGTGGATATGTGGTCAAACTGTGATACAAAATAGGAATAAAGAATATTGTTTTAAAAAATAAAAGCACCATTCAGATAGTGGTTCCTTGCCATGTATTCAGGTGATGGGAAGGGAAGGGCCCAGCGTGAGGAAGAGACCCTGGATGGAGTGGAGGGTGATGATGTTATTTATCGTTAACTGGGTGGAAGTTTCATGGCTCTCCATTTACTTCTCATGCTTCATAGTTTGTAAGTTTATATTTAGAAAATAATTGATAAGTTGAAAAAAAACTAAAACCAACATGATTTCACCTTTGCCCAAATATACCCCGTCTCGGGAAGAAGAGCTTCTTCCCCCTTCTTCACGGAGGCCTCAAAGAGCTTCACCCCAGCTGGCCATTCACTTTTCCTATTTCTGCTGAGGGAAGACCAATACTTATTTTCATCTTCAGGTCTATCAAATGAGAAACTGAGGCATAGTATGAGGTGAGTCTCTGGAACCCAGAACAACTCTCAAGGGGCGAATGCTCCTTTATATCTCAGTGGATTCATTCGCTCATGACATTTACATATAATGACTACCTGCAGAAAAGGCCTAACGAAATAGTGTCAGTTTCTAAGGCAGGCAACCGTGTCAAAAGCCCGATCATCTTTGTGCCCAGGCTTTTGTTCTCTGACTGTGCTGGGGACAACCACATAAGCCACGTATCCTGATACTACTCTGCATGTGTTCATTTCTGAGTCTCTTAGGAGACTCTGTCACATACATGACCTCATTTGATTCTCCCCATGACACGGTGTGGAAGACACACAGCAGATATTTTAGTTCTCATTTCAAGAATGCTGTTTCCTATGTATTTTGATGCCTTTCTTCCAGCTGTCAACACCCATTTAATGCTGACAGAATAGAATCCCTGCAGCCCATTCCTGAGCCAGGTCAACACTGTACAAAAAACAGTATTTGGAAGATGACTTTGGGGGCATTGGGCAGGGCCCCCAAGCAAAAATAACCTCCTTACTGGTCCTTCCACTATTAGCAAACTATTCTTTGCTATCTTCAAGGCTTTTTCACCTTTTACAATCCCTTATTAAAATGCAAATACTCCTGAGTGTATCCGCATTTAAAAAAAAAAAAAAACCCTGAATGATCTTCATTAACTGAAAGTGGGTGGGAGATGGAAGCCGGCACCAGGGCAGGAGTGGGCACCAGTGAAGGGAAGGGGAATGAATGAAGAAGGAAGAGGAGACAAAGAAGCCCAAAGGCAAATCATGCCAACATCACCGTTTGGTACAGGGCATCCTTGCCCTATTTTTCTGCCCAACCTCATTTACTTCACGCTCTCACCTGACTTGAGCCCCTAGATTTGCTACTGGCACAGGGTGGCCTGAGATGGCCAGTCGATGTCCCTCTGATGGTTTGCCACATGCTGATGTTCCCATCCTTGAGCAATTCTGCTCTGTTCGTGGCGGGAGTTCCCACTATAAGGGTTTCTGGATCATTTGTGTTGCTAGTCTCCCTGGGCCACACTTCTGTTTCGGGAGAGAGTTTTTGCACTGGGCTCCTTCTGACATGTCAGGCTGAAAAGTGAATTTGAGCCAAAAGTTCTGTTGTTTCATTTCAGTTCTTTATGAGAAGCTGGTATTTTCTGCTCACAAAGAAAATATGAAATTTCAAAACCTAAACATTATCAAGCTATTAGGATACTGGTGAGAAAATAGAAATTGCAAAGCATTTCTCAAACAGTCTGAGTAATTTTCCTTCACTATTTTTTCCACAGGAGTAATAACAAATAGAAATACTACTTGTCTTTTGGAATCTTTTTTTGCTGAAAAGTGTGAAGCAATTCCAGAGATATTCTGAACAGAGGGACCCCATCAGCATGCAGTCCTATAGGAAAATGCAACCTGTCTGCACCTTCTTCCCAAGGGGGCCAGTGAATGAATGAACGAAAGAATAAATGAATGAACAAACCATTCAGCTACACACACTTAATTTTACAGAGCAAATGCCTACCAGTCATGCGTTACTACCCTAGCTTGAGGCCCAATTATTTCTCTATCTAAATAATGTGGGTGTTTTCCTTGATCATAAATGAAACGTGCTCATTATAAAATGCTTAGAAGATACAGAAAAGTATAAAGAAGAAAATAAAAGTCATCCATAATCCTACCCCACAGAAAAGTCTTATTAATATTGAGGTTTATATCATACACGTGTTCCTCTGAGCTCATAAACATTACATGGCTGAGATCTTGTGTATATACAACTGGTATCTGTATTACACAGAATTCTAAGATGATCCCGGAATCCACATGGCTTTATGTAATCCCTTCCCCCTTGAATGTGGGCAGGTGGGACCTGTGACTATTATGGGCCATCGCTTTCATGATTTGGTTATGTTCCATGGCACGACTTTAAGGGTGGGAGATGATCCTGGGTTGGTCTGGCCTGTTCAGGTGAGTCTTGACAGAGATTGGGCTTTTCCTGGAGACAGATACGAAGCATGAGAGGGACTTGAAACAAGGGAGAGTCTCCTTTGGTGACTGTGAAGATAGAGAGCCCAACATGGCAAAGAATGCTAGAAGCCTCCAGAACCTGAGAGCAACCCCTAGTTGACACCCAGCAAGGAAAATAGGGACCTTGGGCCTGCAACCACAGGAACTCAATCCTACCAAAAATATGAATGAGCTTGAAAGAAGACCCCAGCTCTAGATGAGAACACAGCCTGGCCAACACCTTAATTTTGGTCTTATGAGACCCTGGGCAGGAAACCCAAACAAGACTGCTGGGGTTTTGGACCTACAGAACCATGAGATAGTAAATGGGTGTTGCTGTAAGTGGCTAAACTTACAATAATTTGTTATGCAGCAATAGAAAATAATATAGTGTTCTATTTTTTCACTTTACATTACAACTTGAACTTTGTCTCCTATTAATGTTAACTAAAAATTGAATGTCTATGTCTAATGTATGTATTTGGATTATAATCAATGTAATGAGTCTGAATGATTGGGCATTTAAATGTAGCCACTATTTGTGTTAGGGATTTGTTATTTGGAAGTTGTGTTGTTTTGTTATTTGTGTTTGTTTTGACTCCTGTGGTCACATGAAAGAAAGATGAAACATCTTTCTCAACAGCTGCCGTGCTATAACCCCTGAGAGAGAGAGAAAATGTACTTCTGAAAGGTTATTTTGCTTATTTAAAGGAGATTATGGTACTTTGTGAGAGAGCTTTGTGTTTCAAAAACAGAGGTCCCTGACACCTGTAGACTACATCGTCCAAGGAAGAGGATGAATGATGTGGGCTGCAGACGTTTAACAGATGGGCTCCTCCCTGGCTAAATGACTCCCCAAGACTGGGAAAAGAAATAAGACTTGAACTGTGACCTATGGTGGAGATATGGCCCTATCTGAGCCGGATGCTCTGGGTGACCTCAGATGGGCACTGCTACGTGGCTGTCTATGTGGCTGACACCACACACTATGGCTAGAGAGGTTCTGCCAACCCAGCTGGGGTAGAGGAATTCAGAGTTCTTCTCACCACCCTTGGCTAGTGTCGACTTCTATCAGATTTCATTTCACTTTAGAAAATATGGAAATGTGGCATTTCATACATTCCTGGGATGTGGAACGTTCCTACCTGTTTCATAAGTAGTACTATGACATATAATTCTACAGAAATATGTCACCATTTTTATCATTATTTTAATAGATTTCTAGCAATAGGTCAAAAGATATACACATTTTAAGGTTCTTTATATAAATGATAAAATTAGCAGATTCCTAGACCTGTAAGCAAAAGTATATATAAGACGCTAGATTCATCATAAAGTCTCCCTTTGGCCTCTGCCCCCAAACCATCCCAACATACCAACTCCTAAACAAGCAAGGCCCACGGGAGCACATCCAGGCACTGGCTGGTCCCTCATCAAGGAAACCAGCAGTGTGCAGGCTACACTGCATAACTGCGGGGACAGGCAAGGCCTGGATACATACACACCAGCTCCACCACCCACGGTTTG
This sequence comes from Pan troglodytes, assembly GCF_028858775.2. Taxonomy (NCBI): domain Eukaryota; kingdom Metazoa; phylum Chordata; class Mammalia; order Primates; family Hominidae; genus Pan; species Pan troglodytes. The sequence goes on along the minus strand of NC_072409.2, from coordinate 99,629,634 downwards.
GGTGAGCTTGTGTAGTTACTTCCTGGGGCTCCCATACAAAGTATCACAGGCTAGGTGGCTTCAACAACAAACATATATTGTCTCATGGTTCTGGAAGCTAAAAGTTCGCTATCAGGCTGTTGGCAGGGTTGGCTCTTTCTGAGGACTGTGGGGGAAGGATCTCGTCTAGGCCTCCCTCCTAGAAATCGCTGGCATTCCTTGGCTTACAGATGGCTGTCCTTCCTCTTCTCCCTGAGTCTTCACATGGTCTTCCCTCTGTGTCCAAATCTCCCTGGTTTTTCTACCAGTCATATTGGATCAGGACCCATCCTAATGACTCCTTCCTAACTTGATCATCCACAAACACCCTTTTTCCAAATAACGTCACATTCACAGGTGGGGAAGGTTAGGATTTCAACACATTTCTTGGGGTCAGGGACACAATTCAATCTATAATACCTTGGCAAGTCTCCTATACTCTCTAATGCACTGTTTCCAGATCACGTCACTAGGGATGACACTGCCTTCCCCACTGCGAGGATTCAATTTAGATGACAAGTGAAAAGATAGGTCAATGATAGGTAGAGCATTGACCCAGTGTCTGGCCCATGGTTGTTGTTCAATAAACACTGGCTAAGTTATCAATGAAAATTCTTGCTATAAGTATCTCATGACACACACATGGGATACACAGAAACCCATGCTCACCTGGGCAGGAATTTGTGTTTATGTGGCCCCCCAGTGTCCCTAGAGAAGATTCTCTCTTACTTTTCAAGTGCCTTTGGCCTTTTCCTCTTCCAGCCTCTACAAGCAGGTTGTTCGCCCAGACACAGACCTCTCTCCCACAAAGCCCACTTTGGAGATTGGCGCCCGCCTTCTGCTGCTAGTTAGTTGTTTGAAAAGTGCTGACGCTTCTCTTCATCCACCGTGCCAGGACTCCGTGCCAAAGCTGCCCACACAAGCAAGGCTCGCCCTGCATGCCAGGGTTTCAGAAAGTGGACCTGGCACCAACCAAGCGTAGAAAGAGAGGCCCTTGTGATATAGCCTCCCAACACACTCACACACACACACACACCAGCCAGAGACCAGAGACCCCAATCAGTACTTTTAAAAGGAATAAAAATTGCTCAATCTCTTTGATGATATTCAAAGAGTCTTTTTTAATATATGAGGAAGCACATTCTAAATTCTTAACACATCTGGTGTCACCTGCTCTTTTCCCCCTCTAAACCCTCTTAATTCCATAATTTAGAAGGTCTTAAGATACCGAAGGATCTCACTGAGGCATAATTGGGTATCTTGTGCGCTCCAAGTTGCATCTGATGTCCCACCTCATCCCAGAAACTTTTCCAGTGAGTTGGAGAGAAAAGATTTGGGGGTTGGGGGAGCAAGGACGGTGCTCTGCCTGCTCAAGTGGCCTTTGACAGGAAAGCTGAGCTGCCTGCAGGAAAATGTTTGCTATTCATTTTGCCCTGACACTCCAGGAGAGAAGCACAATTTCTTTTGTGATTGGAGGTAATGTAATCTACAGGAAAATCAATGTGGGCTGACAGGAGAATCGCCCAGCTGATCTGCAGACCAGAGACACTGAATCACAGCAGCTGAAAGCGGCATGGCAGTGAGGCCGTTCCTGCAGCCTCTGGGAGAAAGTGGTCTTGGAAAGCTCACACCCTGGGGTGCTCCTAACCTCAAAGGAGCCCGTGGACCCAGCTGCCCAAGCCACCAAGAGTTAAGTGGCAAAGTGCTCAGTTGTGGGGACAGTGCTGGGGGTACAGAGGGCCACAACATGCTCTGCTGGGTTACTGAGAACAGAGAGATACATACAGAAGAAGGAAGACAGACAGAGGACCTAAGATTGTAAGATACAGACAGAAAGAGATAGGGAGGGAGCAAGAAACAGACACATGCACACACACACACACACACACACACACACAAAACAGGGACCTCTGTTTCAAATTGTCTCCTACTACAAATTGTCCTTTACTACTTTTTAAATTAAAAATTCAGACAATGTCCCCACCATCCCCAAACAGCAATTACTTTAGTAATCAGTAAAGAAAATGTTGCAAAAATAAATAAATAAATAAGATAGACTTAACAAAAAATAACTCTCGCCACCCAAGAAACATCTGGGCATCTGCTGGCCCCTTACTGGTCTGGTTCAGCTGACTTCAGCACTCACAGCAGCAGCAGCGGCGGCAGCAGCACCGGCAGCAAAGTTAGCAGGTGTCACCCCAATATGGCTGCAAACCGCTTCTCAGGATTCAGAGACATAAATCAGAACAACAGGCCCATACTACCCCCTTCCCATATGTCCCCTGTACCTAAGCCACAACCACTCACAGGCTTCTGGCCCCTGGACGCTTGCTTTAAGGCATTACAAACACCCACCCCCCAACTTTGGAGGTGAGGGTGCTTTTCTAGAATCTCTGTAACCTTTCTGTGTAGTCAAAACACCAGGTTATTTATTATTAATACCTGAAGCATGTGGAAAATTGCATTTGGGAAAGGAGTGTGTTAACTAACAACTAGAGCCCAGACCTGGAGTGCTGGGAGAGAGGCTGGTGGTTCCCACTGGTACCCGTTGGTGCCCATTGCTAATCTCTGACATGAGGAGGCTGGAGAGGCCCAGGGTGGGATGGGGCAAAGAACTGCTGATACATGCAGGCCTCTCAGTGGCCCCCTCCCTCCTGCCTATAACAAAAACCCTTCCCCCATCTCTCCTTCTGCCTGGAGTGTATAACAGGCCTCTTCTACCCCCTCGCAAACTTCCTGGCAATGGCTTCCTATTTCAGCTATTATGTTCCTGGCAGAAACTTTTAAGGCCACCGAGGCAGCAGTCTCAAACACAGTCTTTTCAAAGACTTGGGGGCAATTCCGAGCCTGAATTGGCTCTGTTTTGTTTCCCTGTACAGTCCCCGCTCTGCAGTGGAGCTGACAAGGGCTCTGGACAGCGGGACAGCGGGATCCAATAAATCTGAGGCCTGTCTAGGTGCTTCATTTATCAAGAGGCCTAATTTACCCAGGCCCTTTAGACTAATTGCAGATTTGCAAAAACTGCTGAGAGTGTAGAACCGTGTATTGTGAGTGTCCCTTGCCATATTTCTGCTAATGTGTTTCATCTGGAGTACATAAAGAGGCAGGGATGCTGATTTTAGACACAGCACTTTGGGGCTAATCCAGCTAAATGATTAGCCCTAAAATTCTGCAGTGATGTCATTTTCCCTACAGTGCTCTGCCAGTCGGGTTGTTTGCTTTATAGTGAGAAATGTGTACTCGAGACACAGGCTTGCTGTCTTGCCATCACAGGGAACTCTGCCCTCCGTGGCTGACTCGGGGAATCACCACCCTGCCCACAGTCTCTGGGTCTCCTCTGAAGATGACAAGGGTTGCCAGCAGGTAAACAACCACGGAAAAATATCACTTCTTTAAGGGACCCAGATAAGAATCACTCTCCGCTAGCACGCACACGCATCCGTGAGTGGGTTACAGGAGAAGTCACCCAGGTTCTGGGCAAGGAGCAGGCCCAAGCTGTGTGGGCATGTGTGGGTTACTCGACCTCTCTGAACCTCAGTTTTCTTCTCTACAAAAGAGAGACAGGAACACCTGTCTTGCTGAATGCCTCGGGACAGCTGACAAGGTGATTACCATGGAGTTTGGAGTGAGAGGGTTCAAGTCCCAGCTCTCTCACTTCTGAGCTCTGGTTACTCATCTACTCTGAGCCCTGGGCTCCTCCGGCATAGATATGAATAATAAAAGTAGCCTTCCGAGGTTACTGGACTGAGCACTTACCCAGCATCCGGCTCCGCATGCCACACAGTATAGTTGCCCAAAAAGTAGTAACTCTGACTTGGGTTCATTTGGGCCCATGTATTTGTTTCAGAAAGAGGGGCTGAGCTGCAGTTGATGGTTTTTAAAATATCTTCTGCACCCTAGAAAGTTATTTTCCAAGTAAGTGCAAGTAGGTTTGCACTTGGTACAATGTCAGAATTTACAGATCAAAGTTCCTGAGGCTGGTTAGGCTTTCCATATTACTTTGATATACACTCAACCCTTGAACAACACAGAGGTTATGGATGCCAACCCCCTGCATAACCGAAAATTCACATGTTACTTTTGACTGCCCCAAAACTTAGCTTCTAATCACCTACTAATGACTGGAAGCCTTATCAATAACATAAACAGTCAACACATATTTTATATGTTGTGTGTATCATATACTATATTCTTACAATAAAGTAAGCTAGAGAAAAGGAAATGTTATTAAGAAAAGCAGAAGGAAGAAAAAATATATTTACTGTTTATTAAGTGGAAGTGGATCATCATAAAGGTCTTCATCTCCCTCATCTTTAGGTTGAGTAGCCAGAGGAGGAGGAGGAGAAGGAGGAGGAGGAGGAGGAGGAGGAGGAGGAGAAGGAGGAGGAGGAGGAAGAGGAGGAGGAGGAAGTTGGTCTTGCTGTCTCATGGGTGTCAGAGGCAGAAGAAAATCCACTTATAAATGGATCAACACAGTTCAAACCCATGCTATTCAAAGGTCAACTGTATTTTGGATAAGAGGCAGAAATATTATTTTTCCATGTAGCCAAAGCCTTCACAGATTCCAAAGTACATATCCTATCTTCTATTTACAACCTTTACTAGGTGCCTGGTTATGCCAAGCAATAAGCATTTTACACACAACTGCCCATCCAATCTTAATCCTAGCTCTCCAAAGTAAGAACTATTTTTATCTCTATCTTACTGATGAGGAAAGTGATGCTTCATGAGATTAAATAATTCATCCCAGATTGCACAGCTGGAAAGAGGTACAGTAGAAACTAACCTTAGTCCAGCTGCCCCAAAGCGGGTCCTTTTAGCCAGGACATTACACAGAAGCAAAACCATAGAAAGGGACACCACCAAATCTAGGACACAACCCAGCAATTGTTTACTGAGGGTCAAGTACTTTTCTGGGTACTAGCAAAGTACCACACAGGGTCTCTAGTCTTCCCAACCATGTTGCAAGGTAGGAATTGCTACTATTGCCCCCATGGTACAGATGAAGAAAGTAAGGCTTGTGTATTCTCACAATTTACTCAGGTTACAACTGGAAGAGTTGGGAGAGGAATTGAAGGCCAACTCCCCCTTGAGGCTGCCTCTTAATCTCTGTTCTGCTGGGAGGAAGATCAGCCCTTCAAAGGGGCTTGTAAAGTAGATGCCCATGACGGGATTGCTGGACCCATCATCTGTAGACACTGGCTGTGGTCCAGTTGTAAGCATGATCTTCACAACTCATCCAGAGTAAATGAGGTTATGCTTTAGATATCTCACAAAGGCCTATGCTTGCCTAAAAACTCTAGGACACGATCCTTTAGCCTAGAGAATAGTTAAATAATAGCCCAGAAGAAGCTGAGGGCAAAGCACTCCGTGTTCTGAGAGGCTGGGTGTTAATAAGCCATCTTATTAATTGGCCTTCCTAGTGGGAGTGTTTGTCCTAATGGGTCAAAGCTTCAAACAGACACAGCACCCAAAGCCTGGAGACAACATTTGTCTTGCATCCCCCATCTCTGATTAAGCAGCTGGGGGCATGGGCCAAATTGCATGATGGATTCCTCACACATCATACCATAAATTTACCCCTGAGGGCCGGGTGCTGTGGGTCCCACCTGTGTCAGCATGCTAACACGCAGCCTCAGAACCATAACATAGTGTTCTTGGGGGAGGCTGAAATTAATGAAACTCTAGCTGACATTTTGAGCACGCACACACATATCTCAAGATTATCCCACAAGTATATTTCTTGTGGAGAGAGTAGTTTTTCCATATTAAAAGATGGCATTAACCTTCAATAGTCCATCACTTGCTTTAATCCTTTCCACCTGTAAATATTTCAGATAAAAATATCACATCGGCTGTGCCTACATCTTACAAATGTGGCTTAGATACGGGATTAGAGGGAGATGACAGGTTGAACTTTTTCACTTTCAAATATCCATCAAATTAGAGTCAATGGGTGGTAGTGGAGGAAGCATGGAATTTGGAGTCTGAAAGGCCTGGGTTCAAATCCCTGCTTCTTCACTGCTAGCCCAAGGAGTTTGGAAAAGTTGCTTGCCATTTACCACCGTCAGTCGTAGAGTTTCTGCCCTGCCAAAGAGGGCTTTGTACAGTTTGTCTGTTCAGAGGAGGTGCCTTTTCTAAAGTTATCGGCCTGAGGATGTAGCTTTTAATTTCAGTCACCATAAGCATGAATTGCAGCCCTCTTCCTGACTTCTTCAAGTCTCATCAACCACATCTATAAAATCACAATCATTCCTTCTTTTCCAGGCCTTGAGCTTGAGAGGTGCTGTGTGCATAATCCAAGCACCACACTCCTATCATGGAAGGCAGGCCCAGTGCAGTCCTGGGTAACTGCTCAAGGGTCTGAAACTAGGGTTGCAAAATGGCAGCCTGTGGGTGAGTGCCATTCCAGCTAGGTGTCTTATTTGACTTGCACAAAAATCAGAACATTTTCCCATAAAAACCTGTATTTCCGGTTCCTCTAGATGAAGCCGAATATCTGGGCACACAGGACAGTATTTCCATAGATCAACAGACAGCAGGACCTGCAAGGACGAGGAGCTGCTTCCTGTAGACAGGCAAGCTCACTCCAGGCCACAGACCCCAGCTCTCAGCCAGTGTGTGCCCCTACACCCACCAACTCACTCACATCCACTTCTGGCTTCTGTGGCCCCTGCAGTTTGAGATGTCCAGACCCTTGCTTCTCAAAGCGTGGTTTCTGCCCCAGCAGCACCTGGGAGTGTGTTCAAAATGCAGAATCTGGTCCCGGCCCAGGATCTACATTTTAGCAAGATCCTGAAGTGATGAGTGTGTGCATGAACCTTTGAGAAACTCTGATCTAGAATGGGGGCAGCGATCTGTGGCGAAATCCAGCCAGCTACTTGCTTTAGTAAATTAAGTTTTCTTGGAACACAGCCATGCCCATTTGTTTATGAGTTGTATATGGCTGCTTTCACTTACAATGGCAGAGTTGAGTAGTTGCAACAGGCCTCAAAGACTAAAATATTTACTCTCTGGCTCTTTACAGAAAAAGTTTGCTGACCTCTGGTCTAGAAGAATGCTCTAAAAAATAGATTTTATAGTCAGTTTCATTGGACATTCCAAGTACTACAGATCCCACAAAGAATAAACATTCAGGAGAGTTTCAGCAGTCCAACCTGCTAACTTTCCCATCCCCAATTTCTTCTTTGTTTGGGGTTTTTAGCTGTCAGCCCTTAGAGAGCCCACAAAGCCATGGAGGTTAGCCAAAGAGGTCTTCCACCCCGGACATCCCATCTCCTCTTCGCCTCTCTCTCTCAGCCTTCCAGCCTTTTCCTCTTTTTCGTCTTTTCTTCAGGGTTCTTCCTCTTCTCTTGGTCTAGTGTCCTTCTGGATGAGTTGGGAAAGTAGAACACTGGGCAGGAGGTGGAAGACCTCCTCAGTGTGGTACTCTCTCAGTGTGGTTTCTGCAATACAAGCAGGCCTTCCACCCTGCCCAGATCCACAACGCTTCTACGCCAGCATTTTGCTTTAAGAAAAAGTCTCCTCTGGTATCCCTGCCTTGTGTCTACAGACCACAAAAGGCAAAAAGGGAAAAGGAGAATAGAACTGTCCTAAAACGTACATCAAGCACCTGGCCCATAGAAGGCGCTCAGCAGGTGATAGTGGGTCTTCCGCACCTAAGGCATCTCATGCTTCTTGACTTACCCTGAGGTAGAAAACCCTGTGAAATACCACAACACGAAATCATTTTTGAGCCCAAAACCTGTCTAGAATCATACTGAGCTTCCATATGTGGTATGATGAGTTTTTAACTGACCAGTCAACAAAAACTGTTCATCTTCAAAGTGGAATGCAGCATTTCAGAAGGTGTGCCAGCCAGCAAAGTGTTCACCACACGGGGCATCCCGCAAACATCCACAGTGACTGGGAATTTCAGGTGGGCCTTAGGACTCACTGAGTCTCTGGAGGCGCAGTCCCACACCTGTCCCTGACAGATGAGGAGGCTGGGGCCACGGGGGCACGTGGCGGCAGGCAGTTTTTCACCCAGTCCTGCCTTGCCACCCTATTGCCTGCTTCAAACTCTTGGCCCGCTCAAATGTGATTCCACTGGGGAGGATTTCCAGACACCGGCATGTAAGTCCGTGGTATTTTTGAGCCTGTTCTGGAGCTCATACCCAGCTCTGTTGGGAAATGATCCTTAAAGTAGACCTGATTCCCTCTTGCCACACTCTCTGCTTTCCGTTTGTTTCACCTTTTCCAGAGAAGCACCAGTTGCCGTCTTCTCCTTAATAATCTTTTCATCTCAGAGAATGGCTCCCCATCCCCTCATTCATCTCCTGTTCAAGTTAATAATTGTAGTTCTTTTCATGTTTCTCCATTAGTCCTGTTTCTCAACTCTTAAAATCACTACCTTCAAATCATTTCCACATTCCCTGCATCCCTATGACCCTGCTTTGTATCTTAAAAATTATATAGAAATGTACTGAGTAAACATATGGACAGGGCGGCTGTGTAGGTACTAATACACTCCATCACATCATAGACTTCGCCAAGATTTCTTCTGAAGGAATTGTTCAAAAATGGAGAGTAGTGAAAATAGACAAAATGCTACTTGCATTTTCTCAATTATTTGCTATTTTGGAGTCAGAGGATGAGGGAGACCTACTAATAAATCATAATGGTAAAATTAATAATGACAGTATTTGATATGTATGATGCTCAGGGCTCCAGCTAAGATTTACACATATTATCTCACTCAATCCTCCTTATAAGCCTGTGAGAAAGTACCATTATCATGCCCATTTTGCAAATAAAGGAATTGAAGATTAAGTAACATATTGAAAGTTTTCCTCTGGTAACATATGCTGATCTCCCAAAAATATTTCCATCTTACTCCCAAGGATATAGAACTTTCCACAAAAGCAAGAGAGAATTTGAGACGCCTATTCAGGGAAGATTTATTCCCACTGGCCCCCTAGCACCCAGCAACGTGCCTGGCACACAGTAGGTGCTCAGCAAATGTTTGGAATAAATGGATAAACCTTACTGCCCACTTTGAACGTGATGTCAGGGATCAATGGACAACTTGAGCTGAGATCCAGGTGATAGCACTTAATTCAGAAGACCATCACATGACTGATATTGTTTGGCTGTGTCCTCACCCAAATCTCATCTTGAATTGTAGCTCCCATAATCCCCACGTGTCATGGGTGGGACACAGTGGGAGGTAATTGAATCATGGGGGCAGGTTTTTCCCATGCTGTTCTAGTGATAGGGAATAAGTCTCATGAGATCTGATGGTTTTATAAAGGGCAGTTTCCCTGCACAGATTCTCTTGCCTGCCACCATGTAAGACCTGCCTTTGCACTTCATTTGCCTTCTGCCACAATTGTGAGTCCTCCCCAGCCATGTGGAACTGTGAGTCCATTAAGCCTCCTTTCCTTTATAAATCACTCAGTCTCAGGTATGTCTTTATAGCAGCATGAGAACGGACTAATTATGATGACTTAGGAAGGCATTTTCCATTCTGGCTGGGCCATAGAACCACCCAGAGAGCTCTGGAAGGGTACAGCTTCTCTGGGCCCATCCCAGACACCGAAATTGGAATCTTCCAGGGGCAGCCTGGGAATCTGTACTTGTTACCAAACCTCTCCAGGTGACTGTGATGCACAACTGCATTCAGTGTCACCTTCCCCCACCTGCTTTGTGCCCAAGGAATGGGAACTTTATAGACCACACTCAGATGTGCTCCACTGCTCTCTGGCTTCTGATTAGGTTCAGCCACAAAGAGGCACTAGCAGATCAGAAGCTGGAAGAAGAGTGGAGTGGGGTGTTCATGCCCCAACTTCCTCCGAGCAAGGCTCTTCTCCAAGAAGGTAACCATGGCTGGTTCTTCTCCCAGAAGGTGACCATGGCTGGTTCTCCTCCCAGAGCTCCTCGGGTGGCCCTCCCTCAGCCACTGCTGCCTCTCCAGGTTCACTCACTACTCCTCCCCTCATCCCGTCAGCCCTCCTGGTGCTTGGCTGTGCTCAGCCTGGGTGCTTCTCCAGCACCTTTTAGACTTCCCTTACCACTGCCCACAACTCTGAAAACAGTCCCTTCACTAATCTCCTTTCAATCCCCCCTGTTGTAATGTGCTGTACGCTTCCCACTGAGACCCTGACTGAATATCTAGGAAATTAACCTGAAACTGGGTTTTTACAAATCCACGGGATAGGGTATAAAGGGGGCCACCATGGACACCTTTCTAGGGAGTTTGCTCCTGGGACCACCCTAAGCCCTCTATCACTCTGTCCTACTGCTGGGACCCAGAGGCTAACAGCAGACAAGGTCTTCCCTGGCCCTGACTGGCAGGGGCAGCCCAGGTGTTATTTGACATATTTTGTTCAAAGGAAGAAGGGAGATCCAAATAATATCTTTTGAAGTTACTGAGCTGTGCCATCAGAAGCTTGACTTTAAAGACCATATTAAAAAGAAAACCATTTTCTTTTGAGGCTTCCATGTACAAATTGTTGAAAAGCCAATCTGTTTGAGGTGGCTCCCTTCACTCACACCCTCCATCTTAGAAGGCTGGGACAGTGGGTGAAAGAAATACATGAGCCTTATGGGAATGAGGTTGGGGAGGGAGGCCAGAATTCCCTCCAGAAGGTAAAACTCAGGCTTCAATCACTTCCCCCAAAACCTCAAAGTGAAAACTACTCACAGCCCCAGGCTTTGCCTGTTTTCTGCCCAAGCCCAGTAAATCAGCCCATTCACATACCACCCAGACCAGCCTCTGCTGAAACAGACTCAGCCCCTGAAGAAACCCAAGCTAAGAAAGCTCTCTGCAAACCCAGGCTAGTGCTTGCGAACCTTGGCCAACCTTTCCCAAGTCCTTGGCCCAGCATGCGGGTCTGTGCCTGGTTTAGGGTTTCATAGTGGCAGTTTCAAAGCCGTCTCATTATTACTGATGACCGGGGCTTGCTGAGCGCAATTGTGTTTTATAGCCCACTGAGCAGAGGGACCCAGGAGCTGTGGAGGACTTGATGCCTCTAAACTTGTACAAAGTACTGATTTCAAAGGTGGGTGGAGGCCACATGCTTAGCTGAAGCTGTTCTAAGTGAATTTTGCAAAAGCGGACAACCAGCATCCATGTACCCATGCAGCAGCCTAAAGATGGGGCAGGCACTTCCAGGTGTGGCAACCCCTCATCTGCAGCCTTCCTCGCTGCCTAAAAAAACTCAAGGAAGTTGTGTGTAACTGACAGAGATTTGGGGCATGTTTTAGTCACGCAGCACATTATCCGATTCCCTTAAGATAACTCCTTTTTCAAATTGGATGTATTTTTCAACTTATTGCCTGGGCCATTTTGGTCGGACTGAAACCTGAGCTTCTATTCTTTACCAAGCCCAATTTCTTTATTATCACCATTCATACCTCATTTTCTGGGGTTACCGAAGTTCTGAGAAAAATTAGAATTGGAGTTTGGGGAGCAGAAGGAATAATATTTATCAAGGTGCCAGACAGATTTCATCCTTGGACACATTTAACCTTCATTGCAACATAGGAGGTAGTGGCTATGATTACTTTGATTCTATGGCTAAGAAGACTGCTCAGATTTCTATGCAAAGTCTTATAGGTAGAAAAGAGAGGCCAGGTTTGTCTGACCCAGAGTCAGGGTAAACCGCATGCACTGCCCTGTTGTGTAGGGTGTAGACAGGGAGATTTATCTGTAGCCCACACTTAATTTTATACTCTACTTTTTATTTACAAAATATGAGAAATGACAAAAGAGAAAATAAAATTTATAGACAATCTCATCAGCTTGTAAGATACAAATAAATTAGGAAGTGGAAGTCATTCTGCTCCTGAAATCCCAAACCCTCATTAGTATGACAGTTGGGAGGCCTCTGGCAAATGGAAGAGAACACACGGAGCTTCTGTTGATACAGGCAATAGGACATTGATTATTTTACATAATAGGAAGTCCCAAAGCAGCATGGTTCCAGTGTTGGTTAACTCAGTAACTCACATCAATGAGAACACAGGTTTCTTTTATCTTTCCTCTCTGTTATTCTCAATGTATGGACTTGGTCCCTGGGTTAGCTCTCCTCATGGTTCCCAAATGGTCATAGTGATTCCAAGTGTCACATTCAAACAAGACAACTTCAGCAGAAGGCATGACTCCATTTTTTTAAGACAGGGAAACCTTTCCCAGAAGCCCCACAGTAGATCCCCATCACCTTTCATTGGCCAAGACCAAGTCACATGCCCGTTCCTAACCAATCATCAGGAAGGAAATGGGACCACTAGAATTGGTGTAGACTCATCAGGATTCACCCCAGAGCTGGGAATACTATCTCTTTCCTTGTTGGGTGGATACCTGGGTAAAGTTAGGGTTCTGTTAGGAAGTAAGAATGAGGCAGCGGACCCTAGGTAGGCAGTCAATAATAATTGCCAAACACACGCACATTTACACATACAACCACAGATTACACCTCTTATTAATTTGGTCATTATTCCTCAAAATTTTCACCATGCAAAAAATGTGTGTTGTGGCTTTCTTATTAAGAGTGGACTATTGTATTTTTCACGAAATGAGGTTTTTTTCATGGTAGAACATACAGGTTTTATTTTTCCTCCATGGGAAAATAGCTGTAATTGAAGAGGTAACCCATCTTTAGTAACCATTCCCCTATTAATAGATATTCATGTCATTTTTAGCTTCATGGTACTATAGATAGAACTTTAATTAAACACCCTTGCATGTGCATTTTGACCATTGCATCTCATTATTTCTATAGGACAGCTACCTCGGGTACTTTTTCAAAAAATTTTAATAATTTGTACCAATTTACACTTGTATCAGTATTGTTCTAGAGTACCTTTGCCAGCAATTAAAATTATCATTTTAATTGTATCAATACACCAGATTTTAAAAACTGGTTTTTTATAAAAAATATTTCTGGAGTAAAGTATATGGCTTTTCAATGTTTACAGGGCATTTGTATTTCATCTGTGAATTGCCTTTTTACTCCTTGCCCACTTTTTCCCACTGGACCATTTCTTCTGGACCCCAGGTCCACTGTTGGGCTCAGATCTGGTTCCATTGTTGCTGCACCACCATCACAGTTCACTGTGGTTGGAGTCGTCCCAGGCAAGCTCCGCTCCCAATGAACACTGTAATTCCTTCTACTCCAAAGGAAAGGCATTTTTACCTTGAGTAGAAGCCTTGGGTTTAAAGTATGGACCAACCAGAGCCAACTTTATTCTGCCAGTTTCATGGCTGTGAAGTGTGAAATGTCCATGTTTCCTCCCATGCTGTTCTTAGGAACTGGTTATGCAACTTTTTGGGTAGTCACAGCTTCTTTAACAGAATCTAATACAGATCCTCCAGTTGGCGATATAGAACAAATCTTCACAGTGAACCCCAGAACTGTGGTGATGGTGGACACCTCCACAAGGAAGCAACAGGGACAAGGGAGACCTCCCATCACTCCTCCCTATATGAGATTGTCCCTTCCTTGAAAAGTCAGACAGGTCTTGATCATGGTGGGGCAGCCAGCAGGTTTCCTCGTACCAGGCTTTGTGGTGCTTGATGCCTCCATCAGCATCAGATCTGAAGGTGAAACTGAGCTTGAAGCTGGAGCTCATGCCTCCTGGCTTTACCCTATCCTAACTGCGTTTGCCCCTTTCCATCATCATTGAACCCTGGAGAGTTTACAGAAGGGACTCTAGAGTCACATGCCATTCAGCTATGTGACTTAGGGCAAATTAACTCTCTTTCCTCAGTTTCCTTATCTGAAAAATAGGGATAATAATAACAAAACCTACCTCACAGGTTTGTGAGTTATTAGACATAAAGCACTCAGGACAAAGCCTCGCATATGGTAAGCCCTCTGTAAGTGTTTGATGTTGTAATTTACTATTATTCATCAACACACCTTGTTGAGCATCCTAAGTATAGGCACTGGGAAGATCAAGATGAATTAGTGACTGTGCTCGGCCTTAAGCAGCGCACAGTCTAAGAGGGAAGGCAGAGAAGTGAAGACATAAGTACAGTGAAGGGCTGCAAGTGTTGTGAAAGCTCTCTGCAGAGTACCTGGGGGACAAGAGAGGGGTGGCATTTTACATACCTCCCTTAACTGTTTTGCCCCCTGCTAGCCCAGAGTCAGCATTCTACTAAACTGAAAATTCATTAGGAGCTGAGTCTGAAGAAGAGCTTCCTCCATAGCAGAGTTTGAGCTGACTTAAGGTGTCCCAGGCAAGCAAGGGGGATCAGAGTGAGGAACAACCATGTGGCATGAAACAACCTAGAACAGTCTGAGGACAACAAGTTCATTGTAGCTGATCCCTAGGGAGGGGCCCCAGAGGAAGCTTCCTCTGGGTGAGTAACAAAACTGGAAGTATGAAAAGCAGTTAGAGAACTTTGTGGCGATCCAGGGGAGAGCTACTGAGGACCAGAACGGAAGCAGAGCCAGCGAAGAAGGCTAGGGGAACTGGATAGGTGCATCATTAAGAAGGTAACCCTGACAGTATGTCAGGTGCAAGCTGACCCAGGCCTGCCTTCAGATCCTAGAGTCCCAGAAGACACGCAGATTAAACCCACTGGGACCCTCATCTATATGGAAGAAAAGGTTTTGCTCAAGAAAAGCAACACTGTCTTCCCTACTGGTAAGTTTGCAGGATGCTTTGTTCTTTTATCAGACGTTTTCTTCAAGAAAAAAGAAGTCATTTTATTTTGTGTATGGAAACGGGATGAGTGTTCACAGTCAGGACTACCGAGATGTTCTCCAGCCCCAAGGCTGCCTCTCACAGTCAGACGCCACTCTCCCCCTACTGGAGGTGTGAACAAAAAACTTATGGCTACAGGCAAAGCAATGTAGCCCACAAAGTCAGACGTGACTCCACACTCTCAGAACTCATGCTTTTCTAAACTTCCCCTCTGTTTGAGAAGCATCTCAGGGTTTCAAAACAAACCCATGCTTCCCCAGCATTGCTTCTGGTGCACTGCAGAAGGCAGAGGAGACATACCTGGTGGCCTGTTTGAGCACTCCCACCTGTGAGTCCTCCACCCCATCCAATAGCAGTGACACCAGGAAGCACAGAGCAGAAAGCCTGCATGAGGAGCTCACTTTGGCTCCACCACGATCAGAAGCATCTCGTTCTAAGAGCCTGCAAACATCTCTTTCTGTTTCAAATGTCAAAATTCCCTTCCTTGAAAAATGAAAAACAAGTCCAAATGTATCTCAGTGTATCATCTATCTTTACAAATGAACAAAGAAGGGAGAGTATTGGATATTAGCAAGTTTATTTTTCCCATTTTCATTTGGTTATGAATTTTTAATTCATCAAGCATTTCACCATTGTAACAATTTTAAATAAACCATTAAATTGTCCTGGGCACTGCCATCATTGGAATATTTTTAAGGCAAATATATTATTGACAGCACTTTTATCATATGTTCCATCCATTCCATTGCCTTCCTAACTGAAATGTCTTTCAACAAGTACGTGTTGTCAAGGTTGCCTGTCTTCTGTCCTGTTCCTATATGTTTAACGGTAAAATACACTGGCATTTGTCAAAAGAAACAGTAATGAGGCTGTCCAACAGCCAGGCTTAGCCTGCTTTATGCAATACATATGCTCCTACAAAGTTGTGGCAACATTTTTGGTGAGTTGTTTCATATTCTGTGTCCTCTTAGGAAATAAAAATCAGTACTAACCTCTTTTTTATATATAAATTGAGATTCTGCATGTCAAGTTTCTTTAAATTGAAGTTTACCTGTAAGAACCATTTTTTAAATTAGGTAAACATTTATTTATTAGTTTATTCAAACATACATTTATTGAGTACCCACTGTGTGCCAGACAGCGCTCTGAGAAGCTGAGAGCTACAGTAAATGAGCCAAAGTCCCTGCCTTCATGGTGACTGTAGTACAGTGGGACAGTCAGACTAAACAAGTAAATAACTGCATAATATATTTTCAGATAGCAAAAGAATGCTATAAAGAAAAATAATGCAGGCAAAGGGATGGAAAATTGTCGAGGGAGGTATTTTAGATGGTGTATTCATTTTCTATTGTTGCCTAACAAATGACCACAAACTTAGCGGCTGACAAGGAGATACATTTGTTATCTCACTCCATGGGTCAGGAATCAAGGCCTAGGTTCCTTGGGTTCCCTGGTTAGGTCTCCCAAGGTTGTAATCACAGGATCAGTCAGAGCTGGGGTCTCATCCAAGGCTTGGGGTTCTCTTCCAAACTCATGGGCTTGTTGGAAGAACTTATTTCCTTGCAGCTGGAGGACTCATGGAGGCTGTGCCGCCAAGGGCAGGAGGAGAATGTCTGTTACTGCTTCTTTCTCATCCAAGGGCTCACCTGATCGGGTCAGGCCCACTCAGGATAGTCTTTCTTTTCAATGACTTAAAGTCAAGTGAATAGTAACCTCATGACAGGGGTTATATCCCCTTGAATCATCGTTTCCACTTGCACGAGGACATTACACCAGTGGGCAGGGATCATAAAGGCCATCTAAGAATATTGCCTACCACAGCCAGGGTAGTCAGGGACAGCTTTTTTATGGAGATGACATTTGAACAAAGATCTGAAAAAAGGCAGGGACTGAGCTACCTAAAACTTTGGCACAAAAGCATACTGGCTTGTGCAAAGGCCCTGTGGCAGAAATTGTGCATTCAAGAAATGCAAGGAGACCAATGGAGTTGGAGGCTAATGAATGTTGGGAGACAGCATGGAGTGAGGTCAGAGAGGAAAGCAGGCCACAGAACCTTACAGGTCATGGTGATGCATATGGAAGGCTCTTGCTGCGGGGTGGAAGAATGTGGTTTATATTTCAAAAGCCCTCTCTGACTTCTTTGTGAAGAAGGAATTGCAGGGGAAATGCAGAATGAAAGCAAAGAGACTATTAACAAGACAGTTGCTAAAGTCCAGGCATAAAGTAAAGGTAGTTTGAACTATATGGTAGCTATTGAGTCGGATAAAACAAATTCAAGGCAGATGTTGGAGGGTAGGGTCAATTAGACATACATGAAATGTAATGATTTAGGAGCATAGGCCCTGGGTACAAACTTCCTAAGTTCAAATCTTTCATCTACCACATGCTAGCCATACGAGCTTGAACAAGTTATTAAACTTCCCTGAACCTTAATGTCCTCATCTGAAAAATAGGACTTAGTGCCTATCTCACAGGGTGTTGTGAGCATTAAATGAGATAATAAAGGCAAAGCACTTAACACAGTACTTGGGCACATAATAACCGATATTTATGTAAATGGTATTTATGTATACATAAATGGCTATTGTTATTTTGTCTATTGATGACGGATTGAACATGTGATATTTTCTCATATCAAGAAATCAAGAATGTTCTCAAGGGCTTTGGCCCATGTAACTGGGAGCATAGTGGAACGAAGAAGACTGAAGGATGCTTTGGTATCAGCTTTTCTAATAGTCCAAACATCAGAATAGACAATGCATGCATGGGATGCTAGGAGAAAGGTGGGCTTTACAGATGAGGATCTGAAACCCAGCTAATTAACTAGACACCTATGAACATGTTTCCTCTTCTGAAAAAATAAATGGATTTGCAGGATAGAATGAGGTAAAGCCCATGGGAGCCCTCAGCACTCAGTAGGGCCTCAGAAAATGTGTGTATTATGGTCTGAATGTTTGTGACCCCCAAAATTCATATGTTGAAATCCTAACTCCCAATGTGATGGTGTTAAGAGGTGGGGCCTTTGGGAGATACTTAAGTCATGAAGGTGGAGCCCTCGTGAAAGGGATTAGTGTCCTTACAAGGAGAGGCATGAGAGCTCTCTCACCCTCCTTCCACCATGTGAGCAGCAAATGAGAAGTTAGCAGTCTGCAACCAAAAGAGGGCTCTCACCAGAACCCAATCATGCTGGCACCCTCATCTCAAACTTACAGACCCAGAACTTTCAGAAACAAAATTCTGTTGTTTATAAGCCATCCAGTCTACTGCACTTTATTATAGCAGTCCAAAGGGACTGAGGCAGTGAGGATCTCATGCCCCTAGAAAGCAGACGGATAGGAGATGAGGAGTTTTTCAATTCTTGTTTTAGACTCTGATGTACAAGCTGTTGCCTGCACACTCACTTAGCCAGGGGGTCATTCTGTAGTGCAGCAGTGCTTTTGGCACTCACTTAAAATAGCCTGTGAAAGTTTTGGGGGCTGTCACCAGAAAGCCACTAAGTAGAAAAGACTGGCTTCCACTGTCCGTTTGGCAATCTGGGATTCTAGCTATGATCTGACAGAAAGCAGAAGTATTGACTCTCTTACCCGGAATGATGTGGTGAATTGTTCCACCCCTCAATCACCCCAGGACTCTGCCAGCAATGCTGGGATCCTCCCAAATTCACACACTCACACTCTGGGACACAGAAAAGAGCAAATGTGCCCAAAGAATCAAGAAGGAATGAATTTTCTCATTGCTAACCTAGTCCAGTTAGTCCTAATTCTTAAGATAAAATGTTAATTTCTCTTTAATAGTTTTAGGATCAAGTAATTCTCACAGACATAAAAACTGGAAAGAACCTTGGATTTACTGCCTAGTTGGCCATTGTTTCTCCTTTAAGACCTCAGATTCAAGTTTGAGGGGATCATGGTGGACGGGAGGCAGGACTAGATTGTAGCTCCAGGAAGAGCAGCATCTGGCGGCTTGCGTCGTGAATTTTAGCTCCAGGTTGACTACAAGAACAACCCAGCAAACCCAAGAGGACCCACAGACCCTCTGAAAGAAGCAGACTGCTCCTGCAGGACCTGGGAGATACCCCAAGTACTGTGAGTGCCCCAGCTGCAGAAGTGGGAAAGGGAGACGCTCCTCTCCTGAACACACACCCCTACTGGAGAAGCTGAAGGTATGTTTACAGGAGAAACTTCCAACTTTACCTGGATCTGAGTCAAGTTAGAGAGCTGAGTGAAATACAGGGGTACAGGAAGCAGCAGAAAGGCCCTGGGAGCTCACTGGATCCCCAAGCAGCCCATTCCTGCCTGGCACCACAGGAATCCACCGGGAGGGTGGCCAGAGGAGGGGTGGGGGGTGAAACTCCACAGGAAGAAGGAATTCTGTAGCCAAACTTTGTAACAATTTGTATGGGGCAAGAAGCCTCCTGGCCAGAAATCAGGGGAAGAACTAAAGCCCTTTTCTTTTTTTCTTTCGCAGCTGGAAGGCAGATTGCCTTGGGCAAGTTTTCACGCCCCTCTCGCCCTTCACCTGGAAACGGATTCAGGGCTGTTGGTGGGGCACTGTGGGAGTGAGACTGGCCCTTTAGTTTGCGTGGGAGCTGGGTGGGGCCTGTGACTGCTGGCTTACCCCCACTTTCCTGACAACCTGCGTGACACTGTAGAGGCAGCCATAATCATAGGTACACAACTCCAGTGACCTGAGAGTCTTACCCCCATTCCCCACGGCAGCTGTGGCAAGATTCGTCCAAAGAGAGTCTGAACTCACACACACCTAGCCCTGCCCCCACTCGATGGTCCTTCTCTACCCACCTAGGTAGCAGAAGACAAAGAACACATAATCTTGGGAGTTCTAGGGCCCCGCCCACTGCTGATCCCGCTCCACACTACTACAGCTGATGCTCTCTGGAAAGTGCCACCTCCTGGCAGGAGGCCAACCAGCACAAAAATAGAGCATTAAACCACCAAAGCTAAGAACTCTCACGGAGTCCATTGCACCCCCTGCCAGCTCCACCAGAACAGGTGCTGGCATCCATGACTGAGAGACCCATAGACGGTTCACATCACAGGACTCTGTGTAGACAGCCCCCAGTACCAGCCCAGAACCAGGTAGACTGGCTGGGTGGCTAGACCCAGAAGAGAGACAACAATCACTGCAGTTCGGCTCACAGGAAGTCACATCCATAGGAAAAAGGGGAGAGTACTACATTAAGGAATGTCCCATGGGACAGAAGAATCTGAACTACAGCCTTCAGCTCTAGACCGTCACTCTGACAGAGCCTACTCAAATGAGAAGGAACCAGAAAACCAACCCTGGTAATATGACAAAGCAAGACACTTCAACACCCGTAAAAAATCACACTAGTTCACCAGCAATGGATCCAAACCAAGAAAAAATTCCTGATTCACCTGAAAAAGAGTTCAGGAAATTAGTTATTAAGCTAATCAGGGAGGGACAAGAGAAAGGCGAAGCCCGGTGCAAGGAAATCCAAAACATGATACAAGATGTAAAGGGAGAAATATTCAATGAAATAGATAGCTTAAAGAAAAAACAATCAGAAATTCAGGAAACTTTGGACACACTTTTAGAAATGTGAAATGCTCTGGAAAGTCTCAGCAATAGAACTGAACAAGTAGAAGAAAGAAATTCAGAGCTCAAAGACAAGGTCTTTGAATTAACCCAATCCAGCAAAGGCAAAGAAAAAAGAAGAAGAAAATATGGACAAAGCCTCCAAGAAGTCTGGGATTATGTTAAATGACCAAACCTAAGAATAATTGTTGTTCCTGAGGAAGAAGAGAACTCTAAAACTTGGAAAACACATTTGGGGGAATAACTGAGGAAAACTTCCCCAGCCTAGCTAGAGACCTAGACATACAAATACAAGAAGCACAAAGACCACCTGGGAAAATCATCGCAAAAAGATCTTCACCTAGGCACGTTGTCATCAGGTTATCCAAAGTTAAGACAAAGGAAAGAATCTTAAGAACTATGAGACAGAAGCACCAGGTAACCTATGAGAGAAAACCTATCAGATTAACAGCATATTTCTCAGCAGAAACCCTACAAGCTAGAAGGGATTGGGGCCCTATCTTCAGTCTCCTCAAACAAAACAATTATCAGCAAAGAATTTCGTATCCAGCCAAACTAGGCATCATATGTGAAGGAAAGATACAGTTGTTTTCTGACAAACAAATGCTGAGAGAATTCGCCATTACCAAGCTACCACCATAAGAACTGCTAAAAGGAGCACTAAATCTTGAAACGAATCCTGGCAACATGTCAAAACAGAACCCTTTTGAAGCATAAATCACACGAGACCTATAAAACAAAAATACAAGCTAAAAAGCAAAAGCAAAAAAACAAAAAAAACACCAAAGTACACAGGCAACAAAGAGCATGATGAGTGCGATGGTACCTCACCTTTCAGTACAAACACTGAATGTAAACGGCCTAAATGCTCCACTTAAAAGATACAAAACTGCAGAATGGATAAGAACTCACCAACCATCTGCTGCCTTCAGGAGACTCATCTAATACATAAGGACTCACAAAACCTTAAAGTAAAGGGGTAGAAAGAGGCATTTCATGCAAATGGACACCAAAAGTGAGCCGGGGTAGCTATTCTTATATCAGACAAAACAAACTTTAAAGCAACAGCGATTAAAAGAGACAAAGAGAGGCAGTATATAATGGTAAAAGGCCTTGTCGAACAGGAAAATATCACAATCCTAAACATATATGCACCTGACACTGGAGCTCCCAAATTTATTTATAAAGCAATTACTAATAGACCCAAGAAATGAGACAGACAGCAACACAATAATAGTGGGGGATTTCAATACTCCACTGACAACACTAGACAGGTCATCAAGACAGAAAAGCAACAAAGAAACAACGGATTTAAACTATACCTTGGTACAAATGGACTTAACAGAAATATACAGAACATTTCATCCAACAACCTCAGAATACACATTCTATTCAACAGTGCATGGAACTGTCTCCGAGATATACCATATGATAGGCCATAAAATAAGCCTCAATAAATTTAAGAAAATTGAAATTCTATCAAGCACTCCTTCAGACCACAATGGAATAAAACTGGAAATCAACTCCAAAAGGAACCTTCAAAGCCATGCAAATACATGGAAATTAAATGACCTGCTCATGAATGAGCATTGGGTCAAAAACAAAATCAAGATGAAAATTTAAAAATTCTTTGAACTGAATGACAATAATGACACAGCCTATCAGAACCTCTGGGATACAGCAAAGGCGATGCTAAGAGGAAAGTTCATAGCCCTAAATGCCTGCATCAAAAAGTCTGAAAGAACACAAACAGACAATCTAAGGTCACACCTTAAGCAACTAGAGAAACAATAACAAACCAAACCCAAACCCAGAAAAAGAAAGGAAATAACCAAGATCAGAGCAGAACTAAATAAAATTGAACAAACAAACAAAAAATACAATAGATAAATGAAACAAAAAGCTGGTTCTTTGAAAAGACAAATAAAATTGACAGAACATTAGCAAGATTAATCAAGAAAAGAAGACAGAAAATCCAAATAACCTCACTAAGAAACAAAATAGGAGATATTATAACTGACACCACTGAAATAGAAAAGATTATTAAAGGCTACTATGAACACCTTTACACACATAAACTAGAAAACCTAGAAGAGATGGATAAATTCCTAGAAAAATACAACCCTCTTAGCTTAAATCAGGAAGAATTAGATACCCTGAACAAACCAATAACAGGTAAGACTCAAATGGTAATTTAAAAATTACCAACAACAAAAAAATCCAGGACCAAACAGATTCACAGCAGAATTCTATCAAACTTTCAAAGAAGAATTGGTACTAATCCTTTTGATACTATTCCACAAGATAAAGAAGGAACCCTCCCTAACTCATTCTATGAAGCCAACATCACCCTAATGCCAAAACCAGGAAAGGACACAACCAAAAAAGAAAACTACAGATGGATATCCTTGATGAACATAGATGTTAAAATCCTTAACAAAATACTAGCTAATCGAATCTAACAACATATCAAAAAGATATTCCACCATGATCAAGTGGCTTTCATACCAGGATGCAGGGATTTTTTAACATATGCAAGTCAATAAATGTGATACACCACATAAACAGAATTAAAAACAAAAATCACATGATCATCTCAATAGATGCAGAAAAAGCATTTGACAAAAATCCAGCATCCCCTTTTGATTAAAACTCTCAGCAAAATTGGCATACAAGGGACATACCTTAATGTAATAAAAGCCATCTATGACAAACCCACAGCCAACTTAATACTGAATGGGGAAAATTTGAAAGCATTCCCTCTGAGAACTGGAACAAGGTGAGGATGCCCGCTCTCACCACTCCTCTTCAACATAGTACTGGAGGTCCTAGCCAGAGCAATCAGGCAAGAAAAAGAAATAAAGGGCATCCAAATTGGTAACGAGGAAGTCAAAATGTCACTGTTTGCTGAAGACATGATGGTTTATCTTGAAAGTCCTAAGGACTCTTCCAGAAAGCTCCTGGAACTGATAAAAGAATTCAGTTCTTTTATCAGTTAAAAGTTTCCAGATACAAGATTAATGTACACAAATCAGTAGCTCTTCTATACACCAATAGCGACCAAGCAGAGAATCAAATAAAAAACTCAACCCCTTTTACAATACCTGCAAAAAAATTAAAATACTTAGGAATATACCTAACAAAGGAGTTGAAAGACCTCTACAAGGAAAACTGCAAAACACTGCTGAAAGAAATCATAGGATTTCTTTCAAAAGGAAACACATCCCATGCTCATGGATGGCTAGAATCAATATTGTGAAAATGACCATACTGCCATAAGCAATCTACAAATTCAATGCAATCCCCATTAAGATACCACCATCATTCTCCACAGAATTAGAGAAAAACAATTCTAAAATTCATATGAAACCAAAAAAGAGTCCACATAGACAAAGCAAGACTAAGCA
The DNA here is from genome assembly GCF_028858775.2 of Pan troglodytes. NCBI lineage: Eukaryota > Metazoa > Chordata > Mammalia > Primates > Hominidae > Pan > Pan troglodytes. The sequence continues at coordinate 99,605,938 of NC_072409.2, read as the reverse complement.
AAAAGAACAAATCTGGAGGCATCACACCACCTGATTTCAAACTATACTATAAGGCCGTCGCCACCAAAACAGTGTGTACTGGTATAAAAATAGGCACATAGACCAATCAAACAGAATGGAAAACCCAGAAATAAACCGAAATACTTACAGCCAACTGATCTTCAACAAAGCAAACAAAAACATAAAGTGGAGAAAGGATAACCCTTTCAACAAGTGGTGCTGGGCTAATTGGCTAGCCACATGTAGGAGAACGAAACTGGATCCTCTTCTCTCACCTTATACAAAAATCAACTCAAGATGGGTTAAAAACCTAAACCTAAGACCTGAAACTATAAAAATTCTAGAAGATAATATCGGAAAAACCTTTCTAGACATTGGCTTAGGCAAGGATTTCATAATCAAGAACCCAAAAGCAAATGCAATAAAAACTAAGATAAATAGCTGGGACCTGATTAAACTAAAGAGCTTTTGCATGGCAAAAGGAACAGTCAGCAGAGTGAACATACAACCCACAGAGTGAGAGAAAATCTTTGCAATCTATACATCTGACAAAGGACTGATATCCAGAATCTACAACAACTCAAACAAATCAATAAGGAAAAAATAAACAATCCCATCAAAAAGTGGGCCAAGGACATGAATAGACAATTCTCAAAAGAAGATATACAAATGGCCAATAAACATATGAAAAAATGCTCAACATCACTAATAATCAGGGAAATGCAAATCAAAATCACAATGTGATACCACCTTACTGCTGAAAGAATAGCCATAATCAAAAAATCAAAAAACAGTAGATGTTGACATGGATGCGGCAAACAGGGAACAACACTTCTACATTGCTACTGGAAGTGTAAACTAGTACAGCCACTGTGGAAAACCGTGTAGAGATTCCTTAAAGAACTAAAAGTAGAACTACCATTTGATCAAGGAATCCCACTACTGGGTACCTACCCAGAGGAAAAGAAATCATTATTTGAAAAAGACACTTGCAGACACATGTTTATAGCAGCACAATTCACAATTGCAAAATTGTGGAACCAACCTAAATGCCCATCAATCAAAGAGTGGATAAAGAAACTGTGGTATATATATATATACCACTGCATTTCCAGTGACCTGGATGAGATTAAAGACTATTATTCTAAGTGAAGAAACTCAGGAGTGGAAAACCAAACATTGCATATTCTCACTGATATGTGGGAGCTAAGCTATGAGGATACAAAGGCATCAGAATGATACAATGGACTTTGGGGACTTGTGGGGAAGAGTGAGAGGGAGGTAAGAGACAAGAGACTACAAATATGGTGCAGTGTATACTGCTTGGGTGATGGGTACACCAAAATCTCACAAATCACCACTAAAGAACTTACTCATGTAACCAAATACCACCTGTACCCCAATAGCTTATGGACAAATAAAATTAAAATAAATTAATTTTTTAAAAAACCCTCAGATTCCTAAGATCAGCTCTCCAGGGAAATCTACCCTAACCCCCTAGACTAGTTCAGGACTTGTATAATCTCAGGGCTCCCTGTAATGTGTCTTCATGGTCCTCCTCACAGTTCATAATTATTGCTTAAAGTCTGTGTCCCCTCTTAATCTGTAAGCTTTATGTAGACAGAGACAATATCAGTTTTGCTCACCACCATATCACTAGTGCCTTACTGTCTTGGTTCATTTGTGCTGCTGTAACAAAATATCTTAGACTGGGTAATTTACAAACAACAGAAATTTGTTGCTCACAGTTCTAGAAGTTGGGAGGTCCAAGATCAAAGTGGCAGCAGATTCAGTGTCTAGTAAGGGCCTATTTCTCATAAATGGCACCTTCTATGTGTCTACACATGACTGAAGAAATAGGCAGCACCAGCTGTTTCCCAGCTCCTGGGCAAGGCAATGGGAATATGGTGGTTTGTAAGATATGATCCTTGTCATTTAGGGTTTTACAAGCAATGTGATTGTTAGCACTTGCACCAATGGTGAACTGAGGTGGGATAGTGGTGGAAGGGAATGTGCTGGTATTTTCATATCTCAGACTTTTAAGAGGTTTGGGGGAAATATAAGGATTACAGAAATGGATGACTGTTGCTGGAAGTTATTGACACCTTGCTTCCCAGCAAGAGTCCCATTAAACTTGAAGCTACAGGAACCTCCTAGTCACTTCACACTTCTGGAGACAAGAGGCCTTCAGGCAAGAAGGGAGGTAACCCATCCTAACAGGGGTAAATGGCCCTAATCAGGCCCATATGAGGCAGGGCTTCTGTCACATAACGTCTTTGAACTTGGGTTTTGTAAGTGAAGTCTGATAGGACCATGCAGCACAACATGTGAGCAGAGGAGACAGGCACAGTATGAGTATCTGCTGTCCCTTGCCATCCCCTTCACATACAGCATTTGCCCCATGGCAGAGAATGTTAGAAACCCATGGACAAGACTCAAAGTGAGTACAAGGTAAGTGTGTTATGTCTGCAAATTAAGTGAATAGGCTGGGGGTGGTGGGAAAGGGGCAGTGCTGAGAGCCCTGAGAGGCTTCGTCCTCATTTGAACTAGAATTTGCTTTGAACATAGAAAGAGGGCAATGGCATTCTAGGAAATATAAACATCCTTTCTTGCTGTTATTACTTCCCTTTATTAGCCAACCACTTACACTGAAAATGATAAGGGAACAGAAGAGATAGGACAGCCCATAGCTCCTTTTCCTTACTCAGCAGTTAGCTGAAGGTAGAGAGTGTTGGTAGAATGCATGCATATCAAGAACTGAAATAAAACAGTTGGGTCAGTTTGGTGGAGCATTTCCACCATTCTAGTAACAATGAGATATGTGTGCAAGCTACGAAATACAAATTGTGTAATTTTGATGACTCGACATCAGATAAATGCTCTAATGTCTGCATTTAAAAGTGGCCTTTTGCAATATAAAGCTGAATGTAAAAGGTACGCTAATAATTCAAGATTTTTCATTTTTTCATGTAAATGGCATTAAAAAGCAAATTTTAAAACCTATGGTAAATCTAGAGAGAGACTACAGAGGGAAGGAAAAAGCTTTATATTTCTATAGCATTAGTGGCATTTTTTCCTGCTTTCTAAAAAAGGGACCTGCATTTTCATTTTGCACTGGGCCCCACAAATGTAGGTGGACTTGAAAAGGAAGTTCTACAGCTGGTGCTATTAGGTGCTATATCATATTGCACCCACAAGGTAAGTCCCATTCTCATAACCACTGATATACAATGGTAAGAAGGGCTGTATGGACCACCATTATGCTATATCCTGTCTCTGCCACGTACTCCTCTGGCCATGGCCTTGAACTTCAATTTCAAGCCTCAGTTTCTTCAGCAGCAGTGTGGGGGCAGTGCAGGTGTCTATGAGAATTAACTGATATAGAGTATGTGAACATGTTGAGCAATTGTTACATATCAATACTCATGTAAAGACTTGTGATTTTTATTGCATATATGCTCCCAATGAAGGGCAAGACTGTCGTTGCAGGCCAGGTGTAACCAAACTTATGGGAGGAGTCAAGGGGCAGGGCTGGTGATTTGTTGATGAGCAGAGATCAGCTGTTTTCTAACTTGAAGCATCTCATGGAGATGGCATACTTTCCACTGAATTTTGTGAAGGAAAAGTGGCTTTTTGTGACATCCAAAGAATGGGGATGAAAGCACTCCCTGGAAGATTTGGGAAGAGTGACAGTGTCAGCGGTGTTTGAAAAACAGTGACTCCATCTTGAATAAGGGCTGGGTAAAATTAGGCTGAGACCAACTGGGCTGCATTACCAGGAGGTTAGCCATTCTTAGTCACAGGATGAGATAGGAGGTTGGCACAAGGTACACGTCACAAAGACCTTACTTATATAACAGGTTAAGGTAAAGAAGCCAGCCAAAACCCGCCAAAATCAAGATGGCCATGAAAGTGACCTCTGGTCCTCCTCACTACTCATTATATGCTAACTATAATGCATTAGCAGGCTAAAAGACACTCCCACAAGCGCCATGGCAGTTTACAAATGCTATGGCAATGTCAGGAAGTTACCCTATATGGTCTAACAAGGGGAAGGACCCTCAAGCTCTGGGAATTGCCCACCCCTTTCCCAGAAAACTCATGAATAATCCACCCCTTGTTTAGCATATAATCAAGAAATAACCATAAAAATGGCCAACCAGTAGCCCTCAGGGCTGCTCTGCCTATAGAGTGGCCGTTCTTTTATTCCTTTACTTTCCTAATAAACTTGCTTTCACTTTACTCTATGGATTCGCCTTGAATTCTTTCTTGTGCAAGATCCAAGAGCCCTGTCTTGGGGTCTGGATCGGGACCTTCTTTCCGGTAACAAGAAGACACCGGAAACTCAATATCACACTGAGCATCACTGAGTCAAAATCCTCTGCCCCAAAACTCAAGTGAATCCACGATGACCCCCTGGCCAAACTCACCAGTTGAAAAGTTCATGTGAACTTTGGGGTTTTGTGCAAAACATGTAATCAGGCCAGGTTTCAGGTTCCATAACAAAAGTTCTTCCCAGACTGGTGACCGCAAGCCAGTCTGACATTTGTAAGTGCATTTCCATGGAAAAAGAAGGTGCTGCTTAATTGCATTAGGAGAATAGTACTACATTCCATGGGAGAACACTGACATGTTTTGACAAGCATAAGGAAAACGTACTCCTCTCCGTGCTGTGTCCATTTTCTTTGGGGTCATGTCCATTATCGTGGAGATGGCATGCAAAGAAGAACTAGAGTTTATTCCCCACATGAAAAGCAAATTGGCAGTTCTTTCTTAGTAATGATCGCAGCAACCACCCAGCATACTGCTACCAAACCATCCTACTTTCTTCCAGCCACAAGGTTTGTAATTTTGTTCTGCACAATGCCCTCCTGGCTTAACAGCTCCTACAAATGAAAAGGGTGCTAAATGAGGAGACAGTCTCCGGTTGCAGAGAAAGAGCAAATAGGTAAAAATAACACATATTGCTGATTCGGTGTTGTTTGTTAGCCAGAAAAATAGAGAAAGGATGTGGAATGAAATCCTTCAAAGACAGTCTTTCAAAGAACATATGACTCTGGGGAAAGTGTTTTAGGAAGGAAGTCGAAAACTATAGATGTTTCCAACAGGAAAATTGTATAAATGGACATTTCCTAGAAGGGGAGTGTTTAACGGTACTTCATGAAAGCTAAGAACCATATTTCTGTAACAAGGATAATATTTTGCAAATATTACACTTCTAACTTTTCAGTTTCCTCTTAAATCACCTTCCCCTGCCGTCTTCCACCTCCAAGGCTGAGGCACGAGGCTTATGGCCCCAGGGATACTGCCTAGAACAAAGAGGCCATTGATCAGTTTGAATCTCAGAGCTGACTTTCTTGACCTCTTAAGCAAGAAAATAGTCTTCAAAGCCAGGCATTGTTGAGAAGGAAAGGGATTTTCTAAATTCCTTTAGCTCCCATTAGTGTATCAAGAGCCATACCTGGTGGAATAGATCATAGAGATTTACTATATGCCATCAGAATAGGATGTGGAGGAGTGGAAAGCTGGCTGCTTTCAGCCTGAGGGATTGGATGAAGAAGACAGAGGGCAGGGGAGTCAAGGGAAGCCAGTTAGGTCCCCAATTCTTCTCTCCAGTCCTGCATCCTGGAAAGGGGGGGAGCATGTTACATAGACAGAGGGGAAGGCTGCAAATGTCAGGAGAGTAATGAAGCACTTCTTGTCACGCATGTCTGGGGATTCTAGTGGAAGGCTACAAGCCTTAAGGAGAAGTCCTGTGAGTGGTCACTGCCAGCATGGTGCAAGGCAATGGGGCAACAGTGGAGGGAGAAGGTAACCAGCAAGTGAGCCCAGAACAATGCTCCTAGGTCCCTACTGCCCTAGGGATGGCACAATGGGGAACTAGAGTATAGAGATGTGAAGGTACTAAAAAGACTGGTGGGAAGGATGAAAACCATGGTCAAAATGAAGAGGCCAGAAGCAGCCCTGAGATCAGAAAACATGGTCAGAAGTGGGTGCCGGCATGTTACCCCAGAACTCCAGGTAGACAGTGATTACCAGTACAGGAAGCAGGCTAGACTGGCCACTTGGCAGCAAAGACCAGCAAGAATCTGGAGGATCTCACATGATCCCCTTGCTCCTCTCCACCAAATAATAGGCGAGCCTCCTTAACCACCCTGAAATCACCTTGGGATGGAGAATGAGCTTTACCTAAAGAGGAGGAGAGTTCTAAAAGGGAACATTTAAACCAGCCTTGGGAAAGGATTGAACATCTGATTAATAAACTATTTAAATTAAAATAAGAACATTTAAGTTGGAGGAGACTGCTATAGTGTTAATTGGCAAGTAGGGGAGTATCTAAGGAAGACCAGCTCAGGTTTAGGAAACACAGAAACTACACAATATTGCACATCTGAGTGAATGTGAGTGAATTCGCAACTCTGTTACATCTTTATTCCTCACTGCTCCTTACCATTCTATTGCATGTGCACTTGTCGACTCTCTTTAAGTCAAAGCAAATTTGGTGTTTGGAAGTGTCCTCGGGGAAGCCTAGGGGCACAAGAAACTTGCTTTAAAGTCCCAAAAAGGCAATAGCAATTTGAAGTTTGCAAGATATCCTCTTGAGAAGTCCTCAATGCTCACATCACTAGAATTAAAATCAAAGCTGCTGGGAAGACTTGCTGAGCCCCAGTGTGTTCCATGTGAAACTGGAGGTCAGCATTCTTCTGCGAGGAAAATAGTGTTGCCAACTGTTGGGAGGAAATGGAAGACATGGACCGAAAAATCACAAGAGCCTATCTCCTTTATAGTCTCCATTGAACCTACAATGTGGTGAAGCAAACTAGGCAAACTCAGTTTTGCACAAGAAGAAAGGATAAAATTAGTGGGGAGAGGTAGCTAGCAACAGTTGGTGAACACGGCTCCATCTAAATCCACATGTATCTATTCTACCACCTCCACTCCCCAGTTGTGCAGGGCACTGCTTAGTAGACACATACATATGTGGCCCAGGCATAGCCCAAGGACCCTTTCAAGGACATCAGAAAGCTAAACTTCAAGAGCAAAGCTACAGCCTGGGCAACAGAGTGAGACTCCATCTCAAAAAAAAAAAAAAAAAAAAGGAGCAAAGCTGAATCTGGGGGGACACAGTCAGAAAAACAGTTGTATGACTTAAGTCAGCTCCAGGGAGCTAAACTGCTAAACTGCTGTTGAAAGCCTACTCTATTGTCACCGATTGTTTTTATGGAGCTACCCATACTTAGAAGCTGCTCTACCCTGGCTCTGCCAACCCTCATTGATTTTCAGCAGTTTCTGAAAATCATGCCCAGTACAGGAGAAGCTCAACTTCTTACAAAAAACACGGAGCATTGGAAAAGTTCATACTCAAGGTGACTGGATGACTTGAGCATTGAGGATTAAAGTATGACCCTCCTGCATGTGAGGATGTGTAAGAAGTGAGGCTGAAGGAGAAGCTGGTGCCTAGGGTACCGGGTGTTCACTGGGACATGAGATACCCTTCCTCAGGAAAGTAGAACAGTGTGTGACCCAGGCAGTCAACAAGTCTATTCCAAGGCAACGCAGCACTGTAGGGCAGGCAAGTGAATAGTCAAATGTCTGTGGATGTAACTTAACTCCATCACACGGGCCACCAAAAATTCAGGTTCAAAGAGCACAGACAGCAAAAGAGAGAGAACCAGAGATTCAGTAAAATACATTCCTGAGGAAGAAAGTCATGCATCAAGAAAGTCGTGCCACATATACATTATTGGCATAGGCTGACATACATTAATTCAACTGCCATCTTTGTGCTGGGAGGCATATCAGAAATCATCTAGTTCCATCCATTCATGTTTCCATACATTGATCTTATATACATGGATTATGCCAAAATAAGATGTAATCCCTGACTTCAATGCACTCTCACTTAAGATGATATTGTATATTCTATGTCACAGAATTACAGATTCTGTCATTGAAAAGGGCTAAAATATTCACCACATCCAATTCCTCACATATGATAAAAAGAACTCCAACCAAAACATTCTCATCAAGTGGTCCTTCAACACTTGTAACTCAAGCACATCCAGTGACCAGAAACTTACTACCTCCTAAGGCAGCCCACCCTACCTTTGAAACTGTGGCTATAAATTACTAAATTACTCTTGGAAATTTCTCATGCTTTGTTTTTGGTTAATTATCTGTCATTAGCTAACCCTGGACACTAGCTATCTATTTTTAAACTCTTCTCTGCAAGATGTTACATGTGCATATGTAAATGCACACACTTAAACACAGAATCAGCTACTACAGTACTTCCCAAATTAATAGGATTAATCAGAAATAGATTGCACTTTTGTGTGTTCACACACACATGCACACACATGCACATATATTGTCACTCCAGTGCTTAAATTGTCATCAAGAATGGTTTATTTATTCAACCATTCACTGCTCTTTTCTTTGGAAATTATTAACAGACCTGAAAAAGATTTAAAAAAAAAAAAAAAAAAAGCTCACCAACTTGCCTTGAGGCAGAAAAAAAAGAGTGCAATTTATCATTTTGCTGAAATAAGTAAACCTTGATGAGGTGAGCACCCATCAATTTCATAAATAAATCAATAATGGGAATGTCAGCATTGGAACCACCCATTCGTTGTCTGGATATCACACAGGTAAACAAAGCCAGTTCACAGACTCTCACCTCAGTGTATATCCAAATCATTTTTACAAGTTAGACTGTGAAAATAATGATTACAAGTCTCACTGTCATTTTTTAAATATTAAATACTTTTTTTCCTACCATATTTCCTTGTTGCACACACTCTAAGACATATCATGTTAATATCACCTTTTGGTGGAAACTGATACATCTAATGCACATGTCAACTGTAAGATGTCTCAGTTTCAGAAATGGTGAAGACTGGGTGGGGAGCATCCATTAGAGTTACAGAAATGCTTTGTTTTTTGTTTTTGTTTTTGTTTTTGTTTTGAAATGGAGTCTCACTATGTGGCCCAAACTGGAGGGCAATGGTGTGATCTCGGCTCACTGCAACCTCTGCCTCCGGGTTCAAGTGATTCTCCTGCCTCAGCCTCCTGAGGAGCTGGGATTACAAGCGCCAGTCACCACGCCTGGCTAATTTTTGTATTTTTAGTAGAGACGGGGTTTCACCATGTTGGCCAGGCTGGTCTCGAACTCCTGACCTCAAGTGATCCACCTGTATCGGCCTCCCAAAGTGCTGGGATTACAGGCGTGGGCCACCACACCTGGCCCGGAAATGCATTGTTTACTTGCCTGAGCATCACAGAAATAACATGTAAGGGGTTTATTCAACTGAACCACTGCAAAGAGGGATGTGCTTGGGTTTGTTAGGTATGTCTGTGTCCTGTAACTTAACCCATCCCCTCCAGCTGTGGTCTGGGTTCCCCGTTTTCAGGAAGGCTGTACTTTCACCTCTATTAGCATCTTTTCCTGGACACATTTACTTCTTCAGCTTTGATGTTTGGCAGTGGTGCTGAGTTTTTTTCTAGCCAACTGAAAAAACGGGGGTCAGCTCTAATCTGAAGGCATCCAGTTTGTTTTTTTTTTTTAAGCTCCAAGGCTGGTACATCCAAAAACCAGTTGCATCAAGAGAAAGCCAGTCTATAAATTATGGACATAAATAGTATTGTGGAAGATTGACCTTCACACAGACAGATAAATGAGTGATAACTGTGAGACAAACAAGAACATGTAGATAAATAAGTGATAATCTCAAGAAAACCTTTCTTCTCTCTAAATTAGCAACCCCAAAACTTGGGAGTTCTTCCTTTGTTTCACCAGAGAGCTGTGCGTAATTCCTCCGTAGACCATCATGTACCCCAGCTGCTGGTCCCTAATGAAACTGAGGCCACCATGTCACATTCCCCAAGCTGCTTTTGTGCACATTGGCACAGTTTGTGGAGAGTGATGAGCACACTTTTTCTCTTTTCGGAAAAGCCGTCATGGGCTAAGCCTGGGGATGGGGAGAGGCACTAGGGATTGGGGAGGGGTCCCTTTTCCCCGGAATAAGCTTTGCAAGACCTTAGCTTAAATCCTGGGAAGAAATTAAGGGCAGGTCAGAAGCTCTTCGGGTCACTGTTTGCCCATTCACTGGCAGTCCCTTCCTCAGCTTTGTTCAGCTAATTAATCCCCCCAGACACTTACATTCACCACATGCAAATTATCACAGAAGGGCGCTTTTTTTTCCCCCTGCTATTTTTTCCAAACATTCACTTGAATTATACTCTTCTGACATCAGCTTCCAGCCCCACTGAGGGGTTTCCAACAGCCTAATAACAAACAGATCAGAGGCCAGAGGAGCGTGTACTCCTTGAGTCCCCCTCTGGGTCCAGCTGCGAGCTGCAAGACTGCGCCGCGATTACCGGCAAACGTAGCCCAGGCCGCGGCTCCAACTCTGATGTTCAAATGGAAACTCGGTGTGAAGGCCTCTGGGGGATTCGAGAACACTAACTTTGTTGCCCATCAGAAATGGATAATATTCCCTGTTCTGTTCCTGCTGGGATCAGTTCCAAGTTGGAAAGCGGCCTCTTCTCCTAATTCAAGCTGGGGCCAGAGTGGAGCAAGGCTTCTCAGATATTATAAGCCAGTGTGAGCTCAAAAAGGAATTCAACGCTCAAGGCCAAATAGCTTCAAAGCTAATAATCCTCCAGAGTCGGCGTGAGAGTGCTACAACTGTCAATGTCAACTCACACCATGCGCGGTGAGAGCGCAACTTCAATAATGACATCATGGAGGAGAGGGCAGAGGGCAGCCGCTGCACAGGGAAGTGCCCGGGCCCTTCAGATCTTTGAAACCTGCAAGGATTTATCTGGACTAACATGTCTCCATGTAGTCATCGCAGTTTTAGGCTACTCTGATTAATGATTTAGTGTATTCAAAGGGTTTCGGCGGTGCAAGATGACACGTTTTCAGGAGCTCTATTGGATTCCATTATCTTCTCCTCTCTTCTCCGAATGTATCCCCTCCCCAGCTGGGGCCCCTCTTCCCTGTCATGTCCCCTACCAGGCTTCCAGACAGGCCTCCTCACACAAGCTGCTGGCTCAGCCTGGGGTCCCTACCGCCCCCCAGCGCCTCCCCACGCTTGTTCATGCCTGGGTTTGATTGTCAAACAGGCTCCGCCGCACTTATGCACTCGAGTGTCAGGATGCAGACCCCAGCAGACTTGAACAAATTCCTCCAGGACTCCCCTGGGCCCTGCCTAACCTCTTTTTAGCCAGCTCAGCGGTGGAAGGAACACAGGTTCCTGTTAGAAGACACCCAGAGATATACACAGTCACGGTCACAGTTCAAAAGAATAAACTTCACAGAATCCTAGGGGAGGGAAGAGAGGGAGAACGTACAGCTCGGGGCAGGAGTAGAAGGTCAGGGAGGAATTTTCCCCCCACCCGGAAAGCCCATGAGGACAAGGCAATTCAACTTTGCAGTTGGTTGCAGTCCATGAATGATGCTAACAAGAGCTCGTCACACAGTGTAAGTCTATCTGCCAGGCACCGCGGTGACTGCAGGGAAGCCTGAGCTACAGAGGGCTCCTCCGGGACGGGGAAGCTGCCCTGAAGACGCTGGCAGCAGAGCAACGATGTGTGCTCCGCAGCAGCAGGCATGCCTTGTGCCCTCCCACGGCAGAAGGAGGGGTCAGCCTGGCCCAGGGTAGGAAGCCCTGGAGTGCAGTGACAAGAACACAGCAACCTAATCCAACATACTTGAACGTCAGTGCTGGTCTGACAAGCTGTGTGCTCTTGACAACAGCTTTCACCTCTCTGAACCGCCATCCTTTTCTAAAAAACGGAGACAATGCCTCATAGGGTCAGGGTTATGTGAAGATAACATAAAACAATGCAGGTAAATTACAGAGCCCAGTATCTGGCCCCAGTATGTGTTCAATAAACGTTCGCTGTTATTATCATCACTATCATTGTAATTAAAACGGCAGTTTTTACCTACTCCTGAAGCAGTTAAAAATATTGGAACTTGAAAGACACATAAAAACACTTTAGAGGGAAGAAATATAAACTTCTATGGGTTCAAACATGCAGAGCTCCCCATAATGGTTAATGTAAATGCACTTCCAGATTGAACACTGCAAGTGTGGTCTACAGGCACAACTCTGGAATGTTGTTGATGGGGTTCCACTCAGGAATAACCACAAAAAGCCTGGGACATATTATTGAATTAATCAGTATCTGTCCTGGTCCCAACCCTAGGGTTTTTTTCTCCTTTGTTTCAAACTTTGGTTTCATATCAAACTCATTAAAGTGTAATTTACACACAATAAAGTGCACACATTTTAGGTACGCAGTTTTGATGAGTTTTGGCCAATACGTTCACCCACCTAGCCACCAGGGCAATCAATCTAATGAACATTACCTGCATACCAAAAAGTTCCCTTGTAGCCCTTCCCAGGCAATACTTGCCCCACCCTCCACCCTAGGCAACCATTGTTCTGCTTTCTGTCACTATAGATTAGATTTGCCTGTTCTTGGTCTTCAAGTAAATGGAATCAAACAGTGTGATTTCTTCTGTGTCTGGCTTCTTTTGCTCAGCATAATGTTACTAAGATTCATTACTGGTTGCGAGCATTGGGCTTGATTCTTTTTCAGTTGCTGAGTGGCATTTCATTGTATGGATATACCACATGTTGTTTATCCATTCACCTATTGATGAACATTTAGATTGTTTCCATTTGGGGATTATTATAAATAAAGCTTCTATAAACATGCATTTCATGTGTTTTCATTTCTCTTGGGTAAATATGTAGAAGTGCAATTTCTACAATTTTAAAAGAAACTGCCAAGTAATTCTCCGAGGTGGCTGTACTACATCTCACACACACACACATATCCCGCTGGGATGTGGCTCCACATCCTGGCCAAGAGAAGTGGGGTGCCAAGGGAGGGGGCTGTGGGAGAGGTCTGCCCTAGCTGGGGAGGAATATCTTATCACTGACATTGTTTAGAATTGCTGTTCCATGGTGATAATAAAAAGCAGATTGTCTTTGCGGTTTTACTATTGTTTGAAAATTCTCTACAGAGAACACACCCCCTTATTCAGCCTGCTTGCCCCACCCTGGGCACACCACTGCTCACCCACGGTTGGTCGACAGCCTTAGACATTAGCTACCTTAGTGTCTGCACGGTGCTATTTTACTGTGGCTTGAATTTGCCTTTCCCTGGCAACTGATGAAGTTGGACTTATTGGCCACTTGCATGTCTTATTCTGTGATGCGTCCACTCAAATCTTTCACCTATTTCTAATTGGGCTATTTGTCTTCTTCTTTTTGTGTTGTAAGAGTTCTGTATGTATCCTGGATATGAATGCTTCATCAGGTGTGTGTGTCACAAGGATTGTCTCTCTTCCCAGTACATAGCTCTTGACACATTCCCCCCCTAGCATCCTTCTCATCCAACCTTATCGACCTGAATGGACCCTGGAGTTTTGACTCAACTACAACAGTTCACTAAATATGTTTGATTGCAGCTTCATGAGCTGCAGGAGTCATGGGTTCCATGATGCCCCTCATTGAAGGAGGCACTGTTCTTTGTTCTTCCTTCAGTGGTTCTTGTTGCTGCTGTTATTGCCCCATTTCTAGACTCCATTTTGAAGCAGGAAGCTCTGTCCCCTGGTCCACATGCCACCAGGAATACTTCCCCAACTTCCAGTCCTTCTCACCACAACCCCATGCCACCTGAGCACCTCGGACTGGCTTTCCCAGGGTTTCGCTGCTGAACGTTCCACTCTGGCCCTTCACCTTACTTCACAGGAAAGGGCCAGAGCTGGACTTTATCCTTTTTGAGCAAATTCCACTGGTTTTTCTATTTCACAGCTCCCACCCCATGGATTTACTTGTCTACTTCTTCATGTCTGTCCATGAAACCCGGAACCTGGGTTGGGCCATTTGGAAGCCACCATATCCCTTCCCCATGGATCCAGCAGGGGCTGGTCTTTCCAAAGATCCGAGGACTTCAGCACCTTCTAACACAAGGCTGTGAAAGGCAGGGTACTGGTTTATAGGGATGCAGTTCAGCAATGGGCTACCAGCTGGCAAGAGAAGGGAGAGTGGATGGGAGGCAGGAGAGACGAAAATCTGTTAAAATTGGCCCATGTCCCACCATAGGAAATACTACTATCTAACTCCTGGGTAGATTGTGAGGATTAGAAGAGCTGTTATATAAAAGGCACTTAAGCATAGCATCTCGCACCGAATAATTGCTCAATAACTGTTAGCTATTAGATCAGGGTCCCTTTCATCTGATGCAATATGGACTGCTGTTGGTCAGCTAATGGAAAAAGTTGTTCAAAAAGACAAATCAAAGAAAAGTATATGACACACCTTCAACATCTTAACTTAAAACATAAACGTACATCCTTTCACAGTCCTTAGATCTAGGCACAACACCTTTCCTTTGAGTATGGCTCCATGGATGGGCGTGTCCAGCTGTCTTTCCTGAGCAAACCATCCCTGGCATTTCCAGCTTCCATTTCCTTAAAGTGAAACAAAAATGTCCACTTGCTAAGTAATCTGAATGAAGAATCATTTTTGATGTCTTCCTTTTTCCCCAATCCTTTTTAGATTTGTTTTTAATTGACAGATAATAATGTGTATATTTATGGGGTACAGTGTGATGTTTTGATCCTAAGGTGAAGGCATGCCTACTAAGACCTGTGGATCTTTGTTCCTATTGCAAAAATAAGCCTATTGCAATAAGTAATTTAACAAAATGTTCATAAACAGATGATATAATGAGAACAAAGAGGAAATTTTACTCTTATGAAAACTAAGTGTGAGAAGATCAAATGACCATGAGTTGCTAGAAAGTGTTGCTTTGTTACGTATAAATCTCTCTGTAATGTATACATTACGTACATTACATACATATATATGGAACTTGCATGCTATTTGTTGTTGAACTTTGCCCTGACCTGTAGGATTACCTCTCACACCTCTGGAAAAATCAGCAGGATGACCCTTGGGAGTTAGAAGACCTGGGTTCTAGTCCTGGTTCTGTCACTCACACATCTGGTGACCTTGGCAGACCTTCATCCCATTCCCTAGAAGGAAAGCCTGATGCTTTGGTTAGTGAGAAATCTGCCCACATCACTCTTGAGGACCTAATGAGATGGTGTGAGCAAAGCCCTGTCCACTTTAGGACGGGCTTCAGTCCAAGCAGCTTCTCTTGTCATGTTACCAATTCCCAAAACCCAGATGCCAAAGGTCGGGCCATGTCACATTTAGGGGTTTTCAAATTCCAGGCCCCTGTCACTCAGGAGAAGAAAGGGCAAAGGCATGCTTCTACTGTCAGTTCCCTTCAGCATCTGGCCTGAGCCTTCCCTCTGCCCTTTCACTGCTGCCAGAGCACTGTTTATCAGGCAGAGCCCTCCAACCCGAGCTCTGGGCACCTCCGGGGCAGCGCCTGCCAAACTAGACCATCCTCAGCCAGGTTAGTAGGTCTAGTCCCCGCAAACGCAGTTAGCCACAGCCGAATCTATGCTCATTCTCAATGTGCCTCTATTTGGAGGGTGGGAATGCGGCTTGGAATGTGAAGAAGAAACGCATGTTAAGTAATCCTAGCTACTGGGGAGGCTGAGGCAGGAGAATCACTCGAACCCAGGAAGCGGAGGTTGCAATGAGCCAAGATTGCACCACTGCACTCCAGCCTGGGCGACAGAGACTCCATCTCAAAACAAAAACAAAAACAAAAAACCAAGACTTCTTTCTATCTACCAAGCCCCTTCAGAGCCTGTAGGGGTGATTCCAAACAGCAAGGGGCAGCAGACAAGACCTTATCCTCAGAGCAGGCCTTTGAGGTGAGCAGGAGTCAGCAGCCCTCAACTCAGTGTGCCTTCCGCAACCCCCGCCTCAGTGCTTCTGAGGCATGAGACTCCACACTTTCACAGCCATTTGTCCCTGGAAATGCAAAACCTCCAGGAAGGGGACACTTTATGTCAGTCCTTTTCCCTGTGGAGTAAATGAGTGACAGTCTTTCTGCAAAGCTAGTTTTTGTAGGGAGAGGGAGAGGAGAACTTGAGGACTTGAGGGGACAGAGAGGAAAAGGAGAGGCAGGGGGAAAGAACAAAAAGCAAGAGGTTCAGGAGAGGCCCTGAGGACTGAAATGGAAGAAAAGCCTGAAAGCTAGCCCTACACCTCTGCAATGTTCTCCAGCGAGCACCTTCATTTTCTAGAAATAGCTCAAAGAAGCACATGAGAACCAAACCATCATTTTCTGTACACACGTGTGTGTGTGTGTGTGTGTGTGTGTGCATGTTGCCACACAAACCCTAAAATGATTTGTTAATTGTTTTAAGTTTTTCATCCAGGATGAACATATTGGCATTCTGAGAATGTTTTTCCCCTATCTAAACCCAGCCCTGATTTTTCTCTCTCCATCTGGGTTCCTTTGGCAGAAACTTGTACGAAAAGAATGAAGGAGTGAAGGGTCACTCTGGGAAGGACGGATGGGATGCAGGCCAAGCCGGGAATCCTCCACCACAGTAATGCACTTCTGCCTTGGGGCCCCGCCACCGGCCACCCTGGGAAATGGACTGGTGAAGGAGTTTCAGAGCCCGGTGAGAGGACTGATCTGAAGATCTGTTTCTCACACGCTTGCTTTTACACCAGGTTCATAGCAGCTCCACATCAGGATTTTTTCAGTTTTGTTTCATTTTTTAAAAAAATCTCCAGCCTTGCTGTCCATACCACATGCTCTATGCAGGGGAGTCAGATGAGCTACTGGAAAATTTGGAGCTGGAATTTCAACCCTGGGGGCTGTTCCCTGGAGGGAAACAGTGTCCCCATACATATGGAGGCAGAGGGATAAATGCTACATGTTCACTTTTAACCACTGAGTGCCTGGGTGGGCCCTGAAGAGGTGGTCCCTGTGACTTCCAGACAGCTAACTCTGGTTGTTCCGCTCTGATGCAGCCCTTCTGGAAGGAAGTGTCTCCAATAAGGGGCACAGCTTACTCTGAGCTGAGTTACATTATAGGGTCCTCCCTTGCAGGCAAGTGAAGGGCCCCTTGGGGAAGGAGAAGGAGTATGACAGTGGAATCCCAGTTCTGCCCCTTCTTGAGCGAGTCAATCTCTTTGAGCCTCGTGTTTAAATGTATCATAGACTTTATGGCAGGATTGCAGGAGACCTGAGAACAGTTCCTGGCACAGGCGCCGAGGGTTGCAGCCACTCATGTTACCTGCTGTAGCTCCATGTCCTTGTCCCTGGTGAGTTCCCAGTGCCATCCAATGAAAGAGACAGAGCCGGCTGGGCGGGGAGAGCCTGGCAGATGGCCTTAGTGAAAGATTCAGAGCTATCAGTGTTCTGCTCCCCCATCCCCTTCCCTCAGCTGCCCCCCAGAGCCCTCCATGATGCAGGGGTAGCCCATGCAGCGGTTTTTATGACTCTAAGTGATTGCAGAGCAGCCCGGGGCTGCCCATCACTGCTGGAAAGGCCAAGTTGTGCTAATACGAAGTGATGGTTGATCCCATTTACTTGGAAACATCCGGGAAAGCAGGATTTAAAGGAAGCTCACATTCTTCTGGCCCTTCTCCTGGGAGCTGAGGCTCAGGGGTGAGAAATGGGGACCGAAATGCAGCAGGGACTTGTGATTTGGGGAGGAGGAGGGGTAGGGATGGTGGGACTGGCGGCTGGCAGCTGGCCCTGCGGGTACCAAGGATTATGCTATTTTTGCCAATCCTTTATTAAGAGCAGGAAGGGGGAGAACAGGGAAGATATTGGGAAGGTTGAAAAGGGCCAGCCGGCAGAGCCTTCACAGAGGGGCAGAGACGCAGGAGGAGCAGGCACGCAGGGTCTCGATGCAGTTATTCTGAGCATGCCTAAAGAGGGAGGGGGCGGTCAGCCTGCCTGGATTTTGGCAGTCTGAGGCCTGGGCTGGTGAAATGTTCCACAGCTTTGTCAACAGTTTAAGAAATACAAAATTAAACAGTGCCACCATCACTGTGCCAGCTCAAACTGATGATGGCATTGTTCCTTATTCTTTGTGACCCATGAGTGCTCCTCTGGGGCAGTTGGGGATTTGGTATTATTGATCAGTCCCAGGAGGGGAGGACCGCTGGCTTTCCGTAGTATCCTTGTGCATCCAATGGACGAGGTCTCTGTCAACGCAGCCCCCAGAGCCAAACCTCCCTGTAAGAGAGGTGTCACGCAGACTCAACTCTTTCTTCACACACTTCCCCCTTCCCAGATGAGCTGATGGGAATCACTTGGTTTCTCAAGTAGCAGCCCCTCAGGGGCTAGCTCCACAGCTCTTGCCCACTGACAAGTCAGACCAGGTGGACCCAAGAAGGAAAGCCACCTCTGTTGGGGTATATTTTCCTGGAACCTCCTGCTCATGCATCTGTCTTATTGACTAGACTCTTCTCCTCAGGGCAGGGACACACTCTCACTCCAAACACACCTCCTGGCACATTCTGTGTGTGCATTTTACTACAGACAACTGGATACGAGTACCATCTCTGACCACAAGGATCACTTAGCCTAGCCAGGCAGAGCAAATATATTATCTGTTAAATTTTAGAACAAGCAGAGAGTAGGTATCTGTGAATGTGATACACATCTGCAGTGTCAAGCTGTTACATATTAGAGCCAAAAGGGATGTCACAGGGACGGAATGGATTCAGAAAGGTCAAGCGACTTGCCCCACGCCTCACAATAGTTTTGCAGTAGAGACAGGGAAAGATTATCCAGGTTCCCTGCACCTCAGTGCAGTGATGCTCCTGCTCCATCCCCTGCTCCATTACATGAAATAAAGAGCTAACAGGGAGGGCTGTGCAGAGTGATGGGAAGGTCTCCGAAACCAGAAAACTCTAGTTTTGAACCCTTCTCGTGGCTCTTTGGGACTGTGCAGCCTCGTCCCTTAAATGGACACAGTGATGGACAGGCTCCACTGAACGAATACGCAGAGTGCCTAAATTCTCTGAACCTCGGTTTCTGCATCTGTTAAATGGGAACAATAGGATCCCCCAGATTCTTCCTGTGAGGAGGCCTCAGTGAGAGAAGACATGGGAAGCACCTAGCACAGCGTCCTGCATATAGTGGCTGCTCAACAAACAGGATTGTTCGCAAGACTGTCAATTAAAGAAAAAGCTCCATCTTGCAGAAAAGAAGGTTAAAAGCAGGTCTGAGAGGGAAGAGATGTCAGCGCCCTGAGGAGAAAGATCTTCAGGAGATGAAGAACGACCTTGCGGAGGGGCTCACCGGGGAGGTGAATGGCTGGCGTTTAGCTGAGCCGGCATTCTCAGCCTGCTACCCGGGCCCCTGGCCTGGGAAGAGTGCCCTGCGTGTTGGCTGCCAGCACGCCGAGGCGCCGCATAATTACTTAGCAGTTTACTAGCGCTGCAGACATCTAGGGTGCACTTCAACCATCAATTAGCTGCCGCTCACGGCCCCCCTGTGAGGCCCCGTGGTATCAGGACTCCCATTTTTCAGCCAAGGAAACTAAGGTGTAAACAGGTGAAGCAATCAGCCCAACGTCACACCTTGAGTCAAGCGGTCACCGGGCATGGAAGTGGTGTCCTTGCTGACTCCCTGGCCTGTCCTTAGCCCACTGGCCCATGCCGCTGCCCATAAAATCCACCGTTTATATCGCATCAGAAAGCCAAGGAGTGCACCCGGGACATTTGGAGCTGTTCACAAAGGCCATTCAGCTGATTTCCAAGGCACCGTAGGGTTTTTAAAGAAATGTTTAACCCCTTGCTGTGAGAGGGTGATGGCGGGCAATGTGACCTCAGCAGTTTCTTCGCCGGGCTGCTGGTGC
Organism: Pan troglodytes; assembly: GCF_028858775.2. Taxonomy (NCBI): domain Eukaryota; kingdom Metazoa; phylum Chordata; class Mammalia; order Primates; family Hominidae; genus Pan; species Pan troglodytes. The sequence continues at coordinate 99,586,158 of NC_072409.2, read as the reverse complement.
CGAGGGTGCTGCCTCCTGCATCACACCTGGTTTTAGGGATCTGGGCCTGAGTTTGCTTTTTCTCTGCTTGCTCCACACCAGGGTTTGAAAGCTTGTGTCCCCCCAGATTCCTATGTTGAAACCTAATCCACGATGTGCTGGTGTTTGCAGGTGGGGTCTTTGGGAGGTGATCAGGCCATTATCCTCGTCATTGGGATCAGTGCTCTTATCAAAGAGGCCCCAGAGAGCTCTCTCTCCCTTTCTACCAGGAGAGGACACAGTGAGCAGGCACTGTCTATAAATCAGAAAGCAGGCCCTCACCAGACAATGAATCTGCCAGCACCTTGATCTTGGACTTCCCAGCCCCCAGAACTCTGAGCAATCCATTTCTTTTGTGGATAAGCCACCCCATCTATGGTGTTCTGTTACAGCAGCACAAAAGGTGTTCCAGTAGACACACATTCGAGAGTCATCTGGAGACCACAAAGAGTAGCATTCAGGAGACACTGAGACGGTGAACACAGAGCACAGCCTCACCTCCAGCTCACCCTCAGTTCCTGGACTTTTCCGCAGGTTGTCACTGTGGGGGGAAAGAAAGCTTGCCTAAGTTAGAAAGGCTTCCACAGGTGTGCCAGGGAGCTGGCAGGGGGTGGGGCAGCGGGGGACCTTCTGTTGCCCAAGAAGCCTGCTGACCACACAAAGCCTCTCCTGGTGGTACCTGCCCCAACCACGGGCCTCCCTGACCTATCCATGTTCCAGACTTTCAAGAGCACTGGTCTAGCACATGGCCTATTCTTTCCAGGCCCTTCTAGGTCACTTGCCAAATATTCTAAATTCCTCCCTGTCCCTCAGCACCCCTTCCCTAAATCCAATCACTCACCTCCCTAAAATATCTCCCAAACATTCCAGAAACTTCTACCAGATAGCCTCACCCCAGGCCCCTCATTACAACTCAGCTAGACCATTGTAACAATGCCCTAAGCGGGCCTCCCTTTGTCCCTCCTCCCCTCAGATCCATCATTACACAGCAACCAGATGTCCCTATCCTAAACTGCTTAGCCCCAGCTGAAAACCTTTGATCTTTATTCGCTGAGGATGAAGCCCAAGATCCTGAATATGACCTCCCAGGCCCCAACAGATGCTGAAGATGGCCTCCCAGGCCCCAGCAGATCCTGAAGATGGTCTCCCAGGCCCCAGCAGATGCTGAAGATGGCCTCCCAGGCCCCAACAGATGCTGAAGATGGCCTCCCAGGCCCCAGCAGATGCTGAAGATGGCCTCCCAGGCCCCAGCACCCTTTCCTGCCTCCCCACTTTGCATCCCTCCCTCTGTGACACTGGGCCATTCACAGCACATACCATACTCATCCTCCCTCTGGGCCTTGGAGCTGCCTGGAATGCCCTTTGCCTCCTGCCCTCACCAGCGGAGTCCTCTCATTCTCACTGCTCCACTCAAGCTGGGAAGCCCCCCAAACACTCAGGCTGGACTGAGGTGGTCTGCATTCCCACAGCACTCTGTGCATGCTGCCCTTGTACTCCACAAGGTACTGGAATGATCTGCTTGAGGGTCTCTTTCTTCCCATTCCTTAAGGCAGCCACTACGCTTTTTCTTGCCGCACAGTGCCCTGAATGTGGCCACGAGGCACTTACTAACTGCTTATTAAGCTTAAATCACCTGCATATCTGCTTCCAACAATGTTTTCAATAGCTGATAATTAGTTTATAGGAAGAGAGAGAAGAATGGATTCTAACCAGGCTATCATACTCTGCCAAATAAACTTGGGTAACCAAACTTAGTATAAACTATGCCAGCTCTATATTTTCTGTTGAAGTAGTAGACAAGTCACATCACCTTTCTGGACTTGAATTTCCTTTCCGGCAAATCAAACGACACGGACTAGATTACAGGTTTTCAAACTGTGCTGGGAAGCCTGGCTAGTCTTGCTTTTGGGGTGAGGGAGGGCCCAACAGACAAGGACTCCAGGTCCCCCAGTGCATACCCTTATTCAATCAGAGATACTCTACTTTTCTCTATTTTATCAACTGGTCTTCTGTATAAGATATTTGAACAAAAAATTCTGCAGCTAAAGAAAGTTTGAAAACTACTTAGCCTACAGCAGTGGCAAATCGGGGCATTTCAGATAGGGACAGGGGTCTTTCAATGTCCCTGTAATCACACACTCATGGCCTCAAAGAGTGAAAGTCCTTGAATACAAACAGGGCAATGTTAAGCCAGGAATATTTTCATCCAATAAGAAGGAGCCCACAGAAGCATTTCTTTTCTTGTGACCTTTGAGAATCTCTGGGGACCTCAGGCATTGAAGGCTACTGTGGGCAGAAAAGTTCAGGCTGTCAGCTGAGTGGCTGAGCTGCCGAGCTACTAATTGCAGAGAGCAGGCAGAGTGAGTGGGGGCCGGGCAGTGGCTGTGTGGCACAAAGAGGCCTGGGGGCAGACCTCACTCCAGCCTCCAGCTGCATCCACTGCATCTTCCCTGGGCTGCTCAGAGGAAACTGCAAACTGCATTGGCATGAAAGATGCCAGAGCAACCCTGTTTGCCCAGAACCAACCAGAGCCAATTCCAGGCACTCACAGGCATGAGTTTCCACCTGAAACTTCCAGGTATAATAAAAATTGGGGGTGTTCAGGGTGGAGTAAGTAATGTGGGAAGTAGCACAGCCTCTTCCTAGAAGTGGAACCAAATGTTCCACCTCCTGGGTATTAGTCACAGCCTGTCCACATCCTCCTCGGCCATGTCCGTGACACAACTGGCACCAACCACACAAGCTCACACTCATTGCCAGGATCTTGAAGGGCACAGGGTGGGGAGTCAAACATGTCTGGATTTTTTTTTTTTTTTTAGATGGAGTCTTGCTCTGTCGCCCATGCTGGAGTGCAGTGGTGCGATCTTGGCTCACTGCAACCTCCGACTCCCTGGTTCAAGCAATTCTTCTGCCCCAGCCTCCCTAGTAGCTGGGACTACAGGCACGCACCACCACGTCCAGCTAATTTTTGTATTTTTAATAGAGACGGGGTTTCACTGTGTTAGCCAGGATGGTCTCAATCTCTTGACCGCGTGACCCGCCCACCTTGGCCTCCCAAAATGCTGGGATTACAGGCATGAGCCACCGCGCCCGGCCACATGTTTGGATTTTAAACCCCATCTTCACCACTCTGATAACTCTGGGATCTTGGTTAGACAAGAAAATAACTTTGAGCCTCAGTTTTCTTACCCTGTAAAATGGGAACAAGCTATTTAAGTTGCCAGTGTTTTAGTTATCTCATGCATAAAAGTAAAAGGCTGGGCATAGTGGCTCATGCCTGTAATCCCAGCAGTTTGGGAGGCTGAGCCAGGCAGATCACTTGAAGTCAGGAGTTCAAGACCAGCTTGGCCAAAATTGTGAAACCCCCATCTCTACCAAAAATACAAAAATTAGCCAGGCGTGGTGGTGCACACCTGTAATCCCAGCTACTCAGGAGGCTAAGGCAGGAGAATCACTCGAACCTGGGAGGTAGAGGTTGCAGTGAGCCGAGGTCTCGCCACTGCACTCCAGCCTGGGTGACAGAGTGCAAAATAAATAAATAAAGTAAAAATAAAAATAATAGCAATACCTTTGGGGTGTAGGAATTGGATAAGATAATACACAAGAAGAACTTAGGACATGCCTGACTCCACTACATTCAATCATTAGGATGAAGATCCTGTTGCTCCCCTGTCTGTTTCCTCTTCACTAATGTTGGCCAGTGGCCCTGCCTGCTGCTTCTCCTGCCAACCTCCGCAGCGTCCTGCCCAGTGCTGGGCCCCTGCACGGCTAACTGTCCTTACTGTCCAGCACTCCTGTCTGTCCTTCCTGCTGGCCTGTGTGTCGTTCACCAGCGTCCATGTCTGGGACATACCCCCTGCATGCATTTGCACGACTTTCGGGAGCAGCCCTCTCCTAGGGTCTCCTTGAGGACCTTGGACTGGAGCAGCACTGGGCTGAGGACAAGACCCCAGCTTAAACCCAATGTCAAGACTGAGCAACCACCTGCCAGGGCAACCCCGAGGGACAGCCGGACCTCCACAAAACTGAAGCCTCTGCATGGGAGAGGCCCAAACACCTGAGGCCTCTTTCCTGACACTGCACCCACGGAGAAGCTTCCAGAGGCTTTCCATGGGCCCTGCCTCCAGCCACAGCCACAAGCATTCCTTGGCATGCCTTTCGCAGGCTCTCCCTGCCATCCATTATCTATGGAAATGTAGAAGTGGACAGACATTGCTCCTGAGCCTTTTTCCAAAGTCAAGGACACTGAGGCAAAGTGGTAGGAGGGGGAATAAGCTGGTTTGGAGGAGTGGATTGTGAATTAGAGCGTTTTGACTTTCTTTGGCCAGGAGGAATGCCAGATGAAAAAGAAAACAAAACAAACACCTCAATGAGCTGCCCCTGACTCCCAAGGAAGTCTCTGGACTTGGGTTCTCCAACTGACCGCAAAGGACGGCCAGGCCCAACACTCACCCGCAGTGTCCAGGCAGGATCATGCAGGTCCTGTTCATCTGTGCAGCTGCCTTTGAAGGAATGCAGGTGCTGCCATTACTAAGGATATGCACTCTTTCACCCCGGGCAGCTTTTGGATCAGTTTGCCTCTTCTCATAACAAATATTCAAAGTCTAACTCCTATTATATCAATGTAAGGATGAGGACAAGGGGAAGTGGAGCTAGTAGTCTAAGAAAGAAGTTTTAAAGCTTACAAAGCATTCACTTAATGGAAAGCATTGAGGCATTGCGCCTCCCATGAAATCCCTCCGTGCCAGATAAGGGATGGAAGGGGTTCTTGGCAGAGGGAGTTCCAGCTTTGCAGGGACCCATCATGCAAAGTGCATATAGTAGAGCAAGAAAAGGTGTGGCCTAGGATGAGTGTACTTTTCAAGGGAGTGTCCCCACCCTCTCAACCAGGCCCCCAAGCTGAGGAAAAAGGAAGGGGAGGGGAGCAGCCAGTGTCTGCTTGCTGGGGGAGAAGTGTCCTGGCCATGGGCGAGATGTCCAGCTCTGCGGCCTGAACACTGGACATCACCACCATAGTTTGTAAAGCTTCCTGCAGAGAATGCAGGAGCCTTTTCTTTTGCTTCCTGGTCAGTCTAGGGGAGCCCTCGGGCTGGGCTTATGGCCTGGATGCTGCCCCTGGTCTGGTCCCATCCTGTCTGTGGCCTCACAGCAATCAGCATTGGCAGCCAAAGCTCCCAGGGACTTGCAGGGCAGTCCCCACAGAGCCCCGGGATGCTCCTGAGCTTCCCTGGACCTAGAGCCTGGCCTCTCCTAGGCCCTCCTTCGGAAACTCACCAGTCATCTCTACTAAGTTTTCCAGAGCTACATGATATGCAAAGACCATGCAGTCTAGAACTGTCACCTTTATTTTACTTGGTTTGTTTGTAGTCCAAAGGCTGGGAATGGGTGGGGGCAGGAGCATAGATGCTCCTAACAGAGAGGACACGCCGTCTCGGTGAGCCCAGGGTGGCAGCCTTGACCACCACAATGCCCAAGCAGGGCCTCTTGGGAGCAGAAGGCTGGGCCATTTCCCTGCTCAAGCTTCTGGTACATTAAAAAAAAAAAAAAGAAAGAAAGACAAAGCAAGGTTTCAAACACCGTGCTATTGCTATCATTTTTTAGTGTTAACTTTTAAGAGATTAACACTTACATATTCACAGAAATACAACACAGTGTAATTGTATCATTTACAATGCAAGACAGAATTTATTTTTAAATTTACATATTGAATGATATGGCACCATATTCAAGGTAATATAGTACATAGGATGCAACTTTAAAACGGTGCAATGAACATTTCTTCCAGTTCTGCCAGTACAGCCTCCTATTTTCTTGTAGATAATACACAGGTCTGGAGCTGAGGCCCTCTCTGATAGGCACTACCATGGGGAAGGGACTTTGGCTGCTGGAGAGGTGGGTGGAACACAATGGCATAGGGGTTTAGCGAGGCCAGCCTCCCTTTCCCCGCTCCCTTGACGTTCCTCCAACCCCCACCTCTCCTCTCTTCAGCCTAATCTCCATGTGGCTGGCCAGTGAGTTTTCAAAAAATGCGAACCCGACTGTGTCAGTCCTGTCTGTGAAACGTCCAGGGCCTCACATCACCACAGGCACAGCTAAGCGGTGGCTTCCAAAATGTCCACTTTTATGCCCACAAAGCCTTTGATATTGCTGCCTTCAGACAGCGGAGCCTAATTTACAGAATAGACTGTGGTCCACGTGATGGCGGGTGACATCTGGGATCAGGACATAAGGCACAGCCTCATGGAGGCTCAGCCCCATCATGTCCTTTGTCCCTGTTTCAGTCCAGGATCTGCAGGCCACCCCTCCCTGGACCCGTCATCTGCACGTGGCTCTGCACATGCCCTGGTCTGATTCTGTCTCCCACCCGTCCCCAGCTCTGGAACTGCAGGCGCTCCTGGCCTGTCCTCAGCAGATGCCCCTCGGCACTCAACTCCTTCCACTTTCCCTTCTCTTATTCACTCAACTTTTTAATGCTGGCCTCAACCCACTAAATTAACTTCGCCACCAGCTAATAGGTCATGACCCACCATTTGAGAACCAGATGCATGATACAAAGAATGGGGTTTTGTGGGATTTGTTTTTCATTTCTTCACTGATGCAGGATCACACTTGTGGGCAAGAGAGCCGAGGTGCTCCAGGGCTTGCTCAGAATGAGCCCAAAGGCAGAGAATGAGGGTACCTTTCTTCCTGCCATCTGTACATGGGGTCACAAACACAAATGCCCACAAGGGCCAGCTAGGTGATGTCCCAGAGGAAACCAGGAGGATGTAAATCTGTTCTCAAAGAACAGGCCCCGACACTAGGCCTCACTGTCCAGGACTGCTGGGACCGAGGTGAACCAAGCAGCGCATTTCCTGGCAGCACACAGCAGCCACGGCTCCACAACACTCTCAGTGGGCTGCTGTGCACCTGCCTCTACCATTGCCCAGCTGTGCGTTTGGACAAGTCACTTGCCCCACTCTGTGCCTGTGGTTTCCTCAAATGGAAATAGTAATAGTCTATTACGCTAAACTCTGATAAAGCTGTTTTGAGCATTGCGTGATAGGATACAGAAATGTATGTGAAACCACGCCTGGCAATAGTTACTCTGGCTAGGTTCAGCTGATAGTGGGCATGCAGATTTATTATTGCCATATCTCACTTTGTTAAGAGAAGCTGAGAAATCCAAGTTTTTATGGTGAATCTTCTGATTTTGAAGCATTCACGGTTTTTTAAGCACTGTGCAGGTTAAGCAAAATCTGTCTGCAGCCGGCTGGGCCCATATCTGCTCTGCTGCCTTAGGTTCCATGCCAGCCTCCTTGGGACTGTGGTGGAGCGCCCCCACCTCTCCCACCTGCCCTACCTCAGCTGGTCTCTGGAGGAGAAAGCATGCCAGTGGGGAAGGAGGGTGGCTGGGAGAAGGAGGGGAAAGGAAAGCCCATGCATCTGGGCGGCGACTTCTGCTCTGGAAACGCTGATCCGCCAGCCCAAGTGATGGATGTATTGAGTTCGTTTCTGCAGGTAATTGTTTAAATGTTACGGCAGCTTTAACATGTCGTCTGTTCAAATGTATTGGTGAGGCAGCCATTCCAAACCTGTAATGTGGGTAATATTTAGATGATTTACTAGGTGACGTGCATTTCCTGATTCAATCAGAGTTGCATTTGATTCAATAGGTGATGCATCTAATCCGACTGGGAGTCCAGTGGATCCAGAGGTGATGCGTTTGATTCACGGGCTGATCTACCTGATTTAGAAGGTGACGGATCTGGGTCCACGCTGAATGATTCCAATTCCCCCACGCCGGGTATTTGCTTCAGTGTGTGATGTATGAGCTTTAATAAAAAGACACACTTTTGGGATGGCGAGGGCTGCCTGACATGTTTGTGGCTGCAGCCACTTCTAGGCAGAGCCAGTCCTGGCCTACAGGACCAGAGGTACAAAGAGGGAGAAAAGCCCAGTTCCCCGTGTGTGACCTGAGCCTCCACATGTCCCCATAAGAGCCATTCTTCTATGATCCACAGGTGGCCTTCTGTCTGTCCAGTTGGAGGTCCACAGATGGGCTCTGTGCTGGGAACCTGGTTCTTTGCATGTGGGGGCCTTAGGGATGGACTTGTCATTTGAAAGATATTCACTCTGCCCATTCTGTTCTTGTCTGCCCCAAGTTCCTTGAGCCTCACCTGACATTTCAGGGCCCCTCCATGGAAGCCTTCCCCAGGTCTGGTGCACAGGTTTGAACCAGCATTAGAGGGACTGAATTGTTGTATTCCAGTGGGAGGCAAATGGAAGGGTGTTCCCTGAATTAGTTTTCAGCCCCTCCCTCCTCTTCTGTTCCTCCCCTGGTGTGGCTGGGAATTCCCTTCTGAGAAGAGCTCCTTCTGTTTGTATTCTCTCCTCTGCCTGGAATGCCTGTCTTCCTTATCCTCAGCTTTATAAAAAGCTGTGCACCCTGTGCAAAGTCACAGCCTCCTGTCACCCCCCCTAACAGAAGACACCCTGCACTGAATCTCAGTTCAGCCTAGTAAGAGCAACCCCTCTTCCAGCTTTCTGAGTCTTCCGGCCATATCTGTATGATAACACATCACTCGAGTTGTCCTATGATGGGGAGGTTTCTTCTTCACCCTGCTATCCCCTGAAATGGCTCAGCCCTTGACAGATGGCAGACATGTAACCTTGGAAGAGGGAGTGGAGTGAACATTAATGAAATAATTTGCGTTTATTGAGCTCCAAGTATGTTGTAAGTGTTCCAAGTGTAAAGTGCTGATACTGTATAGGGTTCACGTCTTTATGTCTTTCAATCCTCACAACAAACCATATGTGGTAAGAATGCTTATTTCCTCCATTTGTACAGTTGGAAAACTGAGGCTCGGTGAAGTTAAACGACTTCCCCCAGGGTTTCACCTTGGCAGAATTTGATTTGAATCTAGGTCTCTCAGGCCCTAAAGCAGAGCTGTTAATTGTTACATCATTATCCGACCTCCTAGGACCAGACAGACTTCTCCATCCTAGCCCAGGTCAGGGAGGACAGAGTCCCTACTGACGCACAGGTGCCCTCAGGGAGACAGAATCATGACACAAGGCAGAATGGCTTGATTGGTACACTGAGGCACAAGGGGGCGGTAGATGAGGGAGTAACTAGGGAAGGCTTCCTGGAGGAGGCATTTGATCTAGCCCTGGATGAAAAGACGAAGAAAAATGGGGCCTTCAGAGGTGCTAATGCCCATTTTCAGCCACTCTTGGCCCAGCGCTCTAGTCCTCAGACTGCCCCTAAGTCAGGGGAATCAAAGAAGCTGAGTCTGCAACAATTTGTCTTTTGGGTGACTCTTTCCCCCACTAGGAGCTGTGTGTGGTCAAAAGGGGAGTCTAGGCCAGCACTACAGACCAGAGTGAGCAGTGATCTCCCTGCCACCCAAAAGAGATGAGTCAGCTACCACCACCCTTCAATGCAGAGGAAAAGTCAACTGAGCCCCAAGATCAGGCTGAGTACTGGACATTCCTCCAGCAAAGGCCCAGATGCAGGTCATATCTCCTGCTGTCTCCTCCAGCATCTAATCCACAATTCTCCTCCTCCCATTCCTCTCCCTGTCTTGAGTCCCCAGAACCCACCTCCCCCTTCAGGGATGGGCCCATCATGAGATGCTCTTATCTGGATAGTGCCATTTTTGGACAGCCTTATCATGTTCAACCTGCTCCTGCCCAGGCCTCTAGCAGTCTCGGTCTGAGGAGAAGCCAAGGTGTTGAGTTTAAGACAGGGATCTGCTTCCAAGGACCTAGACCACCTCCCTGCCCTAGTCCACAGAGCTGGCCTCCTGATTCTTGCGGTGGGGCCCAGGAATAAGCCTCGCTCCAAGCCCTCTACTACAGTGTGACAATTCCTGTGTTAGGCCATATGTGGGTAAGGGGCTCAGCACTAGAGGTCTCAGACTCTCCTAGTTTCCAACTATTCCCACACCTCAGCTCCCTCCTCGTTTCTCTTCATTCCAAGACCCCAAGAAAGCAAATCTGACTGGTTCAGGGCAGTCTATGAGTTGACACCTCTAGGCAGAGGGGACGCCACAGCACAGTAGGCTATGGTCAGGGAGTCCAGGCCTTAGTACTCTAGGTTTTTGCAGGCCCAAGAGATCTGGGGGATTTAATGGACATCTCTGAAAAGCAGGACTTTACTGGCCACGTGCAGTGTGCCAGATTCCTCCATGTTCTTGATCTCATTTTATCCATTCAACCCTGTATTCCAGGCCCATTTTACAGAGAGAAGGTTGAGGCTTGGAAAGGCATGGGGGCTTCCCCAGGGACAAGTATTTGAAGAACAAACAAAGGGAGTGATATGTGTCAACCCCAAGACCTACTTACTTTCTCTCTCTGTCTCTCTCTCATCTCTCTGATGGTGGGCTGTCAGGCATCGTGACAGACTGGTGTGGGAGATATTTGGATCAAGCACATCCTTGTGTCCTCTAATCTCACCACCCAGGCAGAGGCCAACTCTAGCATAAGGCTGGTGATGGGCCAGACAGACGGATTCCTTGGAGGCTGGATGCAGAACAGCTGCCTGCACTACTTCTACTGCTTCTAGAGGCCACAGTGGCCCTGACTGCACACATTTTCCCAGGCTGCGGCCCCAAGTGGGGGGTCCTCAGACACAGACAAAGGAATAGCTCAGCCTTGCAAATGGCTTTGAAAATGGGACCACGGGGATTCCACTTGGCTGACACACTCTGCCCTGGCCCAGGCCTCATCCCCCAGAGGCATCCCCAGCCCCTGCCGACCAGCTGTGTCTCCCACTGCCGCCCACACCAAAGGCCTGACCACACGGAAATGGCTGCTCAGCCCAGAATTCCCCCATCACACCCCTTCCCACGCAGGGTGGGGCAGGAGGCAGGGATAGTGGCAGCAGGGACTCTGGGGGCTGACCCTCCACTGACATTGGACATTGGCCCTCTGACCCTCACTGGGCACCCACCATGGACTAAACCCCTCATGAGTCAAGCAGGATGTTCAAATGGGACTTGCCTGTCATTCCCATTTCAGATGAGACCTCGATTCTGAGACAGAGGGTGTTAATGCACCCACATGGTAACTCAGGGGGTCAAACCACCTGTGCCAAACCTGCTAAGGGGTGACCACAAAAGATCCAGCAGTTAGCACAGCAGCCTTCCAACTGGGCACCCCTGGGGACACATGGAGACTTTCCCAAGAATACGCAGCATACACAGTGTTAGGGACATCACTTTCCAGCCCCTCCAATCTAGGCATTCTTTTCTAAAATCAATTTGTCTGAGCATAAACTGAGGGTCTCCAGTTTTCCTACAAAACAAAGAAAGGTTTTACCCATCTTGAATCTGGCTGTGCTAGATCTCCCCTGGATATAAAATCCTCAGGGCAGCAAACATAGGACTCTAAGAAAAAGTCCAGTAAAAATCCAAGCAAAAAATATTTACCATGAGCGACAAGCTCGTTGCAAAACTCTGCACCTCCCCTGCCTGCCTATGTGTCTTTCTTGGGATCAGAATACAAATGTTTCAAGTATATATAAAAATGCATATTCATAGTGAAAAGTGAAATCAGAATCTTCCCTTTTTTATAAAAAGTTCTGATTTAGCTGTTTGGTTTGGCCAATGATGTGATACAGTGGATATCTCCTATAAATTGAATGGCCCAAATCTAAAGCTTCAGGATTCTAAATATTTAAAGCACATATATCATATTATGTCATAGTCAATACACCAGAAATCATGTTTTTTTGGTAACTAAACTTATAATGAAAATGTTTTCAATGTCAACTAACGCTCAAGAGGCTGACTAGTTTTCCAAAATCCTTTTAGGAGGTCCTCAGACAACAAAGTTGAAGATCATTCCCTTAGTCCACATATATTCTCCAAGGCAGAGAAGAGGACTGATCAGTAGTGACTGATGAAAACAATTTCCTTGGAGGGAGAGTCATTAGCAATGCTGCTCTTGTTCCTGGGCCAGGAAGAGAGAGGTTCCCCTAACTCCAGCCAGATGAGGGGGCCTTCAAGGGAACCATACATACAGAATTATAAAGTTTCTCATGAGGAGAAAGTGACCTCAGCCCTCTGGCCAGATGCTCTCTGAGCTATACCAGTCTGTGCCCTGGTGTCACCAGTAATGAAAGGCTCTGTTAATAGAGCCTGTCATGAATCCCCTGGAGTGGAGAACACTGGGCTGATGCTGGACTCTTACTTAGAGAATTCTCAAGATGAGTGACTGGAGAAACATAGTCCAAAGCAGGAGACAGAGAGAAGGTGACGACGGGAACAAGCTGTGCTTCCACCAAAGGCAGAAAGAGGACACAGGCAATTTTCTTTGGACCAAGCAGACCTACAGAAGCCAGCAGGTTTGATTTTGTCTTGATCAAGGTTTCCAGACAAGAGGACTTTCTGGCAGGGGCAAGACAGCCCCCACAAACGAGGTTGGAGGCGATCCAGAGAATGTAGAGGTGGGAGGGTTATCAGATATCAAGAAGAAACTGTCTCCCATGCCAAGGAAAAGCAAAGCAGAGGGCCCCAGGAGGATCCACAAAAGCTCATCACAAGAAAAGGAGCTTGCCCCGGCCTGGGGTGCCCAAGGCCAGATTACGAGAGGCCAGGCAAGAAATACCTTCTCTGCCATTTGTCTCTTGTCCCCTGCTCCAACCTGGAGGCTGCACAAACTCCATAGTCAGTAGAAAAGGAAAGCAAAGGGAAAGTAGCAAAGAAGTCAACCACAGCCCCTTGCCATGAATCGGGGCTAGGCTGGGAATAGGGGAAGCCCTTAAATTGGGTGAGAGAGTGAAGCTTTGGTATTAGATGGGACTGGACTTTTTAACATTTATTTTGAAAGTAATATTAGAGGGAAGTAACTGCTATAGATTGTTTTTGTTCCTCCCCAAATTCAAATGTTGAAACCCCCAGTGTAATGGTGTTTGGAAGTGAGGCCTCTGTGAGATGACTGGGTTGTAAGTGTTGAGCTCCCACAAGTGGGAGTAGTGCCCTTATAAATGGGACCCAGGAGAGCTCCCTCCCCACTTCTGCCATGCAAGGACACCACAAGAACCAGCTGCTGGCATCTTGATCTTGGACTTCCCAGCCTCCAGAACTGTGAGAAATAAATTCTATCATTTATAAGCTGTCCAGTCTGTTATTCTGTTATGGACACCTGATTGAACTAAGACAGTGACCAAGAAATCTACCAAAGCTGAACCATTGCCCAGGGTGGAGGGAGGACAGACAGTGGTGAAACTACATAAAGTCATGGGTGATTTTTTTTGCTTTCTCTGCTCGCTTCTGATAGAGTCAGACCTACCAGGGAGCTGGAGGGGAGCAGTCAGCCTGGAAGCTCATGGTCAGGCTCCAGAGCAGGCACCAATAGAGACAAACCCCTTCGGGTGATGGGAGGCAGAGGAGCAGGGCAGGTGGTCAGCACTAGGGGAAGACTATGATGTGAGAGGCAGAGAGTCCCTGACAGAGCAACACACATTAGCTGGACAGTACATGGGAGAGCCACCATGTGGAGCAAGAAATGCTTCTGCCAGTGTCTTCACCTGCCCCGCAACAAGACCCAGTTCAGCAGGGGAAGTAAATATATACTTACAGGACTACAATTCACATGGGTGCTGTCCGTGGCATGTGCCAGGAGTTTGGTGCTACTTGTTTTAAGAATTCTGGGCCAGGTGTGGTGGCTCAGGCCTGTAATCCCAGCACTTTGCGAGGCCAAGGCAGGCAGATTGCTTGAGCCCAGGAGTTTGAGACCAGCCTGGGCAACATGGTGAAACCCTGCCTCTACGGAAAAAAAAAAATACAAAAATTAGCCAGTCGTGTTGGCACAGACTTGTAGTCCCAGCTACTCAGGAGACTGAAATGGAAGGGTCGCTTAAGCCCAGGAGGTCAAGGCTGCAATTAGCTGTGATTGTGCCACTGCACTCCAGCCTGGGTGATGGAGTGAAATCCTGTCTCTTTAAAAAAAAAAAAGGAATTTTTGAAGAGAGAGTTCACCTTCAGCTGAGATGACTGACTGGGGGTGTCTGAGTTGGGCTTTGAAAGACAGGAGGCTGAATGTGTTAAAGAGGTGTACAGAGAAGGCAGGCAGGTGTGCCGAGCGTGGGGTAATGCCTCTGTAGCACTGCAGGACCAGTGGCCTCTCAGAGACTCCGGACAGGACTGCATACCATCTGCGGCCCTCTGAAGCCCCAGGTGTGAGCCTTCACTACAGACAGTCTGAGCTCTGGCTGAAGCTCTGCTGCAAGGTGGACCCTGATCTGGGGCCGCAGATGGAGATTTTGGACATACCTGGCAGCCGGCCCCACCAGGTTTATCCTGTCTCTATTCCGTTTGGCTCCAGAGCCAGCACATGCACAGACGCACATGCATGTGTACCATTGTGTGCACACACACACTACAGGCGGTACTCATTCTAGCTACCAAGGTCTGTGGAGAAAAGCAAAGCCCAGCACAAGCAAATATGTTTCACATCCCAAGCCCTCACTGGGCCAAACAAGGCGGCCAAAGATGGGGAAGAAAAGAGCCTGGGCACATCCTACCCACCCAAGAAAGCTTTGGCTGAGAATGCTGGCACGATTCCCATCTGGCAGCCAAACTGGACCTCTCACCCAAACAGATGAGAATCACAGTTCCTCGTGCCCACTCAATGACTGTCTTCCCCCAAAGAGGATGCCACTGCAATCTCAGGAGCACGTGAAACCACAGGGCTCATTAGCCTGGAGGTACATCATGTCCTGCCATGGTCATCTCGTTCCTTCATCTGTCTACCCTGGGGAAGGAAGCCACTGCCCTTAATAAGAATGAAATCTATAGTCTTCCAAATCAGCCCCAGGACGGAAAGTCTCCTGACGTGGAGGGGCAGCTGATCAGATGGCCGTGCTCTTCCTGAGAGAGGCCTTCTCTTGGGTTTGCTGCCTTTGCGTCCCCTTCCCACCAGCCTGACCCTAGGGAAGTATCATTCTCCCAACTACTCTGGTCCAGGCCTAAACAAAAATACCTGGATTATCTGGAATGACCCTGGTGCACACTCTGGGTTACCTGGACAATGATCTTGCTGGAACCAAAGGCCCCAAATTTCCCTAGGGTTTGTCGGGGAGTAGGGGAAGGTAGTCTGTAGCCGAGTTCTCCTGCCCATGGGACGGAGTGTCCTCCCTCTGCAGGAAGATTGCGGCACCACATAGGTCCCAAGGCTCCAGGTGCTGGAAGCTGGTGTTCCCAGACAACTCTGGTAAATGCCAGCCTGTCTTACACTAAGTGGTCTAATGACTGCCCCCTCTGACAAGATCTCTCTCTTGCTCACCCTATAAGGAGGGGGATCCTATCCCCCTGTGGGGATGAAAACCCTTACAAAATCAGCACACCTCTGCACGGACGCAGTGGAGAATGGCTGGCACCTTGTCATTTCCGCTTCTCCCATAGAGCCGGTCCTTAGCCAATGCACTGTAGCATCTGTCTTTACCCCAAGACATGTGTCAATGGAACACAGGACTTTAGTCATCAGATAACAGAAGATCAAAAATTCAGCACAGGTGAGTGGCCGGCATGGGACAGAGAGTGATGGGATGGGGCATGTTTATAACTACGGTTATTTGGTCCTGCATCGTGACTAGAGATCATGGGTTTCTCTTTGTTTGAATCTATCCTCAAGCATTGCAGGGGGTGGATATGCAGTGATGTCATAATGTCACCTTAATAAATGTGTGAAATGCAGTTGTTTCCTCTACACTAGCAGCCCCTCTCAATGCAGTCTAAGCATGTACGATACAGAATGATGGAGGGCTAGAGCTAAATGGGGCACCAGGGGAAGACTTAAAGGTGCTCCTTGTCCTTAAGGAGCTGATATTCTGGATGGAGAGTCGATACATAATTAGCCAACCAGATTACAATGGGTTAAGTGCCCAGATCAAGTCATGTGTCATATGTTTTGGGCTCCCAGAAAATGACCACTTCATTCCACCTGGGGAAGGGGACAAAGAAGATTTCTCACTTTACAGATGAGGAAACTGTTTAGTCTGTATTAGTCTGTTTTCATACTGCTGTAAAAAATGGCCCAAGACTGGGTAATTTATAAAGGAAAGAGGTTTAATTGACTCACAGTTCAGCATGGCTTGTGAGGCCTCAGGAAACTTACAATTGTGGCAGAAAGTGAAGGGGAAGCAAGGCACCTTCTTCACAAGGTGGCAGGAAGGAGAACTGCCAAGTGAAGGGGAAAAAGCCCATTATAAAGCCATCAGGTCTTGTGAGAATTCTCTCACTATCATG
Source organism: Pan troglodytes (assembly GCF_028858775.2). Taxonomy (NCBI): domain Eukaryota; kingdom Metazoa; phylum Chordata; class Mammalia; order Primates; family Hominidae; genus Pan; species Pan troglodytes. Next base: position 99,569,905 of record NC_072409.2, on the reverse strand, counting down.
AGAACAGCATGGGGGAAACAGCCCCCATGATTCAATTACCTCCACTTGGTCTCTCCCTTGACACTTGGAAATTACAGGGATTATAATTCAAGATGAGAGTTGGATGGGGACACAAAGCCTAACCATGTCAATGGTCAAGGTGATAAGATTTGCTTAAGGTCAGTGGTAAAACCCAAGAGAGACCCCAGGACTCCAGACACTGAGCTTGTGCTCTGTCTCTCCAGGGTTTGGGTTGTCCAGGGGGTTGCCTCCACTCTTGGATAAACCTAATGCTCGGCATCCCAGGAGAAGATGCTCCTGGTCCCTAGGCTGAATCTCTGCAATGGGACGGGAAAACAAATGCCCTCCCCGTACTGGGATACCTGGGCAGTGTGGCAGGAGTCAGGGAGGAGGGCAAGGAGGCCACCTGGTCTGGTCCCCTGGCTGACAGGAAGTGATGCCTCCTGGGCTCATTCAGCAGCTGTTGCTTGCTTTGCATGGTTTAGACAAACAGGCAGATGTCCTCAGAGTGACCTCCCTGACTCAGAGAGTTTGGGAACTGAGGTATTCACTCCCTGGGGTTGGGGGTGCTGGCCAAGGACAGGGCATGAGCTGCTGACTCATTCTCACTGCCTCTCCGTTCTGATACTTGAAAAGTTGGGAAAGAATTGGGAAATGAAGAAGCTATCTGAAAAGGGTAAGTTTCAGGACCGCAAAATAACATGTTCTCCTTCCTCCAAGCCATCTGCTCCTTGTCCCTTCTAAGATGCCAGCAGATCTTGGAGGGTTTCATGCATTCAGGACACAGTGGTCCTTACAAGGTCTCTGGATGGCTGAGCAGACAGAACGGGGAGAGAGATGATTCTATGAGATGCCAGAGAGAGACACGGTCAGGTGGAAAGGCTGTCTCAAATATTTTCATGGTGACCTAAGAATAAACCAGTAAGGAGGGAATAATAGCAGAAAACAAAAGGAAACCAATTTTATTGAATAATAGAGCTTGAAGGACATTAAATATCGCATGGGCTCACCCTGTCTCCAGGACTGGCTTCAGGGACATGGGACCCATTCAGTCACACAGGTCCCCACACTTGGGAGAACCTACCCTTCATTTAAAGCTCTCCTGTCACCATCTTGAAATTCAGAATTTATTTTTAACAAGAGGCCCGTATATTTATTGTACACTGGGCCCTGCAAATTATATAGCCAGCCCTACGCATGGCCTTACAGATTAAAAAAAAAAAAAAAAAAAAGCCCAGAAAGGGAAAATGGCTGCTCAGGATCACACTGGTCCTTTGCTCTAGAACCAGGGTGAGAACTCTCAGTTCTGTTGGGAGTCTACATTGAGTGTAACTCTACTGGCAGTGTCTGTTTAGGGCAAGAATTCCTGATTCTGGCCTTTCCGGCTCCAGGTAGGCCACTGCAAGGGCTGTATGGACCACAGCAGCCCAGGTGTCCAAAATGGAAAGCATGCCTTCTTTCCCTGATCATCTCCCCCTTCTCCTTTGGCCAACCTTGTCTATATAAATGCGATACCATCCTGTCATCTCAAACTAGGGACTCATGGCTGGACTCCATAGTTGTTAACGGGCTTGATCTTGGACTCCCAGCCCTGGGTAACTTTGAGCAAAGTTCCTTCATCTTGCTAAGCCTCTATTCTCTAATATAGGAAGTATAAATAATAATGCCATGAAGCCTCTGGGGTTATTGGAAAGATTAAGTGAGACGATGCAAAACAAACATTTAGCATGGCATCTAACCCATAGCTAGTGCTCAATAAAGTGTTGTGTTTATTTAAGTTTATTCTACAGCTCCCCTTGTCCTGGCCTAAGACTGTGACTGCCTTTGTCCTTGAAGCTGCTCTCTGATACCCTACTATTCAGACTATGGAGCAGCAGGATCAGCCTCACTTGGCAACTCATTAGAAATGCAGAATCCCAGGCCCCACCCCAACCCTGCTGAATCAGAAACTGCACTTTCACCAGATTCCCAGGTGACTCATATGGGCATTAAGGTTTGTGACACAGTGTGATTTCTAGTGCACACTGTTGGCCTTTCTTTCTCTGCCCTGGGGATATGAGTAACTTCCTAATTCTAGCCATAATCATTCTTATAAAGGTGGAACCCAAGCCTACCATGACGGGTTTGACCAAAGTCTAAGTCCCTTCCTGAAGGCTTACAATATGGCTAACGTGAACCTGGTGAAGAGTGGCATTAGTGTGAAAGGTGTGTGGAAAGGTGAATGAGCAAGAATCAGGAAACCTGTCAGAGACTACTGCAATGATCCAACCAAGACGTGAAGGGCCTGAACTAGGCCTCGGGCCAAGAAAACAGGGAGAAGGGGGTGAGTTATGGAGTTTTATCCAATACAGAATTCAGCAGATTGAACTACCAGGTAGAGTTACAGGGGATACAGGAGATGGAGTAAAGACAGCTCTGAGATTCCTTTGAAATAGCAGGATCATATTGCATGTATATAGACAAGGTTGGCCAGATGGTGGAGAAGGGGGAAATGATCAGAGACAGAAGACATGCTTCCTTTTGTGGGTATGTGTGCTGGCAGGAAAAGACTTTCAGGAAGAAGGGTGGGCTTCCTCTGGCATATACTTCACAGTGAGTGTTACAGAGATGTGAGGTAAGTGCACTAGAGCTAAAAGGCTATGGGTTCAAATCTTGGCTTTTCCACCTAGGAAACACAGCTTGTCACTCTGAGCAAGTTGATCAACCTCTCTGTGCCTCAGTTTCTACGTTTGTAAAATAACCCTCAGAGTGTTGCAGTGAGGGTTAAATGAATTAATATATATGAAATGTCTAGAACCATGCCTGGTACATAGTGAACACTCAATAAATATTATCCATTATTATGGCTGCCTCTTTGTCTATCTTCCCAATGAAATTCTGAGGTCCTTGGGGAGAGGGACCTCAACTGACAGTCTTTATGTCATCTAGCACCTAGCACAAAGCAGGTACACAAATACGGTCCACGGAAATGTATGTTGTTCACTAAAGGTAGCCAGGTGGTCCCATGTGGTATCTGTGTACACAGAAATACAGATGTTGTATCCCTTTACAAATGTTCATCTCTTCCCTGCTCCCTTTTCCTAATCACAGCTTAATAACTTCCATGTAATGAGAATCTGTGCTCACTCTTTTCTCAGTCTAAACTGATCTATGGGCTACCCTGATAACACAGCCTGCCTCTTGGGTAAATCCACTCTCCCCAAAGGGTGACAATGAGTGGGAGGAAACTTGTCCTCTGGAGTTTCTTTCACTCATTTGACAAAGATGACCTGTGTGCCCATCAATAATGGCAATCATTCCATCTTCCATTTCTTGAGAGCAGGCACCAAGTCTCTGCCTAGCTCTAGTGCTCTGGTCTTTTCAGGGAGAAAGACAAGAAAATGGCAGATTGTAATATAGTAACAACAGAAGTAAACACAGGGTTCTGGGGGGCTCAGAGGAGGGAGAGTCACCCCAGTCTGATCACACAGAACTGGCTCCTGTGAGAGGGTAAAGCAAAATGGTGGCCCTGAGTGAACCCCAGTCCTGCCCTCAGCACTGTACACTTCTTGTCTTTCACTATCACACTGCACTTAGAAATAGAATAAAGACTGGAAACAAAAAGGCAGAGGGCAGAGGCCAAGGCCCAGATGAACATACAAAATGAGCTCCAGACCAGACATGAGTCTATGTCAGGAGGTGGCTTGGATCCATTGCCCTAGAAGCAGAGCTTGAGATAGGGACTGAGTGCACCTGATGTATCAAGGGAGCGTTCTTCAGGGAAAACCATAGAGGGAGGGAGGAAGGAAAGTCAGAGAAGGAGAAAGAGTAGAGCCAGGATACATTCTCAGGTAAGGTCTTGTCCTCCTGACTCTTAGGGGTCTGGGGAGGAATAAACTTAGCCCCAGCCAGGCAGCTTCTGCAGTCAGCTCAACAAAGAAGGTGACAGCTGGGAGCTGTCAGCAGCCAAAAGTCTCAGGTGCACTGGCCCCAGAAAGGGCATCTGGGTGGGGCCTCAACATGGACAGTTACAGGCAGATAAGAGTCAGAAGGGCCAGCATCAGATCCACGTTCCCCTGACATCACTTTGGTCTATCTGTGACCTCTGAAAGGACATTCTTGTGAACAAAGGTGAGCTAACAGGTTCCTTGCAGAACCTCAGTGTGAAACCACATGCATGGGCAGGGGTCCACATGGGGTGGATCCACCCCTCTTAGTCTTGTCCTGTGGTGGTCCTGAGCCATGTCTCCCCCATCTCGTTTGTACATCAGGTATGTGTCCACAAAACACAACTTTGGGTGGTAGAAGCAAGTTGATTTGCCCAAAACTATTTGGTACCCCGGCTTTCCGGGGTCATGATTTATACACCAACATCCACCAGTTATCAGCCACAAATTCAAGTATGTAAGAAAAGGTCAATTCCTCCCACCCACCCAGGAAGCCTGGAGGAGCAGGTGTGGAATGCAAGGGGGAACCAGGAATTTAGCTCCCAAGCAACTGCTGGGTGTTAGAGATTGAGAGAAAGTGTTCAGGGAAGCTGTAGGATCTTCTTCTCTTGTAATGAGTTTGTGTGTGCATGTGTGCAAGCATGTGTGTATGCATGTATATGTGTATACATCTGCATGTATTGCATGCTTATGCATGAGCATGCATGTATATGTACATGTATGCGTGTGCATGTATATGTGCGCATGTGTGTACATGTGCTCACAGCCTTCCCTTTGCAGTTCGGAGTCACTTTGGTGGAAAACAGTACTTTTTAATTTTAGGAAATTAGCTTCAAGTGAGAAAGCAGGGAAGTAAAATATAGTATTTTAAAACTCTGTCCTAGGGGTCTCGTTGTCCCCTACCCAGCCCCAAATACAGCATCGGTCAGTTTTGTTTGTTTGTTTCTGGCAATTTATATAAACAGCTTCCCAGAGCTATGTGTGAGATAACAACTTAGCCCACCCCTAGTCTCCCATTCCCTCTCTCTAACTCTAGGTGTCTCATCACACACCCATCCCTGCTTGTCAGGGTGTGCTGGTGTTCAGGTGATTTGGCCATGCCACTCCTAGATCTGTGCCAGGGCCCTAGGTTATAGCTGGGCCTGTGGACACTCAAGGGATAGGAAGCCACTGGCCCTTCAAAGAAGGAAGAAGGCAAGAAGTCACCGCCCAGAATGGAGATTTTTTTTTTTTTTTTTTTGAGACAGAGTCTTGCTCTGTTTCCCAGGCTGGAGTGCAGTGGTGCGATCTCGGCTCACTGCAAGCTTCGTTCCCCAGGTTCACGCCATTCTCCTGCCTCAGCCTGCTGACTAGCTGGGACTACAGGTGCCGACCACCATGCTCGGCTTATTTTTTGTATATTTAGTAGAGACAGGGTTTCACCGTGTTAGCCAGGATGATCTCGATCTCCTGACCTCGTGATCCGCCCGCCTCGGCCTCCCAAAGCGCTGGGATTACACGCATGAGCCACCGCGCCCGGCCCAGAATGGAGATTTCTACATCTTCCAAATATCCAAAGTCATTTTGCTGTTTTAGATATTTCATTCTTATTATGAAAGCTGTATGTGTTCATTGAATACCATTAGAATACAAAGGCAAAAAAAAAATCATTTTTCTCCAATCCAGGGAGAACCACCGTCAATATTTCAGCATGTACCTTTTCAGATGTCTTTCTACGGTGACCAACACTTTTTAGTTGTATCATGCCTACATTATTCAATATCTTTCTACATTATTAGATCTTCAACACAAATGTAATACAGTCCATGCTAGGGGAACACCATCACATTTTGGCCTATCTACTATTGTTGGGCCTTTTCTGAGCTGGGTTCTCCAGCCTCTTCTGGCAGTTATGAGTCACCCGGCATTCCTTCAATAAATTCTTTTTCTACTTAACCCAGTTTTTATTGATTGCAACTATCCTGATGGATACAGACAGTAAAGCTGTTCTTCATTTCTCACATTTTAACTAGTGGTGTGGTGAACAATGTTATAATTTTGTGCATTTGCCTGATTTGTTCCTTGAGATTCGTCCCTAGAAGCAGAATTGCTGGATTCAAAGGTCTGCAAAAGTGTAAGCCTTCTGGTTGATAGTGCCTAATAGTCTCAGGCCTATGGTGTTGGAACTGATCAAATGTGCTGTGCATTAAGCTTGGAGCTTCACACACATAGGCTCTGAGAGTCACTGCACCTCTCAGGGTGTATGGCATTACAACCAGCTTACAGACGAGGAAGCCAGAGTCAGTGAGTTGGGTCACTTGTCCTGAGTTACAGCACTGGGAAGTAGCAAAGCTACTTGAGATCGGAGCCCAGATGTGCTGGGTATTCTGCTTGCCCCTCCGGATGCAATTGCCCCTCTCTTCCCCTAGGAGGCTTATTATGGACCACATCATGGCCCCCTTGCCTCCGGCTCCTGTTAGATTCACCCACTGGGAGGCATGAGCAGGAGTTGTGAATAGGGAAGGGTAAGAACACACTATTGATTTCCCAGCTTCTTCCCTGGCAGGTCACCCTGGTTGTCTGAGTGGCAGCATCAAAGATCAATCTTAATCTCCCTGGGTTGGAGAGCTTCTCCCTCCACTACCCTCCCTCAAGTCTAAGGATGCAAACAGCTCCTTGCTGGTGCTCACATGGTCCCTGACCATCCCTTACAGCTTTTCTTGACCCCGCCCACCTCTGTGTACATAGCTCCCATGTTAGGGTCACCATCTTTTTCCCGTTGGGATACTGACAATAGACCAGGTCTGTCTGGAGCCGAAGTGCACGTTTTCCCATCACACCATGTTACACACAAGTGTGTATTTTTCACAAGCAGTCTCAGCCACTCCAGCTCCTGTGCACATACACACATCCCATGACAGGCACTTCCACGTTTCACCCCTCAGCTCTGTAGAGGTCAGAATATACGTGAAAGAGCTCTGGAGGGAGAGTGAAGCAAGGTCTTGCTGTGTGACCTTGGGCAAGTCCCTCCAGCTCCCCAGCTCTCTTGACTTCAGTTTCCTCATCTGAAAAATGAGGAGCTGAATTAGAGGGTTTCAAAGGTCAGCTATCCCAGGAGAAAGAGAACAGTGTATACCAGTAGATATTAAATTTACATCTGCACTTTACACACATCTGCACACCAGTGTGTGCGGTATCTGTGCATAGAGAAAAGGGAGCCCTTTTGCAAGCTGAGTGCTGGGACCTTTTATTCCTATGTATTTAGAACCTTTGCTGTTTGTACTTGGCCAGCTTTGGATGGCAAAACAGTCTATTCTCTGTGGAAATTCTGACTTATTTTTCCAGCTGGTCTGCCAGTTGCCAAGAAATGTCATCTGAATACCATTATTTAATCGAAGATTAGCCCACGCCTGTGACATAGGCTGTAACTATTATCTTCTTTGATTTTTTTTACATAAGCACACATTTTCTTCACAGATTAGACCTTGCATTAGCAGAGGTAAATGCTGCCTCCTTCTTGGCCAAATAGCCCAGAAAGTCGTGAAGTGATCCAGTGGGATTGAGGCTGTCTGTATCTGTGTGCGTGTGCGAGTGTCCGTGAGTGTGTGCTAGGATGCGTGTGTGACTGGGAGGATATGCATGTGAGTGTGAGTGAGGAAGCTACCTTTGAAGTCATTTCGTGCAGGGATCCAGAGAGAGGACTTTCCTTGGTCATTGGACGTATCAACTTGGCCTCCCAATTTATCAGATGATGTTCAGCATTTGTTTTCAAATTAGAGCATGTGTGAAACAAAATCCAGCCGGGCCTGCCGGGAGGTTTTAGGATGGACCCGACAGTATTTGTAACTCAATCATATTACAGATTTCCTGGGTAAAGCAAGAGGGCAGGGAGGTCATGAGTTCAAGCTGTAACTGTTGGCTTGGGCGTTGGAAAACTCTAGACTGCATGACCTTAGAAGGCCACCACTTAGCCCTGGAAAGTCTCCAGCCTCTTTAAGCTCTATGTGGCATCCAAGTTCGCCTCTCATTTGCTGCTTTCAGAGCTTTCTAGGACAATTTTCTCACTGGCCTTTGTTTAGGCAGTTGAGGTGATAACATCTTATTTTGTTTTGTTTAGATTTTTATCAGGTTGCTCCCGACTGAGCAGGGCCCCAACCCAGCCTCAGAGTGGAGCTCATTACAAGTTGGGGCTTGCTCCCTTGTTCTTGAAGGCCCTTCGGATTCTTTCTTATTTTCCAGGCTCTTGGCCTCTGCCTGGTCCAAGGGCCAAGCTACAGCCAAACATCTAACACTGCCACTCCCAAATTACTGGCTAAATGTTCGTCTGCCAGAAAAGAGGAGCTCAGGAACAAAACCTTGGGCCTGGGGGCAACTTGACTCTTCTCATACACTGAGAGGGCAAGAAAGGTCACGGGCTTCATTTTTAAGAGCCAAGGAAATTGAGAAACTAGACAAACAACCAGAAATTCTCAGATAGAACTTATTTCTACCCCCTCCACTTTCATCCCCCAACCTTGTTCTCTTTCCAGAGGCAGGCTATGGACTTGTCAACGACTCAGGAGCAAAGAGAACTCTGCCCAAGGGGACGGTCATGCCCTTGCCCCAGCACTTTGCTGGGGGCCTGGTCTGTTGTAAGCACACAAGCATAGTTTTTGAAATAATGAATGAATGAATGGGTGGATGACTGTGTGAATGAGGATGGTTCCCAGAATAAATCCTCAAGAAAATCTTCTTTGGAAAGGGTGAAGTGTGGAGAAGCCCGTGACCTGTGTTAGTTACATTATAACAGATATCAATGTTTCCCACCCTATTGAGTGTCCCAGCCTTCAAATCAAATTAGAAACTCCTTTCAGGCTCCTCGGGGTGGGTAGATGAGAGCTGAAGGAGGAGGAGAGGCAAATAGGGAAGAACTGACCAAGATGAAGGTCAGACCTTCATGCCCACATGAGCTCTATGCACACTTCAGTCCTTTTCCCAGACTACTCAGTGCTTCCCTACCCAGGCACTCCCTCAGGAAACAAGGGAAGATGAGTACATGGAGAAGATAACCAGGAGCCCGACCAGGCTTTTTTTTTTTTTTTTTCTTCGAATTGCTAAGTGTAGAGTGACTCATAGGAACTCCAGACAAAGATGACGATGGAAAAGGAGTCTAGCAGATCAGGGGAGGTGGTTGAGGTAAAAGAAGTGGGGGGACTTGAGGTTGGGAGAGAATGGGAAACATGTTTTGTAAGATTTCCAAGATTTTTGGGGGCTGTTGTTAAGGACTTTTTCATAAGACCTGTTACCCTGCTGGGGTTTACATCACTATTTGATCTAAGCCCCAACAGGACGACTACATCTGCTACTAAGCTGTGTTGTAAATGTCTTTAATTTTTATATTTCATCTGAAGGGAGTTGTTAAAGTGAGTTTACAGGGTGATGGCTCTTTGAATAAAAGCCATCAATACTGGAGCAGAGCTCTGTACGACACTTAATTTTCGCTCTAATAAGCCCTCCTAAAACATTACAAGATTTATGAGGGATTTTTTTTCCTTTCTTCTTTTTCCCTTTGACTTCCTTTCCCTCCTTGCATTATTTCTCTCCTCTCCAGCTCTCGCACTCTCCTCTCTTGCTTTCCTTAAAGGACATATTTGAAGAGAACATTTTTGCTCAGATGACACCACTTCTCTTTTTACCGCCAGCCAGATGTGCTCTTGACTTCTGAACAGGAGAAAGGTTTCTTTGAAGTTTTTCAAAGACTTTGCTTTTATTTAGAATTTTTTTTCCCTTTTCTCTCTCTCCCTGGTGTTTAACTGGTTGGGAAGCCCCAGGAGGGGTTTTCGCATGGGCCTCTTTTCTTTTCCTGGGGCATGAAAGGAATGGGATCAGAGGCACAATGTTCCCAGAGAGCCTTCTATTTTCTGCCCCAATGACTCCAAGTATTTTCTGGTAGAGCCGCTGTCCCCAGGAGCAAAAAGAAGATGGCTTTGGATTTTCCCTGGAAACGCATCTATTAAATGAACAGAATGGTTCTGGTAGTGGTGCAGGGGTGAAGGGCACCCCCATCCAGTCCCTGAACATCTCCCTATCCTTCCTAAGGAGGGCAGAGAGAGGTCTTCACTTTCCTGGCCATGCTGCTGTCACGGTTGGTTGCTTAACTGCTCTTGCATGGCACTGAAATTTGATTAAAACAAAGATCAGTAATGGGAATTCAGGGGACATGTCAGAAAAAGATTGGTACCCCAAAGTGAGAGCAGGAGCCCCTCTGCAAGTAATGAGAAAGCTTTATCTTTGCATCCCTCATAGCACCACAGCCTGGCATCCTGCTCAATATGCTTGGGCCAGTTTGTGATTTTTCAGGAGGATTGGAAAAGTGCTAATGCTTTAGGAGGTGGCAGTGACAGAAAGCTGGAAGACTTCTCTGAAGAACAGGTGAGTCTTTAGCATGACATGCTAGGGCAGAGGATTTGGAGTCTCAAGTTTCCGTCAAAGTGCCAGCTGTGTACTGAGTAGCTCTGTATCTCCCCAGGTGAATATAAGTTCCAGAAAGGCAACATCCCCGCCATTGTATTCCCAGGGCCGAGAAGAGTGCCAGGGACTCCATGGGCACATGGAAAATGTATATGTCCTCCATGCATGTGTCTGTTTCACAATAGCCATGACTTCTTTGGAGGAAATGATGCTACAAATTCAGGAGGGAGGGGTTTTCTCTCAGAGTACTTTCAAAGAAAATAGGAACTGGGGGCCACCAAAGACTTCCTATGCCACAAAAGTATTTGTGTTTTCTAAAAAACCTCTAAGGTTTTTGAGGAAAATAAATACATTTGGAATTGAGGGGTTTGTTTTTGTTTTATGCAAAAATAGATTAATTAAAACCCAGGAGTGTGTGTGTACATGTGGGTGTGAGCACTGTTTTTTGTTTGTCTTATGTGAAGTGTGTTCACTACTACAGATAATCATAGTCAGGCTCATTTGACTGACTCCTAAAGACGAAAACCCTAAGTCAGAACCAATCAGGTTCATATATACCACGACCCACAAGCCTGAAATCACAACACCAACCTTGGGAGTGATTGGGTGGGTTACAAAAATTATTCTCCAGTCTCTTCCTTCCACTAATTTCTTAGCAGCTTCTATGTTCTTAGGGGCAATGTGGATATGTGACTTCTGACACATGGGTATGGTCATACTGGGGCCATGTGATTAGTTCAAGCCAACAGACTATGAGTGGTGTTGGTCACTTTTGGGTCAAGTCAGTTAAAAGTCTTTGTGTGTATCTTCCCTCCCTCTCTTCCGGTACTTCAGCATCCCATGAGGCCACGTGTTTCAAATGGTGCTGCTAGAAGACCACAGAGCCTCTCTCAACCTGAGTCCCTGAGCATAATGTGGGGCCTCTTGCTAACCAGTCTTGGATGTAAAACATGAGCAACTCAATTTTTGTCATGATAAATACTGAGATTTCAAGATTAATTTGTTATCACAGCATGGCCCAGCACATCTGATTAATGCACCCTTAATAGTCTGGCCAAGCTATCAAACAAACAAAGGCTCTCCTTCCCAAATGTCTTTTGCATCTATTCCCCTTCATTTCAATGGCCAAGATTCCTGTTTGGACCCCAGCTTCTCAATGGTATGATTACGCTAACATTCCATCAGCCGTCCTGCTCTATTTCTTTCCCCATGTAGAAATGTCATTTTCCGATTCCACACCCTCAAGCATGGCTTAATATCATGTCACTCCCTTGCTTAAACTGGCTCTCAATAGGCTGCAAAATAAAATGTAAACACTGAAGCCAACCCCACAAAACCCTCCGTGATGAAAACTGAACGCTGTCTTTCCACCTTCTTTTCTTAAATTCCTGAATTAAATGACTCCCTGTCCATGATCTCTCACTGGACATTGTCACCCCTTTCCATTGCCACTTACTCCTCCCAGAAGGCTTGACTCTCCTCATCCCACAACCCAGCTGTTCCTGACGTCAAAGGCTCCAGGGCCAAGCTCTCCATGACAAGTTCTCTCTTTGTAGCCCCACCATGTAGATGAGATCTTGCCCTTATGTGAAGTCCCACAGCCCTCATCCTTTCTTGTGTCAATTAACCCCTTACACAGAGCATTTTTTTGGTGTGTTTCACTGAGCAGTTCTACGACACCTTTAACTGCACCACTCTCACCACTTTCATAGGAGCTAGCCCAGTGCCATATGTAGTAGCTCAATAAACTTCTGCTGAAAGAATATATGAAGAATAAGCCAGTATCTCAGGGACCTAGCATGATTGAAGCTTACTATTTGATTGCATGTATTAGCCTATTGCGTCTTTAAGCCTGCTATTTTGAGAATATGGTTTGGAAACCACTCCCAGGGTGTTTGTACAACTCTAGCTCTGGAAATTCTGATTCTATAGCTCTAGAGTGGGTCTCACGAATCCACATTTTAATACAAAGGTCTTTTTAAAAAAAGACATTTTAAAGGTCTTTGAAGGAGATTCTGATGTGAGAGATCTGTAAGCCGCATTTTGACAAACACTAGGGTGGTGTGAGTATGTGATTGTGAATGCTCTTAGTGTATGAGGGAAATGCATTGGTAGTTTGGGTCGCTGGTGAGCAATCCTTTCCAGAAATGGCAAGTACGTTTTATCTCACTTGTCAACACCAATGCATTGGTAGGGGCGCTCCAGAGGACTGTTTTAAGGAGGTCTCTGGGGCCACATCTGGACTGCACAGGGAGAAGCCCTATGATGGATTGATGATGTCTGCCATAGGATGAGAGGGGAATGTGGGGCCTGTGTGCCAGGTGTCTGCCATCACTGCCAGCCCCTTGGTCTGGAGACACAGGACCAATACTTGGAGATGAACATCAAAGGATCATCTGAGTCCTAATCCAGCCTGCAACCCGACTTCAACTTCCTCAGGTAACTGTGGCAAGCACAAATAAGATCAAGATGTCCAGTAAAAGGTATTCCTTTCGAAGAAGCCACAAAGTTGTCATAGTGAACAATTGCTGTTTTCATCTGCAGCCTCCATCTTCCCCCTTCAATGGTACCTTGAGTTTCAGCAATTTACCCCTCTTCCATTCTCTTCTACTCTGGTTCCAAGTGGGCATCGGTGGGAATGACCACACCCCCAGTTCCAGGGGTGAGTCCTGATTGGCTGAACTCAAGCAGCTTATCCTATCTCCCCAGTGACAGGAGCAAAAGAGAGAGACGCCCAGGACTTGTAGGAGCTGCAGGAGGACCCTTTCCCTTCCGCATGAGGAGAGGCATGAGGGTGTGAAATCTGACCAGCTAGAGTGATTTTGTAACCACCAGATAAGAAACTGCAGCTGCTGAGGGGCCACTCTGAGCAGTCCAGGAATGAAGTCAACACCACAAAAGGCAGACGAGCGAGATGGTGAGAAACCAGGTCCTGGGGTATCCTTTGAGGCACTGGACCAAGTCTGACCTGAGGTCTGTCTGACTACTGGACTCTTGTTATGTGAACGAATACATGTTTTTCATTGTCTAACTGGTTGTTTTAGTCATTTTCCGTAACACAAGTCCTGACTAACAGTTCTTTGAGGGGAAAATGGAGATTCAGGGGCCTTTGGTCTCAACATATGCCACAAACAACAGACTCAGACTCTAGGCCCAGCCCAGAGTCCATATGTGTGCTAACTATGGGCACGTGATGTAGCTTTGTGCCTCTGCTGCCATTACCCTAGTGTGAGACTTTCAGATCGGGAGGAAAAGAAGCAGAAAAGAGTCAGTCCCACAGGATGGTTGGCTCTGGGCTGCTAGCCTGGAGTTCTGCTTTCAGCATTTGGATCTCATTGAGGCACTGGGCAATGATGCCTGAGCTTTAATTAGTTACACTGGTAAATGTCTTTGAAGGTGAAAATCGCTGAACATCAGTATTTTGATTCTTTTGAACTTAGGAGCATGTTATTACACATATAAAATAAAAAATCAATAGCCACTCAGTTATCTAGAGTAAAAGTGGCTGGTTCACACATCAGCATATAGATATACAATTACTTTCATGTGACTGACTTTATATTTATGTATTTTAACAGATCCTATGGTAGTGCTTTCATAATTAGAATATTTTATTAGTCACCTGTTTTTCTACCATCTCCACTAAAAAGGAAGAATTTATTTCTACCCAACTGTTTACTTGTCAGTTTGTGGTTTATTCAAAATCACATTTGCAGAAAACACTCTGAATGAAAAACCACCCTGGAACTTAAGGACACAAGCCTCCGTTGGGGGTGATTTCCTTCTTCTTCTTCTTCTCAACATTGGTTAACATTTTTCTTCTAGATTAAAGGTGAAATTGATGGGAACTAGACTGTCTGCAAGCTGGAAAAGCAATCACTTAAATAATGACATTCAAATAGATCATTCAGTATCATGTAAATGTCAAGCGTGAGGTCATTTTTCAAAACAACACCTTTGTTCAACTGCGTCAAATGCATAGACACACGGTGACCAGCCTTGGTGGACAGAGCCCCTCCTTCTTTCTTGCTGTTGGTCCCTTGAGCAGCAGTACCCCTCATTCAGACATACTCTGCTCTGTGGTGTGTGTGCGTGTGAGAGTGAGCAAGAGAGAGAGAGGGAGATGTGGGGGGCAGACAGACAGAGATGGCAGGGGTGGAGTCAGCCCAAGAAAAAGTGCCTTCACCTCTTCTTCCTCTCAAAATGATACCATTAATTTCTTCAGTTTGAGAAAATCAAACTTTTGTTATGATTAAGAAAAAACAAAAAGTGAGCCTCAAACACAAAGCAACTTCCATTCCTGCTCTCAGAATTTGGTCTTTAGGTCTTTAAGCACCCTCTTCTCTTTTCCTCTTTCCACCAGAATCACGCTGTCTGGTTTCCTACCTTATGAAATATTATCGATCAGCTTGAAATGAAAGTGGGTTGCAAATTAATGTCTGCAACATTGTCTCCCATCAGATGGTTGGGGCTGGAAAGCCACAGCTTTTAGGATGTTAAATATTTATAGTTATCATTTCAACCAAAATATGAACTTGCACAAAGAAGAATATGATGCAGGTTACTTTGAAAAAGTTTGCCTCATTTTCATGTCATTGGAGAAGCTTCAGAAAAATAGGGCCCGTATGGATGTACACCTTGAATGTAAGCTTTAAAACACTCCCAGAACAAAACTGCAGCAAATGACGGAAAAGAACCAGCCCATCTCCCAGAGGAGTGTTTGCCACATCCCTGAGAAATGAGTGGCTCATTTAGATTATCCAATTTTCCACTCTTAAATCTGGTGGACTTCAGCAGGCTCTCAACCCTACTCCCCAATCATGGGGATAAAAATTGTTCATCAAATATTATTCTAAAATTCATTGGTATGGCTCATTATTACAGACAGCAATTGCTTTAGTTTTGTTATCATTATTGCTGGCATTTTAAATGCCTGAAGGCTAAATATCTGAGATTCATTGTTAACTATATATCTCTCAGCAACGACAGACTTGTGGCAGCTTGAAGATATTTTTGAACAAGGAATAATAGTACAGTAGAGAATGAAACTGAATCTCCTTTAGAATTCATGATCACAAGGAAGTGGTATTGAATTTACCTCCCAAGCCTTGGAAAAGAGCACAAGATAACATTCTGTTTTCTTAGGAATCAAAATCAAATTTACAATGTAGTTTATCTAAAAGGTGAGCAGGTGACTTTAGGATATCTGCTAAGGGACAACATATCAAGGATGTCCCTGAGACTTCACCTGGGTTCCAGGAGGAGTGGCACCATAAATACTCACTCCACCAAGATGGTTTCTGCCAGAAAGCACCTTCAAAACCTCTGAGTCCAAGGTTAAATAATTACTTATTTCCACAATTTAATCTTAAAAAAAAAAGATTTATGTTAGCTAAGATACAAATTTTATCATGAAATTAAATAACTCTTATATAAGTTTCAAAATAAGGGAAAATAAGATCAAGGAAGCAAGATGGATTAAAGACGTAGTTTTAGTCCCTAAATGTCTGCCATTAGGAATTCAAGGTTGGACTACAGGCGGGTCATAAAGTTGGCTCTGAGCTTCCTAGCAGTCACTATAAAGAGAGAAACATGAAAGGTCATGAGATGTAGAGTTTGTAAAGTAAAAATAAGCCAGTTGTTCAGAGAAGCAACATAGCCATTCCTGATGCCAAGACAATAAAATAGCTCTCCTGAGCATCCCTGGGAATAATAAATAACATCTTCTGCAGCATCTTTGATCAGGGCAATGAGTTTCATAGTCTGTGTCTTATGAGATGATGAGACCAAGTTTTTGGTCAAGAACACACATGTGACTGGGCTTCCTAAGAAACTTTCAAATTCTATTTGTATGTTTGGGTAGTTGAATCAGACCTAGTCCTTCTGAGCATATTAGCCCATACACATTTACTCTTCCACAAAGCACACGTGCAGTTGAACAGATAGAACTTGACTGAGTTCTCCAATGACAATACTTTGAATGTCAGGAATTTCTGTAGTATGGACACACACTGCCTTTCAAAGTATATCCTCTGCAGGAAAGGGTGTGAAGCCCTCACCAAGAAGGCCATGTTTTCTGTGGAGACCCCGGTACCCCATTATTAATGGTTACCTTAATAAGGTAACATTGCCTGACTCTTATTATGATAAAATTATTTTGTCATCAGCCGTACCTCTAAGGTATTTTCCTTTTCCCATCATCAAATGAAAGGGCTTTTCTAAGAATAAATGTGATCATTGAAATGCACCTATTATTTGTCTGCCAGCACTTTCCTTCCCTCTTGGATATCAGGCTACCCCTTTGGGGAAGTTGTTCCTTTTTCTTTGTCCAATCATCCATTTGTGGTTGGGGTCTAAAAGTATAGCACTCTAGTCTCTTGCTACAATTGAGTGGTCTAGGGGTCACATATGATCCAAAGTGGGCCAATCAGATTTCTTTCTAGGGCTTTTCAAACTGGAGCTAGAGAAAGCATTTCAGGCCCTCCTTGGTGGTGAAGTTGTTCTATACAGTCCTGGGAGCCGTCAACAGCTGCATTCCCAGCTGGGTGAAGGCAGCCAGTCTGCAGAGGAGGAGGTGAAGTCAACACAGAGGGAGGCAGAGACAAAGGACACAAAAGTAGACCTGGCAGCATCATGTCCCCAGGTTTCAGGGTATCTCTTAGACCTTTTATAATCCTCCTATTGCCAATTGAAGTTGAGTTTCTCTCACTTGCAAAGAGAAGACTTTTTGCAAAGGGAAGACTTGTAAATGCTTCTACCGTTTCTCAAAACTCTTTCACCAAAAGATCCCCAGGTTTGTGTAAACTCAAATAAGCAGACTAACCTGAGGCTCCCAGGAATATTTCATATACATTCCCCAAGGGGGCCTGCTTGGTTAGGTGATAGTCTGTGTTCACACAGCTTATTCTCAAGGAGTGCACAAATAATTAAATGAAGATCAGGGGCAGATTACAGGCTTGTGAACATCAGCTTGGGCCCCACACTCTCCCACTGCCAGCCCCGGACTGTCTAGCACAGCTTTACTGTGTCACACAACAGAATCACAGGGCTCCCTGACCTTGGAATATTTCTAGCAAGTGCTTAATCAGGGCTGTTTGGCAGCCCATATGATTTAGAGACAGTTATATCTGAACCAGCCGTCAAACTAATGTTTTCATAGTCATTGTAAATTGGGACAGTCTCCCCTTAAGAATGGTATCTCTCCAACTTTGAGCTACAAAGTAAAAAAATGGGAGACCAGATTTTTGTGTTACACAATATGAGTTGTTTTGAATATGGAAATTCATGCTTCAGGAACCTAAACTGGAATCCTAGCAAACACATTTTAACTTGTGTAAATAGGGGTTAGTAACTATGAGCTGGATTTTTTTTTAAGAGACAAAATCTCACTGTTACCCAAACTAGTCTTGAACTCCTGGCCTCAAGGAATCCTCCTGCCTCAGCCTCTCAAAATGCTAGAATTACAGGCATGAGTCACCATGCCTAGTTAGGGAAAGCAGGAGTTTTGTCAAAATCTACTACATTTAATTGATTCTAAAATGCTATATAGAATGTGACTGACAGTGGATGGGGTATTGTAACTGGCAGGATTTTTTCCATCTCAGTGATACACAAAATGATAAAATATCCTATAAGCAATGGCATGTTTTCTTTGATTGCATTAAACAAGAAAGGCATATTTTAGTTATTGTGGTTTTTTCAAGGATGTGTCACAGTTACTTCCTTTGCTGTCACCGAAACTTTGTGTTGTAGGACTACTTTGGGGAGGCTCAGGTGTGGGCCTAAAGTGCCCCAGCAGTTATTGGCAGAGCCCAGCTTAGAACTTGGTGTTCTAGAATTCCATACGGCATTCTGCACTTTGTATCAGACTCCCAGCAGTTCCAGATCAGAGGCACACACAACCAGAACTCCCCATCCAACCCCAAACATATTTGCTTTCACCATTTCCAGGCATTCCCAATAAAATTGGTGTTAAGGGAAGAGAGAGAAGGAATAATTGACAAAATAAAGGAACCATTCTCCGTACCCCAGAAATACTGCATATTTGGTAACAGTGTGGGGCATGTATACATCCCCATCAGGTTCAAACCTCACTGTCCTCTTTCAGAGTCCTTTGTTGAACCCCAGGACAAGAAGTGAGATCGGTAAATCTCAGCCTATGGTGCACATAGCTACTTGCTCCACTCTCTTTCTTATTGACTCTGTATGCTTCATGCAGAACAGTCCAGAAAGCCACTACCAATCCCACACAGCCCGTGAGATGAAATATTTTTGCATGAAACACTTCAGCATAGTCTGATCCCTCAACCCTTTATAATCTGGATGCAACCTCCACTTCCCACTTCATTGCCTGCCATTTCCTTATCCCATGCCATAGTCAAATGGAACTACCAACTGTCTCCAGGTATATGCCTCATTTTCAGTCACCCTGTCCAAAAAACTCCTCCTCTTTTGCATGTTCACTTGTGCATTCACAGCCCCACTAAACACACATTTTCTCCATCAGAAGTAAGCTGTTTGGGCTCTAAACTCCCATAGCACTCTCTCTGTTGTATTTATTTCGCATCAGATGTGAATTTGTCCCACAATACTAGGCTGCAAATAACATTCTGCTTCAATCTTCTTTCCCCCAAACAAAACTCTACTAATGACCACTAAGGGATGCATCTCTGGACAGATAGGCCTTGGAAGAGGTGGCACTGGTACAACGGTTTGGGGCAAGGAGTCCGGCAGCCAGCGCGACAAGCCTCAAATTCCACCTTGGCTACTTACCACCCATAAGACCCTGAGCAAGGGATCTGACTTATTTCTTATTGATGGTATTTTAAGTGGCAGGATCATCATCTCAATATCATCATCTATGAAAAAGGGAATGATAATGGGACCTGTGTGAGAGATTCACCAAAATAATCTACAAAAGGGACTTAGCACAGTGCCTGGCATATAGTAAAGTTCCACAGATGACATTTATTATTAGTATTATTGTATTTTCCTTTAGCTCTATGTTCGGTCCCATGAGACTGTTAGGACTTAAATTATACCAAGGAAATAAGAAGTGGTCCATTTCCTTCATTTTTGGTGGTGGTCATTGTGGTCCCTCTACTATAGGGTGCCACAGGGGAGCAGGAGCCCTCTGCCACGGGCTGGGCTCTGCTACAGGGGACATATTCCAGAAGTGCATCCCACAGGACTCAGTGTAGCCACAGCCCACTCCCCACCCTGAGCTCCTGGAGCACAGGAGCCTAATCCACAACCCAGAAACACAGGGGCTGCCCTTTTAGAAGTCTTACCACCTGGCCCAGGAAGGAAAGCAAGGGAGGAAGGCAGAGTTTCTGACCCTTAGACCATCAACCCTACTTCCTCCCCTCTTGCCACCTCCCACACTTCCTGCCCAAGCTCTAGCCATGCTTTCCCCTCCAGGGCAAGCCCCACTTAAGTCCCTGATGGTCCTATGTGGGGATCACACCCTAGTTAAAAGCCTTAGGGGTTGATGGGAGAAATTAGGTTCTCATCCTTTTGAGCCTCCTACAATAGCAAACATGAATATCTTGTTCGGTTATGCCGACACATGGGTGTGCCAGTTGGGATTAGTGTGCTTCTCTCTGCTACTAGATAGTAAGCTCCCTGCGGGCCATATCAGTGTCAGATTCACCCCAGCTCTGCCTCTGTCTTGTGCACAGAGTCCTTATTCTGAGAATTTGCAGGAGAAAATATCTGGGGGTACTAGACATTCTATTTCCCCTTTCCCTGTGGCCTCTCCCCATCCCAAGCCACAGGGGACAAAATGCTGCCATTGCTTGCTGCCAGTGACTACAGGCAAACTGGTTCCCTGGTCCTCCAGACCAATCTTAAAACCAAGGAACATCGCCTGCCATCAGTCCCCCGCCCCTTCCTCACCTCAACTTAATGAACAAATAAGGAAAGAAAATTAAAGCAAAAAAAATTAAACAGCTTTAGCTAAGATCAATAGAATTCCATAAAGCTCTGGGCTGTGGTATTGAGTGAGCGCAGAGTAATCCCCTGCATATTGCATGTTAAGTTAACTTGTGAGAGAAATATGCTCTTTCTCAGCCTCGCACCTTCTCCTCCACGGTGAAGGAGGAAGCAGGGAACACAAATTAAAATAATGTTGATTTAGTTTTTAAAGGGAGTACCCAGGAGCATTTTCTGCATGGCCAACTGAAAACTCCAGCCCAGGCTGCAGAACGCCTCACTCTGCACAATACAAAGAGAATATTTGATCCCCAGAGCTCAGCCTGCTGGTGGATTTTTATTTTGTTTTTGGTTTTTGTTTCTTTTATGCCTTCCTTTGGATCTCAAACTTTTAAATGCCAACTGGAAAATTCCTTTTTCAGCAAAAGGTCCTTGCTCCACTCCAGTGTGATTGTAGGGAATCATGAGTCCTAACACATAGCAGTGTGTGATCAGGGCACACCACGCCAGGGAAGCAGGTGGGGAAGAACAGGCATGATGTGGGTCCCTGTGTCTTGTCATTGGCTTGGCTTCTCCTAGGTGAGGGAGAACTCAGGGAACCAGGTCATCGGGTTTGCTCCTGGCAATTTAGCCACCTCTTCAGGTCCTGCAGACACTCGCCTAAATTCCAACCAGGGAGCAAGCATCAGAAACCATTCATGCCCACTCGATCAGTCCTTCTGAAAGACAGGCAGCCAAGAGGCAGCTGAGCCTGGTGCCAGGCAACCAGAGCTTGAAGCAGGGGTGGTGGATTCAAGCAGACCTGTGGCCAAATTCCAGCTCCATCATTTACAAGCTGCACAACTTTAACCAAGTTAGTTAACGTTTTAAGTCTCATCTTTAAAACAGGAATCATAATACCTCTCTTGCAGAACAGCACTGGGGATTAAATGAGATGTATCATGTGAAAAAAAAATACCTGGCCTAGAGTAAATGCTCAGTAAATGTTGGCTTCCTTCTAAAGGGTTGACCCTGTGCACCTGGAAATGGGCAATGGCACAGGGACTACACACCGAATTCTGAATTCATTTCCAAATCTCCAGCACTGAACACATTAAACAAGAAAAGCTGAGTGATGAATTAATGAATGGCCAGAACCATAGAGCTAATCCTTCATTGCTATCTTGCAAATAGTTTTCTCACATTATAAAATGAATTCATGCTTGATGTAGAGTTCTTAAGAAGTATAGATAATCAAAGAGAAGGAAATACAAATCATCCAGAATCTTGGCAACAAGAAACAGCTGCCATTATGGTTTCGGTATATAGCCTTCTGGGTATTTGTCAACATGTCTACAGAGATATAAATATTTGTTAAAGCAAAATGGAACCATTCTGAAACACTTTTTACATCACCTGTTTTGCTTATTTAACAATGGACCAGAAACATCTCTCCATGCCATTCAATTTCCTTCTATATGAGGTTTTAAGCGCTGAAAATATGACATTGATTCAATATACAGTAATTTATGTAAAAGAACTCCTTCTTGGATATCCAGGCTATTTTCAATGTGTTCCTTTTATGACTGACTCTATAGACAACTATCTATAGATGAACACTTTAGACTTCTATCTTTGTAAATGGGTCTGAATACACCCTAAAAACAAACCTCTACAAATGGAATTGCTTGGTCCAAGACTCTGGAAAAATTTAAGGCCCACCAGAAAGGGAGATGAAAATAATGACATTGTGCAAACAAACCTCACACACAATGCTCACAGGTACCCGACCACTCTTCCAGAATAAACAGAGCCCCAGTCCCAGCCCAGGCAGGATGTTCAGAACTAGGGATGACCCTAGGAGCGGCCAGGACTGGCCACCCCACTAGGGAAGGGGATGTGGTGAATAACAGGGCCAGAATTAGGCCAGGTGCCCTCACCTATGGCTATTTGACCCCAGGCAAGAATTTTAATGACAGTGAGGCTCTGAGAACTCTGTAAAAATAAGGATAATGGTATTTTTCCATCTGCTTTGAGGCAGTGGGGGAGTTGTAAGGAGCTAATGAAAGGATATCTGTGAAAATGCTTTTCAAACAGCAAATGAAATTGGGGAGGAGCTGCTCTGGGGGCAGCTCAGGGAAACTGAGCAGTTTTCCCAAACCTCCAGAGACAATCTTCTCAGTGTGTGGCTTTGGGCTTTTGTTTGAAATGATGTGAATTCCCAGAACATCAGACACACCCACGGTCAAATGTAAGTAAAAAACACACCCAAGCCAAGGGTGCTGGGAATCCTGGCCCCTCTCAATTCAGGGTTATTCATGCTGGGTCTGCCCGCCTTCCTTCCTTGCTTCTTTCCTCCCTTCCTTCCACCCATGCAATCAGCTGCCCTGCAGAATGTAAATTACAAACATCTCCCAAAGCAACTACCTGGAACCCTCACCCATTCCACTCAATGGCTTCTGATGGAGAGAGAGAGAGAAAAAAGCAAACACACACAGGAATCCTTGCTAATTTATTCAAGTATTTTAGGACACTGGAGATATTTCCTGATAGCAAACAACTTTGCTCTTGGAGACCTTCAACAAAGATGGTTCAGGCTGCAGTTTCCTTCCTGCAGCCTAAGCTTCAGTCTGGCACAGTGTTTGCTACCATAGCTCCTCCAGGGCAGATTCTTGTGGTAGGGATGGTGGGAAGTGGGTCAGAAGTACCCAAGATCAACCAGTACAACTGTTCTCTCCTGGTCTGTCAGAGCAATAAGGCTCTGGAGTTTAATGTGCTTGGCTCTTCAGGAGTGTCCAGGGGAAAGGATACAGTCATGGCTTCTTAATTTCTGTTCCTGGTTGGGCCAGTAAAGTCCCTTCCTCATCCCTCTTTTCTGCTTATCACTAGAGACAGAAACTAAAAACCATGGCTTCAGGCTGCTAAAAAGCCTAAAACAAAACAGAACCACCACCACCACCAAATAAGGCAGGTTGGACAAGCTTGCAAAGAATCCTAATTTGCCAACCCAGAGGTGGTTTCAGCTGCAGTGAGGGCACAGGGGAGCTGCTGATTGAGAAAATGCACTCATCTGCAAGAACACTTCCTGTATGTGGGGACAGGGAGAAGCTGTTGGGGGTGCAAAGCTGTGAGAGGCAGCGTCCACCCCAAGGAGTGTTTAAGAGTTTGTACCTTGTGGTCAGAAAAGGCTGGGCCTGAACTCCAGCTTTGCCACTGCTGTATGCTGCACCTTGGATAAGATCATTGACTTTGTTAAGCCTACATAAAATGGGAATAGAGCAATTTACCTCTAAGAGCTTGATATGGTTTGGCTCTGTGTCCCCACCAAAATCTCATCTTGCAGCTACCATAACTCCTATCTGTTGTGGGAGGGAGATAATTGAATCAGGGGGGCAAGTCTTTCCTGTGCTGGTCTCATGATAGTGTATATGTCTCCTGAGATTTGATGGTTTTAAAAATAGGAGCTTCCCTGCACACGCTCTCTCTCTCTCTCTCTCTCTCTCTCTCATCTGCCACCACGTGAGACGTGCCTTTCACCTTCCACCATGATTTGAGGCCTCCCTAGCCATGTGAAACTATAAGTGCATTAAACCTCTTTCTTTTGTAAATTGCCCAGTCTCACATATGTCTTTATCATCAGTGTGAAAACAGACTAATACAGAGCTGTTGTGAAGATAAAATGAGATGATGTCAATATAAATGAATATATTGCTGTGACAGATATTATTCTCAACCATAAGCTTTCAGCCCACTCACCTTGCACCCCAACTCCTCCAGCAGTGCTATCTTGGCTGAGCTCAGAGCATTATCAGTCACTTTTTAGACATTAGAAAAGTTTGATTCTCAGAAATCAATAAAGTTCAGATTCTCCTAACACTAAAACTTCAATTTCTCATCCAATTCAAAGGCTCTCTCTTTCCCCAGCTCAGGCCTACACCAGGCTCAGTAACCTGCAGTTGGGAAGGGGGGGCTTTTCCTTACTCTCAGTCCCTCCTCCACTTCCTCTGGCCTCTCCAGGACTGCAGCAGAAGGAAGGAGGAAAGGTAAAGGGTGGTCTTAGACAGTTCAGACTGCTATAACAAAACACCATAAACTGGTGTCTTATAAACAACAGAGAATTTATTTCTCACAGTCCTGGAGGCGGGGAAGTCCAAGATCAAGTCACTGGCAGATTTGGTGTGTGGTAAGGGCCTCTTCCTGGTTCACAGAGAGCTATATTCTCACCGTAACCTCACATGGCAGAAGTGGTAAGGGAGCTCTCAAGGCCTCTTTAAAAAGCGCACTAATCTCATTTATACAGGTTCTGCCCTCATGACTTAATTATCCCTCAAAGTCCCCATCTCCTGATACCGTAGCACTAGGCATTAGGTTTCAACATATGAATTTAGGGGACACAAATATTTAGTTTATAGCAAGGGCTAAAATGGTCAGTTGACTTAGCTGCACTGTGAAGATCTGCATGAGGCCCTGTGTGTGGCAGATGGCCAAACCCTGACTGTCACCCACAGGCACTTCAGTGCCTTCCTCTACCTCCATGGAAGCACCTCCTCCCCAATCCCCCCTCTACCCATGTGGCTGAGATTGCCCTTGGAAAGGCCATCCTCTTGGGCATAGCCCTATCATGAGGCCTCTACTCTTAAGACTGCCCATCCATAGTGTCCACTTAGCTAGTGGGAAACTCAGCATCCTCACCCCTCCAATCCTGGCAGTGTGTGACATGTCCACCTCAGCCTTTCTCCTCATTCTGCTAACCTTCTCCTTTGGACTTTTGCAGTTTCAGTACCTCCATGTGCCAGAGGATGCGGATTAATTTTGCCCAGAATTCTCTCACCATGTCTACTCCCACAGCAGCTATGGAAGTGTCTAGGTGTTTCTTCAGTTCCACGATCATTCAGCTAGAGGGTGAGGTGGAGTGATGAGTGAAATATCAGTCCCCTTCGGGCTAATCACCCCAAACTTGAGTTTTTCTGCTAGGAAATGTATGTCCCTCCACCAGGTAGCCCATTCTTTTCAAAGAGATCTTTACTCACTCTGACAGTACTGAGGATGACAGTGCTGACACTTATAGGCCCTCACTATGAGCTAAATACTGTTCTAAGAATTCTAGATGTAGAACTGCCTGGTCCATATATAACAACTCATTTAATCCTCACAGCATCCCTATGAGGTAGATGCTATCGTCACCCCACTTCATAGGTAAGTAAATGAAAGTACAGAGCTAAGTAATTTAGCCAAGATCTTGCAGCTAGTAGTAGCAGAGAGGAAACTTGAACTCAGACTCTCTGGGCTTTAGCTTTTGGACCCTAATCACAAATTCCTATTTCCTCTCTGTCTTTCTCTTAAGTAGAAGTGAAGAATGGACTAAAGCATCTGAAAATATGTTAGTTATTTTTTGGCATGTGCCGCAACTGTGTCTAGTACCCATCTTCAGAATGCAGGAGTATTTGTCGCTCTGTTCTCAGCTTTCAGTCAACCAAAATTCCATAGACAATAGTCAAAGTTCCATTTAATATATTGTTACTTATATAAATCTCTTAGAACTTTGTCAACCATTCATCAACAATAAATGGAAGCTTCAAAGCTAGGGAGCTCATGGCTTGAAAGGGAGAAAAATAGTCAGGAAATAGAGCATCGTAATACAGTATAGATGCTGTAGTATATAATTTTGTGTCATGAATTCCACAAATATTTATTAGAAACCTATTATGGGCTGTTAGGGGCTGAGGATATAATGATCAAATTGGATGAGGTTCCCATCCTCTGGAAAGTCCCTGCAATTGAAAGGAAAAATATTCTCTAGAAAGAAGGAATTTCGGTTATCTATTACTACCTAAACTATCTCAAATTTAGAGGCTTAAGATGACAACCACCATTTATTGGCTCATAATTCTACAACTTGGACAAGGCTCAGAGGGGCCCTCCTAAGGTCTCTTAGGTGGCTGCAATCCCCTGAGAACTCAGCCAAGGAATATCCATGAAGGCATCACTGACATGTGTGGCAACTGGTGCCAGCTGAGAGCTGGTATGCGTAGATTTTCCTCCAAGTGGCTTCTCTTCCTCCACTAGTCTCCACTGGCCTCCTTATCAAATGGCAGCTGATTCCCAAGAAGGAGGTCCCACTGTGCAAGTACTTATCAAGTCTCTACATTCTAATGTCTCACTGGCCAAGCAAGTCCCATGGCTGAGCCCAGAGTCCATATGGGAGGGGATCACACCAAGAGAATCATGGTCTACTGGGCACCACTGATGGACAGTCTACCACAAGAAGCTTCACAGGATGTCTGACCCACTGGCTGCCTCTCCCAGGGCACTGGGTCAGCTATGTTCCTAGCATCCATCCTCCCTCCAAAAGCTCCACCCCAGCAGGTGGTTCTGGGAGGCAGGGCTCAAGTCAGAAGGGCAAGGGATAGGACGCGCTTTGTTCAAGTCAGAAATTTACATTCTGTGTCATCACCTATGTGGCATCAATTTCAAGAGGCACCAAGCAGGTCCCCCATCTCAAAAAATAACCCCACTCTCTGCCACCTCACCATTATTTCATTCTTTGCAGGGGGAACATTTAGGTTTGACTTCAGTAGAGACATCCTTAGTTAATATGGATTACAGCCCCACTGTAAGTGATCTTGTTTGTAATATACAATTATAGCAGAGTGTTCACAAAGTCTTGCTGGCCCAGAGGAGACCTTGAGGGCAGTTCACCAGAAGTTAGTCAAATGGTTCAGAGCAAAGTCTCAGGGAATGGGAACGCATCCTCTCTGTAGGTTACTAAGAACATTCTGGCTGCTGTGAAGGGAAATCCTCAGTAGAGTGCAAAAGAGCTAGCAGAACCCTAGGAGTGCTGCCTTGGACCTGGGGTGGTCACGTACTTTTAATTCAAAATTTCTCTTCAGCCTTTTGTCAATTATTTCTTTCTTTCCCCAAAGGGGCTTAGCTTTTGGAACTCAACAGCTAGGAAGAAGTTCCCCTTTTCTCTGTTTCTCCTATCACATTGTTTCCCCAAGACCATGAATACAGAATGATTAGCCTAATTGAAGGGGACAAAGAGCCAAAGAAATTATAATGATTAGGGGGCGGGGCTCTGTGGACATTTCCAAAAATTCTTATCCCATCACATAAGTATGCATAACCTAATCAAACAGTGAAACTTACATTAGTCTCATCCCACTGAGTGGGTTCCACCACCATTAACAAGCCCTTGTATTGTCTTTGTAAATTTGAGAAACTCTCCAGGTATTTTTATAGACAGAGTGGGCTGAGCAGGAGCTACCTGACTCTGGTAGTCAAGATTCTGGCATCCAGAATGGGAAAATGAGGTAAGTAACTCCCCTTACAAACAGACTTGCTCCACTGGCAACTGCAGCTTTTGCAGAATGATAGGAAATGACATGGTCACAATTGTATTTGGGTAAGATTCATCTGGCAGCAACATACAGGCTGATTTAGAGGTGGGAGAACTAATAATAATAATACCCAGGAACTGTAATAGCATCGCGGGGGACTCTGTACTAGGCACTGGATGTGGTCACTCCCACCTCATCCTCACATAACTGTGAGCTAGGGTGGTATTTTCCATGTCGCGCAGATAATAAAATTAAAGTCAAAGATATCCAGACACTTGCCCAAGGGCTAAACTGCAAATAAGAAGCAGAGTCAAGATGACATTCAGATTCAGCTGGCTTTGAAGCCCCTGCTTGTATCTGTTCAGAAGCTATGACAATCGCAGGGCCAAGACATGATCAAGGCCAGAACTAAGGTGCGGAGGCAAATACAGTAAAGAAAACAGCAGACAGAAAGCTGTGTGTCAGGGGAGGACTTGACGGGACCCAGTGCAGACCCGAAGCTGCAGCAGACTGAGAGAGACATTCTCAGTCCTTCCTGCCTGTGCCTGCAGCAGGCATTGAACTGGATTGGCTTTTGAGCCCAACAAGGAACAAAGATGGAAGGCTTTATTGTTGTGTTT
Source organism: Pan troglodytes (assembly GCF_028858775.2). Lineage (NCBI taxonomy): Eukaryota > Metazoa > Chordata > Mammalia > Primates > Hominidae > Pan > Pan troglodytes. Next base: position 99,541,678 of record NC_072409.2, on the reverse strand, counting down.
TGCTTCAGAAAACTGGTAATTCTCACACATTTCATAAGCCAGGAGCAGAGTAATTATCCACTTATTTAAAGCCATCTCCTCATTTGTGTATTTATTCATTCAGGAAGCTGGTGGGGTGGGGCTGGGGAGGGTGGCAGAAACAGGAAACAAAATCCTGGAAACATCATTAATTATTATTTCCTAGAGATAGCAGTGCCGTACTATTACCTGCTCATCACTCAAGGCCAGGCCCAACTCGTCCACCTTTTTTGGCTTCTGCTGCTTAGCATAGTGCCCTACACACAGTAGACATTCAACAGGTGCTTTGAGATAATGAGGCTGACGGTGTCACCCAGGAGACATCCCACTGCTGGGGTCCAGGCCCTGTCCCAAGTCTGGCTTGTGGGTCCTTAAGCAAGTCACTTAAAGTCTTGATGCCTCTGTGTATTCATTTGAAGGACAGGAATAATGATGGGACTTATCTCTCTGGGTTGTTAGTAAGATGATTGAGTTATGATAATGGAAGACTTAAAGCAGTGCATTCCAAAAAGATTAGCTGATATTAGTAGCAGTAGTATTGAATGCTTGGGTCCCATTAGGATCTGCTACCTTGTCTCAGCCACAGGCCCCCAGGGCTGGTGACGGGGATGCCTGGGTTATTAGATACAGGGCATTCATTGCCAAGCAGAAGCCTGAGCCCACTGTTCTGAGTAATTACGCTCGAAGTTCTCGGAACCTGCTTGTTTCCGTCCTTTTAGTATCGCCTCCTGTGCTACTGCTTGGCTCTGCGCCTAGACCGAGTCTGTGTTGGTTTCTGGAGTCTGCCACTTGTGGAAATGTCTATTTTAGCAGGGTGTCTCCTCTTGGCCTGGGAGGCCCTTGCTGAGCCCTGCTTTGTCCCCCTCAGGCATGTGGAGAAGCTGCTTTGGCTAACCCCTCCTGCCTACCAGGCCACAGATGCCTCAGGAAAGTACTGACTCTCCAGGCAGGAAGAAAGGAAACAGTTTTGTAGCTCTGACATTTTGGGGAAGCGGGTTCCTGGAAGCACCCTCACTTGTATCCCCAGTGGTCCCCTTCCCCTGAAGCTTCTAATGCAAACTTCATCTTTCTTCCCCAAGTTGACACACTTTTCTAACTTCCTGGACTCAACAGGGGATGAGCTTTCTTCCAAGCCCCTCTCCCCTACTAGTTTTCCCATCTCCCTCCCCACCTGACTCTGTGGGGAAGAAGAACTTTTGGTTTCTTGGTCTGACTGCTGGCCCCTCAGCTTTCCTCCATGCCTCTCCTTTTGAATTTTCTGCCAAAAACTGACTTGACCTCCTACTTTTGAGAAAGCCATAGTCACATGGTACAAGAAGTTTTATCCTCCAGCCTCTTGACCTCTGCCTACCAAATCCCTCCTGCCTGTCCTCCACTGGCCACCCTCACAGCTTTCCCCACAGTGCAGACGCTTCCTTCCTCTTCCTTCCTTCTTTCCTAACGTAACCACCCAGTGGTTCACCTTGTCCACAGCCTAGACAGAGCCGATTTAGCAAGACAGGGCAATGGCAATAGAGAAAGAGTAATTCTCACAGAGCTGGCTGTACAGGAGACTGGAGTTTTATTATTACTCAGTCTTGAAGAAAACTCTGGGATTGGGGGTTTTAAGGACAATTTGGTGGGTGGGGGCCAGTGAGTCCAGAGTGTTGATTGGGTCCGAGATGAAATCATAGGGAGTCAAAGCTGTCCTCTTGCACTTGAGCCAGTTCCTGGGTAGGGGCCATATGACTAGATGAGCCAGTTTATCCATCTGGGTGGTGCCAGCTGGTCCATCAAGTGCAGGGTCTGCTAAATATCTTAGGCACTGGTATCAGGTTTTATAATAATGATGTTATTCCCCAAGAGCAATTTGGGGAGGGTCAGAATCTTGTAGCCTCCAGCTGCATGACTCCTAAACCATAATTTCTAATCTTGCGGCCAATTTGTTAGTCCTGCAAAGGCAGGCTAGTCCCTAGGCAGGAACGTTTGTTTTGGGAAAGGGTTGTTATGGTCTTTGTTTCAAAGTTAAACTATACAATAAGTTTCTCCCAAAGTTAGTTGGATTACAACGCCCAGGAATGAACAACGGCAGCTTGGAGGTTCAAAGCAAGATGGAGTTGATTAGGTCAGATCTCTTTCATTGTCATCGTTTTCTTAGTTATAATTTTGCAAGAGTGATTTCACTAGCTCTTGAGAGAATTTTCTCCTGGGCTCTTCTTGGCCCACTGTCAGTCTTCCCTCTCTCCTGCTCCTCTGTTCACTTCCATTTGAAGCAAACGTGCAGCATTCACACCCGGTTTGAAGAGTTTCGCCTTGACCCCATTGACCTATTTGGCCTGCATCCTATCACATTATTTCCTTTTCAGTTCCAAGCCTTTGGATCTAGAAGTGGGTATCTCTTGCCTCTCCCTCCTTCTCTCCCATTCTCTCCCTAAACGCTTCTCTCCAATTGCTTTTTCACCTCATGGCTCTATTGAAGATGCTCTCCCAGACGTCTTCAGAAAAGCATGAGCCTCCAAACCAAATGACCATTTCTTAATCTTTAACCTTCCAGACCTTTCAGAAGCAGGTGCCCCAGTGAACACATGCTCCTCCCCACAAACCTCTCCTCTCTGGGCTTGCCTGGTGTCTCCCTTCCCCAGCCCTCTGACCTTACCAACTGCTTTCTGTCTATATTCTTCTTGAGCTTATTCCAAGGCCAGGATCCTTTTCTTCAGGGATCACAAGTCAAAACTCAATGATCTTCTCTAGGCCAGTGACTCTCCAATCTGGAGCTGCTTCCAGCACACTTCTACTTTGCATCTGATAACCAGATCAAACCAACAAGTTTCAAACTCAATGACTTGGCACCAGCCCAGTTGGCTTTCTCTCCTAACATCTGCATTTCTCTCAGGGGTCCATGGTTTTTTAGTAACTTCAACTTGCAATGCAGATTCACCAATGTCCCATGCCCCCTCTTTGATTTCCAGGTCCTCAAGATTTATAGACTCATCTAAGGATTTCTTTCGCTTTCCCTCTATCCTCGCAGCCACCCATCTAAGGCTTCCATATTTATTCCTGGAGGATAACAAACTGACTTCTTTTCTCTCTAGACTGTCTCCAAATGTGCCCCATTTAGATACAAATTCTGCCTTTGGTAACTATGGGATTATTTCAAGCATTTAGGTCTCATCTCCTCAAGATTATAAACACTCGGAGGACAGGGACAGAATGACCTTCCTTCAGCCATCCCAGCACAGTGTCACGTCCACCATAGACACACAAGTACTTTGGAAATACCCACATAATGAATTGGCATTAGCTGGGGCCTAAGACATGTCCTCTATAGTGATTGTTTCCTGGACAGTGATCATGACTGGTCTGCCTCATCCACGCCAATCACTCTCTCCTTATCCCTGGCAGCAACGGTTCTACCCCTTCCAGTCAACTTCCCAACTCTGACCACTACCCAATGACCTTTGCTTAGTCTCTGTACTCCCCAATTTCTCTTAGCACCAATGTCAGGTGGGTGGTACAGACCTTGGTGGGCTTGAGGGAGTGTGCACTACTTAGCACTACATCTTGCCACTTGGTCTAAACATCTTTCAGTGTAGTCTGTGGTCCTTTATTTAGATGCAGAATTTTTTTTTTTTTTTTTTTTTTTTTTTGAGACAGAGTTTCACTCTTGTTGTCCAGGCTGGAGTCCAATGGCACAATCTCGGCTCACCACAATCTCCGCCTCCTGGGTTCAAGCGATTCTCCTGCCTCAGCCTCCCAAGGAGCTGGGATTACAGACATGCACCACCACGCCCAGCTAATTTTGTATTTTTAGCAGAGACGGGGTTTCTCCATGTTGGTCAGGCTGGTCTTGAACTCCCGACCTGAGGTGATCCATCCACCTTGGCCTCCCAAAGTGCTGGAATTACAAGTGTGAACCACTGCCCTTAGCGGAGATACAGAAACTTTCTAAAGGCAGGGACTACACTGATTTTGCCAGCCCTGAATGGCGAGGTGTATGTGTTAAGCCTGGTGAGCATATGCAGGGCCCACAAGCCAACACTGGTGCTGAGTATTCCCTAGGCAATCCAAAGTTCTCTACTCAAAATACCAATATTTTACATTTTTCTGAATGTGTCTTTTTTTAAACAGGAAAAAAAAATCACTTTCATAAGAAAAAAGTCAAAGTTGGAAAGTTCTTAGTTTTGCTACCATTAGCTAAAAAAAGACTGATTAAAGACAAATGCGCCCATGAGTCAACTGGGAGGTGATTAAGCAGTCACGCTCCATGCCCTTAGGGAGGTCATTACCTTGAAGAATGCAGCAGCCTCTGCAACTCCTATAATGGTATATATTGACTGCATCTGTTTTCGAAATCCTTTCCCTTAAGGACCAGGCACACTCCCTCAAGCCCACCAAGCTCTGCAGCACCCACCCAACACTGGTGATCAAGGCTATCACCTCTGGGCTACACAGAAAGCCTGACACCAGGATCCTACTTGACCCCACAGTGGTAGACAATGAGACCAAATCTGAAGGGACGAAACATTCACAGAGGGTGAAAACACAGGTGTTAGTAGCTTCAAAGTAGGCTACAGACTACAGACAAAGAGCCCAGCAGGTGCCACCCATGGTAGATGATTGAGAGGACCCCGATGCCTCACAAGCAACAGGCAGTGTGGCTGGATGGGACTCCTGCTCTGACAGCAGGGTTGGCGACCGAGGGACTTTAGGGAAATTATTTGTCCATGAGTCTCAGTTTCCTCATCTAAAAAATATTTACCTCGCAGGGCTGTTATAAGGATGAGATCATGTCGAACAGGATTTGAGTGCTTACTTTGTGCCAGGCACAATTCCAAGTATTTACATCCATTAAGTCATTTAATCCTCTCAACAAACCTCTGAGACAAGTATTCTTATTATCCCCATTTTACACTGGAAGAAACTGAGAAGCAAACTGGTAACTTGCCCAAGGTCACCCAGCTAGTAGCTGGTAACTGACCCATAAAGCCATAATCAGAGTGAAGCCACCACTCCAAAAGTTTTGAGTCAAAAGAGGAGCCCAGTTTGGAGGGAATGACAGCAGCTGGATATCTGTGAGGGGCCCACAGTCTACAAAGAGTGCACAGTCCGGCAAAGACCACCCCTTGAACAGTCAACAAATGCGGCTGCTTTTTTCTTCCTCTTAATATGTGTGTGTCTGCTTATGTGTGTGTGGGCGTGTGTGAGCATGTGCGTTTATGTGGGCATGTTTGTGTGTGAGTGTGATTCTGAATGTGTGTTTGCAAGCGTGTGTTCACGTGTGCATGTGTGAGAGTGTGTGTGTAATGGGAATGGTGGGGCTCAGGGATGGGGTGACACCGTCTGATCATCTTTGGTTTCTCCATATCTCCTGCATTATGCGCCTCTGCTGTCAGATGCACACGGGTGACCAGAGCCTTAAGAAAAAGTGTGCTTGATCCCTGACTCCGCATCTCACTGCCACCCCATTTCTTTGCCACCTAACTAGCTCCATGTTATCTGTTTTATGCTTTGGCAGCTCCGGTTATGTAAAAAATCACCTGTGGATGCAGATTCTTCACAAAATCTGCTGTAAGGATCATTTTGACCAACCAGACTTTTAAGAAGTATTGGGAAGCAAATAGTTTGAAGTAATAGATTCTGGTAAAGACCTAACTTTAGTAATAAAGTAGACATTTCTACCCACCCAGTAAACACTTTGGAAGTGCTTATTACGTGCTAAGATTCAAAGCTGTCAGGGCTGTCCCAGCTCTCCAGCGGCTCACAACCCAGGGGGAGGAGTGACAGGAAAGAGCCACAGGGAGGCAGAGATAAAATCAGTGCTGGGGACACCAATGGAGGGATGCAGAAGCTCACTCCACCAAAGCAGCCCTGAAATTGCTAACACCTGGTGCGAGCACCTGCTTCTCCAGCCGCCCTGCTAGAAATAATCCCACAGCGACCTCACTTACCAGAGCCTTCCAGAAGTTCTCCACTTGAACTTTCACAGGATTGACCAAATTTGTTACTTTGAATCCCTAATGCCAATGCAGAGAGTGAAAAGCCTGACATCCAACCTTTTACTTATGTCTTCCCCCATCAGTGTTCTGGGATCTGTATCGGATTTGTTACTCTAGACACACAGAGCATGAGACGCAGTAGTAAATGGTCACTGAGGTTTCCTTCTGTTTAAGGCAACTGTGAGGGCTGAGGGACCAGGACCATCTTTCTCCCCTGGGATCAGTTTGAAAATGATGAGCTGAGGAGTCAAAGTTCCCTTCAGGCTGGAGAAGCTGGGAATGGGTGGGGTAGGGAGTCTTTTGTACTTTATTTCCTCCTGCTTTTTTTGTTTTTTTGAGACAGTATCTCACTCTATTCCCCAGGCTGGAGTGCAGCTCCACAATCACAGCTCATGGCAGCCTCAATCTCCCAGGCTCAAGCGATCCTACCACCTCGGCCTCCCAAGTAGCTGGGACTACAGGCACGCACCACCACACCTGGCTAATATGTCCTCTTGCCTTTTTAATACCCCACCAAAGGTCTGTTTCCTATAGCAGCACACTCAGTCATCAGGCACCAACTTTGCAGACTGCTGAGTGAGTCTTTGATTTGCAGATTTAGGAGGTTGAAAATTTGGGTCCTTCTCAGGATAGATCAAAATTGAATTCCCTCTGGACACAGGGCTGAGCCCAGCACGGACGAATTTTCTTCAACAAATGGTGCTGAGAGAGGCAGGTTAGGTGGAAGACAGAGAGAAAATATCCTAGAACTCCTGCCTGAAGGTGTCCCCTGCCCCCACCCCCTCACCGCCTCCACCCTATAACCAACAACACTTCATTTCCAACAAAATATGAACCGAGAAAGAGTGTTGGACACACACAGTAATGAAAATCCATGATTCAACTGTGCATTCATAATTATTTCATAAATAAATGGCTTCTGGAGAGGCGCATCTGTCTCTCGCCACCACGTGCGTGCCTTTCATTAATGTATCCCGGCCTACGTGGAGCTAGCCCGAGAGCTCCACTCAAGTCCTCCTCCTCCTCTCCATCACTGTCCACCAGGAGGTTTTTGTGGTTCAGAAAGAGCTGCAAGCCCCACACTTCTCTGCAAGACTGATGGCTCGTCAATAACATTAGCCAGCATTACGGGCCGCATCGGGCTAAGCAGAATCAATACGGCCAAGTAAAAAGTCTAATAAGTTGACATGGCCATCCTCGGCAGGGCTCACATTACAAGAAATGAGTTTTCTTAAGGAATCAGCATCAGGGCTGCTTAGATGCCCGCACCCAGATGTCCTGACTAAGATTTACAGTCTTTAGTTCAGTTGGTCGGAATGGGACCAGTTGGGAAAAGTAAAATGGTGACTGGGGTTAACTACAAAGTAAAGAGGGCACCTGGGGCACTCTGCTGATAGTGAGGGGCGTGCTTGGGGATCCCTTCCTGTGATATGTGACAGTCTTCCCCATGAGCCGGCCACTCTTCACTGCTGACCACACCTCTCCCATCTCCAGGAGTAAGCCCCTGGTGAATAATGGGTGGTAGCTCCTTCTCCAGGGAGGCTGCTTAGCACCCTGGATGGCCACGCTCCCCTCAGAGGCTTCATGGAGGGCCCCTCCTCACCTCCTGTCACCCAGAGTCACCATAGCTGGAGCAGTCAGCAGGATGCAGCAGAGAGTTCACTTTTACTAACTCAGCTGCTCAGCTCTTCTCATACATCCAGCTGTCTGAGGGAAGCCCTGTGCAGTCATGCGAGGTGAAAGCATTAGCAAGAGCCTTTGCATAGGCTCAGCCACTTTGGAGCTAATGCACCAGAGCCAGCTTCCTCCACATATTTCCATCTTCCTTTTCAAGGAGAAGCCCAAGGGAATAAAGCCTTCAAGAGAATCCAAGCAGTCACTGGAGAGTGCTCACATAGTTCATCTTACCTCTCATGAGCTCAGACAAGTCTTTCAACCCCAAGTTCACAAGCATAGATCAAGGGCCCAATGAACAATGTGGATGATTCAAAGTAGTAAGAGATGGCCTCTGTCCTCATATTGCTGGTGGAGGAAGGGGAGGCCACAGGCAAGTGCAAAAAACGCCATTATATCAAGCAGGCTGTGGATAGGGTCCTTCAGTCATTCAGATACACAAGTATATTGATGCCCTACTGTGTGCCTGGCATTTTGAAGTGCTGGAGTATAGCAGTGACTAAAACAGACCAAGCCGCTGCACTCAGGGAGCTTATACTCTTGTGAGGGTAGGTAGCAAACAATGAACAATTAAGCAAGTGGCATATTGTTTCAGAAAAACTCTATGAAGGAAAATAGAGCAGGTGAGGGAGATGGAAGAGGAGTTGCTGCTTTGAATAGGGATGGTCGTCAAAGGCCTCAGTGAGGGGGCAAATATGAGCAAAAACATGGACCTAAGCAGAGGAGACAAAGTACAATGTCTTGTGGCAGGCAGACATTTCATTGGTGTGTTCAAGGAAGAGCCAGAGGCCAACATGACTGGGCCCAGAGCAGGAGAGAAAGGCAGAGACAGCACTGGGAGACAGCCAGGGCCCATAGCCTTGAGAACCTTGCAAGCCAGAAGGAGGGTAGATTTCATTCTGCATATGGCAGGAGGCCTTCAGAGTGGTTCTGAGTCGGGGAATGACATGCACATGCTTTTGTTTTATCGGAGCCCTCTGGCTGCTCTATGGAGAATAGGACAGGAGAATGTAGGCGGGGACGAGGGGCTAAGAGATATGGATTCAGCAGAAGAGAGAATACTAAGAAGTAGTAGGGTCCTGGGTGCATTTGGAGGTACAGCCAAAAAATTTGTTTCTAGAGTGGATGAGGACGTGAAGGAGATAAGTCAAGAATGAGGCCAATGTTTTTCACCTGAGCAAGTGAATGAATGCTGGCTCCTTTTCCTCAGACCTGGAGATCATTTAGGACACATTGTGCTTGAAACGCCTATTAGTATCCAAGCAAAGACTAGAGGAGGGGATTAACTATTCAAGCCTAAAGTTCAGGGAGAGTTGTAGGCTGAGGAGATAAGTCAGGAAGACATCTGCATATTGATCTCATGGTGTTTAACGTCATGTTCTTGGATGAGATTGCATAGGGAGCGAGTGTGGACAGAGCAGAGAAAAAATCAGGACTCTGCTTTTCAATCTACCAGCATTTAGAGGATGGAAAGATATGGAGGACCCAGCAGAGAAGACAGAGGGCGGTCAATGAGGTGGTGAGAGTTTGAACAAATCTCAGCGAGATCACTCAGGAGGGTAATTCATTCTACCTGGAGGTGGCAGGAGTTGAATGTAAACCCTGAAGGACAAGACAACTGTAACAACTGGATGGGGGTGGGAGGAGCGAAGGTTACCAGGGAAAGTGAGAATGGGGGAGTCAGGGCAGAAAGAACAGCAGGAATAGAGAGTGTGGGGGAAATGGCTGGGTCTGTCTAAGAAATGTCAGGATGTCCAGATAGGCTGATACAGGGAGTGCCTGGGGGGCAGAGCAGGGGTCAAGAGAACAGCCATGAATAGTAGTCGGAGCCAGATCCTGAGAGAATGTGAATGACTGGATGTGATGGGGAGATGACGGCAAGTTGCCTCCAAACCATTCATCAGCCATCACAGAACACAGAAACCACAGCATCCCCCAGTCTACTTAACAGATACCATGAGATCTCTGAACTAAGGTGCCCTCTACCCTGCGGCAAATAACATCCACCATCCCCATCCTTGCCATTTAACTAGGACCACCAAGGGAGATGCTTATGTGATTCCATTACATCTAAGCTCTTGAAAACATACGAAAAAGTTAAATTGCCAACTGTATAGAACAATTCTAGTTTCTCTATTTGCACGTGTCCCTTCAACAAAACTGACCTAAAGCCTCTTTTAAAAATCTGATGCATTTGCCTGATTTATTCGATAAAACAAGGATGAACATATTGTTTTTCCTTTCCTTCAAATATCTACATTGATTTTGTTGTACATTCATCTTGTGTTGTATTTTGAAGACCCAATGATTGTCAGTTCTGCAATAGCTTTGGCCCAAAGTAATAATGTTCTGATGCTTGAAAAGACCTTGTTGCTTCTTGTGGGGAAAACGAAGGCTTATGGAACAATGTCCCTGGGGACTTAAAAATCCATCAGGGATCAGGAGAGAGCACACATAAAATAAGGTGGTACATGCACCACACGCAGTAAACGCTCCAGAAAGAAGAGCCTCGAGGAGGGAGAGGTCACCAGAGCACAGTGGCTGGGAAAGCAAAGCAAGAAAACCCAGAGGACCAGCACTGGAGAGGAGGCATGACGGGGGTGCTGAGTGCTGGACCAGTCAGGAGGCCAGGTAAGTGCTTTACAGAGAGTATTTCTTTTAACCCTAGAACAACTCCATGAGGTAAATATTATTTACCTTCATTTTAGAAAAAAGTAAAAATAGGCCAGGCACGGTGGCTCACAGTTGTAATCCCAGCACTCTGGGAGGCCAAGGTGGGTGGATCACTTGAGGTCAGGAGTTTGAGATCAGCCTGGCCAACATGGTGAAAACCCATCTCTACTAAAAATACAAAAAATTAACTGAGCGTGGTAGTGTGCACTTGTAATCCCAGCTACTCAGGAGGCTGAGGAAGGAGAATCACTTGCACCCGGGAGATGGAGGATGCAGTGAGCCAGATTGCACCACTGCACTCCAGCCTGGGCAACTGAGCGAGACTCTGTCTCAAAAAAGAAGAGAAGAAAAAAGCAAAACAGGCTCAGGAAAGTTAAGTTCTTGCCAGTCGAAGTTTAACTGTATGAGGGAGAGGCAGGCACCCACTGCTCCCCAAATCTTAATCATTTACTCCCCTAGCTTATCCTAGAGAAAAACTGGCTGGAGCAAGCTGACACAGGAATGAGAAGGAAGGGACAAATAACTTGAAATGACCATCAAGGTTGGAGGCCTTGAGCCCTGTAGGCACCAGGTTAAGCTTTGACACATAATGTGGCCGCTTTTCCATTACAAAGAGTGGCACAGTCTAAGAATAAACCCCAGGCAGAACTTCAGCAGACCAAACATATGCTGACCCCCACAAAACAGGGCCATCAATGACCCATACAGGACCTTCATACTGAAATTAACACACCTACCTATAGGAGAAACACAACACTGCCCTCTCCTCAAGTCTATTTCCATCAGAAAGTGTTCAGACAGCTTTCTTTTAGAACGAGATATTTTATTGTCAGGGGCCAGAAAATTGTCGTAATCAATATATACCTCTATTATGCCTATAGTGTGAATGACACCTCTTAGATAAGACACCCTTGTTCAGAGGGCAAAACACTGCTGAAAGCAATCATACACAACACAAACAAATGGAAAAATATCCCATGCTCATGGATTGGAAGAATCAATATCATGAAAATGACCATACTGCCCAAAGCAATCTACAGATTCAATGCAATTCCCATCAAAACACCAACATTATTTTTCACAGAATTAGAAAATAAAAATATAAACGGTACCTAATTAAACTCAAAATTTTCTGCACAGCAAAATTAATTGTCAGAGTAAACAGACAACCTACAGAATGGGAGAAAATATTTGCACATTTTGCATCTGACAAAGTACTAATATCCACAATCTATAAAGAATTCAAACAAATCAGCAAGGAAAAAAACAACTAATCCCATTTAAAAGTGGGCAAAGGACATCAATAGACATTTCTCAAAGGGTGATATACAAATGTTCAACAAACATATTTTTAAAATGCTCAATATCACTAATCATCAGGGAAATGCAAATGAAAAGCACAATGAGATACTACCTTACCCCAACCAGAATGGTCATTATTAAAAAGCCAGAAAACAGTAGGTATTGGCATGGATGTGGTGAAAAAGGAATGCTTCTACACTGCTGGTAGGAATGTAAACTGGTACCACCTCTATGGAAAACAGTATAGAGATTTCTCAAAGAACTAAAAGTAGATTTACCATTCAATCTAGCAATCCCAACTACTGGGCATCTACTCAAAGGAAAAGAAGTCATATCACAAAGACACCTGTACACATGTTGATTGCAGCACAATTCACAGTTGCAAAGACATGGAACTAAGGGTCCATCAACCAATGAACGGATAAAGAAAATGTGGTATATACCCACACACGCACGCACACACACAAAAACACACCATGGAATACTATTCAGCCATAAAAAAGAATGAAATAATGTCTTTTGCAGCAACTTAGATGTAACTGAAGGTCATTATTCTAAGTGAAGTAACTCAGGAATAAAAAATCAGATACCACATGTTCTCACTTATATGTGGAAGCTAAGCTATAGGTACACAAAGGCATACAGAGTGATATAATGAACACTGAAGACTCAGAGGTGGGGAGAGTGAAAGGGAGGTAGGGGATGAAAAACAACACCTCTTCTGTACAACATAACAGTACTTGGGTGACAGTTGCACTATAATCCTAGACTTCACCACTATCCAAGTCACCATGTAACCAAAACCACTTGTACTCCCTCAAAACTATTGAAATAAATTATATATGTAGATATAGATCATATAACCAATGTATATATAACCTATATACATATAACTTTTATGTAATATATATCAGTTCACATAATTATTGTTTAATCTTATAGACATTTTAACCAATAAGAAAGGCATATAACAGTAAGAAACATAATTATTAGAAACAAAGGACTAGAATAATTATTACTTCCAGATGTCAAAATTATAAAACCAGATAAGAAAATTTGAAAATTATTATAACAAAAGTAGTTAAAATGACCAAATACTTAAAAATAATTTTTCTACATACCAAACATAATACATTGAACATATAATAATACAGTATAATGGAAAAAAAAGACTTTATAAAAGTAACTTAAGAAAAAATAACTAAGAGGCTGGGTGCAGTGGCTCACGCTTGTAATCCCAACACTTTGGGAGGCTGAGAGGGGTGGATCACCTGAGGCCAGGAGTTTGAGATCAGCCTGGCAAACATGGTGAAATCCCGTCCCTACTAAAAATAAAAAATTAGCTTGGTGTGGTGGCACGCGCCTATAGTCCCAGCTACTCGGGAGGCTGAGGCAGGAGAATTGCTTGAAACCAGAAGGCAGAGATTGCAGTGAGCCGAGATCGCACCACTGCACTCCAGCCTGGGCAACAGAGTGAGACTCGATCTCAAAAAATAATAATAATAAATAACTAAGAAAAACTATAGCAGTAAACATGAAGAACCCATATTTTTTTAAAAACAGAACTCTACTACAGGTCATAATGGAAGATTTTTTAAATAGAGAAAGATAGCTCATTTCTGGATAGAACCCGAGTAGACTAAATACTGTAGAACAGTTAATTCTTCCAAATAAACATCTTAGGCTGGTTGTAATTTCACCAAAAACCACAAATGGGATTCCAGAATTCATTGGGAAGAATGGATAGGTGAGAACAATTAATATTTTTTGAGCAATGGTGGATCCTTGCTATCAGATATCAAAATTTGTTTGAAGTGAGGGACTTGTACAAAAGATAATGAACAGATGGACAGAATAGTCATCCCTTAGACAGACCTAGTGTGCAGAAGATGTTAATATGTGACAAAGACAGCATCACATGCTAATCCCGCAAATAAGCAAAGAAATGAAAATTAAAACCTATTTTTATGAATCAGATTTGTAAGGATTGATAGTATCTAATGCTGATGAAACTACAAGGAAATGACATCATTGTTAGAGAAAGCAAAATGGTATATCCTTCACCGAGTACAATTGTATACATGTGTCAAAACTTAAACACATTGGACCCATCAATTATTATTGAAGAATTGATTCTAAGAAAGTAATTGATAAGTACTAATATTCACATGCGTGACTGTTCATTGCTGATTGCTAATATTAACAAAGAAAATTAGAGATATCTAAACTTTATAAATACGGGGTGGTTAAATAAATTATTAAATATTCAATGGAATACTGTCCCATTGCTTTTTAAAAATGTTAAATTTCTTTTTCTCCTTTTTATTTCTAAAAAAAACTGGATACATGTGCAGAATGTGCAGGTTTGTTACATAGGTATACATACGCCATGGTGATTTGCTGCACCTATTAACACATCCTCTAAGTTCCCTCCCCTCACCCCCCATTCCCCAACAGACCCTGGCATGTGTGTTTTTCCCCTCCCTGTGTCCATGCGTTCTCAATGTTCAACTCCCACTTATAAGTGAGAACATGCGGTGTTTGGTTTTCTGTTTCTATGTTACTTTGCTAAGGATGAGGGCTTCCAGCTTCATCCGTGTCCCTGCAAAGGACATGATCTCATTCCTTTTTATGGCTGTGTAGTATTCCATGGTATATGTACCTCGTTTTCTTTATCCAGTCTAACATTGATGGGCATTTGGGTTGGTTCCAAGTCTTTTCTATGGTAAATAGTGCTGCAATGAACATACATGTGCATGGGTCTTTATAGTAGAATGATTTATATTCCTTTGTGTATATACCCAGTAATGGGATTGCTGGGTCAAATGGTATTTCTTGTTCTAGATCCTTGAGGATTCACTATACTGTCTTCCACAATGGTTGAACTAATTTACATTCCCACCAACAGTGTAAAAGCATTCCTATTTCTCCACAGCCTCACCAGCATCTATAGTTTCCTGAATTTTTAATAATCACCATTCTGACTGGTGTGAGATAGTATCTCATTGTGGTTTTGATTTGCATTTCTTTGATAGCCAGTGACATTGAGCTTTTTTTCATGTTTGTTGGCTGCATAAATGTCTTCTTGTGAGAAGTGTCTGTTCATATCCTTAACCTACTTTTTGATGGGGTTGTTTTTTCTTGTAAATATGTTCAAGTTCCTTGGAAATTCTGGATATTAGACCTTTATCAGATGGATAGATTGCAAAAATTTTCTCCTATTCTGTAGGTTGGCTGTTTACTCTGATGATAGTTTCTTTTGCTGTACAGAAGCTCTTTAGTTTAAATGGATCCCATTTGTCAATTTTGGCTATTGTTGCAATTGCATTTGGTGTTTTTGTCATTAAGTCTTTGCCCATGCCTATGTCCTGAATGCTATTGCCTAGGTTTTCTTCTCGACTTTTTATGGTTTTGGTTTTTACATTTAAGTCTTTAATCCATCTTGACTTAATTTTTGTATAAGGTATAAGGAAGGGGTCCAGTTTCAGTTTTCTGCGTATGGCTAGCCAGTTTTCCCAACACCATTTATTAAATAGGGAATCTTTTCCCCATTGCTGTTTTTGTTCAGGTTTGTCAAAGATCGGATGGTTGTAGATGTGTGGTGTTATTTCTGAGGTCTCTGTTCTGCTCCATTCGTCTATATGTCTGTTTTTGTACCAGTACCATGCTGTTTTGGTTACTGTAGTCTTATAGTATAGTTTGAAGCCAGAGAGTGTGATGCCTCCAGCTTTGTTCTTTTTTATTAGGATTGTCCTGCCTATATGGGGTCTTCTTTGATTCCATATGAAATTTAAAATAGTTTTCTTCTAATGCTGTGAAGAAAGTCAATGTTCGTTTGATGGGAATAGCATTGAATTTATAAATTACTTTGGGCAGTATGACCAATTTCACGATATTGATTCTTCTTATCCATGAGGATGAAATGTTTTTCCATTTGTTTGTGTCCTCTCTTATTTCCTCGAGCAGTGGTTTGTAGTTCTCCTTGAAGAGGTCCTTCACATTCCTTGCTAACCGTATTCCTAGATATTTTATTCTCTTTGTAGCAATTGTGAATGGGAGTTCTTTCATGATTTGGCTCTCTGCTTCCCTGTTGTTGGTTTAAAAGAATGCTTGTGATTTCTGCACATTGATTTTGTATCCTGAGACTTTGCTGAAGTTGCTTATCAGTTCAAGAAGTTTTGGGACTGATATGATGGAGTTTTCTAAATATAAAATCATGTCATCTGCCAACAGAGACAAATTGACTTCCTCTCTTCCTACTTGAATACCCTTTATTTCTTTCTCTTGCCTGATTGCCCTGGCCAGAACTTCCAATACTATATTGAATAGGAGCGGTGAGAGAGGGCATCCTTGTCTTGTACCAGTTTTCAAAGGGAATACTTTCAGCTTTTGCCCATTCCATATGATATTGGCTGTGGGTTTGTCATAAATAGCTCATTATTTTGAAATACGTTCTATCAATACCTAGTTTATTAAGAGTTTTTAACATGAAGGAATGTTGAATTTTATCAAAGGCCTTTTCTGCATCTATTGAGATAATCATGTGGTTTTTCTCTTTGGTTCTGTTTATGTGATGGATTACGTTTATTGATTTGCATATGTTGAACGAGCCTTGCATCCCAGGAATAAAGCTGACTTGATTGTGGCGGGTAAGTTTTTTGATGTGGGGCTGGATTTGGTTTTCTAGTATTTTATTGAGGATTTTCACATTGATGTTCATGGGAGATGTTGGCCTGAATTTTTCTTTTTTTGTTGTGTCTCTTCCTGGTTTTGGTATCAGGATGATGCTGACTTCATAAAATGAGTTAGGGAGGAGTCCCTCCTTTTTCAGAAGGAATGGTACCAGCTCCTCTTTGTTTTTCTGGTAGAATTCAGCTGTGAGTCTGTCTGGTCCTGGGCTTTTTTTTGGTTGGTAGGTTATTAATTACTGCTTCAATTTCAGAGCTTGTTATTGGTCTATTCAGGGATTCAACTTCCTCCTGATTTAGCCATGGTAGGGTATATGCGTCCAGGAATTTATCCATTTCATCTAGATTTCCTAGTTTATTTGTGTAGACGTGTTTATACTATTCTCTGATGGGAGTTTGTATTTCTGTGGGGTCAGTGGTGATATCCCTTTTATAAATTTTTTGTTGTCTATTTGATTCTTCTCTCTCTTATTAGTCTAGCTAGCAGTCTATCTATTATGTTAATTAAAAAAAACAGCTCCTGGATTCGTTGATTTTTTGCAGGGTTTTTCGTGTCTCTGTCTCCTTCAATTCTTCTTTTACCTTAGTTATTCCTTGTCGTCTGCTAGATTTTAGATGAATTTGCTCTTGCCTCCCTTGCTCTTTTAATTGTGATGTTAGGGTGTCAATTTGAGATCTTTCTAACTTTCTGATGTGGACATTTAGTGCTATAAAGTTCCCTCAAAAATAAGTTAAATTTCTATGCATTAACATAGAAGGAAATGTTATTAATATATAATTATATAAAAATAAAATACAGTTTTTATGGAAATCTGCATGTACAGTACCATTTTTATTTTCTTGATTTCATTTTTTTAATTGACAAATAATAAATGCACATATTCATGGGGTACATAAGTGATGTTTCAATACATATAGTGTACAGTGATGAGATCAGGGTAATTAGCATATGCATCGTCTCGACGACTTATCATTTCTTTGTGTTAAGAATGTTCATATCCTTCGCCCACTTTTTGATGGTGTTGTTTGAGTTCATTGTAGATTCTGGATATTAGCCCTTTATCCGATGATTAGGTTGCAAAAATTTTCTCCCATTCTGTAGGTTGCCTGTTTACTCTGATGGTGGTTTCTTTTGCTGTGCAGAAGCTCTTTAGTTTAATTAGATCCCATTTGTCAATTTTGGCTTTTGTTGCCATTGCTTTTGGTGTTTGAGACATGAAATCCTTGCCCATGCCTATGTCCTGAATGGTATTGCCTAGGTTTTCTTCTAGGGTTTTTATGGTTTTAGGTCTAACATGTAAGTCTTTAATCCATCTTGAGTTAATTTTTGTATAAGGTGTAAGGAAGGGATCCAGTTTCAGCTTTCTACGTATGGCTAGCCAGTTTTCCCAGCACCATTTATTAAATAGGGAATCCTTTCCCCATTGCTTGTTTTTGTCAGGTTTGTCAAAGATCAGATAGTTGTAGATATGCAGCATTATTTGTGAGGGCTCTGTTCTGTTCCATTGGTCTATATCTCTGTTTTGGTACCAGTACCATGCTATTTTGGTGACTGTAGCCTTGTAGTATAGTTTGAAGTCAGGTAGCGTGATGCCTCCAGCTTTGTTCTTTTGGCTTAGGATTGACTTGGCGATGTGGGCTCTTTTTTGGTTCCATATGAATTTTTAAGTAGTTTTTTCCAATTCTATGAAGAAAGTCATTGGTAGCTTGATGGGGATGGCATTGAATCTATAAATTACCTTGGGCAGTATGGCCATTTTCACGATATTGATTCTTCCTACCCATGAGCATGGAATGTTCTTCCATTTGTTTGTATCCTCTTTTATTTCATTGAGCAGTGGTTTGTAGTTCTCCTTGAAGAGATCCTTTACATCCCTTGTAAGCTGGATTCCTAGGTATTTTATTCTCTTTGAAGCAATTGTGAATGGAAGTTCACTCATGATTTGGATCTCTGTTACTGGTGTATAAGGATGCTTGTGATTTTTGCACATTGATTTTGTATCCTCAGACTTTGCTGAAGTTGCTTATCAGCTTAAGGAGATTTTGGGCTAAGACAATGGGGTTTTCTAGATATACAATCATGTCATCTGCAAACAGGGACAATTTGACTTCCTCTTTTCCTAATTGAATGCCCTTTATTTCCTTCTCCTGCCTGATTGCCCTGGCCAGAACTTCCAACACTATGTTGAACAGGAGTGGTGAGAGAGGGCATCCCTGTCTTGTGCCAGTTTTCAAAGGGAATGCTTCCAGTTTTTGTCCATTCAGTATGATATTGGCTGTGGGTTTGTCATAGATAGCTCTTATTATTTTGAGATATGTCCCATCAATACCTAATTTATTGAGAGTTTTTAGCATGAAGCGTTGTTGAATTATGAAAAGACACTTCTCAAAAGAAGACATTTATACAGCCAAAAAACACATGAAAAAATGCTCATCATCACTGGCCATCAGAGAAATGCAAATCAAAACCACAATGAGATACCATCTCACACCAGTTAGAATGGCGATCATCAAAAAGTCAGGAAACAACAGGTGCTGGAGAGGATGTGGAGAAATAGGAACACTTTTACACTGTTGGTGGGACTGTAAACTAGTTCAACCACTGTGGAAGTCAGTGTGGCGATTCCTCAGGGATCTAGAACTAGAAATACCATTTGACCCAGCCATCCCATTACTGGGTATATACCCAAAAGATTATAAATCATGCTGCTGTAAAGAGACATGCACGTGTGTTTACTGTGGCACTGTTCACAATAGCAAAGACTTGGAAACAACCCAGATGTCCAACAATGGTAGACTGGATTAAGAAAATGTGGCACATCTACACCGTGGAATACTATGCAGACATAAAAATGATGAGTTCATGTCCTTAGTAGGGACATGGATGAAGCTGGAAACCATCATTCTCAGCAAACTATCCTAAGGACAAAAAACTGAACACCACATGTTCTCACTCATAGGTGGAAACTGAACAATGAGAACACATGGACACAGGAAGGGGAACATCACACACCGGGGACTGTTGTGGGGTGGTGGGGGGAGGGATAGCATTAGGAGATATACCTAATGCTAAATGATGAGTTAATGGGTGCAGCACACCAACATGGCACATGTATACATATGTAACAAACCTGCACGTTGTGCACATGTACTTAAAGTCTAATAATAATAAAATTTAAAAAAGAATAAAAGAAAACAGTTGAGCAAACAGAAAAAAAAAGAATGTTCAACATTCTCTCTAGCTATTTGAGACTACATATTATTCTTAACTCGTCATCCTACAGTGGTACAAAATGCTAGAACTTACTGCTTCTATCTAGCTGTAATTTTGTATCCTTTAACAAATCTCTCCCTATCCTTCCCAGCCTCTAGTACACTCCATTCTACTTTTAACTTTAATCTTCTATGAGATCAACTTTTTTGAACATATGGTGTTTAACTTTTTTCTGTTCCTGGAATATTTCACCTAACATAATATCCTCCAGTTCCATCCATGTTGCTGCAAATGACAGGATTTCATTTTTTATAATGTCTGAATAGTATTCCACTATGTAAATATACAACGTTTTCTTTATCCATTTATCTGTTATTGGACACCCAGATGGATTCCATATCTTGGCTATTGTGAATAGTGTTGCAATAAATATGAAGGTACAGATGTCTCTTCAATATAATTATTTCCTTTCCTTTGGATAAATGCCCATTAGTGGGATTGCCAGATCATATGGTAGGTCTAATCATAGTTTTTTGAGGAACCTCCATACCGTTCTCCATAATGGTTGTATTAGTTTACATTTCCACCAACAGTGTATAAGTTCCCTTTTCTCTGCATCCTTACCAACACTTGTTATATTTTGTCTTTTTGATAACAGCCATCCTAACTGAGGTGAGATACCTCCTTGTAGTTTTGATTTGCATTTCCCTGATGTTTACTTATGTTGAAAAATTTTTCATGTTTATTGGCTTTTTATGTTTTTCATGTTTATTGGCTTTTTTCATGTTTATTGGCTTTATATGTCTTCTTTTGAGAAATCTCTTTTCAGATCATTTGATCACTTTTTAATAGGACTCTTTCCTGTTGAGATGTTTGAGTTCCTATATATTCTGTATATTAATCCCCTGCCAGATAAGTAATTTGAACATTTTTTTTCTGCCATTCAGTAGGTTGTCTTTTCATTTTGCTGATTGTTTCCTTTTCTGTGCAGAAGCTCTTTTGCTTAATATAATCTCATTTGTATATTTTTGCTTTTGTTGCCTATTCCTTTGAGGACTTATTTGTAAAATCTTTTACCAGTCCAAAGTCCTGAAGCATTTCCCCTATATTTTCTTCTAGCAGTGTTATGGTTCCGGGTATTACTTTAGGTCTTTGATCCATTTTGAATTGATTTTTATATAGGATGAAAGATGGGCATCTAGTTTTATTTTTTCTGCATGTGGATATTCAGTTTTCCCAGAATCATTTGTTGAAAAGGCTGTCCTTTCCCCAGTGAGTGTTCTTGGCACCTTTGTCAAAAATCAATTCGCTGTAAATAATGTGGATTAATTTGAGTTGTCTTTTCTGCTCCTTTGGTCTAGGTGTCTGTTTTTATGCCAGTACCATGCTGTTTTGGTTACTACAGCTTTGTAGTACATTTTAAGGTCTGGTAGTATAATACCTCCAGTTTTGTTCTTTTTGCTCAGTACTGCTTTGGCTATTTGGGGTCTTGTGATTCTATACAAATTTTAGGGCTTTTTTTCTATTTCTGTGAAGAATGTCATTTGTATTTTGATAGGAATTGCATTCAATCTATAGATCACTTTGGGTAGCATTGTCATTTTAACAATATTAATTCTTCTGATCTATGAGCATGGGATGTCTTTTCATTTGTTTGTATCCTATTCAATTTCTTTCTTCAATGTTTGATAGTTTTCCTTGTAGAGATCTTTCAGTTATTTGGTTAAATCTGTTCCTATTTTATTTTGTGTAGCAATTGCAAATGGGTGTCTTCAAGACATTCCAGGAATTGTCTTCAAGACAATCCAGGGAATCTGTGAGGTCCTGCCTTTTCCAATTATGTCTCTGTATGAGATTGAATTTTCAACTAAAACATCGCACCAGTCTGAACACAAAAGCAGATACGAGAATCCTGCTGTCTTCTATCAATCCAGACATTAAAGACATTTGTAAATATGTAAAATAATATCTCATTAGTATTTTGTGTTAGAAAACATGTTAGTTTTCCATAAAACATGTTATTTATGCTGGCATAGAATGAGTTTATTATTGCTATTTTTAAGAGAAATATTTTTTAAATGCTAACTTTTAATTTTTATGTATAAAACATTGATAGATGTAACCCACATAAACAAAAATTACTTGGTGTCCTCAATAAAATTGAAGAGTGCAAAGAGGTCCTGACACCAAAATGTTCAACTTAGAATCAGGGGTCAGCAAACTATGGCCCTTGGGTAAAATCCAGCCCACCACCTTTTTTTTTGAAATAAAGTTTTGGGTTTTTAAAACATTGTTATACTCATGCATTAATATATTGCCTACAGCTGCCTTTGCACTAGTAGCAATGAGTAGTGGTGACAAATCCTATATGGCCACAAAGCCTAAAACATTTACTATCTGGCCCTTTAACAAAATAATTGCCAACCTTGACTTAGGCCATCATGATTCATCACTTGGGAATCAGTTCAAGAGATGAATCTGATGAAGTCTGATTTTTTTTCTATCCTGGAAAGAAAAATCAAAATAAATTTTAATCTATTTTCTATATAGATCTGTATCCATTCAGAAAAGAAAAATCAGGGTTCTATTAGCTGTGAACAAGGCAGACCTAACAACCCTGTCCCCATGAAACTTATTTTCCTGTTGGGAGTAGAGGGTAGAGGACAATCAATAAGTCAGTGTTGTGTTCCCAGCAGGCAGGACAGTGCCCAGCACAGAACATACTCAGAAGACACTGTTCGATTCTTGTCATGAGGAGTTTAGCAATCTGAGTTTCCTCTCAGCTTTAGTGGGCAGAATTTTCTAACATGTTTCTGATTCTAGTTCCCACTTCTGCAAGTAGCAATCTCCATGGACTTTTACAGTCTCTCTGTAATGCTGATCAATTATGACGAAACTCCTGCCAGGCATTCTTCCAGAAGGATTTCTGCAGCATTAGCCTCTAATGAAACAATCTTTGCGGCACCAGGGTGGGACTATTTCCCCACTTCCATGTTGAAACTGACAGAACGAATTGTGTCTTAGAGACTCTCAAACACTAATGTCCCCTTTGACTATCTAAGCTGTTGAGCATATTTTAAATGGCTACTCTGCTTAAACCACACTGGCCCAGGGGAGTCTAACCTCTGCCCAATGTTGATAGTCAAAATATTTAGCAACCAATATGGCCTAGCATGGAAGCCAGCTCCAACAACCCTATGGCCATACTGATGCCCCCAAGCCGAAAATGAGCCCTGCCTCCATGGTCTACCAGGAATGGCTTCCTGAATTCCTCCTTTGGGGGTGTTGAATAAGGTTTCTCATATTATGAAACCACTATTTTCTAGATTCTTTGCAGTCCACTAAAAGAGAAAAGCCATTCTTCTGGAGATTATGCTATCTGGAAATGTTCTGTGGTCACGTCCTGACAAGACCTTTGGAGAAGGCATCAAAGCAGCATGTGTTAGTCTTCCCTGCCTAACCCAGCTAGAAGGCATGCCAAGGAAGAGAATGCACGTGGCCCAGAGAGACCAGCAGGAAGCAGGAGGATCTTAATGCAGCTGTAGCTCTTATGACCCCCGGTGAGTGTTACATTTAGGCTTGGCTAGACTATGGTCCCCAGGTTATTCAATCAAACACTAGTCTAAGTGTTACTGTGAAGATATTTTGTCAATGTGATTAAAATCTATAATCAGTTTAAT
The DNA here is from genome assembly GCF_028858775.2 of Pan troglodytes. Taxonomy (NCBI): domain Eukaryota; kingdom Metazoa; phylum Chordata; class Mammalia; order Primates; family Hominidae; genus Pan; species Pan troglodytes. The sequence goes on along the minus strand of NC_072409.2, from coordinate 99,518,454 downwards.
TAAGGAAGATTATCCTAGATTATCTGAGTGGGCTTGATTCAATCCATTGAAAGGTTTAGGAATAGAGCTAAGGCTTCCTTGAAGAAGAAATTCCACCTGTGGGGCATGTGAGATTTCCAGCCTGATCTTCCTACCCTGCCGATTTCAGATTTGTCTAGCTAGCTTCCCACAACCGTATAAGCCAATTCCTTGCAATAAATTCTGATCTATATATTCTACATATATCTGTATGTATATCCATATATCTGTCTAGCTATCTAGCTAGCTATGATTTGAATGTGAAATGACAGACAAGAGAGGAAGTGTTCCAGGCCAGGATTTGCTGATGCCTGCCCATTCCAGGGAACCTCTTCTCCTCATGGGACTTTTGGAACTAGCTCTCCACTCACTAAGGAAAATGCATACTCTGTTGTCCCTGAGCTTCCTGCATCATCATAGCCATGGTGATGCCAAAAAGCAACAAGTGTAGAATGAGAATGAGCAATTTCTTTTTATTTTTTTTTCATTCAGCCAGTATTTCCTGTGTGCTACTCTGAGTCAGGTGCTATGCTACATCAAGCATACAGCAGTGAATGAAGGAAACGGGCCTCCTGCCCTCTTGGAGCTTGTCATCTAGTGGAAGAGGCAGGCATGTCAATGAGTAATTCAATGAGAATACATGGGGCTTTCATGGGGTCCCAGCAGGCTGCTGAGGAAGCACAAGGGAGGGGCACCCAACTCAAGCAGGAGGGCTCAGGGAAGGAAGGCTTCACTTAAGATGCAAGAGCCAAGTCAAGCCCTGAAGTCAGCCAGGTGAGGCTCACCAAGGGGTGCAGGGAGGAAATTCTAAGCACAGGGAAGAGTACACATAACCCACAGGTGGGCACCACAGAACATGAGATTGCCCGGGAACTTAAAGAACGCCAATATGACGAAATGCAGAGTGCAAAGTGCAGAGATTAGAAAAGATCAGTCACCCCTTTTTGTACACACTGGTAAGGAGCTTTACACTTTATCCTAAACAGGACCCCCTTAACATGGTTTTTAAAGCAGGGGAGTGACAAGGTAAAGTCTGTATTTTTTAAGTGTCAGCATGAGAAAGACAACAGCATGGTCAGAGAAGGCAATCGGGCCTGAGGAAGAGGATCTAACACAGGCTTTAGCTGCTCCAGGCCAAGGGCTTCCCCTCCCACTAGGGCAGCTGAGGGACCCAGGACAGTGTGTCTGCTGCTTAAGACCATTCCTCAGTGTGCCTCTCCCATCAGCCCTGCCATAGCCAACTTCTTCAGCCTTGAAGAAGTTCAATTATCTTTTTGGCTTTTGTTAAGACAACAGAAAGATGCAGGGAAGGGAGGAGAGGGAAGTCAGCATTTATCAAGCAGTTTGTTTTCCAGGTGCTAGGGTTAAGTTTTTTGTATGTCTTCCTTTCACTTAATCCTCACTCTAACTCGGCGAATATCTAACGCCCATCTCTCCAGGCATAGCCCAGTTGCTCAAGGAGACAGACAGGCTGGTTAACTGGTAGAGTGTCTGCCCCAAACCACGCTCTTCACCTTCCTGCAACACACCAGGAACCCCTGCAGCTCCTCTCCTGCCACGTCTAGGGTGGACCAGGTAAGGGCCCTCACAGCTAGAGTGCAGGAGCCAAGACAGGCTCGCTTCCTGTACAGTCACAGCAGCAATTGTGATGACACCAACACACATGCAGGCTTAGCTCAGGCCAGACCCTCACTGCTAAGGAGTTGCGATTATCATCCCTGATATAGAGGCGGGGAACCCAAAACACCAAGAGCAGTGGGTGCTTAGGAAGCCACAGAGCTGGGAGTAGAGCCCCAGCAGCCTGATCCAGAGCCCCTGTTCTTCACCACCACCCTGCCCTCCTCCAGGGAGCACAGTGGGGGTCCTGGAGCCTCTTTCCATCTGTTGGATCTCGGTGAGAGGTACGAATTGATCTTGAACGAAAGCCATGGGCTCCTCACCTTTCTCTTGTAAGATTCCTAAATTTTAGGGACTCTTACTTGGTTTGATATAGCTAAAACTCTGATACCTTTCATTGTCCTTCATGATTTTACCAACCTCCTTGGTTCTAACAATTGGAGTTTAAGAGTTACTATAGAAAATGTTCTGTATTTTAATGTATAATATGATTGCTGGCCATTTATATACAATGTATAGACTTCAAAGGAACAGAGTAGGAGTGATCAAATAACTGAATTATCCAAGTATTTCTTCCACAATCCCTTTTTTGGTGTGGGGTCATTTTCTTGGTGCATGTGGACATCTGTGCGATAGAGCAACCAGGGGAGCCGGAACACTCAGCCCAGCCTAAGCCTTTGTGTACAGGATCAGGTCCTAAAAGTGACAGCCATCTCCAGGTCATATTCTTCCAAGGAAAAGTCAGTGGTACCATGAAGGGGCTGGGTAAGCATTTGGAAGCTCACCCAGAAGTGGGGGCCTCATGGGTCCACTCCTGTCCTTCTGAAGGCCCACAGTTGAACCTCGGGCCGCCCCCTCCGGGATGGCTTGGTGTTAATTATGATGCAATCCCCTGGCCATGCAGCCTCAGCAACAATTTCGGGAGTCAGGGTCTATGTGCAAGGCCATTAACACTAAACATGTTTTAATCCATAATTGTGTGAGATTTATTTAATTTAGGGGCTTTATTTATAGTTCGATCGGAATTGTAATGTATTTTCAGCCCTCCGCACTGTGATCTGTCAATTTTTATGGCGTGTTTTAATTGTGTTCTTCCAGGCCAGGTGCAAGCAGTTTTCCAAAGCAGGCTGATCAAAGAAGGCCTCCAATTATGTGTGGGGGAGGGGAAGTGGCCTCACACAGACATGACCCTGTGCCACCACGAAAGCAGGGACACTGATGCTGGGTCCTAGGTCTTCTGAGAGCCACCATTCACTGATTGCAGGCACGGTGACCCTCCACCCCCAGCCTAGACTCCCATTCCCTGCTCTGGCAGAGCTTGTATGCTAGAATGAGCTTCCAAAAATTCCTCCACTCAGTTTGTTCCTTTGTTCATTCCTTTGTCCATTTAACAAACATTTACTGCGGATCTACACTGTGGTAGACTCTGTGTTCAGAATAATACAAAGATGAATAAGACGATGGCCCAGACTTCAAGCAACTTATGGTGCCATAGGGGAAGACAAATAAAAAATGATAGAATTTGCTAGAATTTGCTAAGCATCTATCTAGTGCTAGGCATTGAAGTATGCACTAGGGACACAAAGCTTGTGGATTCAGGGGATTTGGTCAAAGCTAATTTATCCTAGAGTAATTTGAATGACTATAAGTTGGCCAAGACCTAGATGCAGGAAAGCAAGTTCGTTAATACGGCAATTTGATCCAAACACCTACAGGTCTCTCGCCATCCAAACTGAACAGCTCCTGATGGTGAGAAATACTTCACTTAGTTAAACATGAGTGTGTCTTAGTCTTGTTTCTTTGAGTCTTGGTAATTTTCAAACACCATGGGAGTAGTTTTGCAATTCTTTATGCATCTTTAAGCATTTTATCTGTTTTTCTAAGTTATTTTCTTCCAAATCATACACTGCCACAAGCAATCAGTATTGGAGTACAGCACCAGAAATTGAAGTAAAAGAAGATGAAGGAATTGAAATGAGGTTCCCCCAGCTGGGAACACACATTGCAGAAAGGCTAATTCCAACAAAAATGGAGAATAATGTACCCCCAACTCTGTGCTAACACTGAGGCACTCAGCAAAGTCATGGGCCTTGTCCATGTGATTCATTGAGGTATCCTGGAACCTAGAACAATGCCTGACATGCACAAGTGATCAACAAATGTTCAATGAATAAATAATGGGTGGGGATTAAAAAAACAACAACTAGAGACAATGCTTTACTGGTTTAAAAAATGAACGGGTTTTGTCAGGAAACGAGGGAAGAAATCTGTATTAATTGAGTCCCTACTGTGGGCCAGGCACAGAGCTAAGTGATTTAGTTCTAAGTTATTAAATCCTCACAACAGTGAGGTGAAGTATTGTCATTCCCACCTAACAGAGGACACTGAGGCTCAGGGAGCTTATGTAGCTTGCTTAGGGTTACCAAATATAAGAGCTATAAGAAGAAAGGTGAAGGACGCCCCTGGCTAAGAGGGTGTACTTTCCTGCAGGCTTGCATAAGGCATAATGCATCCTAATTCAGGAACAGCTAATCATGGCCAAACATTACTCCAGAAAGAATTTTAAATATTGTTAATGTGTAACTATTCAAAATGCTTTCCTTTTATAGGTTTATAGAAGAATCGTTTCAGGGCTGAAGCAGTGATATCCAGTAACATTCAATATGAAGGAGCTCTGTGAAGGCTAATTTACAGAATCATGGCTGTGCTTTTTTAACTCTTCATGTATATTTAGGCATTTTCCTGTGTTTCCAAAAGAACCCTGTTCCTCCTGTTCCTCCTCCTCCTCCTGTTCCTCTTCCTGTTCCTGCTCCTTTAGGAAAGGCTCATGCAATGGAATCTGAGGCCTGTTGGTCATTTGCAAATCTTCATGGCAGTGGGCTCAAGTCAAGGGTGAGAGAGCCATGGGCTCTGATTTGGAAATGACCAAAGCTCAAGAAGCCTACATTCCTCAACATGAGTCCTAACTGAGGCTAAAGCAACGGGACACCCCCACAGCCACAAGACCATCCACCACCCAGAGGTCCTGTAGCTGAATAAAATATCAATCCTTTGGGAGTTAAGGAGAAATATAGCACCTGCTTGGGAAAAACTGGAGAAGACAAGAAAATTCAGTGCCATTCACTACGCATTTATTGAGGACCCCTGATCTCCAAGGCTTAAGTAGGACGGAGGATTAGAAAAGATAGCAACTAAGACAAGATTGTTCTCAAGAATATTACCGCAAGTGTTGCTAACACTGCTAGCCCTTTAAGGCCAACTGGGAAAAGCACAATCAGGCAGCCAGCCAGGCAAACTGGAGAAAGCACCCATTTAGACATTAGAGAGATCGCAGTTCAAATCCCCACTCCTCCCGTTAATACCTAACTGACATGGAGGGAATTACCTAACTTCTCTGAGCCCAAGTCTTCTCCTCAGTGTAACTGAGCTGCAGGGTTCTGAGGTTAAGGGGTGCCTTTGAAAGAAGAGGATCTGGGTGAGAGGAGGCAATGCTGAGGGAGTCTTGCTGGAAAAAGCAGCAATGTGGCAGAGGGCCTGATACAAAGGACACAAGTCACTATATCCTGGAAGGTTGCACGTGGAGGCAGGTGAAACCTAGTCTCCAGAGATTCTCTCATCTCTAGACTCTAGAGATTCTAGAGAACCTCCCAGTTTCTGTAGAGAGTCAGGAAGCCTTTATTTTCTTAAATCCATAGGGATTGATGAGAAGATTCATGCAACAAACGAAGGGCTAGTAGTAGATAAGGCTTTACAGGTAGGCTGGAGCAAATTGAGAAGTGGAGTGCTGTCCTAAGGCAGTAAACTTTATCCTTGAGGAGATGAAGGTTTGAAGACAGGAAGCTGGTGCCTTAGGAGGTTCACACTGGTGGCTGGGGTCTGGGAGAGCAGTTAAGAGGCTATACTGATGGGCCCAGTGAGAACCCATAGGAGCGGGAGGGAAGGAGGAGAGGTGTTTGTCAAGTGAAGGGATACAAGTGAGAATTGTTATTAATGGGATCTGGTGGGGAGAGAAGATGGCTTTATCACTGGAGAGTTCACTGAATTCAGAAACCCAGGAGGCAGACAAGTAGGGCTGGCAGGAAGAGGATCAGCCTAGATTTACAGCTGCCAAAAGGAAAATGCTAGAAGGATGCTCGTGTGCAGGGAATATCCTGCCGGCAGCGGGAAAGGGGCACGGGGCACAGGGCACAAGGAGAAGCTGATGGCCAGATGTAGATGTGGGAAACAGCTTCACAAAAGTAAGGGCTGAAAATGTGTCGTTGGATACAAATCCCTAAGGGAGAAAGGGCAGGGAGAAGAGGGTCAAGGCAACACCCCAAAAGACCACTGAGAAATAAGGACTTCGGGATGGAGACCAAGAAAGAGCAATCTCAAAGGAGTGAAGAAAGAAGAGTTTCAAGAATGGTGCTGTCCGTGGCCAGAAACTGCGGCTGTCATGGGGTATGGAGGAGACAGCATGTGAGTAGGTGACAGCGAGGACACAGGTGACCTGTGAGAGTGACACAGTAATAGGTGAAGAACTGAGATTGTGAGGGTTGAAGGTCAATGGTTGAAAGTGCTGAAGAAGAAGCGGGAGATGAGAGGGAGGGATTGAGCCTTCTAGAAGATCTGTAAGAGAGGAGAGGAAGGCCAGGTAGTGGTAGCTTGCAGAGAAAGTTTTCTTGAAGATTTGGTGTTTTCTACAGACACACAGGGGAGGGAGCAGGGGAATGAGAGAGACGGGAAGATGTGAGAGAGAAAGGATTCATAGAAGACAAGAAGACAGGCCCAGCAGCCCTGAACAGGACCTGGAAATGCAGAACTCCATGCAAGTCTGACTTCTGGCGCTGGAGAACATCAGCCACTAAGCAGCACAGGCAGAGCCCATGCCTGTGCTGTCCTCACACCCAACACGAGGACTAAGTATTGGCTTCATCATCAGTGAGATTTCCTAAGGAGAATTTCACACTGAGGTGATCAGTTGTGTGTTGCGGGAAGTCAGGGACCCCGAATGGAGGGACTGGCTGGAGCTGTGGCAGAGGAACATAAATTGTGAAGATTTCATAGACATTTATCAGTTCCCAAATAATACTTTTATAATTTCTTATGCATGTCTTTAATCTCTTAATCCTGTTATCTTCATAAGCTGAGGATATATGTCACCTCAGGACCACTGTGATAATTGTGTTAATTGTACAAATTGATTGTACAACATGTGTGTTTGAACAATATGAAATCAGTGCACCTTGAAAAAGAACAGAATAACAGAAATTTTTAGGGAACAAGGGAAGACAACCATAAGGTCTGACTACCTGTGGGGTTGGGCAAAAAGGGTCATATTTTCCTTCCTGCAGAGAGCCTATAAATGGACTTGCAAGAAGGAAAGATATCACTAAATTCTTTTCCTAGCAAGGAATATTAATATTAATACCCTGGGAAAGGAATGCATTCCTGGGGGAGGTCGATAAATGGCTGCTCTGGGAGTGTCTATCTTATGCAGTTGACATAAGGACTGAGATACGCCCTGGTCTCCTGCAGTACCCTCAGGCTTCCTAGGGTGGGGAAAAACTCTACCCTGATAAATCTGTGGTCAGACCGGTTCTCTGCTCTCGAACCCTGTTTTCTGTTGTTTAAGATGTTTATCAAGACAATATGTGCACCGCTGAACACAGACCCTTATCAGTAGTTCTGCTTTTGCCCTTTGCATTGTGATCTTTGTTGGACCCTTATCAGTAGTTGTGCTTTTGCCCTTTGTCCTGTTCCCTCAGAAGCATGCGATCTTTGTTAGACCCTTATTAGTAGTTCTGCTTTTTGCCCTTTGAAGCATGTGATCTTTGTACCTACTCCCTGTTGTTACACCCCCTCCCCTTTTGAAACCCTTAATAAGAAACTTGCTGGTTTGAGGCTCAAGTGGGCATCATGGTCCTACCGATATGTGATGTCACCAATGGTGGCCCAGCTGTAAAATTCCTCTCTTTATATTGTCTCTCTTTATTTCTCAGCCGGCCAACACTTATGGAAAATAGAAAGAACCTATGTTGAAATATTGGGGCAGGTTTCCCCGATAGTTGTGGACTCCATCACAGGCTGTTTCAAAACTCTTTGCTGTCTCAAAAGTAAGAGTGAAAACAGGTGACTAGGTCCTCATGACACACCTGAAAGTGGGTGTAGTTGTGACAGATGTCGTGTCCCTGAGGCAAGGCCCTAAGTTTCAGATTTCCTGGGAGGTTAAGGTCACATGTTGCGTGCATGCATAGGAACCTTGCTTCTCCGCAGCCTGGGCTTTTCTGATGTGAGAAAGGACAAGGCTGCCGAGCTCCTTTTAAATAGTAGGTTTTTTTAATCTAGATTTACATTGCCAGCATTGTCATGTGTGCGTGTGTGTGCGTGTGCGTGCATGTGTGTGTGTATTCTAATGGTCTCCAGAATCTGACCTTGCACAGTTCTTTTTACATTTTTATTTTAAACTTTATGATTCATGATTATATGAGTACCACATAAATACATTCTTTTTCATTTTTATTTATTTATTTTGAGACAGGGTCTCACTCTGTCACCCAGGCTGGAGCTCTGTGGCATGACTGCACTGCAGCCTCAGATTCCCAGGCTCAAGCAATCCTCCTGCCTCAGCCTCCCAAGTAGCTGGGACTACAGTTATGTGCCACCACACCCGACTAAACATAAATACATTCTCATGGTTAAAATTTTTCAAGCAAAATAGGTTTTGTCTCCAGCTCCCTATCTAATCCCATCCCTACCAGGGAAAATGTACTTACACATTCAAATATGTAATTATATTTTGTGGGAAGTTTTCCATAAAAAATTTAGATATTGATCTTTGCCTTGCTTTTTAAACTTAGCTATAGGTCTTAGAGATCTTTCCACGTCAGTATATTCAAATCTACCAACATTATTTTGAAACGATGCATAACTTGTTCTATAGTATGGATGAAGCATGGTTCATTTAATAACCTACCCCTCCCCATGATGAGAATACAGGTTGCTCCAATTTACAAGAAAAACAACCCCTTTAAAAAGTGGGCAAAGGACATGAACAGACATTTCTCCAAATAAGACATATATGCAGCCAACAAACATATGAAAAAATGCTCAACATCACTGATCATTAGAAAAATGCAAATCAAAACCACAATGAGAAGCCATCTCTCACTAGTCAGAACAGGTATACTAAACAGACAAAAAACAGCTGCTGGAAGTTTGCAGAGAAAAAGGAACACTTTTACACAGTTGTTGGGAGTGTAAATTATTTCAACCATTGTGGATGACCGTATGGCGATTCCTCAAAGATCTAGAGGCAGAAATACCATTTGACCCAGAAATCCCATTAGTGGGTATATACCCAAAGGAATATAAATCATTCTATTATAAAGATACATGCACACAGATGTTCACTGCAGCGCTATTCACAATAACGTAGGAGCATGTTATGTTCTTCAGGATGGGACCACTTCTCACAACTGCAACCAAAATGGCAGCTGGAATTGGTGGCTGAGTCATCATGCTCATTGGGATTGCAGTGAAAATGGTGTGACCCCTATCATGCATCAGAGGTTGCACAAACTACCTCCCAGTCACTCTGGGGTATCTTTGGGAAATTTTTATTTACCCAGGGACCTCTGACTCAAGCCCCCGCTTCCACTGTGTTGATGCTTCTTAGGGATCATTTCACCGCCTCAAGTGCACAGTCCCTTTCCTCATAGCACTGTTCACACAGGGACTCTTGGTAAGGCGGATTTAAAGTAAACCCTTTTTAACAATATCTTAAGGTTTAGTGCTGTTGGTAGTGGGCATCCTTGCCTATCATTGTTCCTGGGAATTTCTCATCGCCTCCTGTCTCCCAGCCAGTTGCTCAATACTCTCCCCTTCCCACCTTTCCCTCTGTATCTTTCCATGCAAAGCAGCTTCTCCATCCCCTTGTTTTCATGTGTTCTGTATAGATGATCCCCTTTACTCTTCTTCCCACACTTACAAAAAAAAAGTCTTGGGAAATTATTTACTAAACAAAGACTTTCCTATCCCTAAGAGGAGCTCCAACGCCAGTGATTAAGGTAACATTTTTTCACCTCTTAAACAGGTAACTACATTATCCTGTGATGCCAAGGTGGTACATGCACCCCAGGTCACATTGTAGGTACTCAAAAGATGTGTAGATTGGCCAGGCAGTGGACAAATGACATCACCCATTGAAAAGAGTGGATTGATGGACTGATTTAAGAGTGGTGGAAAGGAAATGTGTGGAATTTCATAGGTATGTCCCATGCTAAAAAGGAAAAAAAAATGGATTTTTAAAAACCATTTTAGATTACTTTTTAAATAGGAATTGCTTCTTTTGGACTAAAGTAACAAGAGGCTGGATCTCCAAATTATCTCCATGCCTTGGGTTAGCCAACACCTGGTACCACTGCCAAGTTCTGCCCTACCTTTTCTGAAAAGCCTCTAAGGTAAATTCTCTTTGGAATTCATTGGTTGACCTGCTTCTTAATGTAAGGATTCTTTTTAGTCTGTGAACCAAGTCTTAAAAACTGAACATCATGAGCAGATGTGAATGAAATTGTGGAACCTTAAAACTTTCAAGAAAGCCAGGAAATTGTGTTGAACTTAATTTCCTTAGGAGGAGAAAAATAATTTCATAGAAAACAGCCACAACTATGTTATTTTCATTGTGTAACTAAGAAATAGTAGATTCCTTATTTTCGTTACATGTTAAAATAAAATATGTAACTACTTTTTTAGAAATAAAACCACCTAAAAACTAATTTGCTATTTGCGTGCGCACACACACACAAACACACATTTTACAACGTTTTATTGTCTCAACTTGCCTTGAGTGTTTTTCACAAACCATTCTTTCCCAGCAGAAGCCTTCCCTGATCAATTTTAACATTCAGTGATTTTTTTTAAGATCGATATAAATAATCTCTAACATACACACAACAGAGATTGTGAAGAATTTTCTGATTTTGCCCCAAGGGTTCTTCTACCCACGCAAACTTTGTACTCTTGTAGTGCTGTGAGGACCATAGGGTAGCCCCTGGGAGAGCCACAGGGAAACTGAGAACTTAAGGAAGGTGACTCATTTAACATTCTATATTTAGATGGATTTTCTATATGAAAATGAATTTTTTAATTGCTTTTTTTTTTAAACTTTTTGGCCAAGCATCTGAACTCTCTTTCTCTGTGTTTGGGAATTCTCCATCACATGTGTTTTGGTGAGAGCATCTATCAGTCAGATTACTTTATACCCTGGTAACAAATAACCCCTGCAAATCTTAGTGGCTTGCAAAGGTTTAATTCTTGCTAAAGCTGCATGCCCCTCATGGGCTCATTGTGGCTCTGTTCCATGTCATCTTCCACTTTTGGGATTCAGGTTGATGCAATAGTCCAATCTAGAACACTGCTGTTCTTGAGGCAGAGGGAAAGTAGATGGCAGAGCACGCATTGGCTCTTAACGCTTCCACTAGCACACCACCCACAGATTTTCCTCTAATATGCTCCTGGCCAAAACAAGCAACATGGTCAAGCCTGATGTCAAAAGGGCAGGGAAGCATAATCCTTTCCCCTCGGAGGGAAAAATGAATATTTGGGGGCAAAATTACAGTTCTTGGAGGCAGAACCCTCCTTTCCACTATGGGCCTGAAAAGACTAGACTAGCAGGGATAGCCTAGGATTGACCAAACAGATCCACCCACTTGGACTCTCTGAATTGAGAGTTGGCATTACAAAAAAAGCAGGATCAGTGGAGAAGTCATTCTGGGTCTACATGGCAGCAGTGCTGGCTGTGGTATACAACATGCAGTGCCAATGACAGCAGCCAGGTCCTCACTGGGTTAGTTCTGTGATGTCATTTTGGCTGTCATTTGCCTGTTTTTCAGTCTGTCTTATTCCTGTTTGCTTTCTGTGCTTAGTAATCCAGCCTTCTTAGCAATTCTGTGAGCCACCATTACTATCTATCTTTTCTGTGTAAGCAAGTCAGGGCTGTTCGCTGTTGCTTTCAACTAAGAACCTGATTGATACGGCAAGGCTTCTGGCCAACCCAAACCTTTCCTAAACTCAGTTTCTGATCACCAGATGATTATTGCCCTGGGCTTCTTATCCCTACACAAATTAAGAACATATCTGCCCAATTTGCACTAAAAGCTATTGGATAGGAAAGCCTGGGAGGTTCCCGATTCAGCATGGGTTCCGTGCCCTCATAGATTGAGAGGTACTGGGTATTTTTTGAAAGACAATAAATGTGAGAAGGGCCTTGTTAGTAGTTGGAGGCCTTAGCAATCTTGAATCAGGAAGTATAATATTACAGCAAGGTTTCATTAGGGTAACTATATGTTCTGATTTGTTCAGGACAGTTCCTAATTACTACTATTTTGGAACTGTTAATGCCAGTCAATTAATTTTAGTGCCTCCCTTTCACCTTAGACAATAAATTCTATATAACATATAATAAATTTTCTATATATCATAAATTTTACATATAATATATCATAAATTATGTGTGTGTATATATATGTATGTGTGTGTGTGTGTGTGTGTATATATGTATATATATATATGTATATATATATATGTATATATATATATATATATATATATATATATATAACCCTGACTGGTCTACTTCAAGCAGTCCCTTGCCATGTTACACATATTTTTGTTTATTTCTCAACTATATTGGAAACTTTTAAATTTCATCCTGAGCCACACCCATAGGAAATCAGCAGGTGTGCTTGTTAATTATTAAGGGTATAAGATTCATAAATGGGGGAAGTATGAAAAGTGAAAAGATCAGGATCTCTCTCAGATAAACAGATCTCGGTTCAATTTCCAGTTCTAATGGTCTCTGTTATTTCCTGGGGCCTCAATCTTCTGAACTTTAAAGCGAGAACAATCATGCTTATTTGTAGGTGTTGTGGGGCTTTAATGAGGAAACGTGGGTAAAGTGCTTAACATAGAACCATGTGCATAGTACAGACTCGGAGATAACGCCCTTCCCTCCACAATTTGATCACTGTGAATATTCTACAGTTCCTATGTCCACCAGGTAGCTGGCCATCCCTGGGCACTTCTCTGTCCTTTGGATATTTGTAGGAGAAACATGATTCTCCCTAACTGTAGGGCTGGATTGAGAGTCAGAATTTAGGTGAGTCACATAGTAGCATTCCTCACATTCTCTATCATGTTTAAGTCTTTTCTCTTATTACACACACACACACACACACTTTTCTACCACGGCCCTTCTTCCCAATCCAACACAAGGTTCATTCTTTTAGACAGGTAACTTCGTAATAAAATTCCCACACATTCTCATCAGAGCAGCTGGACGGACCGGCACCATTATCTACCTCTCTCGGTACACACAGCCTGTGTCTCGGTCTCAGTCCATTTTGTGCTCCTATAAAAGAATATCACAGACTTGATAATTTATAAAGAACAAAAAATTATTTCTCACGTTCTGGAGACTGAGACGTCCATGATCGAGGCGCCAGTGGCTTCGGTGTATGGTGAGAGCCGCTGTTTCCAGGATGGTGCGTTGATACTGCATTGTCTGGAGAGAAGGCACGGCGTCCACCCCCATGACTGAAGGTGGAAGGGCAAGAGGGCCAAATGCTGCACGAAGCCTCTTTTATAAGGGCTTTAATCACATTCATTTGTGAAGCCTCATTTATAAGGACTTTTCGTGACCTAATTACCTCTTATAGGCCCCACCTGTTAATGTGATTACATTGGCCATTAAGTTTCAACACCTGAATTTTAGAGGGGATGTATTCAAAACCATAGCAGTCTCTCTCTCTCTTGCTCTCTCTATCTCTCTTTTTCTCTTCAAGCCTGCTGTATTTTCCTCTCACATGCAACTGGCCAATCCACTTTATATCTCACAGTCCAAATCCTGGACAGAGCCAGGTGAAACAGCTAATTGTGATCTTTGTGCTAGGCCTCCTCAAAGGTCACCTACCAGCCTATGAATGGGCTGCCCTTGAGTCAGGTGCCCATGCCTGGTCAGGCTCTGACCACTGTTTTGCAAAAATCAACCTAACACAGCTTGCCTGTGTAGGGGCTGAGGGTGAAGCAGTTTTAACTAGCAGGGGAAGTTGGGCTGGGCAGACACTGTGATGCATATATCATATGTTTGCACTAAAATATTGAAAAATGCCCTAATTACTAAATTCAATGAATGCTTCCCAATTTTTGCCTTACCTGACCTCTCTGGAGTGTTTTATATGGTCGACCACCCACTCTTTGATACTTCTAACTTCTTTACTTTCACTTAACTTCTTTCCTTTCCTTTCACTAGAGTCTAGTTCTCGCTTTACCACTCTTGTCGATCTCCGTTGCTGGTTTCTCTTCCCCACTCACCTTTTACTTTGAAGAAGCAGCTAGCCCATGACGTTACCAACATGGACATAACATCTAAGATGTTCTTCATACCTAAGCTCTTGTTCCCCAGTGTTTCGTCAACCTGTATGTGTGTGAAAGCAACCTGGAGGGTGTAGATAGTGACTCAGGGGTTCTGTCTATTAACCGCAATTACAGGGCACTGAAGAGCTCTAGTGCCATGGTCAGGAGTTAGGAGTTATTTACTATTCTAGAGGGAAAGAACTTTGCTTGTTAATATCACAGAAATTCCTCCTCTATCCCTATCCATCACAAATTTTTGAAGTGTTCTCCATATCTACCAACATATGACATATCTACCAACATGAAAGCTGTTCACTTCAGACCAATCATTTTTGTAGTCACTAGCTGTACCTCCTGCTGTAATGTCTTATGCCACTCATCCGACTTTCAGGCTCTCTTGCTGGAAACAAGCCAAAGAATATTTAAACCTAAAGCAGAATTTAAGTCCATGGGTTTTTCTATCTGCTTTTATTTTAAATCTCATCATTTTTATATGAACTTCCCTCTTTTAAGGACATTCCTATAGAAACCAAAAAGTAAGAAATGCATCATTTAGAGCTGTGGGGTGAGAGGGCGCGGGAGGCAGATTTCATTCCCTTTGAAATCAGACTGCCGGGGGACCTAACTATATACTTCCTGTTCTTTTTTTTAGAATTAATATACAGTAGAATTGACTTTTTCTCTGTGTGTAGTTCTATGAAATTTACTACATATATAAATTTGATTTACCACTACCACAAACAAGATACAGTAATGTTTTATCACCTCAAAAACTCCCTCCTGCTCTCTCTCTGCAATCATACCCCACCTCCACCCCAAGACCTGGCCATCACTTACATGTCCTCTACCACTATGGTTATGTCTTCTAGAGAACATTGTAGAAATGGAAGCATACAGAGTATAGCCTTCTATCATAGTTGTCTTATGTATTATGTCCACATACATTGAAAATGCCATCAGATGATGTTGTATTTTTTGCTTTCAAACCATCAAAAAACAACAGAATAAAAATAATATATTAGCCCATATATTTATCATTTCCATTGCTCTCTTTTTTTTTCTTAAGGCTCCAACTTTTCTTCTGGTATCATTTCTCTTCTTTCTGAAGAATTTCCTGTAGCAGCTCTTTTGGAAGATGTATGCTGGAAAACAATGAGAATTCCTTCCTCTGAGAATGTCTTTAATTCAGGTTAATTCTTGAAGAATATTTTTCCTGGATTTAGAATTTGAGTTGACAGTTATTTTCTTTTAGTACTTTGAAAATATTTTTCTACTTTCTTCTGGCTTTCTTGGTTTCTGATGCAAAAACACAATCATTCCAATGTCCCCCTGTAAGTAAGGCATCATTTCTCTTGGGTTCTTTTCTTTTTGAGATTTGCTTCCTTATCTGTAGAATTCAGCAGTTTGTTGTGCTGCATGTGAGTGTGCATTTCCTTAGCTTTATCCAATTCAGGTTTACCGAGTCTCTTGAATCTGTAGGTTTGTGTCTCTTGCGAAATAAGTTTTTAGCCATTATTTTTGCAAATATTTTTCTTCACTGAACTCTTTCTCCTCTATGTCTGAAACTTTAATAACAGACATGTTAGGTGTTTTGTTGTTGTTTCGTGGTTCCCTGAGACTCTGTTCAATGATGTTGTCTCTATTGTTCAGATTGGATAACTGCTATTTTCCTGTCTTCAAATTCACTGGATTTCTTCTATCATCTCCATTCTGCTTTTGAACTATCCAGTGGCTTTTTAATCTTAATGACCTTATTTTTCAGGCCGAAAATTTCCGTTTTTTTCTTTATATCTTCTATTTCCTCGTTAAGGCTTTCTAGCATTTCATTTGTTTCAAAAGTATCTGCCCTTATTGTTGGAGGATTTAAATAATCCTTGCTCTTAAATGTTTTTTCTGATAATTCCAACACCTTCATCATCTCTGTACTGGCATCTGTTTTTGTTTTCCCTCATGTAAAAGGAGATTTTCTTGGTTCTTCATAGACTGAAAAAATTTGGATTGTTTCTTGGACATACTGAATATTGTGTTGTATTAGTTATCTCTTGCTGCATTACAAATTACTCCAAAACTCAGTTGCTTGAAACAACATTTATTGTCCCATTGTTTCTTTAGTTTGGGCCTAGTTGAGTCCTCTGCTGTGGGGTCTCTCAAAGGGCTACAAGCAATATGTTGACCAAGGATCTGTGATCTTATCTAAAGGCCCAATTCAGCTAAACTGGTGGTCACTGGCAGCATTTAGTTCCTTGCTGGCTGTTGAACTGAGGACCTCAGTTCCTCTCTGGCTGTTGACTAGAGGCCGCCATCAGTTCTTTTTGACATGAGCCTCTCTCACATGGCAGCTTGCTTCATCAAAGTATGTAAGCCAAGAGGGCAATAAGTTAGAGTACTGAAGATAGAATACAGAGTATAGAGGCAGAATACAGAGTATGGAGACATTTCACATTAGCAAGACAGAAGCCAGAGTGTTTTATAACCCAATCATGGAAGGGATAGCTCAAGATTTTTACCATAGTCTCCCACAGTTAAGGGAAGGGGATATGAAACTCAGTATCTGGGAATCATCAGGGGATATCTTAGAAGTCCACCTACTGGTGGAAGCAACCCAAGTGTCCATCGATGGATGGATGAATAAACAAAATGTGGCACACACACACAATGGAATCATATTCAACCTTAAAAAGGAAGGAAATCCTGACACATGCTATACAACATGGATGAACCTTGACGACATCATGCGGAGTGAAATAAGCCAGACACAGAACGACAAACATTGTATGATTCCGTTTATATGAGGTAACTAGAGTCATCAAATTCATAGAGATGGAAAGAACGGCAAGGGAAATGAGGAATGGGGAGTTAGAGTTGAATGGGTACAGAGTTTCAGTTGGGGAACACACAAAAGTTCTTGAGATGGATGGTGGTGATGGTTGCACACCAGTGTGGATGTACTTTATGCCACAGAACCATACACTTGAAAATTATTCAAATGGTAAATTTTATGCTTTGTATATTTAACACCACAATTTTTAAAAAAGAAGTCTGCCTACCACACATGTTACGAGATTCTGGGTCTTGTTAAAATCTTATGGAGAATGTTGATATGATTTTCAGGAGGCATTTGACCTCATTGGGTTTAGGCTGCAAGTTCCAACCAGCCTTCTGAGGGTGATAGTTCCATCATCAGTTCAGTGTCCAAAATCGTTGCAGCACTGTTTGGATCTGTCCCATGTGTGCACCACGCAGTAGCCAGTTTGGGACATAGTCGGCCATCTATCCCATAACACACTTCTCAATGTCTGTGCTCTGCAGGGTCAGCCCTGTGCATGCGCTCCTCAGGGGTAAGCTCAGGAACTGCTAACTCTAAGGGGTCACTTTCCCAAGGACCTCCGTCTCCATGTCTCCCTGGAACTTTTCAGCCTGGCCTTTTCAGTCCTCCGGCTGGAAGGCGGGTGCTCTGCCCTGCACCTACTGTCACTGTGCTCACTTCCAGGGCCAAGTGGTGGGAGGACAGATGGAAATAAAAAGCAAAAGGGAATTTGCCACCTTCTTGGGACAACGGCTCCTCCACTAAGGCAGGAGGATTCCCTCCCGCAGAGTTTTCACCCCTGACGGTTCCTGTTGCCACTGCTTCTTATGTGGGTTTGGGGCAGGCACGAGAAAATGGGCAAAAAAGAAAGAGAAATAGGAAATTTCTCCCTCTGTCTCTGAGCATTCGGTGTTTTCTTCTCTACTCCTTGACTGGCGGAAGGTTTCTTCTAGAGACCTCTCTGATCACACCCTGATGTCCACTTCCGGGTTTTGGATTTTGATGAGTTCGGCCCAGGGCATCCTGGAGGGGAACAAATGGCAAAGTGCCGCTATTTCGGTGGGACTTTGGAGCCTGGTCGTCGTCCTCGGTGCTTCTGCTTACTGTTTACTTTTCAGAGCCCTCAAATGGCTGATCCATGCACCTGTCTGGGTTTTAAGCTGTGTTCAGTGAGAGAGATGGGGTGTGCTTACCCCGTTTTGAGCCTGGCTCTGACTTTGGCATTTAACAAAGGACTCCATCCGCCTTCCCACCCCCATTTCCCAATCACTCACCCAGTTATGCTATTAATATGAATTGAATGCCTACTGTGTACCACAAACTATGAGGGCAAGAGAAACATTGCATCTTGAAGGTATTTAGAACACAATCCCATCCGAGACACAGCTTCCTAGATTTCACCTATATTTCACCTTCCTGGATTTCACAACTTACTGGCTTCCCACGCCCCTCCCCTCCCCGTTTATGCTCACAGTAGATATAAGAAAAGTGAGTGGGTTTTGTGTTTTGCTGTTTCCTTGAGAAGGCAAGTACATATATAAGCCTGAAACCATCCTTACTTCCAAGCTCTGTGGGTGAGGCCGAGGGCTTTGGAAAGAGTGATATTTTCAAACACACAGGTTTGTGGTTTTTGAAAGAACAGAAAGCATAAAAGCATAACATCTTGTAGGATTACTTTCGGCTGAAGACCAATTGATGTGACATCTGAAAATAATCAAATAAATGTCTTGTTTTGAGCCTGCAAATAAGTTTGTGAAACTTTGGGAGGAAATTCTCCACTTATGGAAAAAAAATAAGAAAAATTGAAATTGAGATCATGGGGTAAGAACAAAGAACGGGAATTATGAGAGTGCTTTGAATTGTTAATAGCATTTATATTTGTAAAAATGAATCTCTCTAAAAAGGTGGAAGTGGCTAATAATCTTAAATCACCTAACATGGCACATGCCCCAAACCCTGATAACCTCCAAATTCAATTGCTTATAACCATTTTTTGGAGCATTCCAAAAACTCGAAGTTGCTACACAATGCACGGAACTCTGGATTTAAAATTTTTGAAGCCCTTGATTTTTTTTTTCTCCTGAAAGCTCTTACATTTGGAAAGAAGTCAAGGTATAGTCTAACCCCAGAAGATCAAAATATATTGAACTTTTTTTGTAAAGATGATAACAGCCAAGAAAACAAAAATTGAAGTGAACACGATGATGAAGAGAGTAAAGAAAGATAAAGACAAGGCTGAAGGTGGCATTCATAAAAGTCCCAGCGCTGAAGGGAGAGGCTGTGCTTGCAGAAGAAAAAGTCTGCTAGCCAAGGTAAGACAAATTAAGACGGGTTGGTGAGGATACTCTGAGGCAAAGAAAATTCACCGTTATCAAAAACCCGTGCTCAAGTTAGGAGAGACTGCAGTAAAGAGAAACTTCCCTCTTGCTTCCATGGTTAAAGGGTGACTTAGAGTTCCTGCACTATTTCATTAATATACAAGTCGAGTGTTGCTAATACCAGTGGGGATGACAGACAGTTTTACTTTGTGAATTTCTGGTTTCTAATGATGCATTTGAGCTTTATTTTTTACAGCTGTCCTTGTCTTAATCCTTTACTTTTTTCTCCCTGGGGTTTAATGGTTTCTAGTTACATATCAGCATTTTAAGCAGCATGTTGCCCGTCAGGCAGCGCAAGGCTTCTGATGGTTATGGCATTTGGGTCACCACTAGTTCTCTGGAAGGACAAGTGCTCCTGTGAACAGCACAGCAAACTCCCTCGTATGATTGGAACACGGCAGCGCAGGTTCAGGGCGCATGCTAGAAATCCAACCAAATGCCTTTTGCAAACAGCAGCTCAATGAGGATTCCTGCCATGAGGCAAAATGCTTGGAAAGTTACTATGCGCTGGCATCACTGGGTTTGGGGTCAGCATGCTGAAACCGGGACTCATTATGTTCCTACCATGCCAACTTGGTGCAATTAGCCTAACACGATAATTTCCTGAAGCCATATGTTGATCTTTAGGGGAGGGAAAGCTTCATACGCCTGATGGCTCTAAGCTCTGACTGGCATGTCCCAGCTTCCAGCAAATTTCTGTAAATCAAGATAACACACAGCAATCAAAGATGAGGTCGGATGGCCAGCCTGGACAGAGAGAAAACTTAGAGCAGGGTTATGTACTTGTTGCAGAGAGTGGGGCTTTTTCTTTTCTTTCCAAGGAGGGTTTCAGAGAAAGGTCATAGGGGTAGCACTGTGTGTAAGGCTGTTCCTCCCCACCCCGCCCCCACCCAAATCAAATCAACAGAAGGACCTAGAACACAATAAGTTATGTTCCAGGGCTGCATGGCCTGTATTCCCATTGGAGACCTATCAGTGTGAACTAGCACTGTTGGGAAATCTCCTCAGCTACCCCTGTTAATCAATACCTCTGTTCATTATACAGCTTTGATGAATATGGGTAATGATTGGGTGCCCAAGAGTCAGGTGACTAAAAATAACTGCTCCTTACTGAGGATCTATAGATTTTCCCCCCAGTATTACTTCAGGCAATTCAATATTCTCTGCTGCCCCTCTCCAAGCCCCCACCCATGCGATCCTCTCTAGTCTTCATTGATAGATCAGCTCTGGCCTCAGAGCAGCTTTATTAAATTAGTAGCACTTAATCTACTGTCATATTGTCAACTGACACAGGGCAAACTAGCAGGCGGCAAGCCTTCCAGTGGCTCAGGAGAGCAAGTTTGCCACAACCCAGGCAGTTTTGACTAGCTTTGTGCCAAGAGCTGCCTTCATGGTTGTCTCTTCACTGAACAGGAGTATTTCCATCATTTGATAGCATTTAAAACAACTTTTTTTTTTCCTAAGGAGAAGGAGGAGCTATTTGAGGGAGAATTCTTGCCGATTACAGACTTATTATGACAGATGAAAAGATCATAATTATACTTGGATTCCCTGCAGGAGTGCCTTAACACATCTGTGACATCTAATAACCACATGCCTCAATGGGAGGCTGACTTTTCCAAAGTTGCTTAACCTTTCATTTCTTTGCTGTCACCGAAAACCCATCTATGGGTGCTCAGAGAAATCAAGGAGGGAGACTCCATCAAGGCTAGGTGGCTGGCATCCCTGATGCTTTGGGAGAGACACTCAGTCAGTGATACCTGAGCCTGGGTAGCTCCCTACTGGGGGCCTGAGGGGTACAGGCAGCCTGTCCAGAGGCCTGGGGCCAGGGCATCGCTCTAGAGTCCACGTAGCTTCGGTATCTTCGTTAGAGTCCAGGGAAAACTGGAGAGGCGGGTAGGACAACCTGGGGAGATTTGAGCAGATCTGGTTCTGCAGATGAACAGACAATACTAAATCGAAGGGGAGATTTCAGCAAAAGTTATAGTCTTGGTTAGTCTAATTTTTAACTTGGATTCGTTTAAGAGGTGGGGGTGATATTAAACACTGCTGAGTTGAAAGCACTTTTTATATAATTTCAACTTTTATCTTAGATACAGGGTGAACATGTGCAGCTTTGTGAGATGGGTGTATTGTGTTACACTGAGGTTTGGGGTACGAATGGTCCCATCACCCAGGTGGTGAGCACAGCACCCAATAGGCAGCCTTTCAGTCCTCGCACCCCTCCTCCTCTCCCCAGTGTTTACTGTTCCCACCTTTATGCCCGTGTGTGCCCAACGTTTAGTTCCCAAAACGCACCTTCTCTACGCTTCATCCCATAGTCCCCACGCAGGACGACAGGAGGAAGAAATGTTGCTGATTATGACATCTTTCCATCTGCCAGTTTTATTTCTAGATTATAACAAGGACAATTTGTGGAAAGTTGCTGCCAAGAGACTATAAACTGAAAGACAAGCATTCAGTGTGAAAAAATATGAAGTCATCATCCTGGTGGCTGCTGTCCACAAATTTGAAAGGGTTGGGAAGAAAATTTATTTTTGAAAAGCTCAGGTGCAAAGACACCTAAGTTCTTCCTTTAGTCTTCTTTTCCTCAAAAGAGCAGGGGCAAAGGCTTTGGGAAAAGGACTTCGGGAAAGTCACAGAAAAGGCATCCCTGATAGCTGTGGGAAGGAAGATGGAGGGCAGTGTCTGCTGTGCTCCACTGGGAGCGGCCAGGACCTCTGCAGCTCTGACCCAGCTCTGCCATCTGAGCAAAAGATGAGCTTGGTCTTCCTGAGAAATCTATTAAATAATATAGTGGTTGAGCTTGGCTCTGAGTTCGCCAACAAGTGTGCTTAAATAAGGTGAATTACACTGTGAGCTGAAGGGCTGTTCGGTGTATTTTGTAAAGATCTACTGGAGCGTGTGGAGGTTTCTTGAAATCAAAAGGGTAAGAAGAGATCAGTGACTGATAAATCTTTAATATAAAAATTGTACAAGAATTTTGATACAAATTACAAGAGGTATTTGGACAAAATATGAATAAAATTCCATTTACATCCCCAAACCCTTATGCATTTTATGCAAAAGACATACTGTAGGCAGTTATAATACAGAAAATACAACCAAAGTAATAGCAAATTGAAAAATTTAATTACCTTAGACTACCAATAAAAACAAAAAGCAAAACAGAACAAAACAAAAATAAAACCCTTGTTCAAGGTACATACAGTATTTAGGAAGCTACCAACGTCACAATGATTAGATCAGGGTGATGCACACTGTCCCATCCCTTGGTGCAGTTACCTTTTGAAGTACAGACTTTGATTCTGTGGCAGGCTTATTGCAAGAGACTGGTTTTATGCAGATGAGAACAATATAAACAAAAAAAAGGAATAAACAGCTAAACTCTGGGAGAGGGAGAGGACATATCTTGGTGAAAATTCCTTTTCTTCAAGATATTTCAATTCCCTTTGGCCACTTTTGCTGTCAAATATGGAGGCTGAGTCCAATAATTTTGTTACTGGAGACACACCAATGGGTCTGGAGTAAGAAAGGTATGTGTTCTCCCAGCTGTGTGAGGGATCTTGCTAGTTCTAAAAGGCCTAGTCCATCACCAGCAGGAGAGAACAGAGAACTGGCTTTCCCAGATCCCCAACCAGCCCCTTCCCCTCACCTTTGGGGAGGCAGAAAAGCAGCAAGGACTTCATGGAAGAAGCCAGGCAGGGTGTGAGGGGAGAGGGGAAATGGGCATTTGCCTCACTTGGAAACCACCCACTGGTGTGTCAGTCACCCTCATACTGCTGAGTGAGCTACACATGAAAAGCCCAGGTCGTCTCAAGCCCAAGTCTTCTCCCCATTTCTCTACCGTCCTCACCCCTCTGACCTTCATGTACCCAGGTTTAGCTCTCCTGCATTCTTTATACTGGCACTGGCAGGAAAATGGTAAGATTCTCTGCAGGGCAGCTGAACCAAAGTTTGCACAGGAAAGCAAATGCACCATATACTAGAAATCTTAGATAGTCTTATCAGGT
Organism: Pan troglodytes; assembly: GCF_028858775.2. NCBI lineage: Eukaryota > Metazoa > Chordata > Mammalia > Primates > Hominidae > Pan > Pan troglodytes. Next base: position 99,495,229 of record NC_072409.2, on the reverse strand, counting down.
TAAGATATAATACTAGAACATCTCATTCACTTAATTCACGTTATGCAAACCCTGGACAGGGTAGAACACATGTTTCCAAAGCAATTAAAACCAAGATGAGGGAGGGCGTGTTCTACCTTCTTGCTCAAACATGATTTATTTTTTAAGGGGGGTTGCTGAGATCCGAAGAGCAAAGGGTGGGATTGAGAAAGACAATGGAAAAGTCAGAGGAGATTAAGATACACAATGAGAGGAATGGATTACTCTGTTCAAAAACATGCAAAAATACTCCAAATTGGGGACTAGATTTAAAAAAAGAAACAGCCTTGGTTTATACATCTCAAGTGAACCTATTAACTCAGCACATTGTCTGGGAGCTCAAGAGCATCATACCTCATGAATCATGCTTCTCGCAGTGGCCACAGCACCGATTCACAGATGGGGTAGAGGATGCTTTGTCTCCTAGCATGGAAAAGGCAGGCAGTGAGGCTCCCACTGAAACAGTGCCAGGTCAGTTCACCTTGCAGGGACTGGCGCTTTCTCCCTCTCTTTTGAGAAACATATCCAGGGCCAGATGAATGGAGCTCTCTCACACACCCAGGGTCTCCCCAGAGTCACCTCTCAATCCTTGCATTCCATGACAGAAGTGGGCAGAGCCAGTTAATAATTGATGGATTTGCCATCTTAGCCGTGCATTATCTCAACATCACATTTGGCAACAGGAAGCCCTATAAAATCTTGGTATAGCACTTAGATACTCTCTCTTCAAGAAATATACTTTCAATACTATCTACTTCTCTCCATTTTTCTTAAAATACCTCTTTCTGCTCTTCCTTCCCTTCAAAGATTCTTTTTTTAAAAAGTGAAACAAAGCATTAAAAAAACTATTACAAACGTCCTTAAGCATCCCTGTTATTTTAGAGTTAAGGGGAGAAAGCTAATATCGGCGAGCAGAACTTGTGCAATTTTGGCAACTGGTTTTTCAATTAGGATTCTATTAAGATGTCTGATAAATAACTGTAACATATACATACTGAGGAACTTAAGAAGTATCATGTCAACTAATTGCCTTTGCTCGAACCCAAGAGTCCTTGCTCAAAGTGCTTTTCTTCCCAGTCCCCAGACTGGCTCATGAAATTATTTAGCACAGATTTGTCAACATAGACCTGTTACATTGTCTATCCCTAAATCTGCTGCTGTTCTCTCCTTGCTAAAGTTCATATGGAAGATGATACCGATACCTGCACGTGTCTTACCTGGCTGACTAATATCTTACTGAAATGTGACTGTCTGTAATGGGGCCAACTATCTTCTCTGAGATGCGCTGCGGGAAGGTTGGAAGGAAGCATGGCATCCCCTAGTCCCAGAAAGAAGACGCTTGATAGATCTTGCACTTCATTTAGTCACTAACTAGTCACTTTCCAACCATCATTTGAGTATTTCGATATACAAAAATAGCAGCCAATCTTTGGGCTCAAGGCATTTTGGAATATAACATTTTCATGTATTCTTCCTTTGTACCTTTGGTCCCCATCACTCGATTTTCTAAAGCTCCCTGTACTTGTACTTACCAAAGTTCTTCAAAGTGGAGAATTTACCTTTTACCCATAGGGTGGTCCTTGTTTTAACGATTAAAGTCAAAAGCCTGACGTCGTCTTTTTTAGATTGTCAGTCCAGTTTGACAAAAGTTAATCTATCATGTTACACTATGGATTTGGAGGGGTCATTGAAAAGATACATTTGTACACCTACATCCATGGTTTGATGCCAAGGATAAGAAAAAAAAATTACCACTGTTCATAACCAGTTTACAACATGTGCACTTTTTGAAGGGGAAGAAAAATATTTTAATCTTTTCCCTACAGATTAGGGGGCAATATAATCTTACTTATGCCACTGACTTGCAGGAAAATTTGCTCTAATTATAGGGCCACACCCATTACTCTCAAGATGGAATTGTAACACTTAAGTTTTCAAAGAAGCAAAAGATGCTGTCACAGACAGCGTCTCTCTACTGACCCTTTATTTAAGAAGTCATCTTGTTACTGTCCACTTAATAGCTGGAGAGGGCATCGAGAGGCAGCCTTGGGCTTCCCACAGATACAGTAGGTGTGTGTATGTGCTTGTATGTTAGGAGGGGAGAACAAGAGGGAAGGAGAGAGAGAGGAGAGAGAGGGAGAGAGAGACAGAGACTGACTGATTGTGGATGTGTGTGTACATCAGGGAACTCGATGGGAAAGCCTAGCCCTTGTAGTCAATTTCTCCTTCACAAGGGGATAAACAGGCAATTACGCATCCTTTTATATTTGATGGCCAAGTGCTGAACTGGAAAGCACACTATTAGTTTGTGTCCCTTCAGGGCCAGGGCAATAAGTAGCCAGGAGAGCTGGGCTGAAGCAGAGAGGGTGTTGTCTGCTGTTAGTGTGACAGTCTTGTCAGCAGCGTTCACATTACTGGAAGGTAATAAAGTGACAAGTACGTTATTAGAAAGATATGAGGTGAAATTGAACTGAAGCTTCTTGCTGCTCAGCCCTGGCTTTTTTCTTTCCTCTTTTGTAATGGTCCACTATTTGTTACAGACTGAGCCTTGTCTTCATATCCTATATAAAAAAGATTTTTTTTTTTCCTGCAGTAAAGGTCAAATGAATTTACAACAACACTTTAGAGGAGAAAAATAAAGATAGTTTTATGACAACTATAGTATGTTGCTCCAAAAATATATATAGCATTATAACGAACAATAATGCTGATCCAATTCAGTGTACATGTAAAAATGCTTAGTTTTTTTTTAACCTCCTGTTATTTGGATTTGGATTAAAATCATTTGGATTAAAAAAGATTTGGATTAATCTTTTGGATTAAAAGCATTTGTATTTTTCAACAAATGCCAAAAAGACAGTATGTGACATACAGTTATTGCCGAATGAGCACAGAAAATCATTTTGCGCAAGATGTGGGAAGGATGAGGATGATGAAACTACACAAGGAAGGACGGGTATGTGGGCAACAGTGATGACAGATAACTCACTGGTCAGTTGTACAGCTGGATTTACATAATACTTTTTGAAAATGACCATTTATGGTGAGCAACACTCCAGCTACAGGAAATATGCGACTCGTCTGGGACAGATCAAACATGACCTTAGTACTAACGCAAACAAGACTACCACAATGTGGTTTATCTCTGAGGGAAAATATGAAGAGAAGTTAGTTATGTATACCTCATAGAACAGTAAATGAGCTCCCATTTTGATCAAGGTCTTTAGCCTAGTATTAATTACAACCATGGCTTTGTTGTGTTGCTACAGTGGCAAGCATGAGTAATGATCAAGAAAGGAATGATCCATGCTGGTGCCATTTGCACCTACTCCGTTAGGATGAAAACGAGGTGTTACCACTGGCCTTTTCTATAGCCTCGCTGACCCCTGGCATCTTTCGGTTCTCAGGGGATTCCAGCAAGACTTCCCACTCAAAAACAAAGCAAAAGCAACCAAAACCCCACAATTGTCGGCTCTTCCTGACCCCAAAGGAACTTCAGCTATTTCATGCAGCTGTACTTGCTTTCCTAACCCCTTCCTCAGAGCCGACTCACCTGGTCATAGGAACTCTGCAGGTCCCTAGTATCAATACGCTCTCCCCCACTGCGAGGCAGAGCTATGCCAGTCTTTTCTCTCGAGCCAACATTTCCAGCGCATTCATGATTTCCTTTTCTAGCTACCCCAAAACCAGGGCAGGAACCGACCCTCTACTTAGTTCTGATGAAAACACTGTGATCCCTCCAGTCTTTCTGGTATCTTTTATTGCTCATCTTACTCATTTAGATCCATCCCCAAAAAATAAACAATGAGAGGGAAAAGCAAAACCACCTAATTTAAATACTTCAAGTTTGGGAGGAGATAAGTGATTTTAAAGAATGAAATTCGTTTGTCATAATTTTAAAAAAGAAGCTCTTAAGAAAAGGGTGTGACCACAGGATGAAAAAAAGTTTCTTCTGGATGATTTGTTTCTTGATGATAGCAGATGTAGCGTGTCTTATGACAGGTGAATTTTATTTACTCTTAGTCAATCTAACCCAATGCTAACAGACCAGATACAAGTTAGGACTGCTCAGGTCAAGCTGTCAGCAGTTAGCAGCATGTCCATCTCAATCTGGTGACTAGCTTCTTTACGTTTTAATTGTCAACGGCCCTCATTCTCATTTGCTTGGCACATATCTGGGGTGTGTACAGAGAAAGGGGAAAAAAAGGTCACATTGTATTTGGTGGGAACCTAGTGCATAGTTTCTCCTGAGGAGAAGCCTCTGGAATAGCCCATTCTTGATATATTCAAAGTTTTTGTTTGTTTTTTTTCCTTAGAGCGATGTATAATAATGGGGCTGTTAACCAGTTAAGTGCCTTTCTCCTCTTACTGGAAGGGCCTGGAAATTCATGACCAAAGAAATAACACTATGAGGACAGTGGCACCATTGTGCCAAAAAGGTTTTAAAAAATGTTTGCCATGTTGAAAAGGAAAACATTAACACCTTTAAACCTTTAAAAGGCATCAGGCTGAACAGGGCAGCTGGACTAAGATCTGGAATGAGTTACACTGGGTTGACTTATTTAAATACAATTAATATCAGAACAAAGAATGCCAAGGATTTTTATCACACTTTTAAACCAAATTCCTCATTATCTATCCTTTTTTTCTCTTTCTTTCCATAGCATGCAGATATTCCCGAAAGCGGACTAAACCTGATATTTACAAAAACATAGTTTTAAATGATCAAGACAGTAAGTTTCAACATCAGCTAGAGAACATGCACAGTCATACCGCCTAATTTTGTACCTGTGATAAACTCTGGCTAAAACCAATCACATGGGAAAAAGCTTGTTGGATGAACATCTACATCACTATTAATTTTCAGCCAGCATAGAATGCATGTGGCTTGAGAGAAACTGTTTAACAACAAAAAACTCCTATGAAAAAGCAAATGAGTAGGAATGGGCAAAGATGAGCTCAATGACTAAAATGCTGTTCTCTTTATCCTTCCTGTTTGCAAATAAGCCATGGGATCACCATCTTAACTAGAATTCTAGTTAAGTCAAAACACGACACTCAGGCACACACTCAAGAACGAGCAATACTTTGGAAACAGAAGAATTGTACATTTTATGATTTTCCATTGCATGTACTACATCCATCCACTCCCCTGTCCCTTTTAAGCAAATAGGCTTTATATTGGAAAATGTTATTTACTCATTTAGAAGGCCACCGTAACGACTGGGCACTTGAGGCACAAAAGTAGTAGCAAATAGGGGAGATACTTAAAAAGTGTCAGCTGTCCAGGACTTATTGCCATTTCTCTGACAAAACACAGGTGAACACATTCATGTTTCCAAGCAAGGGAAACTCTACTTCTAGAATCTCATTACTTCTGGACTTTTTCTAACTGGCTATACACATTAGCTTGGTTTGCAGCAAGTAACAAACATTTGTTCTAAGCCTGGTGCATTTGCTGATGTGACTGCCGACAGCTATGTAATTCACTCACGAGGGCTATCTGACCTTTTATTTGACATTAAATTAAACAGACTAAACATTGCTGTTGTACAAGATGAGTTCTAGTAACTCAACTGAGTGTAACTTTTCAAAGTTGCTGAAATAAAAATGTGTATTTATTTTCATAAAACTACATGTAGTCTATGCACACTGCAAAAGCCAGAGTTTCTATAATGTTTTGTTGGGATATTAAAAATCTTTTCCCACCCTTTTTGAATCTAACCATTTGGTAATGGGGCAACAGCACAATACAGAGAACGCTGAGAGGACCAAAATGTTTGCAAACAAACTTTCATTATTCTAGTTCAATCTTTCACAAACATACTGTACAGAGTCTTATATGATATAAAACAAAGGAAAACATCTGTCTGTTCAATTTAACACAACACCAAAATAAAGCAATGAAGACTTTGGGGAATTCAAAGTACAAGAAAACAAAAACGGTTATTACTAATTCCTCAGCTTTTTACCATAAACACTTGTCATTTAACATAGTGTTTGATATAGTTTCTTTTGTACTGCAAATACTTTTGGTCTTTCCTCCCCATAGAACAAAGGAAGAATTAAAATGGACCCCATAGCATCCTCTGAAGGAGGTGAAAAGATAAAGCTCCTAGACATAGCTAGCTTATCTTTAAGAATCTATTGTTTCTGAAATTTTCACAAACAAAAATACTGAATCCCCAACTAATGATGCTTATTTTGGGAAACAATAAATACTGTGAGGTACAATAAATCCTACAGGAATAATAACAACAGAAACATATTAACAGTTTCCTTTGGCAAATTTAACGGAAGTGAATGCTGATGTGAACATAGAAAAAATAATTACAAAAACATGAAAAATGGAAACGACATAAAAGTTAAAACAAAGGGATATTTCTAACTTTTAGACTGATGAAAGAAATGTCTGAGGCCATTAAATGCAAAAAAGAAATACATTCTCTTTAAATTATTGTGTACTGTTTGAAAAAATATTCCTTGTTTATCTCTTCTTTTCCCCTCCACTTAAAGGAAAAAAAAAAAAAAAAGACAACAAAACAGTCTGCAATGCACACCCTAATGGTTTTGGCTGCAGACTGAACTTGAGTAAATATCATCATTTAGTCAGTATGTTGTGGTAGCTGAGGCTGCCGATGTGGTTAACCAGCTCAGGCAACATGTGTAAACATCGGAAACAAAACAAAACAAAAAAGGTTTGGAGAATAGTCTCTCTCCTCTTTCTCACTCTCAATTGCTTGGTTTCAGGCTTGCTTTCATTTCTCTCTGACAAATCGTGTGGGGAAACACAAAACACTAAACATTGAGAGATCCTGCTTTAAAACCCCCTTCTTCTGGCTTTTCAGAAAGGAGCGTTGCTCCATTCAAGTTTAGCACATGTTTTCAAAGCTTCCAAGTACTGCTGCTGTTAAATGCCTTTTGATTTTGTCTACCAAACAGGCCTGAATTATAGTACGACTGCAGAATTTGCAACAAATTAGACAGCCATACAACAGACCGACCCAGTTCAGAGGATTTCTTTTTAAAGGATAAGGGTTAGGGCCTTGGAAATGAGTGTTCGACTCTTTTGCTGTATTCATCTTTGTTCCGTAGCGGGTAATTTGGGCTTTTGTATCCTGAAATATTATCCTGCCTCTGAAGAATAAATGCCTTGGCTGTTTCACACCACATAATTTTGTTTTCCTTTTATGTAACTTAACGTATAAGCAAGAAGGATGCAATGTTGATTCTAATAACATTCGGCACTTGAAAGAATCACCAAGTGTTTTTTTAAAAAGCGGTTTTCTGGTGGCCAACAAATTGGCCTGTGGTTATGTTGAGTGACTAATTGTATTTTCTTTTCTGGAAACTTGTGCAAAGTTGGCAGTTTTGTGTTAACACTAATACTTTGTTTGGCATTTGTGCCCTATACTGACCAGACCATTTTTATACAAGTGAATTTTTTTTAAAAAAGACACTTACTGAAGTATGGCAATAGTTTAAGGATAAAAAAGAAGCATGGTTATTACACATCCCCTTGTAGTGTATGAAAAAAAGTGCATGACGGGATTTATGTACTAGTACAGGACATTTTAAAAAATCAGATCTGTGCTGTAAAGCATGCCAGCACCTCTTTAGCACTATATCTAACAGGTAGTAAAAACAAGACCATGTTTTTTTTTTTTTAAATGTGCATTAATGCTAACATAAATGAATAGAGCTAGCCAGCAAACTATCTTTTCCTGCATATCTAACAGCTGGATGTAACTGTAAAAATTAAACAAAAAAGTTAAACAACCATCAATACAATTGTTTTACATCAATGGCCCCTCAAGGCTAAATATTTACAGGTGAATCTGCCATGCTTTAATTGAAGATTCTTTCAAAACCTTAAAGTTCACAAAAGACAACTATAAGAAGTTCCTTTTTGTTTCTTTTTTCTTTTTTTTCCCTTTTATTTTTGCAGGCAACAGTCATGGGTACAACAAATTGTCTCTTTGGGGAAGACCAAGAATTATTCTGTCAAAACTGGGGCTAGTTGCACACTGTGTGTGTGTGTGTGTATGTGCATGTGTGCGTGTGTGTGTGTTTAAAGGGGTACTCTGTTTTCACCCTGAAATCAAAGATCCCACTCCTTTCCCAAAACTATAAAGGGAAGTGAAAAAAATTCAAAAGCACCTAGTGTTTATCTTGTTTATCTCAAGGAAATATGTGTGTGTATATGTAGCCACAGAGCATACATAAATGCACACACACACACACACACACACAGACACACACCCCAAGTACATAAGCGCACACTGACTATGGCAGTTCAAACACGTAGGCCATCTGGTGAGAGCTGGCATTTGTAGTGTCCATTCTGAGACTAATCTACTGAAGTGAAGGGAATGTTTTTGTGGAGATTAGGGTTCTGACTGTGCCGATTTCGGCTTCGTACAGAGGAAAACATCATATTGCAACCTGGGACTTTGCACTTGTGCATTTCTCTCAAATGCACAGTTTTGTAGTGCACTCTCAGGGTCCCCTTGTTGCTGTACATTTTGTGGCAAATGTTGCACATGATCCCACCATTGCTCCCAGACAAGCTGCTGAACATAAGAGATCCTGAAACTTCAGCCCCTAGGCTGCCAGGGAGGGCAGGGGCCTCGGCCTTGTGTGCCGACTCCCCACTGTCACTCGCCCCGTCAATGTCATCGAGAAGAATCCCCTCATCGCTGCCTGCGTCGGATTCTCTGGAGGAATGGATACTGCTGCTGGACTGGAGGCTGGAGGTGGTGCTCAAGTCAAGGACCATGTAGTCCTCCGCCATGCCTCTCCCATACCCGTTCAGGTGGGAGTCTTCAGTCCCTGCGGGAGAGGAGGCGTCTTCCCTGACATCGAGCCCCATGGGGTGCTGGGCACCATATATCTTCACCAAAAATTCATCGCGGAGGTCCTTGCTAAGGGAGGGCTGCGACGAGTCCAGGCCCATGTCATCGAGTTCTTTGGTCAACAGTTTACGATGTAGGTTTATGTTGGCACTGTGTCTAGGAAAACAAGAGGGAAGGGGGGGTAGGTGGATAGGGGGTGGGGAAGGGTGAGAAAAAGGAAAGCATTTTAAAATTGATTCAGCTTTCACTAGGTATCAAATAAGCACATTCACTTCTAATTACACCATTATAAAAGCAAGCATTCCCCTATATCCTCAGGATCTGGGAGTTAGTGGTGGTGGTGGTGGGAGGTGCAATCAGGGGAACTTTCCATTAACATTATTTTTATAAGAGAGTTGACTCTGTCAATGGTAGGATGAATGCAAACCCATGCACCTTTTTCTCAATGATTACTCTGTTAGTTTTACTATGTAGCAGCATCAGCTGCAGAGAATTTCATGGCAGAGATTTTAGAATATATATTAAATAGGATAAAAGAATAGAAACTTTCTGCTTGTCTAAATGGAATAGTCTAAATTTACCTAAAAACAAGAAAAAATAAACATCTTTTCTATACAGCACACACTTTATTTTGAGGTACAGAAAAAATTCATTTTTTAAAAAAGTAGTCTAGATAATTTAGATATAACTTCAAAAAACAATGAAATCTTCTGTCTCTACCCTCCACATTTCAAGTTTTAATGAAAAACAATAGCTTAACAGATTAAGCAATTTGAAATAGGGTTACAGACTGTCTTTTAACAACACGAATGCCTTTTCTCAGAATGATTTGGGAATCCCAGTTAAATCTAATAATAAAATACATTTACTTTTTAGAAGTATGTGCATTTTAGCGTCCAAAATATTTTCATTGAGTAATTCTACTTTAAAATTTAATTCTTTAAGACAAAAACGGAAAAACAGAAACTTTTAAAAAAAATTAAACCCACCCACCTTTTTAAAAAAAATCACACTGAACAACAGAAAGAAAACTCAGAGGTACAAAAATTAAAACACAGTAAGTACAAAAAAATCAAGCACCACAATAACATAGGGTTCCTTTACTTTAACAACTGGAACCCATACTTCTTAGACAAGCAAAACTTTTATTCTACTCACTCAGTGCTTTGCTTGTATGTATGTATGTACATACATACACATATACATATTTTTATATATATATATATATAAAAAGACAGGATTTGTCCCAGAGAACCCATAGGGACATCATGATTTACAAAGCCTGATATGTTATCATCTATCTGGAAACATTGTCTTTGTATTTATATCCCCCATTATTTTTAAAGTGCCCTTGGGCACATACCTCTCTCCACCTGCAAAGGCTCACATGTTCAACAGTACCTAAATTGAAGGTTACCCTTCCAAAAAATAAACTGACATATCTACAGATAAATAAAAGCTTCTCAATACTGGTGGAAGCTCTACAGCTTGGAGAAGTCATTGTGATAAAAGAAATGACCTAAATGGCTGATATAAAGTTCAACAGACCTCCCGATTATACTTAAAAGTATGGAAGACCAAAATGTGTCATTCCATTTGGTGACAAACGCGGGTGATATTTCCTAGAGATGGTTGAGAGGTATGTGCCTCAGAGACAAGAAAGGTGGGGAAGACTTCTCCACCTTTCCACACAAGACAATATACAGCACTCTGGGTTTTAAGGGGCAGAGGGCAGCAGCCCTCTCCAACTGCACTTAGGAAGGCTGAGCTTACCTTGTGACAATAAGATCAGCTTTCTAATCTTTTGCTAAATCGATCACAAAAGAAAGCAAGAATAAGAGACAGAGAGAGAGAAAGAGAGAGAAAGAGAGAGAGAGAAAACAAATTCACATTCTAGACATCTGGTTTTGAAAAACTTAAACAATAAAATAGGGATTTAAAACGTTCTGATCACAAAATTATTTTCTGTCATAAGCGATCATCCCATACGCTGTCTTGATGATTTTCAGATCAGCTGTATAATCCAAAAATCATAAATCGAATTAACACAAACCAAATTCACAGCATCATCATCCACAAATGAGTTCTACACAGATGCATGCAGTGTGTGGGTATGTGAATGATAAACAGAAGTTGTCCCCACGGTCCCTGCTCTGACACAGTAATTCCCCGTTTCCTTGCTGTCAGATGGCAGATGACTCCCAGTGCAGGTTGCTAAGCAAAGTGCAGGAAATGCCTACTGTGAGGTCTTTACTCTGACATGTGGGTACAACACCACCAGAGTTATTACAAGAATGTGGAAGTAGAGTTACTCTATGCGCTATTATTCTATTGATAAAACAATCTGCCAACTATGAGCAGCTCATGAAATCCTACCCCTCTGTTTATTATTTTTAACACCCTCCCCATTTCTTAATTTCACGAGCACACATTTTGCGATGACTGTAATCTAGAACTCTGTTGCTTCTCACACATCTGCAGTTACCACTTCCTAGGTTCACTGCTGAGAAAACAGCAGCCAGACACACAGCAGTTGCATCAAGACACACTGAATAAGGAAGAATAAATTAACATTGAGAAAAGGACACACTGATCACCCAGATGGACACATCTTCCCTACGATGACCTGTGAAATTACACATCTCCACCAATATGATACCAGAAAGAGATTTTCTCTTCATTTCTCACTTACAGCAGTAGAAATCTGTAATCTAATTAGACGATGTACCAGCCCTCAATATCTGTCAACCAAACGATGTGCAGAAATGTGTAGACCAGCTCTGGCACTCTGTTCAACAGTGTCCCTTTTCCGCTGTCAGCAGTACTGTTGGCCTCTGCTAATATAATTACATTGACTTTTATTCAATTAAGTGCCATCCCTCACTTTAAAAAAAAAAGCTACTTTATCAATTGATTCAGGTGTAATGCAATAATAAAGATGAACTCATGGCAGTGCATTAGCTCTGCTCTTCATAACTTCAGTACACGGGTTCATTCATGGTAGTCGATTTCCATTATGCAACCACAGTTCAAGAGAATTGATTCTTTTACGTTCAATTCCTAATCTATTTCATTTTTGTTTAATAATCCTCCTAAATGCCATATGCAAAACACTTGAAGTGGAGATGGGAAGGGTGGACTGAGGAAAGGCTGCTGTTCACTCTCATGATAGTGGGCTTGAAGATTTTCTCACAAACTCACACAGTATTCCCAAGGTGGAAGGAAGGAAAGCACGAGAAGGAAAGCAGACTAAAATTCTTTAGAGGGTACCGATCCTGCCCAAGAGGTTACGGTTCAGTCTCCAAAGAAGAGACAAAAGACAGCCCTTGATTTTAACAAAGACCTATTGTTGGACCCTTGAATCAGTCAATCCAGACCATTAGCTGTCATAAAATACTGTCCTCATGAGATACAAAGACCTAGGGTTAATAGCAATTTGAGGACTATTACAAGTTTATCCGGATCAGCAAAACTGAAGAGGTGAAAAGAGAAGATGGGAGAGACACAGAAAGAACTCTCACCTACTGATAATCAGATGTCGAGAGAAGACCCTAAAATGGGAGGAAGGCCAGAGAGTGCTGGAAACAGGAGGGGGACTACCTGGCAGAGGAAGCCCTACTCAGTTGTATGTAACAATTGGAACAAAGAATCCAACAAGGAACCAATTTTGAGCTCTCCAGCGATAGAGATGGTTTTTCTAAAAACAGATTTAGTGTTCTGAATATTTATCTCTAGGAAAGAGGGAAGAATACTCATTAACAAATATCTAGACTGTATTAGAACTTCTTACATTCTATAAGAACATGAACAGTAGAAAGGTTGTTTCTACTTGCTTTGATTTGGAAGGCAAGAAAGATATATGGAAGGAAGTTCCTCTTACAGAAAAAAGGTGACTGGAATGCAGAGAGAAAATGAGTTCATAGGTAGAAGGGGTAAGGACTTGGTCTTAAGAAGTGCAGTGGTAATCATTAAGGCAGTGGTCCAAACCTTAGCCCCAGATGTTCACTTTCAAGAACATAACTAAATCTTATTCAATCTTATGTGTCCTGCATGTAAAGTAGAATACTTTGCACAGAGGAGGTACTTAAAAGTACATTGGTTTCCTTTCCATCAATAATATGCATGAGTCTTCAAGAAGTATTTCCCAAAATACACTGTAGAAGGGAAGAAAGCAATGATCCCAAGGTAGGAATCATGTAACAGAATATCCAAGGAAAGGTGGTGGCGACAAAACAAACGGTGATTCTGACGCTATTAATACCATAGTGTGTTATAAGGGAATGCCACAAAATTAGGGCTTGAAAAAGCCCTGTAACTTGGGCTATGCTTGGAATTACAAATGCTTCCTTTAAACCTCTGTACTCTTTCTATACTGTGAATTTACCAAAAGCTTGTTAAAGACCAATATCACCCTTAAAAGCAAAAAGTTACAAAACCTTGGACTGAGGGGAGGGTGCTGCAGAACCAAACTTCTTTCTTCTTTGAAATGCTGAGTGGAAGTACTCTAACTGGACTAAAGTGGACTACCAGTCTTTTTCTGTTCCTTTGATGAAAACTTTACCATGCAACCACAGAAGACAATGAAATTCATCAAACGTAGTCAAGTAAGTGCAAATGCCCTTTAGAGAGAAAGCAAGTCTTGCCTTGGACTTCTTTTTTCTCATCACATTAAGTTAGATTTAATGTGATGTCTGGCCCATAAAACTAAAAACAAAAACACTATCTAAAGAAAGTGTTTTGAGGTTTTAAACTTGGCTTTAAGATATAGGGGAGACACGAAAAAGAAAAAAAAAAAACAAGTTGCATGACCAAATTAGAAAGTAAGACTGTGGCAGTCAGAGATTGAATAATGAACCAAGCTATAGGTTGCATGAAGTGTCTTAATTCTTAATCAGATTTGAGACATTCTGAACTTGGTGAATTGAAACAAAATACTTGATAATTAATTAGAATGCCTCAAGTGAAAAATAATTGAGGCCCCACTTTGGATTAGTTTTTGCCTTTATTTTCCAGCTCAACTCTGCCGTTCAACACACACATTCACAAATTCTCAAATGATATTGTACAGAATGATCATAATAACATATACATAGCGTAACAATAACACATACATACCATATGCATGCCTATTTGTCTGTATGTATGTGTGTACATATATGTATATGGGGAGAATGGGAGAGAGAGAGAGAAATTTATATCCAATCTGGGTAAGTCTAGATGCTAGGGTTAAGTATATTGTAGGACTACTGAGTCAACAATACTTTTGAGTAGAAATGTAAACCTGCTATCAAAATCCACAGAAATGAAAAATTAAAACTTCTGCCTTCATTAGTCCTTTTCTTATCTGGATTGCTACAATACTATCTATTACACCTACCTCAACATTTTTGTATTATCATTTATTAACGATAGGATGCTTATGGCTCTGTGCACAAAATGATACTTTTGACACTATACCTTTCTGTAAAATTAGTAGTTGTTCTACAGGTTATTATTTAAAGATTCTGTCCAAAAGATCTGAAAACCATCCCCTAGCTCAGGAAGAAAATTCAATGTGAAATTCTAGTGGGTAACACTCAAAAAGCCCCAAATGTAAGGAAGTACATATTAAATGCAAGAAACAAAATCTAAGCAAATTCTTGCAAATTAAAAGTATGAAACTCAGTCATTTCAACCCCTTTCAATACAAAACAAAATCATCCATACTAGTCACGCAGACAGTTTCCTCTACATTCAAATTATTCACTTGAAGATAAGCTCCCACCAAACTCTTTAGGGGTTTAGCTAATTTACTGCACAGATACGGCACGTCTGTTGTAATAACAGGTAGGATGTATTGGGGTCGACCATTTATCAGAATTAGACTTCTTTTCTCAATTCACAGTGAATTATGCTGCCTACACGACTCCCCTCTCTCAGAGCCTGCCATCCCCGTATGGCCCCTAATGTGGCAGGCAGACAAAATTGACAGTCTCATCTTGTCAACAAGGGGCGATTCTCCTGAGAAGCCATTTAACTTTGCAGGGGAAGCAACGTATTAATGTGCTTGTCCCAGGAATGTTAATCATCTTCAAGCTTCCGATCTAACTTTGACGTGAACGAAATCACCAAATTTGTTTACTAAATGAATCGTAATATGCTAATAAGAAAGCATGACATATATGGAAAAGCCAAACAGATGGTTTGTTTACTCCACTTTGCAACTTTATAAATGTTGTAACTCTGAAGACGTTAGTGAGAATTATTGGTTTGTTGGCAGAGGCAAACATGTCTTTCGCATACTAAATCTGGCCCTACAGTTAGAAAACAATTTGTCATTGCTGTGGAATGCATAAAAAATGTTAATGTAGTGATGGCATTTGGGAAGGCAGATTGGTAGATGGAAAATGTGTAGCTGGATGCACAGGTTAAGTGTAGAATTGATATCCAGCAGCCCCATTCCCTAACCATTTTACTTTTGAGTTGTATCTGAGACATCGAGGCTTCTCAAGGGTGCTGATTATTCGATAGGTACCTGTTGCGCTGTAATGTGAGATGAGTGTTACACTGTGAACAGGATTATGTTTTCACAGCATTTGGAAGTGTTCTTAATCAAGCAGCTCATATGATGCTCAGTTTACTACTATTGTTGGGTAAGAAAAAGCAAAGCCATGAGCCCTGGCATCTTTTAAGGACTCACTGAGAACAAATCTGAGCTTTAATTTTGAGTTTTATATTTACACTGGACAAATTAACCCTCAAGCTTTCCATTCCTTGTTTTATATAGTCTTACTTTATAAAGATTTTAGAAGATATATTTCCAAAATAATAGGAGCTAATTTTTACAGGCATGTGCCACCATGCCCAGCTTTTTTTTTTTTTTTTTGTCAGTATAGATGGGTTTTTGCTATGTTGGCCAGGCTGGTCTTGAACTCCTGGCCTCCAGCAATCTGCCTGCCTCAGCCTCCCAAAGTGCTGGAATTACAGGTGTGAGCCACCACACCCAGCCTAAAATGGTTAATTTATGATCTTCTTAAAAGGTAACAGTCAGGATGCATGAGTTCCCCAAGGGAGGTGACACTATTTTGTAGGACAATCAATATTATTATTTAGCTATGGCTTTATCTAGAATTCTGTGTTGAAAATGAAACTAATAAAGACACCTGAACAAAAAGAGTGAGCATAATCTAATTTACAACTTTGATTAAACGTCAAAACTACCAGCCAAAACATGAAAACTTCATTTAACCAACCAGCAATGCATGCATGCTACTAAATGTTTTAATATTTAGAAACGGATCATTTTTGTGAAGTTCTTTTTACTTTTTATTTGCACAGGCAGAGTCTGAAATGCAGGATTTTGTATTAAAGAAGTACTTATTCCCTCTGATGTTATTAACCACTCCCAACATCCCAGTCATACAGATACATGTTGAGACTACCACTAATCTTGTGGGATTTCCTGGTGTATCACCATATAGCACTGAACTTTTTACCCGAGAAATGAGAGAGCAAAGTGATCTAAAGAAACCACTGAGTTCATCTTGCTGCCCAAGGATCACTTTGAAGCAAGAAGCATTAGCAACTGTTCCAGCCTGGTGCTTATATCTCATTTGAAACATCTCATTCCTGACCAACAAAGAAAATTTCAATAAAGTACTTTTACTGATTTAACAACAGTGAGCCCTTGGGATTGTCAAAGTGCTAAGCCTTTTCCAAGGAGAGAAGAAATCAGCAGCTCAAATATAATTAACCTTCCATTCTCAATGCAAACTGCCACGCATAGGAGCTCTGCAGTCTATTAGTGAAGTTATAATGGCCAACAGGCAGAAGCAAAATTGGTCAAAAAGTTGGCTGCTGCTGTCATATTTTTGGAATTATGATTAATGGCACTAATAATGTGGATGATTACTGATATGTGTATCTCCAGCAGTTTATCATATTGCTTTGGCTGCCTATGTCCACAATAAACAGGATGCTATCATTTACCTCTTTATTGAAGGCAATCCTTCTCTTGAAGGAGCATATTCTAATTACTTCGTAATGTTTTATGTCTTAAACATTTTGCAGCTCTGGACCTTGCCAACTGCTTCGTGTCTACCATTGATTAATTACTGAATGTTTAATCAAAATTTAGAAACTAATGTAGTCATTTATGAGCACATTGCAGTGCCAAAGTAGTTAGGCTTTGCTCCGAAGTTTGGAGAGTGTTGGGTTCAAAATCAAATCCCAGTCACGCATGAGGATCCAAGAATTTCACCTTGGGTGCTCTGAGGTTGCCAATTCCATCTCTGCTGATGAATGGAAGGTAATCTAACTACAGGGTAAACAGCATCTTTACCTACCCTCTCTTCACTGGATTTCCCTTTCCTCTTTCCTCAGTTCCCTAATCAACCGAGCACCACTGTTAGCTGTTGCTGAGAACAAGAAAGTCCTCGTGAACACCCGTCATGAGAATATAGTTTTGAAGTGGTTAAACAAGTGAAAAATAATTTGCTGGGACAAATACATAAGTTTTTTTTAATGTGGATTTTTTATGGTACTGTCATACAACCATTCACCATTGAAGTTAAGTGTTTTTTTAATACCATTACTGAACTGCTGAAATGGATGCTAATATAGCTTGGAGTGCTAATGTCAAGTCCTGGTAATAAAAAAGACAGACTGCTGAATGAAATAATTTCAAGTAAAAAATAGAACAAAAGTGCTCTCTCTCTTGCTCTCCACTTTTATTGAATTGGGACTGACTGAGCCAATTGCTTTAGAAGTCTGTAAAACACAATTACGAGTGAGCGAACTGACCCACCAGTGCCCCCTCAGTGACAGAGCAGACTAAAAAGGAGGCAGAGTTAGAGCGGCTCCCCTCCACTGCCCATCAGACCTACAGGGCTTCCAGCTGCAGGTCTGTTGTTCTTGGTGCCCAAATGGGTCTTGTTTTACTTACGAAATCTTATTTCCCATCAATGTGATAAAGTTACTTCATACATCACTTTCCAAGATGTAGATGTCTATTCTGGCAATTAAGAATGATCTGTCTTTTGATATTCTTATTTATGTGGATGTTTATGTGTAAACGCACCTATACATTACGTGGATGAATTTAGATTAGAACATTAGCACAATTTTTGAGTGGCTGGTAATAATTCAGATTGATATATGCAATAGCAATACTGAGGCATCGCTTACATAAATTCTGTTAGAAACACTTATCTTTTTTTTTCTTTCCTAAGGTAAAGTCAAAATTAGAGCAAGCAACAAAAAGAATTAAACTAGAAGTGGGTAACATTTTTCCCCCTAGTTAATAAAAGAAGTAATAAACTCTATAAAGTACTAGAGTTAGGATCACTAACACTTTAGGCATAACAGCTTTTTACCAGGAATTTACAACTCCTGTTTTAATTCAAGCAGCTTGCATTAGGACATAAAATCTAGGTATATTTTAAAAGTGTAGTTTTATGTGAAATAACTGAAGAAAAATGGTCCTTTCCTAAAAAGTATTCTTTCTTCCTCGGTCTTAGCTTGCCTGCCGCTCCCTCATACACGTATCTTGGCACTCAAGAATCAAAGTTACCAAATCCCTCTTTTATGACATTGCAATTTTTTGGCAAGGACAAGCTTCTTTCCAATTCTGCCACATTCATTTATTTGAAGCTTGTGGGAGTCTTATGGCAAGCACATTATTTCTGAGAAGGCTTTTAAAAAAGAAAAAAAATGCTTCATGGCTAAACCTTCACTATGACATTTAGGCAAAGAAGGTATCCCTTCCTCTTAGTACCACGAATGATCACTTCCAGCAAAAGAGTTGATAGCAGCCTTTCATCTAAGACAAAACGGAACTTACCTGAGTTATACAAGTGAATGTTAACGTACATGTACAGTCTTACCACCCTCTTCTGGGTAGAAAACAGCCCACGTTTTTTAAAAAGAAAAGATGGGCTACAAAAATGAGCATCTCAAATAAATGGTTAAATATAAGAAAGATTCACACCAATAAAGTCTGTGAGAAGGTCAGATAGATTCTGAGGGAGGTGGAAATCAGGAAGACCCTTTCAAAGTGGTCTCTTCATGAAAAATACCACCGGTGCACTCAGTATGTGCATTCTGCTCAGTTATTTTGGCCTGAATTTTCAAGATAATGCTGGCAAGAACCGTAGATTGTTCCTTTATAAGGAAGGTAAAAATAAGAGTTATATAGAAGCATTGTATTTGTGCAACAGAGGTTATAATGCCACAAGAGACTTAATGTTAACTCTCATCAATAGAAATTTGTAAAAATCTCTTTGCATCGTGAAAAGGAAATCATTCGTCAGCCATGAAGCTTTGTGGTCTATTTGGTGCACAGTTCTGAAGACGGTGGAAATGAGTGGTGCGGTTCTTGTAGTGGAGGAGTGAAAGGTCAGCAGAGGCTTAAATGAGCTTGTCTTGCATCCAGCTGGGCCAGCAGGAGGTCATTAGGAAGATCCGAGGCTCACTTTAGGCTTGACAGAGTCTCTCCCCATGATACAAGGAGACCGTTTTGCTCATTGCTCTTCTCCCAGTATCTAAAAAGAACCCCAGGGACAGGAATGACACTGAAGTTTATCTTACTACCAAAGTTTTGCTTGAGGACGGCACAACTAGCAATTACTCAGGAGGGGGATTTATTTTGTGTGTTTGCTTCTGATGGAAAGTAATGGAAGATAAGTACAAAAGGTCTATTGATCTTGCTCTATTGTGAAACCAAATAGAGTAGGAGGGGAAAAAAAAAAAACTCTTCCTTAACATTTAGAAGTCAGAGGACCTGCCCAACTTCACGTTCTAAGAGAATTTTAGAAATGGAGACTTGTAGTTTGATTGGCAATGAAATGAAACAGCTAATGCTTTAACATGTTCTCCTCTTTTACTTGGAGGGGATTACCACATCGTATTTGACAGCTAATTATATTAGGGCAAATATACTAATAGTTATCTTGAATTGGTGCTAAGTGGCTCATTTCTTAAAGGTATTGCCTGGTGAAATCATGTGTATTTACTGAAAAGCCCTCCCTAGAAAAAGTTCTGTTTAAGTTTCCAAACATAGAGAATGATGGAAAAAATGGTTGTTGCTATGCTGAGAAGGTGGTAACAGGAAGCAGGTAACATGTTTTCTCATCTTCACCTCTGTTGTTAATGTATGCAGTGGCTCATCAGAGGTAGCTCATGTTAATTTATTCCTGCACACCTGTACAGGGCTGGAAGTCAGGTAATCAGACAAGCTAAAACTATACATTTCTGCTTTTTAGCTACAGCTACCCAGAGGCCTATAAAGGAACAAATTTAGTTCTGGAGACATCAGCAGGTTTTAATAAATCAAATACACATGTCTTCCGCCATAGGAATACAGAACTTTCCACATTTAGATGTGGACTGATTAAACTAGCAATCAAATGGAAGGTTCACACTTGACACCAATGGTTACCTCATATTTATTTATAAATCACCCTCAGCAAATATAACTTGGTCTTTAAATTTATTCATATGGCTAAATCATCTTTCTACAACTTGAAGATCAAACATATATGCTTACCTTTCAGATAAAATTTAAGACAAACCTTGACAACTACTGGCCACTACTCTGAGAAGAAGAAAGGAACAAAGATAGTAAAACTCATGTAGGATGAAAAAGAGATAATGACTTCTTACTATACAGATCATCTAGTTTCTGAGTACAAAGTCTTCATTTTAGATGGAATTTTAGAACTGCCAATCATTAAGACAAATATAAATAGATTTTAACATATGAGCAAATGATAAGGAATATTAGGAAAGAGAACAGAGGGTATTTGTTATTTTTCTTCCTGAATAAAAACCTAAATGCAACTTATAAATAGGCTTCCCTTCAAAATGGGTGACCTATGCCACTCAGCTCCTGGGGATCAAAAATCAAGTCAGAGTATGAGAAATGATGAAAGGTAAATTACACCCAGCTAATTCTGACTATCACGCTCTCTTCAAGAGAATCTCCCGTATGAAGACAGCAGGTTCCAGGCCAGTTAGAATTTCCTCTTCCTAGGAAAGATTTCATATGTATACTTCATCATGGAGGGGCAGCCTCCTGTTCCTTAACAGAACAGCACCTCAGCAGCAGACAGATCAAGGGATAAACAAGAAGGAGGAAAGGGTCTTTAGAGACTTTCAAAATCTAACACTACACCTTGTTATCAGGATATACTTGAAGACTTCAGCAGTCACCTTAGAGCAGCAGTCCCCAACCTTTTTGGCACCACGGACCACTTTCATGGAAGACAATTTTTCCACAGATGTCAGTGGGGGGTATAGTTTTGGGATGATTCAATGATTCAGGCACGTTACATTTATCATTAGATTCTCATAAGGAGTACGCAGCCTAGATCCCTCACATGCACATTTCACAATAGGGTTTGCACTCCTGTGAGAATCTAATGCCACCACTGACAGGAGGTGGAGCTCAGGCAGTAATGCTCACCCACCCACCACTCACCTCCTGCTGTGCAGCCTGGTTCCTAACAGGCCATGGACCAGTACTAGTCTGCAGCCCCGGGGCTGGGGACCCCTGCTTTAGAGCATCAGAGTTCTTTACAGAGAAAATTCTTTACATTTCACTTCTATCACTCAGAATAAAAATTATTCTAACAGCTACCTAGTAACAAAGATGAATCAGACTTTGTGTGTATTAGCTTGCTCTTTGTCAGTGTGGAATGGTCCTCTTGGCTTCTGAATTTGTTAAACACACACTCATTTACAACTATATAGAAAAGAATAGCTTTGACACTGTTGCTTGGAATCTTCAGCCCTAACAAATCTTGCATGTGTCTCTCCCCTTCCTCTGTGTCACTTTACACAAAGAGCATTCTTGCTTTTGAAAAATCTTCAACTTGATTTTATAAAATCTAGAAGGACCATAAACAAAGACCTGGAAATCTCTGCTAATTAACTGCCAAACCTAAAACACAGTATTTAACATCTTCCTACTTTCCATCTTACTAACATGCCTATCTGGAGACCAAAAATGCAACTACCTCATGTATAACCACTTTGGAAGAAGCCCAGGCAGACCTGTGTAAAACTCCTCCAAGGTGTTCGAATCACGAAGAAGTCTGCTTTCGTAAACAGAAGGAAGAGGGCAATTCTGTTAGCTTTATGACAGGAATCCTAGAAACCCTATAGCCCTGCACACTTCAGCCCCCACTCAAAATCCCCTCTAATGCTTTATTTGCACAAGGAAGACATTGTGGAGTCAAGGATGGATGAAACTGAGACTCTGGGGAGAGGAAAGAAATGGGCCTGAGGACAGCAGGATTAAAGACAAAGGAGGGTTTCTGTTTGAGAAGGTCTGTTGGCTCAAGAAAAAGGTAAGAAAACTTGTCTTAGCTTCACAGCAAATTAAAAGGGAAAAAACAAGGAGATAAAATTCCTGGGGTTCTCGTGACTAACAAAGTAAAAGTGAAGAGACAGGAGAAGGTAAGTCTAAGAGACAGATCAGAGATGTAATCCAAGAGGCTTTGTGAATAACGAGATTAAATCACAGGTTGACATTCATTGACAAAATGACAATAAAAGGCTAAAACAGGAATACAATTATGTTTCACAGTTCACTCTGCTGAGATGCAGGAAGAGGCAGGCACCCCAATGGCATCACTGGTTATTTGGTGTAGCTAAACTCATAACATTATATTAATTCAAGTCAGAGATTCAACCAAGATGAACACTTTTCTTAAGAAAATATAATGTCAAAATTAAAATATCAGAACTTGTGTGTTTCTAACCTAAGATCAAAAGAGTTGCATATTGTTATAAAGCAAAATTTCAAGTGAGAATAAAAAAAGTTTTTATTCTACAATGTTTGCAATTTGCTTTTTCATTTATCTTATGTGACAAAGCTCCAAAATGAAAAAGACTGGGCATACTGTGATTTCAGCCAAATGAAATATATCAACTGTCTTCTGAAGCTTGCTATCTTCTATGTGACTGAACACCCCGGGAGCACATCTGTACTCTTCTTCCCACCTAGAATATCCTCGTCATCCTAGTTGCAGGTCTAAACGTATATATGGCTAGTCACTCACTAAAATCCTGATACCTACAATAAAAATGAAGACTGAAATATTTTCCTGCTATCAATAAATGTTTTTCCTCAGATAAACCAATAAGCAGTACCTCAACAGTGCCTCCCTATGTGTTAAGACATAAATATACAAGCGCTTGCGTTTTCTAGGAATTTTACATAAATGAAGGCTTCAAACATTGGGTGTGTAGCCTTTTGGTCTCACAGCTATTTATTCCAGTGCTATGACTTGCAATATTTTCAGCAAACCAACTAAAACTGTGACAGGAATTCATGCAATTAAGCTTAAATTTTGGCTTGTCTTCAAACACTCCATTTCCATAAATATTTTATGCAGGTTTTCATGAGTCTTTTATTTTTGTTTAAAAAAATACAATGCATTAACCTCATTATTAGTAGTGTACTATCTCAAATTTAAAAGAATGAATATTACTGACAACTTGGAGGAGGTTGGGTACAGTATTTTATTATTCAAAATATAGCTATCTTATCTGATGCATTCTGGGACTGTCAATGATAACTTGGAACTGAAATAACGTTGTGACTATAAACCATGTTTACAGAACAAAGTAAATGGGGGTGGGAAAATCATTAAAAAAATGGTTTCTCCTCAAACCATGTTTTGGGTTGTATAAGAAAGTTACTTATTTTTCTTAAATATTTTGCTTTTCAAAGATTGGCCCCCTTTTATATTTCAGTAGAAAGGAAAAAAATATTCTTCAAACTTTTATTTTAAAAAGGATTGATCTCCAAATATGAAGACAAAACTGAATATTCCAGGGACGGGAAACTACTTTTCAGTGGTACTTTTAATGTTACTTTGCCAAAGAACTCTACACAATTGACAAGCACTAGAATTACTGCTTACTATTGGTGGCTCTGTAGAAACTTTCTAGTTAATTTTAATGTGTTTCTTCCATTGATTTCCACCATGTTATAAAATTTTCTCTAAAATATTTTTAAAAGACAATGTAGAACCAAAAACCGCATCTGATATAATGGGAAGAACTAACTGCTGTGTGACCCGAGTTGGGCTGGTGGTGTATTATGTAAACTATCTGCTCACAAGCTTATCTGAACAAATGCAGGATAACCGCACTATCCTGCCATTGACCACCTTGACACATTCCATTTATACTGCATTTTCTTGAGGATTAATAAAGAACCTTGTAGGTTTAGGACCATCTGCTTCTGCTTAAGCCCAACTGTTTCAGAGCTGCAACTACATAGCAAGAGTGTGATGTCATCTGAAGGCTGGACATAATATATTCATGCTGATCCTCAAAGTATATGCATGCCTCCCCTTCTGTGCATAATCCGCATGGTGGACTATAGTTTAGAGATGTGCTCAAAGACATTATGAAGTTAAGATAAAGAAACCCACACGACCACACCATTTTCCCACATCAACAATTACATCTGTCCCATTTCCTTCTGATATTTTCACAACTCTTAAAGAATTCAAGGACACACTAAATACTCATGTAAGGAATGATAACATTACTGGTTATACCTACGGAGATGCAGGCTGTCTCGATGTCCTGGACCTATGGTTCTTTCCATCCGTAAATTTCTGTTTCTATATTGGATAAATATGTGTGTATGAAGATAATATACTGATTTAATTAAAAAGCCACATGGCAAAGCAGAAATATAAATATATAAATATATATATAACAGAAGCTGTGGCTTCTAAGTGAAGGTTCACGGGGAAGCAGGGAACCGTGTACATAGTTAACTTATTCACACCCAGATGCATGAAAACACATACACACACATATACACAGAGCACAGAGAAAAATGGCGTGCATTACGGGTAAGATGGCACATGATTCTGCATGCTTAATCATCACAAGCACCAACTGCAACAATCCTTCATGAGCATGGCAGCCTAGTTATCACGTGATCACTGTGGACAATCTTTACAGTGCATCAAAAACATCTAAGTTGGATTTCTTTTAGTGTGAAGTCCAACATGACTGAAAACTGGCACCCTCCACCCCCAGCAGGAGCAGCCAATGGAGATTTACTGACCTGTCTCGGCTTCGGCGAGAGGGGAATGCAGCATTGCAACCAGCCACTGTGCAGACGTGCATCTCTTTCAAGTGAACGTTCCTGTAGTGAAGTTTCACACTGTAGGAGCTTTTGAAACTCTTCTTGCACACATAACAGATTTTGGGGTCTGGGCTAGAACACAGGTCACCTTCTGGGGAGAACTTTTGAGGGCTGCCATAATTCAGAGACGATGTAAAGCTCTCATGCAAGGCGGCCATGCTGGCACCCCCACCATTGTACAGTCCATACTGGCTCATGTAAAACATGTCGTAAGTGGGGTCTGTAAATTCTTCCTTCACCTTGATGACGTCCTGGTGAGAGGGCTCACTGTGGTTCTCATCAGGCCTCTCACTATTCATCAGGACTTTTTCATTCACTTCGCTGTGAATGTGCTCATCCCCTTCCATGGATTCCTCGCCCAGTTTGGGCTCCGAAGACTCAGACTCGTTCTCATAGTCCCGCTCAGGTTCTTGGTCTTCAGAAGTCATGCTGTCGGCCCTCCTTATTTCAGTCCTTGAAATGCACCGGGTCCTGTTATGCTTAGAAAAGTCCTTCACAGACATGCCTGGGCTCATCTCCTCTTGGGAGTGACAATGATTGTCATGGCTCATGTCATTGACCACAGCTCCACCATCATTGGGGTCATCATCTTCATCATCAAACTCATCGGCGGTATCAATAATTTCCTTCTCAATCTTCACAGGCATGCTTGACTTCCTGGGCTTTTTCTTGGGTGCCAGGTCAGCACTGGGCTCATGGGTGGCCATCATCACTGCTGGCACTACTGGCTCAGAGGGTGGCGGGGGGTGCTGCTCTATGGTACCACTGGTTGGAATGATGGGACTGGTTGGGAGGGAGGTTGGAGGACTCACCATTTCCCCTGGAGTGAGTAAACTTCTATAAAATGGAGGAACTGGTTGTACAGTCTTTAGCCCAGAAAATACCAGCTGGCTAGGGAGAGGATTTTGCAAGACAGGGTCTAGAGGGGGAGTGGTAAAACCCATTGGGGGTCGGCCAGGGCTTGTGAGTGCCAGATTTGATTTTGTACTTGCTATGACAGGGGTGGCAGCTCCTGAGGTGGCCCGAATTAAATCTTTATCTCGGTTATTCCTTAGCATAGGCATGTGAAGGCGAGGATTGGGGTTTGCACTGTGGCGATTACGACTTCGGAGGGAGCTAAAGACCATGTTGCAACCTTCAATGGTGCATCGATGTTTGATCTTCAGGTGAACAGCATTGTAATGAATTTTGAGAGTACCTTTGTCATAGAATGTCTTCCCACATGCATTACAGAACACTCTTCCTTTCCTAGAGGCTGACCCCATCCTTCTCATCCGATGAATCCGGAATGAGCTTTTTGGGTGTTCAGTTTTGGTTAGATCACTGACTGGGGCAGAATTCTGAATGGGAGAGACACAGGCTGGCTCGGTTTTGGGCTCCACATTAGTAATGCTGGTCAGGGCATTTCTATTGGGTGTTTGATCATTCTTATAAGGTGTGGGAGAAACTTCGGATTCGCTGCTCTCATTATATTCATTCTGAGTTGAAAGGCTGGGTTCCCGCAGCCTCAACCCTGGCTGCTCTAACAGTAGCCCATTTGGAGGCAACCCTAGCAGTGGCGCTGAGACAGGGTTTATGTACTGGAATGGAAGCAGAAATGCAAGGCTGTTTGGGATGTTTTCGAAGTGATGAATGCTGGAAGGATTGCTGTTCTCTAAGTGAGCAAGGAGGCTGGGACTCCTGGTGCGATTATTGCTCTCAATGAAAGTCCTTATATCTGAGTCTGTCTTTGAAGATGGTACAGCCACGGCCTGCCCTTCTTTCTCCTGAATTGCCATCAGCTCCACAATGGATTTGGTTTCTCCAAACCGCAGAAACTGCTGAAGGGTGATGATTTCCTCTTCTCGAGACATGATGGCCCAGCGGTCCAGCACCTTGCCAGCAGCATCCTAGAGGCCACATCAAAGAAACAACAAAGACAAACACAAAAACTTATTGACTGTGCATAATTATTCAATGCAACTGAAGGTGCTCTGTGTGCTCATAAAACACTTAGAGCAAGAGCAGAAAACAACATGCAAGCACTGTTAATAAAAGTCTACCCACAAAGCAAACTTTTCTGCCATGCAAATGTAGTAATTAGAGTCACAGTTAGAGAAACAGATTGAGTTTAATAATGTCAAAGCAAACAAAATGTAGACCACTGGGGCTCTGTGATCTAAAATGCCTTCAGTACTGCTTTTTTAACAACAATGATCTATATACTATGCAACTATTTAGCATATATTAGTATAAGATGTGAACTCTTGCTGTGAAATCCAATATAAATGAAAAAAATGGTACCTTAGTCCTTATTAAATAGTGATTCTATAGGAAGGAATTAAGTACTTCTTGTGAAATTTACTTCTTCAACATAAGCAGACATGACACTGGATTCAATGATGAAAATTCCTTTAAATAGGAGTTACGTGAATTTCTGAATCAAAAAGATGAATAAAGTAGCACTACCCCTCATACCTTGTTACTAAACTGTATCTTTTTTTTTTTGAGTGGCTATATTTTAGTATCATTTAATAGCAGGCAATTTCATAAGGAAGAGTAAGAAAAACATCACTCATAAAAGGTAATTGTACTTTTCCTGAAAATTGGTTGTAATCCTATGATTCAAAGTTTGAGTTAGACATAATGTATTTGACTTTTTATGATCTTGTTATAAATGACAGTCATAGATATTTAAAAAGTAAACATGTGATGGATTTAGATAGAATAAATGTGTAAAAAGTTGTCTCTCAGCATCCTCCTCTGATAGCAAAGGGAGTCCACAGAGAATACACATCAGTAATCACCAGACTATGTGTTGTTAAATATACATTAAAAAGCATTTCACACTTTCATTTTTGCTAGTAACTATGAGATTCGCCTGGAGGTAGGACTTTAAAATCCTGCAATGTAATGTCAGGCGATCCATTTCAGCATGGATTGAGAGAAATCTATTCAAACACTTAAATAATGACTCCATCACTTTCTAGGGCACCATTTCTTCCCATTGGGACAGCACACTTTGTATCCCTCTGTGAGTGACACTTGCCCTAACCATGACCATGAATTTAAGAAAGCATAGAATCTTCTTAAAAACAAAATGACAAGATACTTATTAATTACAGAGGGAAAATCATAACATTATCGCAGAAAAACCTAACAGACCCTACCTTAAAAGGATGATCGAAGTTACCACCGTGAGTAGAAATCACGCCATCATGTTCCGCTTGTTAGGACACACTAAGAAGGGCACAACATCACTTTTGTGGCATTCTTCTAATGATATGGCTTGGCTGTGTCCCCACCCAAATCTCATCTTGAATTGTAGCTCCCATAATCCCCAAATGTCATGGGAGGGAGCCGGTGGAAGTTAGTTGAATCATGGGGGTGAGTCTTTCCCGTACTGTTCTTATGACAGTGAGTAAGTCTCATGAGATCTGATGGTTTATAAAGGGGAGTTCCCCTGCGCATGCTCTTGCCTGCTGCCATGTAAGATGTGACTTTGCTCCTCCTTTGCCTTCTGCCATGATTGTGGGGCCTCCCCAGCCATGTGGAATTATGAGTCCATTAAAACTCTTTCCTTTATAAATTACCCAGTCTTGGGTATGTATTTATTAGTACATGGGAATGGACAAACACATTGTAAAAATTTTACAACCTCAACTCAATCATCAGAAATCATCAGGCAAACCAAAATTGAGGGGCATTCTACAACACAGTAGATAGTACTTTTCAAAGTGTACAGTTCAGGAAAGATTTATAAAAAATAAAGAATGGTTCCAGATTAGAGGGGACTAATAAAACATAATTGTGTGATCCTAGACCAGAAAAAAGACATTAGTGGGAAAATTAGCAACATTTTAATAAAGTCTCTAGATTAGTTAGTAGTAGTATACCCATCTGAATTTTCCGGTTTCAGCCACTGTGCTTTATGTAGGATGTTACACTAGGGGAAGCATGATGAGAGGCATAAGGGATCTCTACTGCTTTTGCAAGGGAAAAGTCTCTCCTCAACCTGTGGATGTAAAATTCTCTCTGAAACACTGCCCTATGGTCTGAATCATCACAGCTAGTTTGATTAAGTGGGTATTTGTCATTTAGTTGAATTTCTTTTTTAAAAAAGCCCTGATAGTTATGTGCCCCCCTTTGAAAGGCTCACTCCTAGCATCCTACCATTTTACATAAAGAATATGTGTGAGTACGTGCATGTGGGTGTCCATTCCTATGAAAACTGTCAAACACAGATGTCCCTCCTTCATCATGTAGATAGAATTGGCCTTCAGATCAAATACTCTCATACAACTATCTGCTCAGAACAGTCATATAAGGGTGCAGGCACATGGCAACCCCAGATGATCCTGAAGTCCGGCCATCGCCATTTTCAAAACCTCACTCAAAGCAGTTGGTATCACTCACATTCTGCTTTTGGAACAGGGGTAACATGGAAGAATGTTGGTGCTATAGGTAAATAGAGAAATAAGTTGTGACTTTAAATACATTATCTCATTTGACCCCTATCATAACTTCCAGAGCTCAGAGAACAGATGAGAAATCAGGGGAGAAGAAAGCTAAGACAGGTTGTTAAGGCTGTCAAGATACTAATTGAAGGCCCAGGAGTTGAACACAAAAATTCTGACTCTAAGTTCAGAGTGTGTCCACAGTACTCACTGGCTGTCATTCCATGATGCCATTCCCCAGGTAAGCCCATTGAGTCTGTGCTAGTAAAGAGCAGGACTTCTGAGGAAGTCTTTCTCTAGAGTGCTATAATGTCCTCCTCTATACCATCTTTCTTGTACCATCAAATCTACTCTCTCGAGTGTTCTTTTACAGAGCCTTTCACTACGGATTAATTTCTCAGGCTGAGCCCCAATCTGAGCAATGTACAGTCATATCTTCCCCAGGTTCTTCCAAGGTAGCCTGTACCTAAATCTACATGTCAGTGATATACAACTGGCAGCCTCTGGCATTAAAATGCACCTCAGAAACCACAGCAACTGATCAGTCCCACCTGAGGCATCTCATTTCCATCACCCTTTTATCTTCTTTCTCCCAACAGTACAGAGCAGTCCCATATGGTTTCTCCTGGCCCACCACAATGCCCACTACTATTTCTAAAACCACTGCCTTTCAGATTGTCTTCTAGCGCTTAGTTGCTGTCTCTGCTAAAATGGAGTCTGTTACATTAAACCACTTGCTTCTGGTGAAAGAGATCCAGGTAAGTATGATTTAGAACTTTGCTAGTTCCTGAATCACAAAAGAGAAGCTTCATTTATAGTGGTAATAGAAGCAGCAATTTATACTTACACAGATAGACAACAAAGCATATTTGCAAACAAATATACTTAAGAATGGGACACATAGCTCTATAACACCAAACTAGAGTCCCCTTGATAGTGCCATAGGTGTCCTTTCCAAAGAAGTCATCATTGGCTACGCGTTGTGGCTCATGCCTATAATCCTGACATTTAGGAAGGCCAAGGTGGAAGATGGCTTAAGCCCTAGGCAACACGGCAAGACCCTGTCTCTACAAAAATTAAAAAACTAGCCAAGTGTGGTGGTCCGTGCCTATAGTCCTAGCTACTTGGGAGTTTGAGGTGGAAGGACTGCTTGAACCCAGGAGGTTGAAGCTGCAGTGAGCCATGATAGTGCCATTGCACTCCAGCCTGAGCAACAGAGCAAGACTCTGTCTCAAAAACCAAAAAATCATTATCAATTTGATCAAGATTATCTAATTCACCACATTTATAAATGGAGAGACTGCAACAAGAAACAAATTGATCTTACACAACCTAACAAGTGTGCAGGCTGGATGCTAAGAATGGCTAGCAGTTTTACTGTATCTTTGACTAACCTCGTTGAAGGGAGTTAGAAAGCATCAAAGGGAAAAAAGAAATGCCAAGTTTTTTTCTGAAGATCTTTGTGACAGAAATAAGTATGGTTTGGTGCTGTGATTCTGAAACACTAGTTTAAGACTCTTCTGTGAAGGTAACGACCTCTATGCATGGTCTATATTGCTATTCAAAAATGGACCAATGTCAGTTGGATGGCTTTTTTCTTTTTTTAACTCATCTGGAACAAAAGTAACCATTTGCAAAATTTGGGACAAGTGGACACTGCTGCAACAACTAAAGGCATGATACATTTTTTTAGTCAATTCATTTTTATTGTATTTAACTTAAGTATTGGAAAAACTAGTCCTCCTTGCAAACAGTATAAATTGTCAAATAAACTTTACAAAAGTAAATTGGAGTTATAAAAAGAATTAGGTATTATCGTGGAATAAACACTAATACAACAAAAATTCGGTCTGTTAGGCTAGGACGAAGATCCCAACTACCGACCAACTCATGCTGGGCCACTGGTCTTATGCATGAATAATATGTTAACATCAGAGTATACAACTGAACTCTTGGCCCTCCCTGCAATTTTGTAGCTGGTAAGTCAATTCTTTTAGGTTTTCCCATTTGTAACCAGAGTACAGTGACTTTTAACCCTTCAGGTTGAAAAATGTTTTTGACAAAATGAGGATAATAAGATTTACCCTGTTAAGTTAAATGCGAGTTATTATTATAAGTGTTGATTTCCTGTGAAAATAACTGGCTATACTGTTAATTAAAAGATGAGTAACACCAAATAATATAGACTTATAAACCAGTTTTACTGGGTTCAGAAAAAGTATAAAAGACTTAAAATATTTACATCTACACATTTGAAATAAAAAGACTTCCTTTTGTTACTTCATTGGAACTGGTGATTATCACTTGTAGAAATCTGGCACCCTGTTCCTGTATGGCTCTGCCAAGTGACTTTTTAAAACTTTTTGTTGTAGGATCAAATGCATGGTTTAAATGGTTTTATCTGAGTCCTTTCCCACATCAAAGCACTTCAATGATTTATAGTTTTAAAATCAAAGTAAAATAAGGTTGATTGGTTTCCCTTATTGGGAAAGAGGGATAGTAGGGAAGGAACAGATGTGAAGAGATGGAAGAGAAACCAAATAAGGGGCTTTGGGATAATCAGACTGTCGACGGACCTCAAGCTCAGTCCAACAAGGAGCCCACCTGTGTTCATGGCAGGCTACAACTCACATCACAGCATACAGGGAAACAACTGCTTTCTTTCTGTCCAAGAATGGAAGTGAGGAAGAAACACTGGACGCAGCACAGATCTAAGGCCTATTTGCTCCAGTAGTCAAATTGTTAAGAAATAAGCAGCCGGGCACGGTGACTCATGCCTGTAATCCCAGCAGTTTGGGAGGCAGAGGCAGGCGGATCACTTGGGGTCAGGAATTCAAGACGAGCCTGGCCAACACCGTGAAAACCCGTCTCTACTAAAAATACAAAAAAATTAGCCAGGTGTGGCAGAGGGCACCTCTAACCCCAGCTACTTGGGAGGCTGAGGCATGAGAATCACTTGAACCCAGGAAGTGAAGGTTGCAGAGTGAGACTCTGTCAAAAAAAAAAAAAAAAAAGCAAAACAAGAAGCAAACAGTTTAAAAGACTCAATCATATGAACTTATTTTCAGTCAAGTTTAAGGTATAATTTAATGGAAAATACTAAAATGATTAGCTAAAAACTAAAAGTATTTCCCCCTTGATATAACTGTAGAGCTTTTAATTAAATGACACTGACCTGTAGGGACTGCTGACTACCTAAAACAAAATCAGAGGTTTGTGAGATATGTTTATTTTTTCATGTCTAGATTGGCACAGTGTGCTATCTTAAGAAATTATTTCATCATAACCACATTGGCAATTTATTTTCATAACCAGTTTCCTATTGTACTTTTCTATTCTTTTTCCTTCTGGGTTAATTCAAATATCAAAGCAAGAGAAACAGATTGGGTAGAAAGTAGAGAAATTACCAAATTTCAAGCCTACCTAGCTTAAGTATTCCATTAGGTAAAATGAAACAGTAATTGCTGAATTAAAAATTGATGAAACAATGCTACGCAAAACTTAAATCATAAATTTTACCAGGTTTTCTAGATGTTCAAGTCTTAGGGGTAAAGAAATTGTGAGATATCTATACAATGGAATAGTACTGCACAATAAAAAGAACTAAGCTACCGACTACAACATGGACGACTCTTCAAAAGCATTATGCTAAGAATGAAAGAGGTTAGACCCAAAGACATACATACGCTACTGTTCCAAGCATATGAAATTCTGGAAAAGGTAAGATTATGGGAACATAAAGTGGATTAGTAGTTGCCAGGGGCGTAGGGTGGGGAAAAGGGACTGAGTGCAAAGCAACACTAGGGAACTTTTGGGGTGGTGAGAATGCTGTACACCATGATTGTGCTGAGGTTTTTATGGCCATATAGATTGTACACATAAAATTGGTGGATTTTATTGTATGGAAAGTATACTTCAATGAAGTTAATTCAAAAAATTAAATCACGCAAATTGCTTGAACTCTCACACACATAACTCAACATGTACAGCTTTCCACTGTTTATAAGCCACCTTACTCCTTTCCTCCTGTATTACAGCACGGCCAAATCACAGGCACACATGCTCCCATTTGCTCCTATTAGTGGAGTATGCAAGACAATCCACTGTGTGTTTATAAGCCACCTTACTCCTTTCCTCCTGTATTACAGCACGGCCAAATCACAGGCACACATGCTCCCATTTGCTCCTATTAGTGGAGTATGCAAGACAGTCCACTGTGACATGGTGAGTCAACATGAAAATTCCTATTCATTTTTACCTAAAGGTGATTTTTTGCTAATATCATTCACATACACACACACACACACACACACACACACACACACACACACACACACAGAGTTTAGAAACAGCTTTACATATATATAAATGGGGGTACATGCTCATATATTTTTACTAATGGGGTGTGTAATCATAAAACTATGGAGACTGCCTCCCTACAGAGCTAACACCAATATATAGCAAGTATGTGCTATGCACATACACCTTCGCAGACACTCTGCAAGACACTGATAATCCGCCTTTGCTTGCCTCCACCTGCATTTGTGCTGACCTCTTGGTTAGGTGGACATGTATCAGAATGTGACCCAGAAATTAGGAGATATATCATCTAACTTCTGGATCACCTCAGGAGTGAGTGATAGGCTCAGACCATTATCTCAGGTAATATGAACAGGGGCATTCGATAAACTTCTAGCTAGGGGTCAGCAAATGGAAAACTCCTAGATCGCACATGTGGGTTGGAAAAAGCTGGCTCTGAGTGCTGAAAGCAGGAGTTTCAGGGAGATATTCTGTGGAAGAGAAACCTTTGAGCATTACAAACAGTTCTGAAGAAAACACTTATACATAATATGTGCAGTCCTCTTCTCTCTCATTCTCCCGCTATTTACCTGTTTTGTAACTGAGATGGGTCCATATGTAATAAGCAGATATTTCAACCTTAAATTGTCATTCTAAAGCCAGTATTTAAACCCTCAGTCAAAAAGTTTAACTGATCTGACTGCTCCCTACTATTTCAGAGTAATTTTTTCCCTTTTTTGTTAGATTATGTTTATCTCTCTAATTTATAAGACTTGGCTTTCCAAAGTGTGCATGGATCAATGTTGTGTGTCTATGTGCCTGCATGTGTGTAAGTATGAGCAGGCAAGATGGGGAGAAGAATAAAAATGGCCACACACAAAAAATTCTTATTGAAAACAATAGATTCTGGGAAGCATTTAGGGAAATTTTTCAAGCAATGTTTTGATAATTTCTGAGAAACACTTAAAATCATGTGGAAAAAGAACTTGGCATGTTTATTTGTTTTAGCAGATTTACATTAAACACATATTTCTTGCTGGGCACTGACGGAGAAAGATGCACCGCTAGTATACACAATATACATCAGAGCACTTTGCTTGTGTAAGTAAACAAAATTACACCATTCTCTATTCACACAAAGCTCTTTAATGTGACTGTGCTTTTCCAGAACTTCGGGCTAATGTTTCTAGGAGGCCAGCTGGAACAACTGTAATATTTGTAGGCAGAATGAAACATACTCATTCATATCATGGTTGTACCAAATGGTTCAAATTAGAACTTTTTTTTTTTTTAAATCAACATTTGTTTTGGGTAACGAAAGCCCTACTCAATTTTCATGATTTGGAAATTTGTATTTTGCAGAATTTCTCAACAGCATCCCTTTACCTTCAAAATACAATGCTGACCAATCACATCCCTACTCTCCTCTCTAGGACAGGGATGCCCCATGAGTGAGAGTCTTCAGGGTGTGGCATGGGCAGAAAGAATGATTTCGAAATAAAAATTCAGACTGGACTTTACTTGTTAACATTGATTTATGTGAACAAATATGCTTTCCTCATCCACCCCAACTGCCTTTGTCATGAAGTAAGTATGCAAACATTAGAGATAGGTGTATACCAGCTTGCTGTGATTACACAGCTAATGCTACATTCAGTTCATCCAGATAATAAAGGACTTAATTTGAAATATCTTTCCTATTCTTCCTCTGCCCAAGGGGAAATGAATGCTACAGGAATATCCAGCATTAGTTAGAATGTTGGGGCTCTCAGAAAACTTTGCATTAAAGAAGTTCCCATCAAGATAAATACCTTATTAGTCTTTGTTAGCTGACATGCTAACATTAACATTAAATCTTCTTTCTGTAAACACTGACTGCATATAAAGATTGATATTTTAAAGGAGTTACTCATTACACACATGTGCATGTACACAAACACACACAGGAATACAGCAACTACTGACCTTGGCTCACTCTTATTATATACTACTCTCATTATAAATCACTCTTATTATAGCATTCAAAGTGCTTCAACTTAGCGAATGGTGATATAATGAGGTGAGGTATATCAAACTACTGGCAAAAAAAAAGTACATAGTCAAAAGAATGCCTCTCCTTGGATTAAAGTGGAAGTTTGAGGAGCATGACCCTTGACTCTAGTTTTTAGAAGGAAGAAGCAACATGATAATTTTATGTGACTTTGAAGTAGTGGCTTTGATATATTTCCCAGTATACAAATATTTATAATTTTTTTCTGATCCATATTTGAAAAAAATTTCACAATGGAAAGGATATATTTTTAAAAGAAGTAATGTAGTCACAAGTTGAACAATATACTCTCCAAAAATGATCACCTCTCTAACCAAAATAACATTATCAAAATGCCAGGGCACTAGTTTCATGTGGTTCTTCTGATTTTTAAAATATTGCTTGACATTTGATTTAAAAAATTTACTGTTACAGAATGTTCTTGATTACGGACCAGATAAGAATGTATAATTCATAGAGTACTATGCCTTTTTTCTTCAGTAACAGTCTATACAGCGTTTTTATTTTAAAAACAGTGATTATGATAGATCACTCTGGGGTTACAACATATTTAATCATAGAAGCTCCAGCTAAGCTCTATTACAGGCCTGTCAGGATTTCTTCCTTGTACTGAGGAATTTTAGCTTGTCTAGCTTAAAACCAGCCATATGCATTTCCTCTATGGGCATTCGTTTGCAAATAAATAAAACAGGTGCCTTGCTTTGCCATATTAAAAAAATTCAAAGGAGTAAATTACTTTCTGCAATGTCTGGAATTGGACTTCAAAGATTTCAAAGTATTTTTCAAGTTACCTCGCTGCATTGTAAATCAAACCTGAGAAACTTTTAAAGACACATTTTAATATTTAATAAGAATATCTTAGGAATCATTTAAGTTTCAAAATAGAAAATACTAAATCCAGTTGATATTCCTAGTATACCAATCTTTAAAATCAAATTACCTATAAGTCCTTAACTTAAGCACAGAATATCTAGCTCTATACCTTTAGGCTAAAGCAGATTTTGTATCTTGATTAGGCTAAATATAACATACACAAATTCAACCTCAGAGGAAAATAAAATTAATGTTCACATGTAAAGAGGAGTCATATTAAAATTTGTAAGCCTTACTAAAAACTCAGCTTTACAATTCTATTATTCTACTATTTATGCCTAGAATCTGAACATATGAATCACTTTAATTAAAATGTTAAAACCCTTTTACTTTTAACCAACTTGTGTAACCAACGTATTTTTAGAATATGTGTATTTATGACTGAAAGTATGCCTTTATCTGAAAGTTCCTGTATTATCGTATATTCTGGATGTTTCCCCTGATGTTTCTGTCTGGTGCTGCTTATCAGTGATGTGATTACAGTCACTAATTCTTTTGGATTAATTTTGACTCCTGGTCAATTCAATCATCAATCAGTTCAAGTAAAAATTTTGCTTGTAAACTAAGGAAACTGCCCAAAGACTCCCTAAGAGGCCTTGGAAACCCCCAAATCATACCAGTAGGGTTTGTGAACATTCTGCAACTTGAAGGTACAAAATAAATGTTATATATCAATAAAACTATGTAAACAAATATCTGTAGTCTTTCGGAAATCTTTGCAGCTCCAAAAACTAGCAGTATTGGTACAGAAGACCCTCACCTCAATAAACCCTTTAATAGTTCTTCATATGGAGATGATAACTAGTGGAGATTCTAGAGGGTACTTATTTTATAGTTTAGAACAGCAAAGGAACCGTTTATGATCCTTAAGGAAAACACTAGAAACAGGAGGAAAGAAAGGGACAGTCCCTGCAGCGGCCTTGTTTTCTTGTCCACTCAGACATAAAGATAAATCCCTGGTCTTAGGACAGCTATAAATCTGCTTGCTTTACAATAAACAGAACTCACTAGAGCCCTCTCTGACATTTTTGCTTTGAGGTCTACATTTTCTAGCTTACCTCTCCTTGCATAAACCAAAGTTCCACTACTAAATTTGTAGATAGTTGAGGCTTTACATTTCTAAACATAAATGCCAGAGTCCCTGGGATTTCCAGATATGCTTTTCCACAATGTCTGAAAAACAGCAAAAATAGGCGCAAAAAATTTTTTTACATGATGATGGTGATTTTACACATTAAGTAAGGGCCAAAACTTGAACAATTCAAGGCTACAACCTCTTATCTTTGAGGTTCCATGAGGTTCCATCTGCACAATCAAGATTACTGATATTGGTATAGAACTTCCAAAGCTTGAATGGATGATTCTCCTTCACATATTATACTTTGAATTACTTTACAAATGAAGCTGATTGAACAACCCCAAGGAACTTTAACATATTCATTAGGATGTGAGGGAGCAGGGCGAGAAAGGGATGGAATACTCAGTAAGCAGTATTCCATAAAACAGTGAGGATTGACTATTCCATAAAACACACTGAGGACTGAGTGTGTGATTGAACAGAAAGATGTATTAGGAGATTTAACTTTGTTCTTTTCTGGGTATAAGAATAGCCGTAGAACACAAAGATTAATTTCCTGCTTTAGCATTCATCAGGGAACAACACATTATTACTTGTAACACATACACAAGGCTGTTGATGGATCTACTTTCCTTTGATTGCTCAGATTAAATGTGTTCCTATAAAAGGCACCCACACATACACATGTGTGTATAATTATAAATCCACATATGCATTAATAGTTTCTGTTTCTGTATATTAATAAGCCACTATCAACGTAGAGATTATATATTTTATTGGGCCACAAAAGAGAGGTCTTTGGGGTTTGGTGGCTGACTGAAGAAATATAGATCAAATACAGAATAATCAGAGTAAACAATCAATATATGTTACTATAACAAAACCTCAGAAATTCACAATGAAAAAGGATAAAAGGAGAAAGCGTACATTATAGAGCACAAGGTAATAATGGCGTCTGCGTGCCTTAATACCCTCTTGTCCCAGCAGTCCTGACTTTCTAAGCAGCCCACTTCTCCACATTAACGGTAGTCATTTGGAGAGCAGCAAACGTGCCATTAGAAGCACTTTTACAAGTGTATATTCATCCACCAATTAGCTTAATGTGGCCGCTTTCTGCATATTTTCTATCCAGGCTTGCACAAATCTTATTAATATTTCCCCCTAGCGCTTTGACAGATTACCTTGTCATTATGCATCCTGGAGCCTTTTAAACAATATGGGTAAACTACTGTTTGTGAGGTTAATGACAATTATCCCCTAATTACTGCATAAGTCACTCAGTCCACTTTATCTCATAGGCAGGGTTCTGCTCTGTGTATCTGCCATTGTGTCACCGTAAATGAATCTTGTATTGCTATGTTTATCTGCCATTGCCTTGTAAATTATACTGACAGAAGAATGAACAAATTACTGCATGTCATCACTTAAATACTACTTCTGAAATAAAAATAAAAAAGCTTCGGCACAGAGCTTAAATTTTAGCGGATCACAATTAGTAAAAACATATTTAATGTTCTATGTTGCATTTCAGAGCTGATAGCTTGGAATTTAGTAGTGGAATCACAACAATGGAAATGGGGGTGAATGGGAGGTGAAAAGCAATGGGAATAAAAGTTAAAGGCGGGGCGGGGGGGTAACTAAAATTGTAATGCCAATATGATGACCTGAATACATTTCCTATTATTTTGATAGCTGATATGGCATTCTGGAAGTATTTTCCAAGGTTCATCAATTTTAAATCAAATTAAACGGGTTAGGTATAAGCCACACTCTTCAGCTGGGATCATTTTTTTCAGTGACTTATAACTAGTCCAGACATAAAACACAGAATCTTTGTAATTGAGAACAGATAATGTAATAAAGGCCACAGGCTAAGCCAATTTCATTGATGCATTTTTAAACATTATTAAACAGGTTCAGAAACAATGTTTCCAAAGTTGCATTTGAAATTGTTTAACAATGTTTACATCAGTGAAATTAGTTTAGGCCACTGCTGCATCACAGTGACCACATCTGCTCTGATAAAATTTACAGGGAAAATTAGGACAAAATGAGCATCTTTAAATAATAATTTAAAAAAGACAGACTGCACCAACTGCAGATAATTTAGAAGAATTTGTTTTTAATCTGAAATCTATGATTCTGCAGATTATCAGGTAAATAAATGTTTGTGTGAGAACAGGAAGAAACATCTGGCATTCTGAGATGACTGCCATTTATTATCTTAAAACATTTTCAAATGTAAAATATTCAAAATGCTTCCACTATATGACACCAAGGTGGCTGATAACTGGCAAGCATAAGTAACAGGGCCACACCAATCTGAAGGATAGCTTTCAACTCTCAATTAATTGGGCACGCAGAAAGCTTAAATCAAATCGCCTTATGACAGCCACAGGTTTGTACAGAGAGGCTTCTAACACCGATGATAAAGCTGTTTGGTAGAAACATGCATGTACACCATACAGTACCTCTTGGTGCACTTGCTGAACAGGCTGGAAGAAACAGCTGCAGCAAAAGGAAAGGGAAACATGAAAGCCAGAGTTGACAGGCCTCGCCCAGGGAGTCTAAGCACAACCCCTCGGGTTCTGATCCCCAGAGAGTAATCTCAGTGTCTGTCCTGCATGAAAGCAATGCAACTTCAACTGAGCAGGTGCTGCAGGCAAAAATGGAAGTGCCATACTCTTTTCTTTTAGTCTTCGCAGTTAAGGGGACTGAGATGCCAGTTAAGACAGGCATCACTGTGACAACCACTAAGGGGTTAAAATCTTTCCTGATTTATTTAACTATCTAGGCTATCTACGGATGTACAGCTGAGTAAAGTGAATTTCTAAATCATTAACTTTCTTTATCTTTTAAGGCTGAATTTCGTTGCCTTTTTACCTTTGCTAATGATATATCTACTTTGCAGCCTGGTGAAAATAATGTGTGTTTAGGGGAGACAATTAAGAGAGATAAACTCATGGTGCCACCTCAAAGAAGGTAAGCACCAACAGGATTTTACTGAGTTGGTGAAATCGGTGCTGGTTACAGAAATGGGGGCAATCCTGGAACGATCAATATAAATGCCAAAAGGTACCTGGGTATAAGTTAACAGATGAAGATAGCCACTAAAAAAATAGCAGGATTTCCCTACTCACTTTAATCCACTTTCTACACACTTTCATCAAATTTCAAAAACATGAGGTTGGGAATATTTCACTCCCCTTCTTAGCAAACCTTTCATGGCTCCCTATTGTACACAGAATAAATAATAAATCCTCTTACCTGGCATCTGAAGTCCCCTCAATATAGACTCAACCTACATTTCTAACATCATCTCCTGCCAAGACCTCTGAAGCTCCAGCTACAAAGACCTACTTGCCATAAATGATCCTGAACACTGCAAAATCTCACCTCCCTCTGCACCCCTCTGCCTTTCTGGTATGCCCATTTTCATACTTCAAAGCCCAACTGAAATTAACCTCTCCATGAAATGTTTCCTATCTTTTTCCTTCCACCTTCCCACTCCCATTAAAAATGACCTGCCCCTTCAGTGATCTGCTTATATTTCAGTGATCTGCTTATATTTCTCTGTCAAGTAGGTCTCTTTATTTCAGGTTTATCATCCTTGATATCCCCACTGCCAAGAAGACTCAATGCTCACAGAGTTTATAAATGCTATGAATGTAGGACTTGGGAAGCAGCTTAGAAATCATCTAGTGCCATGTTTTGCCTTTACATAGAAGGAAATTAACAAGTAAGTATCTTGCTCAAGATCAGAAGGCTAAAGAGTAAGTAGCTGACTTGGGACAAGAATCTAGCTGGCCTGACCTGGTCGAGTGCTTTTCCTAAAAATGTAAACTAGTTCCCCAGGACCAATGGTGCAGGGAGGCAGCACCATTACTAGTACGCTAGGGGTGAAGAACAAGTTAAGAATGACAGTTTTTGCAAAATGCATACATTTTAAAATTTAATCTTCATTGTTTTTTCCCCTGCAAGTACCAGTAAGTTACCTATTCTTAGAAAATGCTTTTGGGAATGAGATTACCTTTATGTGATACATTTTCTTGATCAAAGGTAAATCCCAGTGTACAAAAAATCAGCAAACTGCAACACTGTCTCTCATATAGTTGGCAGTTCTGTGAAGGCTTATGCAGTGAATAAATGAATTAAATGAGCCAGTTTAATATTAGACACAGAAATAATGAACCATTACAATTATTATTATTATTATTATTTTTTAGACAGTCTTGCTCTGTCGCCCAGGCTGGAATGCAGTGGCGCGATATTGGCTCACTGCAACCTCCGCCTCCCAGGTTAATGCAATTCTCCCAAGTAGCTGGGATTATAGACGCCTGCCGCCATGCCCGGCTAATTTTTGTATATTCAGTAGAGACGGGGTTTCACCATGTTGACCAGGCTGGTCTTGAACTTCTGACCTCAGGTGATCCACCCGCCTCGGCCTCCCAAAATGCTGGGATCACAGGCGTGAGCCACCACGCCTGGCAAAACCATTACAGTTATACATGTTTGTGGGTGCATACTTTCTTCTTTCATCTTATCTTCTGCAAATAACTTTTTACATTTATTAATTCCTGAATTCTCTTCTGGTCTTCCCCTCCTTCCTGCAATTTCTAATTTCTGTTCTGCATCTGTTCAATCTATTTTATAAGGAAAACTTCAACTCTAAGGATGTCTTTAGGGATCTGGCCTACAGATCAATGTAATCAGTTGCTCAAAAAGAACTTCTATCTGAATTCTGAAAACAAAACAAAACTAAACCCAAACCTAGAACACATAAAGGCACGGAGGCTACTGGACGGCTTTAAACAATGCAGTCTGTGCCTTGGTCTCCTCACATATGAAATGGGATTAAAAGTAACTACCTGGTAGAGCAAAGAAAATGAAAGAAAAATACTAGTACCTACACTTTGCTGAGGCCTGACAATGAGCCAAGTAGGATGCTAGGTAATAGATATGT
Organism: Pan troglodytes; assembly: GCF_028858775.2. Lineage (NCBI taxonomy): Eukaryota > Metazoa > Chordata > Mammalia > Primates > Hominidae > Pan > Pan troglodytes. The sequence goes on along the minus strand of NC_072409.2, from coordinate 99,452,501 downwards.
ATTCTGTTCATCTATACCCAAATCAGGCTTGAGATACTATTATCAAACCCACTTAAGAGATGGGAAAACTGAGGTGCGTCAAAGTTGTCTAAGATCATGAAGTGAGTAATTTTCGAAGCCAGGATTCAAAGAAGCAGTTTGAGTTGAGCCCTCCACTGAGATGCTCTTCACAGAAGGCACTCCTGCCTGCTCACACCCATCCAAACCCCATCAATGTCCTCTCCTACTTTATTTCCCACTATTCTTCTGAAATCCAGGCCTGAAGAGTTAAGAGAGTTTCATATACCTATCTCTTTATACCTATTCTCCCAAGCTTAGTAATGGCTCACATTACATCCTAACTGGATTATTTTGATAGGTGCTCATTGTTCCCATTCACTCCTTTCACCCCACTCACATTCTGATGACATTCTGGTGTCAAGGTACTTTTTCTAAAGTGCACCTCTGACCACATTACAACTCCTCCCTTTAAAATAAACCTCAGCCGGGCCCAGTGTCTCATGCCTGTAAGTTCCAGCTACTTCCATATTCAGCTGAGGCAGGAGAACTGCTTGAACCCCAGAGGCAGAGGTTGCAGTGAGCTGAGATCATGCCACTTTCCCGAGTGACAGAGTAGACTCCGTCTCAAACAAAACAAAACAAACAAAACCTCAACGGTCCCATTTGCTAAATGATTTAAGCATAAATTCTTTAATGCTGTCATTCAAGAACTGCCCCAATCTACCTTTTATGTCTTAGTTCTCACATACACACTCTGACACTGTACCAGAACTAGAGAACTTAGCTTTCAGTGAACACACTATATACTCCCACCACCAACGTTTTGCTTATGCTACCTCTTCTACTTAGAATTCTGTCATCAATCTGCTGGGGAATCATTTGTGGCCCACCTATCAAATGTTATCTCTCTCTCTTGAATTCTGTGATCTGTTCAGAAGTCCCATTCTGCTTTTTTTTGTGGTTTTTTTATCACATTCTATTTTATATCTATGTGCCACATGTAATCTCAGATAATCCCTTACAGTATAACCTGCTGAGTACAGGGTCTCTAAAACACACATCTTTCTACCCCTAGAACAGAGCTTGGATGGTACTAAAACCATCACATTTATAATACAATTATTATTTTTTAATTTTAGAGAGAGGGTCTCACTCTGTTGCCCAGGCTGGAGTGCAGTGGTGTGATCATAGCTCACTTCAGCCTGACTCCTTGGCTCAAGCGATACTCTTGCCTCAGCCTCTCAAGTAGCTAGGACTACAGGCATGTGCCACCACGCCCAGCTAATTTTTTATTTTAGTTGTACAGAGATGGGATCTCATTATGTTGCCTAGGCTGGTCTTGAACTCCTGAGTTCAAGTAATCCTCCTGCCTCAGTCTCCCAAAGTGCTGGGATTACAGGCGTGAGCCACACAACACAATTTTTTTGAATTATGCTGTTCTTATACCTAATTTGTTTCTGTTGAAAACTAACCACTTGTTACTTCTGTAAACTCAACTACCTTCTTTAGCGACATCCTTACTAAAAAATAAAACAAACAAAAACAGCCAGTGTGAGCCTAAAACCTGTTTTTCAATGTCTGATTAGGCAGTCACATTTGCAAATGTAGATATCCAGAAGTTTTACATGATATACTCAGAAATAAGAATATTAATATTTTCTAATACAAGTAAATATTCATTTTTCTGAAAATATTTTAAGACCTTGGTTGAGCCTATGATTCTTAGTTCATTTGTTACAGAATTGTTTATAGTTTTAAGGGCAAAAACTTAAATTTCCTCAAATGTAAAAATAAATGGCAAGAGAGAAAAAGAGTGGCTATCTCAGAAAAACAAGTTGGAAAGAAAAAGAAATGCAGGGACTAGAGACTAAGCATGAGAAACGGAGCCCCAGGTGCAAATGTGAGAAATGAATATACATTTAAAAGCTGACAGACTAGAGGCAATTTCCAATTGTGGGCAAAAACTGAATTGCCCAATGGTGAAACTGAATATTAGCACATTTAAAATACTTTAACCAAAACAATATGTAGTTGAGTCCTGGCCAGAGTTTGAGATATATCAGCATCTGCAGGTGGGGCAGAGGAAGAAGTGGTAGAGAGCATCTTTTACAGAAGACTTGGTAAGACTAAAATGGCCAAGAGAAAATAAACACATAGATACATGAAAGGAGAGACTAGTTAATTTTGAATATATCCATTTAATTCTTAATATGGAGCTCTGCTCCTATACCAAAAAGAAAATACACAGAGTGGGGGGAGTAGGGGAAAGCACAGAAATAAAACAATGTTAATGAATGGATATGAAATGTATTTTAAAAGAAATATTGGCCGGGCGTGATGGTTCACACCTGTAATCTCAGCACTTTGGGAGGCCAAGGCAGGTGGATCACCTGAGGTCAGGAGTTTAAGACCAGCCTGGCCAACATGGTGAAACCCTGTCTCTACTAATAATACAAAAAATTAGTGGGGCGTGGTGGCACATGACTGTAATCCCAGCTACTCAGGAGGCTGAGGCAGGAGAAACGCTTGAACCCAGGAGATGGAGGTTGTAGTGAGCCGAGATTGCACCATTGCACTCCAGCCTGGGAGACAAGAGCAAAACTCCATCTCCAAAAAAAAAAAAAAAAAGCATACAAGGAACTTCAGGCAGTCTAAGCTATAAAATATAAAAGGCTTTCACTTATTTTACTTTTCATACCTAGTAGCAGTTGTTATTTCCAAATCTGTAGCTATAATGGTTCCATGGAATAAAAAAGCTTGTCTTGAAAATGTACTAACTTTTATAATTAGTGAATTGCGTCTCTCTGTGAACTACAGTGCAATGAATGAGCTCAAGCCACTGCTTAGGATCAACAGGTAGCTGATTTTCTAAATCACCAGGAGGACTTTGTTCTTTACTCATCATATCTATTAGAGGAAGAAAAGGTACTATTACATGGCAACTACCTATCAAGGACTTAATGCCAGTTTAACATGAAATTAAGGTCAAAATTTCACTAATGAAAAGAAGGTGGAAAACATTTCATTTTTTACTTGTAATTACCTACCAAGTCAGGAGGCAACATTTTTGTCATCTAATCTTTCTTTCAGCATCTGTTTTTATGGAGTCTCAAATAGACATTGCCTATAAATTCACATGTTCTATTTGCTCTATGTTCAATTTTCTTTGGAGTAAGGCATGAAGGTTACCCCACTAGATCAAAAAGGCAAAGTTTATGTGAGGTGAACACTTGCAGACGAAATCAGAGTCCTGGGAGGCTGAGGCAGGAGAATGGCATGAACCCGGGGGATGGAGCTTGCAGTGAGCCGAGATCGCACCACTGCATTCCAGCCTGGGAGACAGAGCAAGACTCCATCTCAAAAAAAAAAAAAAAAATCAGAGTCCTACCAGGCTAAGAGCAGCAGGTAAAGTCACTGGTGGCCAGCAGCCACTCCTGCATCCAGTCTCTGTCCTGTACTTTCTCCCCAAATGCTCTGCCAGATATTTCCTAGCAGCACTTCTACTTCTTTCTTGTCCTGATAAGGAAGCAACTAAAGAGTCCTTGCAAATGGAGATAGACATGAAAAACTCTAGCAAATTATCTGTTGGTAGAGTAGGGAAAGACATATTCTAGATAAATATCCAAGAAGTGGGACAGTGGTGGAATATTGTAAAAAACATCAAAAAATTTAACTCTAATTTCAGGTAATTTTTATTTTAATTTGTTAACTCATAAAGAATTTCCATATGAGGGTCAATTGTCACTTTATCAGTAAGAAGAATTCTAGTTAGTACTGGTTTCTAATTATTCAATAGTAGAAAGCAGGGAAAATGTGTGAGTATACGTGGTGGGGAGAGAGAGACAAAGAGAACGAACATTGTGTTATGCCTCTCTCCTTTATCCCTCAGTTCTAATGGTAGTGGAGAACAATAAATGAATTTGCAATAATATGTAAATATGCAAGAAGTGCCTACCTGATTACATTATATTCCAAAAATATTCACTGACTAAACTCAATGACAAAATGAAGTAGTCCTTAGGAAGAAGATCATATGGAACAAGGGGTGTCAATAGAAAAAATTTTCAGGCACACCTTCTGAATTTCTGACTTTTCTCCTCATATGGAATCTTATGTAACTTAGTTTTGGGGGGACTAACTTACTTAGGGACCTGTGTTGGGGGTCCAGGTCCCTAAGATCACTCCCAGGATTGCGAGACTCATAGGACTCAGCACGTGGTCATATGCACAGCTAAGACTCACTACAGTGATGGGATACAAAGCAGCATCAGCACAGGGCAACATGCATGGAGCAAACTCCCAGAGGAGTCACATAGGATGCATGTAATTTCTCCAGCATTAAATTGTGACAACAGGTGTGAGGTGCTGTCTACAAGGGAAGCTCATTTGCAACTCAGTGCCTACAGTTTTTGTGGGAGTGGTCACGTAGGCATGCTTTGCCTAGCATGGACCAAAATTCCAGATTCCCAGAAGGAAAGCGCATGTTTGGCATAAAGCATAATACTTACAGTGTAGGAGCAATGAGCCACTCTTTCATCAGGTGAGGAAATGGTGGGAATACTCCCAAAATCCGAGTTCCTGGATGCCAGCCAAGGGCCAACCTGGCAAGCAGGCCTCCCTAAAGAGGGCAGTCTCAGGCCTGCTAACCCTTTTTTCCACACCTTTCCATTGTTGTTTCAGACGCACTAGTGTTTCAGATCTGCATCCCCACTGCCATCCAACATAAAGACAGATTCTGTGATGGTGGCTCTAGGTGGTCTTAAGCTCAGTTCTGTTGCTCGATCCAGGAATGGGTGGGTAGGTGGGAGAAAGAGGTAGAATGTCTGTCTTTATTTGAGCACAGAGAGGTGTGATTTATTAGTGCCCTCTACGGTGTCCAGTTAGGTTGAGTTAAAAAAAAATAACATTACTGAAAACATAGTCAGTCCTAAGGGGGAAAACCCCTACCATTATAAACTGTGCAATAACAGATACATGAGATTAAGGCTCATGGACGCCAAGGGATCATGCTAGCTTCATTTCCTTTAGAGAGCAGCCATCAAATTAGTATTTAATATATCAAAAGTTATTTATTGGAAGATGCAACTAATCATTTCCCAAAAGAGGCTGCTGGTCCAGTAGAGGCTGGAAAAGCAGCTTTTGTGGTCCTTTTCAACATTTACTTCTAGAATTTACTTCTAATAACAAAAATCAATATTGGGATATTAACGAATATCTTGGTTTTGATTTTGTATTCAAATAGGGTAGAAAATCTTCATTGTTGTCTGAAACTGGGTTGTCAATTCTTGGCCTACAAATATGATATATCCTACTTATTTATAGCAATCTGCTAGAGTCATGAGGTAACTTAGGAAGAGGAAAACAATGTAGGTAGCATTTTTAAAAAACAATCCGCCAACTACATGTAGAAGTGTACAAAAAACATTTCCTACAGCCCTGTGGCAAGAAGACACTGACCTTCAGACTTAACTAATGGGCTATCATAAATATGTATTACAGAAAGGGAGGTGTGATATACATTTGGCTCCAGTGAAAAGTTAACAACTACTGTTTACTAAGCACTCACTATGTGCCGGGCACCAAGGGAACAAGCACTTCATATGCATTTAACTCACTTAATTACTCCATCACTCAGTGCACACATGAAGCCCTGAAACTACATTTCAGCTCAAGTCCAGCATGAGGAGAGAACAATGAGCAAATACATGCACCGTCCTTCTGTTTAGTTTCCTGGTTTTAATAAGAGCACCCCTGTTGAGGAGGGACATGGCAAAAGAAAACACATTCCTTCCCCTTCACAAGGGTGAAGCAAGTACAGAAACGCTACAGTCTCCTGTGAATAACACCATTAATCCAGAAGAAATCCTTATTTAAGGGAAAAAAGAAACAATTATAGAGTTAAATAGAAGCCAAAACACACCCATATACATGCATTTCCTCTCCCTTAGGATGAGTCAGAATTCAGTGTCATGAATCGGCCTGTGTCCTAGCATGCATTCTAACATGTGCAATCACGTTCTCCTATAGCATGACCTTCCTGCATCTCTACAAAAGAGTTTCATGCTCACATGTAGCTAGAAAAGAAACAAGAAACACAACTGAGGGTGTACTTTATAAACAGCATTCAGGGAGTTTCCAGGCCTTTGTAAGTAATGCTCTTAGGGTCACAGGTGTTGCATTTGTTTTCTGTGTCTTTAGGGTAAAGCTCTCTGCAAAGGATTTTACTGAGGGTGGGGGGTGGGATTCGAAGGCTCTGGGCAAAATGAAACATGGTGGTCTTTGATCACTCCAAGCCAACTAGGAAGAACACACCTATTTGTAAAAGTCCCTGATCCAAGAACATTACAATTCTCCACAGAAACACAAGCAATGCACGGCAGGAGAATGGGGACTCAGGACTTGGGCCTGAGGCACCCACACACATAGCAACAAAGAAAACAGCATGCAAACAGCAGCTGCACTGCCATACAGTGAAGACAGAGGCTGGTTTTTAGATCCAACATTGGAGAGAACAAAGATGTCCCAATTAATCACAAGTTAGTCAAGTAGAAAGTTGGGGCTTATGCACCTTATCAACAAATAAAAAGAAAAAAATCATAGTAAATGCATATATTTTGGCATATATTTTTCATGTATATAAACCACAGATTGCACAGACTTCCTATGGCCACAGCTGCCAGCTACATTACCCCTTTCTGAAAGGGCTTTGAGAAAGAAAATGAAAGAGGTAAAAATATTTCCATCTTATGATCTAGAGAGGGAAAGCGCACGTGCAAGTGAGTAGACTGCTGTCAGGTAATTTTTTGTTTGCCCTAAAGACTATTTTACAGATTTATGGTAAATTTTAAGTCATCTAATACATATTTTATTAAAGTTGATAACAATTATCAAAGTACCAACTTTAAGTTATAATATAGAGAAGTCATAATTTAAAAGGCAGCAAGACAACAAGAGCAATAGCACATCATTGAAGGGAAATTCAGAAAAAGATCACTGTTATTACAAAGCACTGACCATCAGGAAAAAAGGATTAAGCTCTGGTTCTAACAACCCTGAAATTCTCCCTTCTTGGAAATAAGTGGAGGTAAAACGGAACAGAAAAAAAAAAAATCAAAACAAAATAAGGCCGGGCACAGTGGCTCATGCCTGTAATCCTAACACTTTGGGAGGCCAAGGCGGGTGGACTGCTTGAGGCCAGGAGTTCAAGACCAGCCTGGCCAACATGGTGAAACCCCGTCTCTACTAAAAATACAAAAATTAGCCAGGTGTGATGGTGCAAGCCTGTAATCCCAGTTACTCAGGGGGCGGAGACACAAGAATCACTTGTACTCGGGAGGCAAAGGTGGCAGTGAGCCGAGATCATGCCACTGCACTCTAGCCTGTGTGACAGGGTGAGAGTCTATAAAAAAACCCAAACCAAAACAAAATACAATGCAATCCTCTATTATATGAGGCATGGAGTCACAGAGCGGTGCTTCAACACTAAGTCTTTTACTTACTATGATCTGTGTTGACTACCCTGAGCCTCAGTTACCCAGGTGTAAAACAAGATGAGAAATCCCTGATTTTTAGCGTTATTATCAGGATTGAATTAAATGACACAGCAGTACTCGTGAAAGGCCTCACGGAATTCTAGGCATATGGCAGGCACTCCATAAATGGTTGTTCATATAGATAATAGATACTTGTGGCCTTAGCATAAACCCAAGGATTAACTGAAATCTTGATCCTACATCTAGAAATATGACTGTACAACTTGATCTACCAAGACGGCAGACAAGATAGTATACAGTAAGTACCATAATAGACTTTTAAGGATAACATTTTTAATTACATCAATATTCATTTTTAATTACTAGAAAAACTATACTTTGATCAGTTGAGGCTCTCTTGGTTATAGGTAAAACATGCAGGGATAAGATTCTTTATCATAAATAACAGAATAAATTTTCGGAACATTTTACATGTGAATGCCGCTCACTTGAATCAGTAAGTCTTTTTCAAAAATGATCATTTTATATCCCTCTGTTGATCTCTTTGTTGGGGCTGTGTGTGTAAGAACAAGAATGTGCACGTGTGGAGAAACCAGGCGCTTCCATGTTTTTAATTAAAGTATGGCAGGAATCTGTTTCTGCTTCTCCAGAAGAACAAGTACAGAACTTCCTTCACAGAACAGAGAAGCCACTTGAATGAGGATTTATGCTGTGATTAGAGCCAAATATCTTTAAAATGAAGCAATTGCATAGGTTATTTTGTAAATATTTTATTAATCCTCTAAGAGCCTCCTAAGTGAGGCCTCACAGATACTTAGAATCTTAATCTACTATGAATAAACGTTTCAATCCAGCGCCTGCATTCCAATGATCCAGGACAACGTGGTGGGGGGTGGCGGGGGGAGTTTGTAAGGAGGTTTCGGGTATCACAGGTGCAACTCCCTATCAAGGCACAGAGCCCTGCAACAGGCTGCATCACCAGGGACTGCTCGCTCCAGTGATTCAAGGAGGTTACAAAAGTGCAACAGGCCTTGATGTCAGCTACGTGGTTTTACATACCTACTGTGTCAGGGACTCGCAACCTTCTTGTGAATTTATTCAAGTATAAGAGTTATTTTGTTTCTAACAACATCTTGCACCTGCCACTGAGGTGGAAGCCTGCTCACTTCTCATGTGCATGCAGTTCACAAATGCTGGTAGTGTTCTCTTTAGTATGAAAGTAAACAAACTCTTGCTTCTGCTTCCTAACAAATAATTACTTTAATGCCTTTCCTTGATTTCATTCACACACCTCCAGTTGTAGACATACAGTTACAAGATGAATCCAGAGCCGCCTGCCTTTCATCACATGCAGTTCCTATTAACATTTAATGAGTGTCCATTGGCAAGTCTATGGATTGCTTTTTCCTCGGCCACTCTCTCAGAAATCCTCCTGCTGTCTCTGAGCTAACCCAGGATTTCTTCACTCACGTTCTTTACTTTTTTATAACTCAAAACCATCTCCATCCACCAGCCAAAGAAAAAAATTATTAAAGCCAGTTAGAACATGACATGCCGACATCAATTCAATTTGGCTTTATTATAAGAATTAATAAAGTGATACATCTAAGAACAGCTCAGGAGCCATCTCCTGAGATTCTGCCCCCAACTTTTATATTGAGATAAAGCACCTATGCCTATACCTTCTCTACCTTCTCCAAAGCTTGAATTAAATTTTTGCCTTTAAGTGTAAACTGGTGTAAAGTGGAAACCAAAACCAAATCTTGTAACTTCTGCTGGCAAAATGATTAACACGAAGAGCCAAAAGACAAAGTTTGGAGAAAAGTAAGAGAAAAAAAGCCCTATCTAACACCAGGAAAAAACTCCACATAATGGAAAGTGGCAAAGGCACACACGAAGGGCTTTACTTGTAGGATACTTTATCAGTTTCTTCCAGCTACATCATACCTCTTCCACAATGGAAACGGCGGGGGAGACAGAACCTATCATCAGTCTGCAACAGAGGTCCAAAGACCAGGTCATTTTCTCCATTCCTGCTTGTTCCTGGTCTTCACATTGTCCTCCTTTGACAAAGAGATGCCCCTCCCTCTTTCTGTTCTTTGTTTTTGTGTATGATGTTCTAGTTATTTAATATTATGTCTCTTTTGTGCTCCAGATCCTAAATGACCCCAGCTGAAGTTTCTTCCCTTCATCCAGGCTTGTTTGATTTCCTAGTTTTATGCCCAAATTTTAGAACTATCCTCTTCCTTCTCCAGAACTGACCATTTCTGGGGAACTGATCATTTCCCCCGAAGCCCACCCATTTCCTTCTTTCCTCACATTACTCCACCGGCCTCCCTCTTTCCATTTTTACTACTGAAAGCAATGTTGTTCTGAAAGGTGTGCAGGGAGACTAGTACACTAAGAGTGTACTGACTGTGTGTGTAACAGGAAACATGGATCATCTCACAGAAAATGAGACAGGAGTTAACTTTCAGGAGATTGAATGAGAGTGAATGACAGCACGTTCTGACAACATTTTGGAAAGTTAACAAAAATGACTATGCTGAAAATTTGCCACTGTGAGCATACAAGTATTAAATTCTTGACTAATCTATTCAAATGAAGGGTATACTTGATGCTATCTCACCGCACTGACAAAAACAGAATTAAATTTCCATTTGTTGCAAATGACGGTTACATATTAACAATGATAGGAGATTATTTTCTAATTCCTCCTCCAACTACAAAATTCACAACTGAAAAAGACAAAAATAGGGTCAGGCACGGTGGTTCACGTCTGTAATCCCAGCACTTTGGGAGGCCCGGTGGCTCATGTCTGTAATCCCAGCACTTCGGGAGGCCAAGGCAGGCAGATCACTTGAGGTTAGGTGTTTGAGACCACCTGGGCCAACATGGTGAAACCTTGTCTCTACTTAAAATACAAAAATTGGCCAGGCTTGGTGGTGCACACCTGTAATCCCAGCTACTTGAGGCTGAAACAAGAGAATTGCTTGAACCTGGAAGGCAGAGGTTACAGTGAGCCAAGATTGTGCTACCGAACTCCAGCCTAGGCGACAGAGCAAGACCCTGTCTCCAAAAAAAAAAAAAAAAAAGAAAGAAGACAAATATAAATGATTTAAAATGGGAGGAGCTAGTAGTAGACCCTAATAATAGCTAACAACTCTTTAAGATCCTCAAATAAATAAATAATTGTTAAAAATGTATTTATTCATTTTCTCTCCAGGCTGATGTTCAGACAATCTGCACAGGACTGGCATGGCACACAGGCCAATGTCTGGACATCTGCTCCAAGAGTACAGTGTCTTTGCCATTCAGGTCATTAGGATTAAGATTAAATATTACCCATATTATTTTTTAATATTTAAATACTTAATATTTAAGTATCAAACAAGCCTGGAAGAAGGGAAGAAACTTCAGCTGAGGTCATTCAGGATCCAAAGCACAAAAGAGACACAATATTAAATAACTAGCACATCATACATGAAGACCAAGAACAAAGACAGGGAGGGGCATCTCTTTGCAGGCTGATAAGATTAAATATTTAATATAAGATTAAATATTTTCCTAAACATATCTACTTTCCTTTCTTCTCAGAATATTTTGAAAGAACAGTCTTTGATTTTTGTCTTGGGTTCAAGCAATTCTCATGCCTCAGCCTCCATAGTAGCTGTGACTACACGTGCCTGCCACCACGCCTGGCTAATTTTTGTATTTTAGCAGAGATGGTAACTATATCATTATATGATGTGATGCAATGGTTTTTTCAAAATTCATCTCCTACCCTTTCTACTTATTAATCCTGAAAAAGTTAAAACTAATCATGTTCTTCTTTCATAAGTCTTCCATCAAGATGGGTGATGTCTGTGACTGAACTATGATCTATATGCTTACACCTAAATAAATCAGGAAGTGATAGCTCCTCCTATGGCCTTTCTCAATGCTAACTTAGCCCTCAGGATGATTCAGTGAATTCTAACACACGACTTTTAATCATTTCACTCTCTTGCCCAAAGTTCTGTAATGGCTCCCTGTCTTCCAGAAGAGTAGTCAACAGGCCCATGATCAGTTACAAAATATTAGCACACAGTGCCACTCTGGAATATTTACAGGAGTAAGATTGAAATGTGTTAATAAGGCCAGGCCTGGCGGCTCACGCCTGTAATCCCAACACTTTGAGAGGCTAAGGCAGGTGGATGATCTGAGGTCGGCAGTTCAAGACCAGCCTGGCCAACATGGCAAAACCCCATCTCTACTAAAAATACAAAAATTAGCCAGGTGTGGTGGCAGGCGCCTGTAGTCCCAGCTACTATGGAGGCTTAGGCATGAGAATCGCTTGAACCCAAAAGGCAGAGGTTGCAATGAGCTGAGATTGTGCAACTACACTCTAGCCTGGGCGACAGTGAGACTCCAACTCAAAAAAAAAAAAAAAAAAAAAAAAAAAGGGTTAATAACCAGTAGGGCCAGGCAACAAGGCAACAAATCAATCTGAACAGATGCCAACATGCCATTACTGATAAGAACAAACACCAGCCATAAAAACAATTATTGGGTCACAATTGTATACTGGTTAACTATCACGTTCAAATTACATACACGTACTTACAATACTAATATTTAATGCCTTATAAATATATTACACATATAACATGAATATTATAAGACAAATTATAACAAGATAAGGAAAAAAATCAACAGAAATTCAACACTTTCTTAACATATCTCAATAAACTGCCTAAACTAGCTATCTAAAAATAGTTCCACTTAGGAGATGACTGGTACAGAGTATGCAATTAAAATGCCTTCTTCTGGATAACAAGGTCTCTCATGATCTGGTGCCTGACCAGGTTCTTATGCTCCAGAAATACTGATGCACAAAATCCTGGAACATGCTATCACTTCTTCCAATTCTATCCTTGAGTGGATGCTGTTCTGTTACTGTGTTCCTGAAAAACTCCTAATCTCATTTCTTTCTTTCTTTCTTTCTTCTTTTTTTTTTTTTTGAGACAGGTTCTCACCTGTCACCCAGGCTGGAGTGCAGTGGCACCAACATGGCTCACTGCAGCCTTGACCTCCTGGGCTCAAGTGATTTTCCTGCCTCGACCCTCCAAAGTGCTAGGATTATAGGCATGAGCCACCATGCCTGGCCCTACACTCATTTCTTGAGCATCACTTTGAATGCTACCTACCTCTTTTGCAAAGTCTTCCTTGACTGCCCAAGACTCCTTTCGTTACTAGTGTTACAATAACAATAGCTAATATGTTTTGAACATTTGTTTTCCACCAAGTATTCTGCTAGGTATTTTATATGCAGTATCTTTATTTTTTTTATTTTTTATTTTTTTGAGATGGAGTCTCGCTCTGTCACCAGGCTGGAGTACAGTGGCACGATCTCGGCTCACTGCAACCTCTGCCTCCCAGGTTCAAGCGACTCTCCCGCCTCAGCCTCCCGAATAGCTGCGACTACAGGCGTGCACCACCACGCCTGGCTACTTTTTGTATTTTTAGTAGAGACGAGGTTTCACCATGTTGGCCAGAATGGTCTTGATCTCTTGACCTCATGATCCCACCTCGGCCTCCCAAAGTGCTGGGATTATAGGCGTGAGCCACCACACCCGGACTATATGCAGTATCTTGAATAATTTCCCCAACAACCACCAGAAGGTAGGTACTATTATCATCTCCAAGCTGAGGTTTAGGAGGCTTAAAAGTGTTATTCAAGGTGACACAGCTAACAGAAGGCAGAGGAGGTATCTAGGCCCAAATGTGACACTGAGGTGCATACCCATATACCTCTAGTTGTCCATATCCCCAATAATACAAATATCACATAGTATTGCAATTGTCAGTTTCCATGACAACAGGGATAGTAACTTTTCACTCTTATATTCACAGAAAACTAATGAAAATGTTTGCTGAATGAATATATCTAGTTAAAATCTTGGATTTTAAAAATTAATTATGAGCTTTTCAGCTTATGTGCTATGGAACATTATACTTTATACCTGTGTGTGCTTTTTATATTTTAAACACTGCTAACAAACTAGGTACTGTATATGACTAAATTTTAGTTTATAAGGAGTAAAACTTGCTTTCACCTACAGCAATAAGCAGCTCAGAAAAAGAGCATGTTCAAACAGTACTAATGATTTGATATGGTTTGGCTCTGTCCCCACCAAAATCTCAACTTGAGTAGTATCTCCCAGAATTCCCACATGTTGTAGGAAGGACCCGGGGGAGGTAACTGAATCATGGGGGCTGGTCTTTCCCATGCTGTTCTCGAGATAGTGATGAAGCCTCATGAGATTTGATGGGTTTTTCAGGGGTTTCTGCTTTTGCTTCTTCCTCATTTTTTCTCTTGCTGTCACTATGTAAGCAGTGGCTTTCGCCTCTCACCATGATTCTGAGGCCTCCTTAGCCATGGGGAACTGTAAGTCCAATTAAACCTCTTTTTGTTCCTAGTCTCTGGTATGTCTTTATCAGCAACATGAAAACAAACTGATACAGTAAATTGGTACCAGTAGAGTGGGGCGTTGCTGAAAAGACACCCGAAAATGTGAAAGCGACTTAGGAACTGGGTAACAGGCAGAGGCTGGAACAGTTTGGAGGGCTCAACAGACAGGAAAATGTGGAAGTTTGGAACTTCCTAGAGACGTGTTGAATGGCTTTGCCCAAAATGCTGATAGCAATATGGACAATAAAATTCAGATGAGGTGGTCTCAGATGAAGATGAGGAACTTGAAGGGAACTGGAGCAAAGGTGACTTTTGTTATGTTTTAGCAAAGAGACTGGCAGCATTTTGCCCCTGCTCTAGAGATTTGTGGAACTTTGAACTTGAGAGAGATGATTTAGGGTTATCTGGCAGAAGAAATTTCTAAGCAGCAGAGCACTCAACACTTGCATGCTGCTAATGGCATTCTTTTTTTTTTTTTTTTTTGAGATAGAGTCCCGCTCTGTTGCCCAGGCTGGAGTGCAGTGGCATGATCTTGGCTCACTGCAAGCTCTGCCTCCCGGGTTCATGCCATTCTCCTGCCTCAGCCTCCTGAGTTGCTGGGACTACGGGCGCCCACCACCACACCTAGCTAATTTTTTATATTTTTAGTATAGATGGGGTTTCATCATGTTAGCCAGGATGGTCTCAATCTCCTGACCTCATGATCCGCCCGCCTCAGCCTCCCAAAGTGCTTGGATTACAGGCATGAGCCACCATGCCCAGCCGGCATTCAGTTTTATAAGGGAAGCAGAGCACAAAAGTTTAAAAAATTTGCAGGCTGACTATGTGATAGAAAAGAAAACCCCATTTTCTGGGGAGAACTTCAAGCCAGATGCAGAAATTTGCATAAGCAGCAAGGAGCCTAATGTTAATCCCCAAGAACATGGGGAAAATGTCTCCATGCCATGTCAGAGAACTTCTTGTCAGCCCCTCCCATCACAGGTCCAGAGGCCCAGAAGGCAAAGGTGGTTTCATGGGCTGAGCCCAGGGTCCCCATGCTGTGTGCAGCCTAGGAACTTGGTGCCCTGTATCCCAGCCGCTCTAGCTGTGGCTGAAAGGGGCCAACATACAGCTTGGGCTGTGGCTTCAGAGGGTGGAAGCCCCAAGCCTTAGCAGCTTCTACATGGTGTTGTGTGCGCAGATGCACAGAAGTCAAGAATCGAAGTTTCGGAACCTCCGCCTAGATTTCAGAAGATGTATGGAAACACCTGGATGCCCTGGCAAAAGTTTGCTGCAGGGGCGGGGCCCTCATGGAGAACCTCTGCTGCAGCAGTGCAAAAGGGAAACATAGGGTAGGAGACCCAACACAGAGTCCCTGCTAGGGCACTGCTTCGTGGAGCTGTGAGAAGAGGGCCACTGACCTTTAGACCCCAGAATGGTAAATCCACCGACAACTTGTACTATGCACCTGGAAAAGACACAGACACTCAATGCCAGCCCATGAAAGCAGCTGGGAGGGAGGTTGTCCCCTGCAAAGCCACAAGGGCGGAGCTGCCCAAGACCATGGGAACCCACCTCTTACATCAGCGTGATGTGGATGTGAGACCTGGAGTCAAAGGAGATCATTTTGCAGCTTTAAAATTTGACTGCCCTGCTGGATTTCAGACTTGCATGAACCCTGTAACCCCTCTGTTTTGGCCAATTTCTCCCATTTGGAATGGCTGTATTTACCCAATACCTATACCTCCATTGTATCTGGGAAGTAACTAGCTTGCTTTTGATTTTTTTTTTTTTTTTTTAAGATAGAGTCTCACTCTGTTGCCCAGGCTGGAGTGCAGTGGCACAATCTTGGCTCACGGCAACCCCCGCCTCCCGGATTCAAGCGATTCTCCTGACTCAGCCTCCCAAGTAGCTGGGACTACAGGCATGCACCACCATGCCCAGCTGATTTTTGTAGTTTTAGTAGAGACAGGGTTTCACTATGTTGGCCAGGCTGGTCTCAAACTCCTGACCTCGTGATCCACCCGCCTTGGCCACCCAAAGTGCCAGGATTACAGGCGTGAGCCACTGCACCCAACCGCTTGCTTTTGATTTTACAGGCCTGTAGGCGGAAGGGACTTTAGCCTTGTCTCAGATGAGACTTTGGACTGTGGACTTTTGGGTTAATGCTGAAATGAGTTAAGACTTTGGGGGACTGCTGGGAAGGCATGACTGGTTTTGAAATGTGAGGACATAAGATTTGGAGGGGCCAGGTGCAGAATGATATGGTTTGGCTCTGTCCCCACCAAAATCTCAACTTGAGCTGTATCTCCCAGAATTCCCACATGTTGTAGGAGGGACCCAGGGGGAGGTAACTGAATCATGGGGGCGGGTCTTTCCCGTGCTATTCTTGCAATAGTGAATAAGTCTCACAAGATCTGATGGGTTTATCAGGGGTTTCTGCTTTTGCTTCTTCCTCATTTTTTCTCTTGCCTCTGCCATGTAAGAAATGCCTTTCACCTTCCACCATGATTCTGAGGCCTTCCCAGTCATGTGGAACTGTAAGTCCAATTAAACCTCTTTTTGTTCCCAGTTTCAGTTATGTCTTTATCAATAGCATGGAAACGAACTAATACATGATTTTCTTAAGATCTGTAAGGATATATTCCAAAGGCCTCACAAGCACTATATTGTCCTGTACTAACACAAAGGGAAAGGAGTCTGGACAGTACAGGTATATAACCTCACTGCTTTCTCATCTTACTTCTCCTTCCCCTCTCACTTCCTAGGAGAAAGAGGGGAGAAAGGGTGAGTGTGAGACAGAGTTGCAGGGGTAAATAGAAAAGCTGGTAGTAAGCTTACATGAGGTGCTGCCCTGCATTTGTCAGTGAGAATGATGGAAATTAGGAAAAACTGAGATCTAAGCCTTCAAAACATGTTCTGGTAGCTTTACCTTCACCTAGGTTCTTATATATACTACTCTCCTCTACAGGCTGTGCACTCTTTTAGGATAAAAATTCAGAAGAGGTCACATGGCTTAGTTACCTTCCAACTCCTTCCAGACTGGCTCGCCTATTCACTCAGTCCTAAACCAGCCTCTTAGCCTTCAAACATAGTGAAACTTCTAAAATCCAAGAATGATCCACTTCTTATAATCCTTCTTCTTTTTACATCTCTTAGAGGCAAGTGCTGCTTTATGGAACTTTAGAAATGCCAAGAGATGCACCAGAAAATTCAGCCATTGGAGGCTCAATGAATAGTAAATGAAAGGTTAATGTTGGAAGTTATGAGAAACAGCTACTTAATGAAAGGGGTGAAATATAAAAAATTAAGTTTTAGTTATGTTGATATGGATTTGTGGATCGTGCCAACAGGCATCAGAAGTCAGTGGACATTTGAAAATGTGTAACTGGTACAGAAGGAAGGTGGAAGCATGGGAAATGGACATGGGTCATCTACAGAGAGGCAGCAGCTGTAAGTGGATACTATGGCAGAGTCTCAAGGCACATCTAGACAGACAGGAGACAACAGTGGAAAAGGACACACATCTGGGAGACTACTTTGGAGCTAAGCATGATACAAGAAGAGCAAATCAGGTGGCTCTTACTTCTTTCCCTATGAGGTGTCCCTGGTGTGTGGGCAGAAAAAATGGCACTTGTCACAGTGGAACCTTACATCTCTGCAGAAGAGAAGAAACTATTTTAATTAGCATTATACAGTGGAATGCCATGGACGAAGAGTCAGAAGAATTCAGATTCTTTTAACAACCGACCATCCTTCAAATTTCTCATCTTCAGAAGGGGATCCTACTTTTTTCCCTTACGGGGTTCTAACAAGAAACAAACCTGAAAGTGCTCTGTAAGGGTAAGACTGCTATACAGGGATATGAGGTAGCACTTATGAATTCCTTTAAGAAACTAAAGTTAACTTTTCTGAATTAAAAGGCTAAGAGGAAGTATATTTTAAAATATAAAAATAAAAGTGTTGATCCCAGCTCCACCACTGTCAAAGCAACCTTAGACAGTCACCTCACCTCTCCATGTTCCAATTTAAAGTATTCAAATTCCATTCCTGACTATCTCATGAAGATACGATGATGGGACCGGGCGTGGTGGCTCATGCCTGTAATCCCAGCACTTTGGGAGGCTGAGGCGGGTGGATCACCTGAGGTTAGGAGTTTGAGACCAGCCTGACCAATATGGTGAAACTCTGTCTCTACTAAAATTACAAAAATTAGCCGGGTGTGGTGGTGTACTCCTGTAGTCCCAGCTACTTGGGAGGCTGAGGCAGGAGAATCACTCGAACCCAGGAGGCGGAGGTTGCAGTGAGCCGAGATTGTGCCACTGCACTCCAGCCTGGGCAACACAGCGAGACTCTGTCTCAAAAATAAATAAATAAGAAATAAAAAATTTAAAAAAGATACGATGATGATTAAGTACTTAAAAGTGTTTTCAGATCCACTGGGCAATGTCTTACCACTCAGGGGGCAGTCATGTGATATTATAGCTTGTCTGAATAACTTTTCAAGCTGTGTGATGTTTCTCCAAATTCTCTGGGTCTTTGATACCAAAGATAAACAAAGACACCCAATCTTGACTGATGTAGCATTTGCTTTAAAGTTCTAAGAGAACTGTAATTTTTAACTGCACTAACAGAACGCACAGTGATCAGCTGTAAAAATTAAGTCACTTATCCTTGCATACTGAATAAAAGTTAGGATTATACATCCTAATTGAAAAGAACATCTCCTAGGAAAAAATAAATTAACTCCACATACAAATCACTATATGTTGTTTTTTAAAAATTATTTCATGAAACAGCAGAAAGAAGAACACTTGGGAACATTAGATGTGAAAATAGGCAAGAGACAATGAGGACCTGAATGAAGGGAGAAAAGTGTTCAAGGGCTATTTAGAAGGCTGAGGCAATGGTATTTACTTAGATGGCTGAGGCAGCACCATTTTTCTTTCTTTTGTTTTGTAATTGAATAGAGGAGGTGACAAAGAGGAGAGCATGGGAGATGAACCCTCAATATTGCACCCTGGATGTCCTCCAGGTATGTGCTGGTGGGGAGAAGGTTTGATGAGAAAGATGAGTCAAGTTATTAATACACATACTGAGAATAAAGTATCTCTGCAACACTTTGTTTTGAAAATTGCCTTACTGACTCCTAGTTTATCTCCATATAGTGTAATAGAAAAACGCAAAGTGTTTTAATTGCACTTGAAGCTTTCGTTGAAAAAAATCAAATTGGTAGAATGTTTAACTACTCAGAGAATATCCCAAAACTGAGTTATTTGTAGAAGGAATATTCACATACCATAGTAATTCTAATCTCCCAGTCATTAAAAAAACCCATGATGAACACCACATGGTGGGCTCATCTTGGGAGCTCTCTATCAAAAGGTACTGAAAATGGCATTAAAGCAAAAGAACTTCAATCAGACTTCTGTGTTCCAGCTTCAACACAGAAAGAACTACATAGACCTGGACAGTTGGAAATGCCATGCCATATGAGATTGCAGCAAAGGAGGGAAATATTAAAAGGCTTTTCCACACTCTAGGTACAACACTATTCAGAAAGTAGGTCTGACTTTACACCACGGTGAACTCCAGGAAGGCTTTACTCTCGTGAAAATAGCAGAGAATCTATTAAATTCATGAAGATAAGGACACTGGGTTAGATTTTTCCAAGCCATAATGTTAGCAGGGGTTAATGTGCCTATATAATAGATGATCTTACTGTACATATAACATAGCCTTGTGAACACATCTGTGTTCACCTGTACACATTATATATACTTGCCTCTTACCCTAAACATGGCTATGTTTTTTAAAACAATGTCAAAAGTTATTTTAGAAACTCACACTATGTTGCTATGGTGCATGCTGCTGCAAAGAAAAAGCTAATGGGCTCTCTACTTAATGTGATTACAGCCATTATTGACATAATGCCAGGAAGACGCAAAACCATTAGCATTACGCTACAGCTCACTTAAGCATCCACTCAGATTCGGTATTTGATCCACAATTTTAATTTTGTTCTGCTCTATTCAGAGCTGCATTACACAAAATGCATAATTAAAAGCTGCTGTGATTCTCTCTACTTCTCAAATTAAAAACATAGCAAACATTTGTAGTTCTAATCCACTAGAAATTAATAAATCAAATAGTGTCTTTTATCCCCTTTCCTCCATACAATTCAGATTGCAGGTTGGGAATACTTTTGCCTGCAACAGAGTATGCTACAGAAGAAGCAGCTGCTCAAAGAAAAGTCTCCAAACTGCCTACTGTAAAGGCAAGTGAGAACTTAGAGAGCCTAGCAGCACCGATAGCCTTACAATTCCAAGCTTTAAGCTGGAAAGGTTTTCTGGAAAGAAAAATTTTAATCAATTCACCATAAATCCTTTTGATGCATTTTCCTTCATTAGCTCACTTTGTCAAGCATACACATGCTCCTAATTTAATTTAATCAAATGCACCACGTCTTTCTGTCAACAGTGAAGCAATTCCCGTGTCCAAAAGATCTCCTATCAACTCCCTACCCAGGACAGCCTAGAGGGGAAACTGATGAGAACGAGGAGTTTTGCTTTATCCACCATTAAAACTGAAAGGGTTTCCCCCTAAAGATCTGCCATCAAGAGCTGAGCCACTGACGCCATTCCTAGTTCCACTGCTACTAGAAGCCTTCATCACTTGCAATAATAGAGGATGATGATTCATTACAATAAAAACAGTATCTACTCCCCTGTGGAAGATAATCCTAGGGAAGTTCTGGAAGAAGTATGAAAAACAGCAGCAGAGCAAAGAGGGGGAATGCGTATCTAAACCTAGGCTCCCACACCGCCCTGGAGTTTCTCCTGTACACACCTGAGGTGCTCCCTTTAGGTCGCCGTGGCCAGTTCTTTCAGCAGGCCATGCTTCTCCAAGTATCTCACCCCTCATCATCACCATTTTCCTCATTAATTGCAACTCATCCTTCAGACCTCTGCTCAAAGCTCACTTTGTCAAGGAAGTGATTCCAGAAGTACCCTAGATAACTTGCTTTTTAACCCGTGTGTGTGTGTGTTGTTTTTTAAAAAAAAAAAAAAAAACTCTGGCAGTTTGACACTGTCCCCTCCCCCTAGTCTGTAAGCTCCAAGAAAGCAGGGACCACGGGTTTATCTAGCTCACCATTTTAACTTCTAGAACCTCTCAGCTTTGGCACATAGTAGGCACCCAAAAAATACATGTCAAATGACTGAATGCTGAGTTAATCTACTGTGATCCAATGGTCTTCCTATACATGCCAAATTTCTGTCATTTTCTACAGCTATTTAATATTACAAGGTGATCATTCCTGAAATCGTATTTTTGAAAAAAGCATAATGATGCAAGGGGTTTGAAATGTACAAAAATTGTCCAATTTGTGGGTTTTACATGTGTCTGTGGTAGGGAAAGAACATTAGCAGGGAGGGGGTCAGAAGTAATGTAGGATCCAGAAGAGCCTTCAAGAGGAACCCCGATATGCAATGAGAACTTAAATACAAGTGTCCCAAACCACCATGTTGCTCCATCAGGGTAGAAAAGGAGAGGACAGGAAGAAAAGGAGCAAGAGAGAAAAAGACCTCTCCCTGAAGAACAGCCAAAGTATCATTTGGGTCTGTAATCCCAGCACTTTGGGAAACCGAGGCAGGAGCATCACTTGAGGCCAGGAGCTGGAGGTTCCCAAGTGAGCAATGGTCACTCCACTGCCCTCCAGCGTGGGTGACAGAGCAACACACTGCCTTTAAAAAGAGAAAATTTTAAAAGTATCATGCAGCTTCAGAATACTCTCTGATTACCTTTAGGGTCTAGTATTGGCTTTTAAAGAAAACCTTTCCTTGATAATAATGTGACAAGGAGATTAAAAAAAAAAGTCCTTGATTTTCTTAACAAATAAAGATTTTAAAATGTCTAAGCAACAGCCAAAGCTGTCTCACTAAGACAATCATTTATTAATGGCAAACTTAAACATTTTTTCAACAAGAATTAGTTATTTCTCTCTTATTCTCTTGGATCTGTTTTGTAAGCTTCCTGACTTTAAATTTTTAGCTATTTCTTCTTGCTGAAAAGCTAACAACTTCATTTAGACATTTAATATATCTAGACTATTTCCTTATAACCCTAAAAAAAGTTTTAAAATATTCATGGGGAAACATACATAATTATATTTCATTTCAGTTTTAACATTATAGAATTTTCTTTTTTATCAAAAATTTGATATCTCTATTTCTTTGTATTATGATCCTGAATCAAGAGATGTTTTTTCTTAAATGCTTTCAAAAGGACAGGCATTCTCAGAGTAGGCCTGGAGGGAAACTTCCTTTGGCTCCTACTTTAGAAGCAACTCATAGAACAAAGGGGATAGTCTCCTCCAGTGGGGGTACCTGGCCCCCAATTTGAACTTCTCAGCATGTCTTTTTGTAGGTGCTTAGGAACTAAAATTTCTCCTTAGAAAAAGACTTGAGCGGGCCCCTGCATCTTTCCATATCCTGCAAACAGATGACAGGAGTAGTCAGGCAGGAAAAAAAACCCAGCTGTATCTGGCTCATCACAGTCTGAGGTAGTTCATTTCATTGTTTCATGGCTCTAACTGTTCTATGTCTTCCCTTCCACTGGGCTGAAATCTGCCTTCGTATAAATTTCAGTCCTCTGAGATATTAACAAAAGCAATATGCTTCCTGGTCCACGTGGAAGCCCTTACAGATGGGGAGGAGGACTCCATTCTGGCAGGCTTTTCTCCAGCCCAAACATTGTCAATGGCTTCCCCGTGGTCAGTCTGCAGACCCTTCACCACCCTGGTCATGAGTGGTGATCACATTTCAATTGCTCAATGCTCCTCATACACAGTGGTACCCAGAATTAAAAGCAAGATCCCAGAAGTGATCTGTGAAGAAGGAGATAATATCACCGTAATTCTGGTGTTAATGAGCAAAGACACTTTTTCTTAAAAAGGCATATGACATAAATGACACAAAATACAAACATTTTCAGCTTAATATTTCTTCCACATGGTTATAAAATACTGCCTTTTTTAGATGTAATCTATAACCTAATTTCTGATCTTATTCTTCAATGAACAGTGTTAGTGTAACAGAATATTCAGCTTAAAAACATCTTTTACCACAAATTATAAGAGGAAAGGACCATTAGATGTTGTAAGTGTAGATCACAGAATGTACAGATGCTTATTAGCTTCAGAAAATGTGAACTCCATATTAACCATACAGCTGCTGGCAAACTCTTCTAGGTCAAAAAGGAATATCAGTGTGTAAGAGTACCTCTAAATTGAAGTAACTATTTTGTGGCTCCCTGCATTCTCATCTCTCAAAGCTCTTCCCGCTCGGACTAAAGAAAAGAAGCATGACCCTGATATTAAACAGATGACCAATAAGCAAATGGGACTTCAATTCACAAAAACCAAGAGGACTCCAAAAAAGAAAAACTTGGTGGTTGGGGCTGGGCACGGTGGCTCACGCCTGTAATCCCAGCACTTTGGAAGGCCGAAGTGGGCAGATAACCTGAGATCAGGAGTTCAAGACCAGCCTGGTCAACATGGTGAAACCCTGTCTCTACCAAAAAAATAAAAATTAGCCAGGCGCGTTGGCGCACACCTGTAATCCCAGCTACTCGGGAGTCTGAGGCAGGAGAACTGCTTGAATCTGGGAGGCGGAGGCTGCAGTGAGCCCACTGCGCCACTGTACTCCAGCCTGGGCGACAGAACGAGACTCTGTCTCAAAAAAAAAAAAAAACAAGAAAAAGAAAAAGAAAAGAAAAAATTGGTGGTTGGAAATTTATCCCCAACTTTGACTAAAATGGGATTTCAGAGGGTGTGTTCATGTGTGTGTTTCAGACCACTTCAACTGCTATCTCTCATGCCAAAGAATACAGCACCTAGCAAAAGTTTTCAAGTTTCAGAAAGGTTCATTTTCCCTTCAGTGATAGGGAGGTGTAAGAGCCTTCCTCTTCAATATTTTATTATTAAAATTTTCAAATACACAGAAAAGTTGAATGAATTGTATAGTGAGCACTTATGTAGCTACCATCTAAATTCTACAATTAACATTTTATTACATTTGCTTGTAAGAGTCTTTTTTATATATCATTGATCAGCATAACAGTCCTATAATTTACAATTTTGGGGGGAAAGTTCCTGATATCACTGGGTCAGCACTCATTTTTAAAGTACAGAAATAAACATTTCAAGTGCTTAAGTTAGGCTAATATAATTTTGCTTGCATTTAAGATCTGACTTCTTTCTTTATGCACGTTGGGTAAAATATTTGTTAGATTATTTATGTTTATTTTAATAGCTCGGCACAAAGATACTAAAATGTTATCTGTAACAGCTTAACCTTTGGAAGAATACTTACTTTGACAGTTTCCAAATGTTTCTAAAATCTTTAAAATTATTTGCAAGCTACTTGTGGTCCCCCATGAATCAGCTAAAGTTATTATCATAAAATAAGTATAGCAGCTATTATAATATTCAGTATTTACTACGTGGCAAGTACCATTCTAAGTTCATTCAACACATGTAACATCATTCAACACATGTAACATCATTCGATACATGTAACATCTCCATTAAATAGGTACTTTTAATATTATCATCTCCATTTTAAAAATAAGAAACATGGGGCATAAAGAGTCAAAGACCTCACAAGTGGCAGAAATGGGATTCAAACTCTGGCAACCTAGCACTGCACACTTTTCGGCTTCTCAGTACACTGCACAGCCTCTCTAGCAAACAAAAACAACCCTCTGCCTGATGAAAATCCAATCTGTTAAATCACTACCATCCCATTGAGAGGTGACAGCGTGCTGGCAGTCCTCACAGCCCTCGCTCACTCTCGGCACCTCCTCTGCCTGGGGTCCCACTTTAGCGGCACTTGAGGAGCCCTTCAGCCCACCGCTGCACTGTGGGAGCCCCTTTCTGGGCTGGCCAAGGCCAGAGCCGGCTCCCTCAGCTTGCAGGGAGGTGTGGAGGGAGAGGTGGGAGCAGGAACCGGGGCTGCAGGCGGCGCTTGGGGGCCAGCTGGAGTTCCGGGTGGGCGTGGGCTTGGCGGGCCCCACACTTGGAGCAGCAGGCCAGCCCTGCCGGACCGGGCAATGAGGGGCTTAGCACCCGGGCCAGCGGCTGCGGAGGGTGTACTGGGTCCCCCAGCAGTGCCAGCCCACTGGCGCTGTGCTTGATTTCTCACCGGGCCTTAGCTGCCTTCCGGCGGGGCAGGGCTCGGGACCTGCAGTCCGCCATGCCTGAGCCTCCCACCCCCTCCATGGGCTCCTGTGCGGCCTGAGCCTCCCCGACAAGTGCCACCCCCTGCTCCACGGCGCCCAGTCCCATCGACCACCCAAGGGCTGAGGAGTGCGAGCACATGGCACGCGACTGGCAGGCAGCTCCACCTGCAGCCCGGTGCGGGATCCACTGGGTGAAGCCAGCTGGGCTCCTGAGTCTGGTAGGGACGTGGAGAACCTTTATGTCTTGCTCAGGGATTGTAAATACACCAATAGGCACTCTGTATCTAGCTCAAGGTTTGTAAACACACCACTCAGCACCCTGTGTCTAGCTCAGGGTTTGTGAGTGCACCAATCAACACTCTGTGTCTAGCTGCTCTGGTGGGGCCTTGGAGAACCTTTATGTCTAGCTCAGGGATTGTAAATACACCAGTTGGCACTCTGTATCTAGCTCAAGGTTTGTAAACGCACCAATCAGCACCCTGTGTCTAGCTCAGGGTTTGTGCTCTGGTGGGGCCTTGGAGAACCTTTGTGTCCATACTCTGTATCTAACTAATCTGATGGGGAGGTGGAGAAACTTTGTGTCTAGCTCAGGGTTTGTGCTCTGGTGGGGCCTTGGAGAACCTTTGTGTCCATACTCTGTATCTAACTAATCTGATGGGGAGGTGGAGAAACTTTGTGTCTAGCTCAGGGTTTGTGCTCTGGTGGGGCCTTGGAGAACCTTTGTGTCCATACTCTGTATCTAACTAATCTGATGGGGAAGTGGAGAACCTTTGTGTCTAGCTCAGGGATTGTAAAAGCACCAATCAGCGCCCTGTCAAAACAGACCACTCGGCTCTACCAATCAGCAGGATGTGGGTGGGGCCACATAAGAGAATAAAAGCAGGCTGCCCGAGCCAGCAGTGGCAACCCGCTCGGGTCCCCTTCCACATCGTGGAAGCTTTGTTCTTTCGCTCCTTGCAATAAATCTTGCTACTGCTCACTCTTTGGGTCCACACTGCTTTTATGAGCTGTAACACTCAGCACGAAGGTCTGCAACTTCACTCCTGAAGCCAGCGAGACCACGAGCCCACTAGAAGGAAGAAACTCCAAACACATCGGAACATCAGAAGGAACTCCAGACGCGCCACCTTAAGAGCTGTAACATTCACCGCGAGGGTCCGCGACTTCATTCTTGAAGTCAGTGAGTCCAAGGACCCACCAATTCCGGACACACCATCGCTGATATTACTGCTAAATTAGGAACTGGTTATTTTCATTTCAGAAACTGAAGCAATGTTCAATTTCAATGAGTATTTTTTAAAGCCAACAAGTTGTTAGTTTCTGAGTAAAAATTACATGTACAAGGTACAGTGTGGTTATAATATATTTGGAAAAGAAAGTACAGATCTACACTGAGAATGAAATTAATGCCTATACACAAACACATACAGTCCAATATGCAAAGAATATGTGTGATCTTAGACAAGATAATTAATTTCTCTGAACCTACATCCTTGTTGACAAAATGAGGGTAATACTATAATCTTAGTACCAACTTCACGGGATCATTATGTGAATTATACTGGATAATCTGAGCTCCAAAGTATGTGTAATAAAATAAGTACTCAATAAATGTTAGCTACAAACACATATAAAAACCTTAGCACTGTATGTGGCACATGCTAAATACTAAAAACTGTTGTTAGTAATAAAAATATTAATAATAATAGAAGACCAATATATGTCAATAATAACTAATGTTCACTGACACCACAGGGGAAATTATAGATCCATAATTGTGTTTTAATGTTTTCAAAAGAATAAGTTTAATCTTGGCCAAACACGGTCTTCCAGCAGATTGCATCATAAAGGATACTTCTGATTAAATCAAAATGACTAAATAGTACTACAGCAGATTTAGCAGAATAATTTAATTTATAAATAAATCAAATTGGTATCAGTGCAAGGTCCCTGTTGGCTATTATATCCCATTGTGTCAACCCAATAGTGTTGGGAAACCTTTAAAAAAATGCTATAAATAGTCATCTATAGAAACTCAAACTAATAGGCAAAAAAAAAAAACCCTCTTCTTATATTGAACAACAAAAGAAGGAAATAAAGTCTATTTTGACAGTTTAAATTGTAAGCTAGCACCGATGAAGGTGATTGCAGACACTGATTCTAAGACTCTCGTTTCTACATACTCATAGAAGGATGATGAGACATATAATTTTACTTACTTTCCAACCCCACAGCCGGCAGATCATTTAGAAAATCTGCTACTTCTCTATCAGGAATAACTGGGATCACAAGAAAAGATTATCTTCCCTCTGTGTTTCTAATTTAAATGAATAAACTCAGAGGAATCAACCTCTGTATCATCACAAACTTCAGACTCCAGGACTCTCTGGACCAGACTGGGGTCTCAGAGAACAGCCACGGAGTCACTGAACCCCTCAGATGGCTCTAAGTGAAAAGTCATGCAAAGGTCCGGGGCTTTCCATGGCCAGCCCATCAGTCTACTCATGTGTGACTAACACCCCAACTATCCATCTGTCTGGACCATTTAGTCTTTGCAGGTACAAATGGCAATTTGCTGTCCATTTTCGATTACACATGTATTTTCTCCACCACATCCAACAGCATGTAAAACAAAAAGTGCCATTTTGTATACACAAAGGCACTTACCAGGGCTCAGTGGATCTTAACACCATGCACTCTGAAAGGATTAATGATGGTGTGATGGGAATGAGACGGGAAATGAAAAACTCTGTTTTCCCCTGTTTATACCATAATGTAACTTGATTGCTAAAATGAAAAGTATATTCTCTACCACCTTGGCCACTGAAAAAGACACTGCTGAAACCAAGAGACTTCTGTCCTGATACAAGCAACTGACCATATTTCATTTCCTTACATACTATTCCCTTCCTTTCATTTCCATTATTTCATTGCTCTCAAATTACATGTATCTGCATGGTTTCTACAAGACACAAGATTCAAATACTATAAAGCTATGTGGTTTTGGCTGCAGGTGGGCAATCCAGTCCTTAAGCAGATGCTAAACAAGACCATATCCAGGTTTCCCAAAATTTTGGTAAAACTTATTTAGCAATAATTAGCAATGATTACATGGTATACAGAGTGGTATACACAGTATATGCCATGAAAAAGGAGGAAGCAGTAAATCTCCAGAGATGAAAATACTAATTTCATACCCCACATAGCTAATTCTATTGCTATTGCAGGATCAAGAACTTTGAAAAGCATCTGCTTTAACTCAAATCCAAGCAAATTCACACGCATATGTGGAGATTATTTTCAGGGATACTTATTTCTACAGCAGCAAAAAGGGAGTGGGATAAAAGGCAAGCTGACCTTGTATAAGATTTCCTAAGGAATGGTCCCTGAGCAAAAGGACTTGAGAGCCACCCATGGAAGATGTCACGGACTTTCAGGCTTCTAAGCACTCATCTTCAAGCATGACCCTGTCCTAAAGCTTTTCTTTGCTCCACTCACCCAAACTACTTTGTAGACTTTTCTATACGCCATGGGTACTTAATAAATCCTGGCTGATAAAGGTAATGGCAAAAGAAAAATCTACCCAGAACTCCAAATCCCCTGCCAACTCTTTTATTCTTTCTGGCTCTCCCAGGAGAAAGTGGTTGTGATTAACTTCTTAAAATGACCCCAAGGCTTTTGACGTGGTGTCATGTCCCCTCCAAACTCAGGCACCTCTATCTGACTACTGACTTTCTCCTGTTTACTTATTAACTCTCTCTCTTGTTAAATTTTGAACAGTCTAGGCCGTTTTACACCTTATAGCTCAAAAAAGGCAGCACAGTAGCTGGTGTAGGGATGTGACAGAAGTTTTTATTCCACCCCCGAAATAAAGCTCCTTGTTTTTGACACACTGGAAAATGTACAGCCAGAGAGTGCTCGAGGCGAAGATGCCACCCCAGCCTTACATCTGTCTGCTTTCATTTGTCTACAACTGTGCTTATAGATAAAACAAGCTTTCCAGATGTCATCACAAGCAGGGCTCATATGCTGACTTCACTGAGACACCATTGTTGGCTGCCAGCATAACAGAGTTGTAAAACTAAAATATTTAAACTCTGAGCTACTCAAAACAACTTTGAATGTCACACAGGATCTTATTTCAGGATTAATTAATGTACACCCCAATAAAATAATCATGCGTTAAAAACAGAGCTGGCTGGCATGCAAGTGGTTCTAATTTTCCTTTTTCCAACTGTTCCAATGGCATGCAACAGCATCATGAAGAAATTTCTGAAGGACAGCCTTTATGTATATACCCTATCAAGCTCTTAAGTTTCAGGTGCTACATTTCACTGTGCCACGACCTATATGTTCTCACTGTTTAAAACAGACATAATGAACCTAAGATGAACAAAAGCAATATGCCAGGCACAGACTATAAAGACATTTCCACTGTCAGAGGGGAAGACCAATGACAAGTGATGGGGGAGATTACTAATAGGCATTGTTTTACACATCCATATGTGAAGCTTGGCTTCAGGCAACCTGGTATCAGGGAGCTTGAATGTTTGTTTGAGAACACAATATCCCTGTGGTTATAATTACAACCACTGTACAAGAAGAGGACTGCCGTGGTTTCATAATGCCCTTAACAAAGAAGAACACATCATTCCTGTGCTTCCAGAGAAATTACACACACACGCACACACAGACACACACAGACACACACACACACACACACACACTATTTCTATTTTTTTTCTCTGAACCTGCCCAACAATTTAGTTTTCACTGAGTGAACGAAAGGGAGTTCAGCTTCCATCTAAATGATCGTTCCTCATAACCATCTAATACAATTGTTCTGAATTGGAAAAAGAAGCCCTTTCACAGTTGGGTACATGAGACTTCCACTCATCTCCCACTAACTTGGGCTTTCATCCTGCTCTGATTAAGTCTCTTGTAGCCCAGTTTGCATTTTTGTAAAGTTGGGTCAGGGATGTTCATTAAGCATCTGTTACTCAAAAACCTGTTTTGTGGGTCATTCTGGTTTTAGAGGCCAAATCCATCACCCAGCCACAAGCCTTCTGGAATTTCTGC
Organism: Pan troglodytes; assembly: GCF_028858775.2. Lineage (NCBI taxonomy): Eukaryota > Metazoa > Chordata > Mammalia > Primates > Hominidae > Pan > Pan troglodytes. The sequence goes on along the minus strand of NC_072409.2, from coordinate 99,422,255 downwards.
TTAATTTAATAAGAGACCCAACTTTGCATTAACCCAGTCAAGGCATCATATAGGCTCTGTCAGGGCCAGTCCTACACCCCACTGGGCTCATTTCATGTGGCTAGGGCTTACCAAAACATTAAAATTAAAAAGCACATTCTAGCCTGAGCAACATAGTGAGACCCTGTCTCTACAAAAAGATTTTTAAAAACAGACAAGCGTGGTGGTGCGTGCCTGTAGTTCCAGCTGCATGGGAGGATTGCTTGAGCCCACGAGGGCGAGACTGTAGTCAGCTGTTACCACACCACTGCACTCTAGCCTGGGCAACAGAGTGAGACCCTGTCTCAAAAAGAAAAAAGCATGTTCCAGGCAGTCCACAACCCTTCTCAATCCCCCATTTGTACCCCCAAGGGTACAAATTTATGTGGAATAAAACATTTACTTGTGATGGCTTTCCAGGAGACCATTTATAGAGAGGAAAAGGGAGTCAGTTACTTTGCTTTCCCACCATCCTGAATGTTCCCATCTTCTCTTGAGCTGATCTTAGTTCGAATCCTCTGAAAATAAATCACCCCAAAGCACTCAAGATTTCCCCAAGGCTCCAGCAGGCTTCCTGCTTTGTTGTTTCCACCCCTGTGCTGGGAGGCTAATGTGTTTGAGGAATGTTGTTTTAATGCAAAGAACTTAGTAGAGTCAAAACAACCTGCCATAGGGATCCATCTGCCTCTGATGATCCTGGCCGCTGTCACTCCTGTTTCAGCCAGAGGAAAATGAAGTCAGAGGAAAATGAAGACCTGGGTATTAAATTCTGGTCATTTCTAAGTGTTAGGACAGTAATTATACTTCTTGAAATCAGAATAGTAGTATCATTCCTAGTTCTGTGGGACTTGATGTTCCTTCTTTATTTGCTTAAATGTTTAGGTTGGGGCAGGAAGAATTAATACTGAAGCACACCCTGTACTTAATCTTCTGACACCCAAATAAATGCGCACACCTTTTATTATCCTCCCAGTACTATGCTTGGACAATGTCATCTGCAAGATTCTCTTCATGAGATTATTATGAGTGATGCTTACACTAACCCTAATTTTCAGCTTTTCAGCAAACATATATTCCTCAGAAACATTTAATGACACATTAGGCTCTCAAATATTTGCACTAAAGTTTACTTTCTGTTCTTTAAAGTTCTCCTGGGTTTCTATAGGGATGCAAATTATTAAACTGTAGCAATTTGGGAGATTCACAGACAATTTTTTTTTTGGTAGAGACAGGGTCTCACTATGGTGCCCAGGATGGAGTGCAGTGGTGGGATCACAGCTGACTGTAACATCAAACTCCTGGGCTCAAGCGATCCTCCTGCCTCAGCCTCCTGAGGAGCTGGGTCTACAGGCACATGACACCATGCCTAATTTTTTTTATAGAGATAACGTCTCGCTTGTTGCCCAGGCTGGTCTCTTGGATCATGCAATCCTCCCATCTTGGCCTCAAAAAGTACCAAAATTACAGTTGTGAGCCACCATGCTTGGCCATAGACATCGTTAATCTCATTTTTGCCTTTTAAATCCACTGGGAAATCCAGAAGTGACACTTTCTATATTCCCCTTTTACAGATGAGAAAAGAGATGTGTAACTCAAGTTACCTGTTTGCCTAAAGGCAAGACAGTAAGCCTGGGGCTGAGTCAGTTTACTTGAAGAACAACTAGAAGCACAGTCTTGAGGGGGTCAAACGTCCTCTCCTAGCTACAGACCAGAGGATGTAATAACAGCAGTAAGTCTGTCGGCTGGGGGTGGAGGGGGCGGGCAGTTCTGAATGCTGACACCTAACAGGACATGGAGTGTTACTCTCGGGTCCTTATTTGAATACAACTGCACTTAAAAAATAACCCAATTTAACAATTCAAAAGTTCTGATATATGTTTTATAAAAATGTATGAGAGACCTAAAAGCCACGGAGAGCCATAACTTTGAGCTGCCTCATTTGTTTCTCTTTTATTACAGTCCTGCACAGTGGGCACAAGCTCTTCACTGAAAAGAGAATATTAAATCTTTATTCTAAACTGTTTTAGCAGAACAATATTAATAGTTGAATATTATTTTGTCTGACTTATAAAATACCATTCAAATAAGACCAAAGAGAGCACTGAACCCCAGCCAAGTCCTATGAGAAAAAAGTGACAAGCTATCTTCAGAAACAATAATTTCTTGTCACTCTTAAGATTCCAGTAACATGTCCACTGCTATGTAAGCCCAAAAGCCGATTTCTTGGAATGAAGGTAAGCTCTTCAGAAATAAACATTTCTCTGGGTCCCCCTTAACAAGGAAAGCAGCCATATGAAATATTCTTTCTCTTCCTCGAATGTCTGTGTGGTCTTTCCTAATGCAGGATCAGTAAGCAACCCATGAGGAAGCCACTTTGTTTCCATGGATATTTTACCATAGATGGTGAAACAGGACAAGATTTAAGTTTAGAAGAGAGGGCTCAATCCTGGAAAATATTCAGCCATCAGTACAATTCAATTCAGCAAAAACCCCAATACGACTATTTTTGGCCGCATCTTTGGAGCTCTTTGCTTTATCTTTGTACTACTAAGCTACATATTCCCCACAGCATGCAAAAAGGCACCGTTTCCCCTCGCCTTATATGGCAGTGTGGGTTACTACAGACAATTTCGGTGAGATTAGCCAAAAACCTTAACAATGGCCTTTTTCTTGGGTTTCCAATTTTCTATCAAATTCACAAAGGATTTTTCTCCCCAACCTACTATATCTTGATATTCCAAATAACATAAAAAATAAAATATTAACAACTCATAAGTTAGGAAGCCTGTTTTCTGCTCTAGAGACCTCTTTAAGTAATCAGAGTGGTGACAACAGTACTAACAGCTAAATAGGGTTTACATAACACTAGCAGGCCTATACTTACACTAATGGAAAAATTATACTGAACCTAGTTGGAACTCACAGAAATAAATTAAGCAACTTTGTAGGACTATTCACAGTATTTCTACATAAACACTACTGAGTAAAATGTTTTAGTAGGAAACAAATTTTTTTCTAATTAGCAAATGAATACGTTTAGTCTGGAGATCTTTTCATGCACTAAAATATCTAATTCAGGGCTTAGCCTGCAAATATGACAGATTAAGTACTGCCTTATATACTGTATTGACTGTAAGTTCCTATAAAAAGAAATGCTGTAGTGAAAGCATTCATGAAATATTTGAATCTTAATCCCGATCATTCAGTTTGTCTGTCACTAGCCAATCAAGGAGCAAAGATTAAAGTCTAAACAAGATCAAAACCAAAACAGTCTTAAAAGGTGATGGCCTGAACAAGGATAAAGGCTTCTTTTAGCAAAAAAAAAAACCCAAAAAACTGATTAGTAGACCCAGTAAAAATTACAGGCAAAAAATGTTAGGAATCATTAAATCATCTATATTATGTTTCAGTCATTGCTAATCACTCTGCTTTCCAAAATGCCTAGTAAGCTCATTCAGTATAAACCTATACACTAAGACAATAGAATTAAAAATTAAAATATGAACTTTCTAAGTCAGTGTTGTCAAACAGAAATATGTGATCCACAGTAGTAATTTTAAGCTTCTAAGTAACAATTATAAAAATTAAAAAAGGCAAAACTTTTAATAATGTGTCTTACTTCATAAAACAATCCAAAATATTGTCAGTTCAACATATTACCAATACAAAAATTTGTCAGTATTTTAAATTTGGTTTTTGTAATACATCTTTAAAATCTGGTATTTTACCTTTACTGCACATCTCAATTTGGTATGGAATACTTGAAATGTGGCTATGCAACTAAGGAAATCAATTTTTAATTTAATTTAAATTTAAATAGACACATGTGGCTAGTGGCTACTGTGCTAGACAGCATAGGTTTATAGTTTATTATCTAATTTACCTTTCATTGAGATAAGAGTTTTAACATGCAGCAAAATCCTAGGACCAGAGAAATCTTTAAAAAGACAAAATACAAAGCATCAATCATTGCTGGTCTCAGGGTAGGAAGGCTGAGTTGAAATGTATATGCAAATATGATCCATGGTTTACATGAATGTGTTGCTGACATTTTTCATTTCCATGCACACATGTGGTGATATGTGATTTAACATCCTAAAGAGAAAAAACACATCACCCATCTTCAAAGCCTCTCAGTTGATATTTTATGTTACCTGCCTTTCTCCTTCCCAAAGGCTAACTCCATGGCAGGTTTGAAGTACTCTGAAAAGGAAACACTCTTGAGAGATTTGAGTGTTACATAACGGGGGCTAAAAAGTTTCTTACCCTCTAAAAATTTCATACATATGTTCAGGTGACTCAAAAGAATGTTAACAAAACTTGAGGAGGCAGCAGAACTTACTACTCAAAACTACCGGCAGTAGAACAAGAGCCCTCGTGTATCTGCCACTGATTAGTTACAAGAACTTGATCAAGTTATTAAGTTCCTTACTTCTTACTTAACAATACTGTTTCTCCTTCCCTCGAAAAATTTTTCTGCAAGAAAACAATACACGGATCTTTCTATTCTTCCAATAACGCTCAAATGCAAATGTCTAATTTAATACAATTCAAGTAGGAACCCCTCCAAATCAAAGATCTTTCTCCCCATTGTTAGAGTGAAAGCTCACTGTATTAGTCCATTTTCATGCTGCTGATAAAGACATACCAGAGACTGTGAAGAAAAAAAGGTTTAATTGGACTTACAGTTCCACATGGCTGGGGAGGCCTCAGAATCATGGTGGGAGGTGAGAGGCACTTCTAACATGGCAGCCGCAAGAGAAAATGAGGAAGAAGCAAAAGTGGAAACCCCTGATAAACCCATCAGATCTGCAGAGACTTATTCACCATCACGAGAAGAGCAAGGGAACGACCGGCCCCCATGATTCAATTACCTCCCCCTGGGTCCCTCCCACAACACGTGGGAATTCTGGGAGACACAATTCAAGTTGAGATTTAGGTGGGGACACAGCCAAACCGTATCACTCACCTTCCTCCAAACTTTCATCTAATACACAACTTTATTAGTAGAAATTTTAGAGTTTTCCCACTTCATATCAGACGTCTATGTATCTGTGTGGGTGTGTGTATGTGTGTGTTTAAGGACACATCTGTTTTCCATTAGACTGTGAGCACCTACAGGGAAGGGACCCTGGCCTAGTGATTCTTATGTTTCCTCAATCAGGTCTTTCATACAGTTGTGCTGGGTTGAAAGTATTCTACACTCCCTGAAGAAGAGAAGCTACAAAAAGAGAAACATTTAAGAGAAGAGTCCCAACTTTCAAAGGGGTTCATTTGGAGTTGAGGAGATAAACACAACTACATAACAATAAAATGCAGTGCAGCTGGTTTCATGTCAGAATGAGCAGTCCCTAATCTCTAGGTGCTCAAAGGTTTGCGGAGGAGTGTTCCTTGGAAGAGAGTCAAGCAGAATTGAATAAGGACTTTTAGGACGTGAATCAGTGGCATATAAGACCTAAGATCCTACAGACCACATGGCTTCATATGAGCAGAGGTGTGGAGGCGGAGCACAAGTCTGGAGGACAGAGACGCAGACAGACAATGTGATTGTGGTGGGTTCCCACAGGGCATAAAAGAATAGAGACTGATACCTGAAATGAGGATGGATCTATGTTAAGCAAGGCACCGAGAGCAAAGACAAATATTTTTACATTACATGTTGCAGTCAGTGAAAAGCCACTGAGAATCTTGAATGGAGAGTGAACTGCTGAGAATGGGATTTGTGAAAAAAGGATCTTGCCACAGCTTTAAGGATACAAATGGCTGGAGGCAATGCTGCTAATCAAGTAAGATCCTTCCACTGCAGTGATATACTCAACAGGTGGAAAGGGTCTCATGCTGGGGAGGCCACTCAAATGAAGAGGAACATGCATTTCTCAGAAATGACAAGATCTGGTAATGACAAAACTTAAGAGGATCAGAGGTAAGGGTCAAAATAATTTTAAAAAACACACATAAAACTCCTACAGCACACGCAGTATTCCTTCAAGATAATTTTTTTCTAGCTATATTGGATACCTTGATAGCTGGGGAAATGGCAGTAATTCTAAGAGAGCCTGGGAAATGGGAGGAAGGCTTAAGAAAACAGTGAATTTAGTTTGGGCCATATTACAATGAAAGAGGATGGAAATTTATCCAACTGAAAAAGTCAAGTGAGCAGCTGAAGATATGCATCATACCTTGTTCTCATGCAATGTGCATACGTGCACTCGCTCATTAGGGGTGGATTACCAGTCTCTAAGGGCTATTTCACTGCAGTTTAGTTTCATCTCTTTTTAAGTTATACAGAAACACCAACAAAGAAAAAGTTACTACTACATGTATGCTTACGCTACCAGATTAATCAAAATCGTTTTTCTTCTTTAAAATATATTGATGTCCATAGCATGCTAAATAAACAAAACTAATAAACTACACTCTGGTATGCTCACATACTTCCGCTTTTACAAATCAATTTAGTCAAGGATCAGTTATTTTTTCTCAGACCTGATTATAACAGTTTCATCTATAAATACGATTTTATCATTTAATGAAATATTACAAAAACCAGTGAAATACGATTGTAAAAGAAAAAGTTCATTCTATCAAAAAAATGCTTTAGGGAGTCCTGACAATGTTTTTTTTTTTTTTTCCCCCACCCTTAAAAAAAAAACAAAAACAATCCTGCTTTCACATGGTGTGGGCAAGACAAATGCAAAATATTGGAGGATTGGATGATTCTACACTCAACCTATTCATGTCTAAGTTCCAGGTTCACTTTAAAGCAGTAAGAGGTGAAAATCTTGGTGATACATCACAGTTGTGGTATATGTAAGAAGTCAGAACTTTAATGAGCACAACCATCCATACTTAAGTAAAGGCCTTGGCTAATCTCAAAATGCACATTTCTATATTTTCAGCTAAAAATGCTTAAAACATGTAGTTTGTTTGTTTTGGTAAAGATTCACCACTTCAACTGATTAACTGGCTGTTGGTCCTGGTTGTGAAAACAGGAGGAATTTTCTACTGCATATGATTTCTTTAAAGCAACAAAAGCCTCTGAGAATTAACTTTAATATGTGTTTACCTGGCAGGTTGTAAAGGTGTTCCTGCTGTGATGTATGGTCCACTGAGAAATCACATGATGTATTTCTCGACTTTTAGGAATACAGGTTATGCATCGAATAAATACCAAAAGCTCCATCCTTCGAGGGTGGCAAAGGCCTGCCCATTTTTTTTTTTTTTCTGTATAGCTATCCATCAAGTCTACTCAATTAATGATGAGTAGTAAGCATCATTACAAATCAGTCACAGAACACTGCGGCTAAAATCTTTATGGGTAATCTGAAATGGTGTGTCTTCAGTCTGGGTAATCTGAAACGTTGTGTCTTAAGTCAACTTAACATGTAGGTTAAGTTTTTTACAGGCATCACTAAGATGAAATTCGTGATCATTAGTATAAATAACATTCAGAATATTATGATGCCATTAAGAAAATGTTTCCTGGTGATCATCCATACTGCAGAGTATGAAACAGACTTAGAGCTCCCCTGCTTTACTTCATTTTTATTGAAAAATTTCATAGAGGAAACTGTAATTGAATGATTAAGCCACTTTGTTTTCACGTAAGTCCTATTTCGAAGAAATAAAGTACGCACGCAGAAAAAGCACTCATTATCAACACACAGGTAAGCAAAACCACTGATCTGTGTTTCTCAGAAAATACACTAAGGTGCTCTATCCATTTCCCAACCAGTGCATCCTGATAGGTTTTAGACTCAGGAAACAGTTACATCTACCTTATCTGACCACATCCAGATCTGGCCAACAACCTGAAGTTAGAAGCCATCAATTCAGAAGATCTTTTCAAAGTACAATATTGATACAAAAATGATTTGAATTTTTAATTAGGAGTGGGTATGTGTAAGAGGGAACAAACAACTCATTCATTCAGAGCTGTCTTGAGCACCTACTGTAATAAACATGGCAACATGGTAGGTAGACTAGGTAGACTAAGGATGGATGAAATCCTGAAATAATCTTCCAGTTCTATGCTGGCCTCTGTCCCTCCTTTCTTCAGTTAATAAACATTTAAGACATGCCTATACTGTGCTATGTGCAGACTGAGACTACAAATCCAAATAAGACCCTCAAGGAGCTTATGTGGTTTAATGGAAGAGCTAGGCAAAAGGATAAAAGTAAGGCATTCAGGTTGCTCCCATGCTGGGAAAGGGTACTCTACTTGCACAGCAGGGGGCTAAGGCAGTCCTTCTAGCAGAGGTGACTTCTGAGCCATGCCTGAAGAGCCAAACAGATGAAGATGAACCATCTAAATAGATGCAGCAGCAAGTAGAAAGGCACAGAGAGTGGGGGAAAGCATGGCGTGTTTAGAGAGAGCAGAAAGATGGAAAAGATGTGGGCATGTAGGACATGAAGAAGTCTCATGACACATGAGGGTAGAGAGGCAGGCAGGGGCCAAGTTCATTCAGTCCTCCACTCAACTAATAGGTCTTGACCATATGCTGCATGTTTGGTTTTGTCCTAGGCACTGGAGATACAACACTGAATAAAACAGACAAACCCCTACCCTGGTGGAGCTTAAATCCTGGTGGAAGAGAAACAGACACACTAAATAAAATACGAAATATATTAGAAAATAATTTTCTTTTTCTTTTTTTTTTTTTTTTTTTTTTTTTTTGGAGACGGAGTCTTGCTCTGTCACCAGGCTGGAGTGCAGTGGCACAATCTCGGCTCACTGCAACCTACACCTCCCAGATTCAAGCGATTCTCCTGTCTCAGCCTCCTGAATAGCTAGGATTACAGGCCTGTGCCACCATGCCCAGCTAATTTTTATATTTTTAGTAGAGATGGGGTTTCACCATGTTGGCCAGGGTGGTCTCGATCTCTTGAACTCATGATCCACCTGCCTTGGCCTCCCAAAGTGCTGAGATTACAGGAATGAGCCACCGAGCCCAGCCAGAAAATAATTTTTAAGGAAGAAAAGACAAAGTGGAGAAAGAGGACCTGAAATGGTGTGGGTGAGGAAAGGCTGAAAATTCAGATACAGCAGTCAGGGAAAGAGTCATTGAGATGAGTTCTGAGTCAAGGTCTGAGATGTAAAGGCAAAATTTTTCAGGGAAAAGGAACAGCGAAGAAGCCAGTGTGACCAAAGTTGAACAAGTGAAGGAGGGAGAGAGGAGATGCAGTCAGAGATGAAGGGAAAAGGAGACACGTCATGTAGGCCTGGCAAGTCCTGTAGGGTTTTGATCAAGATTTGGCAGGCCGTGTAGAAGAGTTTGGATTTTCATGAGAACACATGGACACAGGGAGGGGAACATCACACAGCAGGGCCTGTTGTGGGGTGGAGGGCTGGGGGAGGGATAGCATTAGGAGAAATACCTAATGTAAATGATGAGTTGATGGGTGCAGCAAACTAACGTGGCACATGTATACCTATGTAACAAACTAGCACATTGTGAACGTGTACCCTAGAACTTAAAGTATAATAAAATAAAATAAAAGAGTTTGGATGTTCTTTCAACCCAGGAGAAAGTCAATGACGTATCATTAGCAAGTGTGACTTTCCATGAGTTGGAGTAAAGAACAGGTTGGCGGAGAGAAGATCAGTTAAGAGGTTCTGCAGAGATCCAAGTGGATAGGGGATTATTACAGCCTGAATAAGGTGGTGATAAATCATCAGCCTCTATCTAAATTATTAGCAGATCCTAAAAGAGGACAGTCGTAGTTTAACCTCATTGGCTTTCTTGGCCTAACATTAGAGAGGGTAGCAAGAGGAAAAAAATCAACAGCAAATATTCCCAGATATTATTTAAATTCGACATAAAATGAAACACTTTTCTGTTCCATATAGTAAGATCATGCCATGAACTCTGAGGATTTGGGGCTCCAAGGCCAAAAGACCACTGTGGACTTAAGCAGATCACATACTCAAAAGCACCAGCATTGTGACGTGAATGTCAATCTGAAAAATAACATGGTTCCTGGGTTGCCTGTAAACAGTGCTTGCGTTCTGGCTAGAGATTTGGGTCCGGTCCTTCTGGGGACAGGGTGCTCAACGTATGCACTGCCCAAAGTGCCACCAAAGTGGCAAGTGGTGCTGAATGTAGTTCAGGCCTGGCTCACCACGGCCGAGCCATGTGCTCTGGTTTGGGCTTTATCCGCTCAGAAAAAACACCTTTTCTAATTTCATAAAGGCTCAACATGAGCTTGCTAGGGCCCAGTGGCTGGGGCTTAGAAATCTGCACTTGATTTCATGGCTCTCTGAAGGTTAACGAAGACTCAGACATCAGTTTGACTCAAATCAGTAAAACTGATCCTAACGTAGGAAATGGCTGAGATTCTTAGGAGTGTTACACTACCCTGGACTATGCAGGCTCCTACTACAAAATGTTTCGTTTTCTTTTTTCTTTTTCTTTTTTTTTTTTTTTAAGATGGAGTTTCACTCTTGTTGCCCAGGCTGAAATGCAACGGTGTGATCTTGGCTTACTACAATCTCCGCCTCCTGGGTTCAAGTGATTCTCCTGCCTCAGCCTCTCAAGTAGCTGGGATTACAGGTGCCCACCACCATGCCCGGCAAATCTTTGTATTTTTAGTAGAGACAGGGTTTCGCCATGTTGGACAGGCTGGTCTCTAACTCCTGACCTCAGGTGATCCGCCGGCCTCAGCCTCCCAAAGTGCTGGGATTACAAGCGTGAGCCACTGCGCCCAGCCCTTTAGAATGTTTCATTAAAAACAAAAAAACAAAACAAAACAAAACAAAAACACCATAATGATACCAGAACCCATATCTAATGTGGTTCTGTGCTTCTTTTACTAAGATAAAGAATTCGGAGTCTACATTTTCTCCCTAGTCATGATTCTGTTTAGGACACACACACAAAGAATATAGTTTATTTCTTTAGAACTAGGATTGGACTATTAAATATAGCACCATTATTGTGACTATGACAAACATTCAAAAGAGCCCTAAGTTGTGCTTAAGCACAATTACCTTAATGTCAGTTGATATTTTATGATACAACTGTGAGGCACTTTATTTTTAAGGCAGTTTAACCTGATTCCTTCATGCCTAAGAACAGACATCTAAGGTTTAAATCTAGGATTCTTAATAAGATGATTAAGCAATGCTCTGCAGTTTCTTTAAATATTTAAGATAATTTTCATCACATAAATATTTACAGTTTATATTTTTTCTTGTGTTTATCAGCAGCAGGGGATCCATATCTTTTTTAAAGATGGGGAGGGGATGATCTCAACAATCAAAATATTCTACCAAGCTCTTTAGAAGCCCAGGCTATGGTGAGAAAACCTTATTCAAGTATGTCTATTCAAGCCGATGCTGTATTTACCAGACACCCAGTTGCTGTTCATAGGGCTAGGATCTGGAAGGTGTTTGCTTCTAAAGTATCTTCTTACCTCACAACTTTGGTTCCATCATCACATCAGCAGCCTCTCCGCAGTACTACTACCATCATCAACATGGCATTAGATATGCACGGTGCTCTTTTTCTGAAGATAGCAGAGTAATTCCACACACATTAGGTTGTGATCCATATGTTCTGCAGAGTCAGGCATTGCCTGGCAGGAAGGGGAAGGGCTCAGAGAGTCTGTTCACCCTTGTGGTCACTATTGTGCATGGCGACTCTAGTAGCCTTTTTGGAGCTCTAATATCAGAAAGGAGTTTCCTAGTCATCTCAAAGTGTGGAACAGGGAAGTTCCCTAAATACCCAGTTTATGATGTAGGCCTAATTTCTAGATATTGCAGAAAACAGTATTCAGTATCTCATTTATCCTAAAAACATTTCTGTGAAGTAGATGTAGGTAGTTATTATTCTGTCCATATTAGATGATGAAAGTATAGCACTGAAAGTTTTAATAATGTTAATCCAAGTTGGTTTTATCAGCAAAAGCAGAGACCATGCCCTTTGACATATGTCTGAATATTACATATTCTCTAATTCATGAATTCATTCTCAAATTCCTATTTATTGCTTATTATATGCCACACATTATACCGGAAACCAAGTACACTAAATAACAAAACAGAAATGATCTCTGCTCTCATGGACCTAAAAGTTTGGTGGGGGAGATGGGTATAAATAAACAAATAGGTAAACAAATATAGGACTACAAGGTATAAAAATCGCTCTAAAGAAAATATGTAGTGGCTAAGAAAAAAGGGTAAAAGTCATTTAGATTGGGTGGCATTTAAGTTGAAAGTAAAGTCGGAATTAACCAAGTAAAAAGGTTGGGCTAAAAACATCCACCAACATAAAGGACATACTATATACCCTGGAAAGAACAATTATACAGAAAAACGCAGGTTAGCCAGTCATATCTGTGAACAGATAAAGAGACTTTAAGAAATTCTCTGTTTTCCAAGATACTTGCACATGCATGTTTACAGCAGCACAATTCACAACTGCAAAATCGTGGAACCAACCCAAATGCCCATCGATCAATGAGTGGATAAAGAAACTGTGGTGTGTGTGTGTGTGTGTGTGTGTGTGTGTGTATTCCACCATATATATATTCCATCATATATATATATTCCATCATATATATATATTCCATCATATATATATTCCATCATATATATATTCCATCATATATATATATATATGAATATATGATGGAACACTACGCAGCCATAAAAAGAAATGAATTAACAGCATTTGCAGTGACCTAGATGAGATTGGAGACTATTATCCAAAGTGAAGTAACTTAGGAATGGAAAACCAAACATCGTATGTTCTCACTGATACGTGGGAGCTAAGCTATGAGGACACAAACACCTAACAATGATACAACGGACTTTGGGGACTTAGGGGGAAGAGTGGGAGGGGGGCGAGGGATAAAAGACTACAAATATGGTGCAGTGTATACGGCTGATGGGTGCACCAAAATCTCGTAAATCACCACTAAAGAACTTACTCATGTAACCAAATACCACCTGTACCCCAATAACTTATAGAAAAATAAAAAATAAATAAAATCTATAATCAAGAAAAAAAAAAGACCAAAAAAAAAATTATATGTTTTCTTCTGTCTCCTACCTTAATTTATGATGCCTGATATTGGGAAACAGACCTTTACCGACAATGAAGAAGCCTGGATTCCAGGTCCAGCTCTACCACTGATTCTAAATCCTATTGTCCAATTCTCAGTGGCCCGCAGAGGAGGTGCGTGTCCCTGCCAGGGGTTGTCACCATCTTCTCTGGGCTACTGGATATCAAATAGTAGAATAATGTGAATACAAACAACAGAAACTCTACAAATGCTAGACAGATTGAACATATTTAATAACCGTTTTATTAGTTAACACAATTACTATACCTGCCATAAGAAAAGCACAGGTATGTTCAGCACTTAAAACAAACCACAATGTAATCAAATTCCCATTTTAAAATATGGACGCTAATGATTATAGTTAAAATACACTGCACTCTTACTATTTGTTGGGCATCACGCCAAGGACTTTCTTATATAAATAAGAATTAAATCTCACTTAATTCTTATGTAAATCTTCCAAGGTGGGTATTACTATTCTCATTTAAGAAATGAGAAAACTGAGGCTCAGTCAGTTAAGTTACTTTTTAGAGGTCAATGTGGAGGTTACTGCTTACTTAGGCAGTCTGATTCCAGAGCCTATGTTTAGAAATTAGTTTGCATTAATCTACTGTTAATTAATTAAATATTAATTATATTACTAGAAAATGACCTGGCATTTTAATTATACCACACTAAATCACACCAATTCTTCCTCTGGTGTATCTCAAGCCCATCCCTTATCTTTCCATTTGCACTGCCATCAAATATAGCTCCTCCCTAAATATCTTTTTTTTTTCTTTTTTTTTTTTGAGACAGAGTCTCACTCTGCTGTCCAAGCTGGAGTGCAATGGCACAATCTCAGCTCATTGTAACTTCTGCCTCCTGGGTTCAAGCAATTCTCGTGCCTCAGCTTCCCAAGTAGCTGGGACTACAGGCGCCTGCCACCCTGTCTGGCTAATTTTTTGTATTTTTAGTAGAGATGGGGTTTCACCATATTGGCCAGGAGGGTCTTGAACTCCTGACCTCAAGTGATAAGCCTGCCTCAGCCTCCCAAAGTGCTGGGATTACAGACATGAGCTACTGCACCTGGCCCTCCCTAAATATCTTAAATAGCCTTCTAATTGGTTCTCCTGGCTAAGAAAATATGATCAATCTTCATTCCAACTACTCAATTTACTACTATCATACTAAGGCTCTTGGAACTCAGCTTTCTGGATTTCATTCTTCCACTTTAAACCTTCAGTAATCCCAGACTATGAAATGGGGCCCCATTTCATAACTGGGAATTCACAAACTCCCAGATTCTGAGCCTAGTGGCCTGCTACTCCCAACTCCTCCTCAATTCCCGCAGCCCAGCCCACTGGCTGAAACATGTCTCTAGCCACATGCATGCTGACTCTACCCTGGTTTCCACTACATTCCCTCTCTCCTCTACCCCTTTTCAAGACTATTCTCCTCACCATTCAGAATCCCACCCATCCACCAAACTCAACTCAAGTCTGATGTGTCTCATTAAGCCTGCTCCAGTTTTTAGTAACCTTGCCTGTCCCCAAACCCTGGGCATTTAATGAGCATCCAATTCATTTGACTTCTTGCCAACTCTTGCATTCTTATTTAATGTTTACCCTTTTAATTTTCTACATGTATAGCACTTGTCTCGGGAACCATATGAAAGCTGAGAGCAAGAACAAACAATTTTTTTCTTTGATTTTCTAAGGGTTCCAAACCCAAAACAGATAAATAAAAAAATATCTAGAATGAACAAAACATTTCACTCACTTGAAGTATATATATAGTTCATATATGACTAAAGAATTACAGAGTCTACTTTGTCCTTGCCCATACAGTCATAAATGCAAGTCTGAGCTATGCTAACCAATCTTCTATATGCGCCTGCAAATTTTGGCCAAAGAATTTAGTTTTTCAGGGTGGATGGAGCAGGAGGCATGAGGGAGGGAAAATAATGATCATCACTTAATCATTTTAAAATACAGATGTGAAAAAAGCATTTCTAGTGGCAAAATAGGACACACCCATCACTCTGTTTTAAGATTACACTACTACTATCTGTTGGTGCTTTATACCTAAATAAAGTCCTTTTGCAGGAATGAGACAGGTGGTTATTGGGTTGTCTAATGTCTCACAACTAGTAACTAACCATCAGTATTTGAACCAATCTGTATAAGACAGTGGTGTGTCTTCTAGTATCCTGGTATAAATCATACTAAGACAGTGGTTAACAGCATGGACTCCAGAGCTAGACTGTGTGAGTTCAAATCCCAGCTCTGCCACTTATAACTATATGATATTGAACAAGTTACCTAAGTGATCTGCGTCTTAGTTTTCCTCTTTGTAAAATAAAGTTAGTAATCGTACTTACTACAGAGAGTTGGTGTGGTAACAAAATGAGCAAATATAAGTAACGCACTTAAAATTATATATGTGCTCTCTAATGCTATTATGATTGTACAATAACAGAAATCTAATTAGCCTTTCAAACATTCTTCTGAAGGGAGTCTTTATTATTCATACGAATGAGTAATGCTTATCATTTTCACCAAAAATCTTGAGGAACAAGGGAAGTAACTTATCTCATGAGTCAGCAATGAAAACCATTCCTCAACACACCTCTTGACTGATGATAATAATGATACCAATGCTTTTTATATAACCTTCTCTAAGTTTACAACTTTTCAATACTTCTCATACATTTTACCATCACAACCACTCAGTGAGATGGATGGATAGATGGCTGGGTGTCCAAATGCAGGATGAAAGATATATAAAACCTTAGAGTCAGATGACTTCATTAGGGTTGAGTAGCTCTTGCAGAGCCTAATACATGCTTTTAGAACTAAACTCCCGTCTCCCACAGTCTGCATATCATAGAGTATTTCTCTAGAGTTCACTTATCCTGAGATACATAGAAAATCTAAGAAGCATAAATAAGGGCCCTAAAAACTCTCCGTCCACAATTGGTTTGATGGAAACCCTGATCCCATTAGGGGCTGGATGAATGGCTAAGTGGGTTTTTAAAAAGCGAATGTAACCAACACTCAAAGGAAGGTCAGGAAGCTAAGGTCTATGTTACCCTGACCTCTGGTAGGGTAGGTAAGACACCCACAGAAAACTACAGCCTCTACTCCATTGGTTGAATTGCTAAAGAACAGAGCATAAGTGACTAAGCCTGGGGAATACCAAGACACTTTGCCATTTTCTTGCATATTTAAAATGCATTTCTAATTTGTAAGGGCTTTTTTGACTGCCAGTCCCAAGAAAAAGGTCTCCTCAGATAAAAGAGTTTAGGAAATGTAACACATCCTTTTTTTGGTTGGCATGGAAGGAGTGGGGGTCTAGTGGTTTATGCCTGTAATCCTAGCTCTTTGGGAAGTCGAGATGGGAGGATAGCTTGAGGGTAGGAGTTTGAGACTAGCCTGGGCAACATGGTGAGATCCCACCTGTACAAAAAATAAGAAAAATTAGCCAGACGTGGTGGCACACATCTGCAGTCCTAGCTACTTGGAAGGATCACTTGAATTCAGTTCAAGGTCACAGTGAGCTACGGTCACGCCACTGCATTCTAGCCTGGGCGACAGAGCAAGACTCTGTCTCTAACAACAAAAAGAAGTTTCTAAAAAGTTTTGAATATAAGATTGGGTTAATTTTTTTTTTAACACAGGCTTTCCCAAACTTATCAGATCTTTGTAACTTTTAAAGCACAACAGTTACTAACATTCCATAGAATAAATAGTTTTGGGATACCCTTGGGGACACTAGTTTAGACACATTTCCACACTGTTTTGTTTTGTCTTTTTTCCCCCCTCTTACTTTTTCTTGGGGTGAATGGCTTACTTGAAGAATATCATTCTGCACTTAGCTTTCTGTCTGCTCAGATTTAGAGTCAAGGTCTTCCACAGGTCTGAGGAAGCCATAGAATCATGTAGGAAAGCTATACAAAGTCATAGCCAGAATTGCAGGAAAATCATACTTTACATAAAAATATAAAGATGTTCCATTTCAAAAGATTGTATCAACAGTAAGATTTATTCTGCTGAAAAGAAAGTCTGTGAATTGGTATACAGGCTTTTACTTGATGAGGAGATGGGGTTAATCCCACAGAGGGCAAAACAAAGGCATAAATATCAGAAGGTGGTTTCATGTGGCCTCATGAAGTAACCTAAAGGAAGAGCTACAACAAGCGTATTCTAATATACCCTAGATTTATGGGATTGTAACTCAATCAATGAAAGCGTACCAAGAAGACTTTCCAAAAGCACATGGAAGTTAAATGAATTCATGACAGTTAAATGAACTGTCTCTTGCCCTGAGATAAATTTTCACATGAAGAAGAGAAATTCCGCACAGTTTGCTACAGAGAGTATTTGAAAGAAAAACAGAAAAGAATATAAGAGGAAAAACATTTTTAAAGTGTAATATATATGGTTTACCACCCTCCTCCAGCCCCCTCCCACAATTTTGTCCCAAAACGTTACAACAAACATCATTTCTAAGGAACTCTGGGTATAGCCAAGAACGAGGATATTCTGAGGGTCAAAAAACAAAGTAGAATATCATTCTTCCTGGGCCAAGCTCCAAACACTATACCACGGATGCGCAGAAGGAGACAAATTAACAATCCTGTGCCTACTCTAATTCATGCCCTCACAATCCATCTAACTTTTTATTTACTCATTTTTGTTTTCCTAAGAATTTTTTTTTTCTAAATCAGAAATACAAAATACATGGGCCCAAAGGCAGTGAGGAAGGGGGAAAGGACATTCATGTTTCAGTCAACATCAGGAAATACAGTCACTGGTTGAGAACTAGGTCTCTAATCATATGGTGATAGGACAAATTCAAGAAATAGGAAAATGGGGTCAAGCAGTCTCTCAAAAAAATCTGATTAATGATAATCTGGAAGAGTGGACCTAAATAAGGCATATCTCAACTTTTTACTATCACTGATATCCACAGACATGACAATGTTTACTCAAGTTTTTATTTGTCACCAGAATGTCATAAATATATATGGATATACAAACTACAAATCAATAACACCTTTACAAACACCTTAAGGACCATTATTTAGCAATTATGTGGGCCTCTTCATGTGCCAACACAATACACTTTTCAACATGCCAATAAACCCATTAAACATATTTATGGTGATAGTTATTAAGTTCAAGAGGTTTTATCCAGGAATTATAGTTCAATAAGAAAAATAACCTTGTAGTGAATCAGAAAACATACTTATTCTAGTCAAGAAATGAATATACCCTGATCTTATAAACATACCCAGCACCTACAGGCAAGTCAGAATCCATATGGCAAATTTAAGCAATAACACATCACCTGCACCTACTAGATGTCATCTTAGCAACAGCACCCATTTATCTAAGTCATAGTTTCCTCATCTGTGAAATAAGGATTATTTTCCTACACTGTATGTGAAAATGCTTATAAAGATAAGTAATCGTGTTCCAAAAAAAGTAGTTAGTCATACCATTTACTGAGAATCAAACTTCTTAAAGTTTGGAATAATACATGTATTCCAGAATGAATACATGTATTAATACATTTATTCCAGAATCCAAGTCCACATATTCTGAAATAATTGTCTTCCTCTCTCACAATTATATCTATTCCAAATGATACAAGATGCTTGATGAACCTCTGTGACATACTGACTCCCAAAATAGACTGGTTAATAACTTTGCTTTTTCCCTGAATTCAGATTAAAATGTAAACTCTTAAATAAAGTAGACCCTGAAAGCTGCAAGAAAGATACAGATCCTCCAAATACTGGAGATCAGTCAAGATTTGATAAATTCCATTATCTCTAGATCTTCTGTAAAAAACTAGAAATAAATAAATAAAAATTTCAATACTAAAAACGTGTTCTCATCCTGTGCAAACAAATTAGAACTGTGGAACCAGCCAGGCACAGTAGGACATGCCTATAGTCCCAGCTACTGAGGAAGCTGAGGCGGCAGGATCACTTGAGGCCAGCTGTTCGAGGTTGCAGTGTGCCATGACCGCACCTGTGAATAGCCACTCCACTCCAGCATGGCCAACACGGCAAGACCTCATCTCTTAAAAAGCAAAAAACCCCACAAAACTGTGGGACCATGTAATGGTTACAAGAAGCTCAAATTCTAGGTAACATTATTTTAAACAGTGTCATCTTTGGAATTTCTTTATCATGTAGTAGGTAAAAGAGAAGACTATGAAGTCAAATGTCCAGGTTTGAAACACAACTATCTGCCACTTACAACATAAGTTGAGGCAATACTGCTAACTTTTCTGAGCCTTGTTTCCCTCATCTGTGAAACGGAAAGAACAGAACCTATCTTCTGGGAAGATAAATGAGATAAAATGTATAAATGAGATAAAATGTATAAAAGAGATGCAGCACAGAACTCAGAAATAATTATAACTGTCAAGTCAGTGCTACCCTGCCTGAGTAGCAAATCACATCCCACACCATGCCACTGCAATTTTCCAGTAACAGTCACCACTGCTTGGGGCCCAGTACTGACATTTTTTGCTCTAATCTTTGTTTATAGAAGGAGTAAATAATCCAAACAAAGAACATTCCAGTATGCAGTGCTGATGGTTACACGATAAGGCAGGGCCAGGCACCAACACTAAGACTGGCTATCTATGAAGGTGAAAACACATAACTTTGATAATGAAGCTGTCTCCTGATTTATAGAAGCTAGGCTGTCTTAACTCTTGGGATTCAGAGCCAACCAAGGTCTGGAGAAAACTCTGCCTGGAGGGAGAGAGCTGAATATGCAGCCAGGATTTAAAGAGAGAAGATTTTAAGCTTGAAACACTAAAGCTGTTCTAAAGGAAAATAGTGCTTTAAGTTTACAGAGAAAACTTTTTAAAAGAGAATCAGAAAGGTTCTGAGTCCTTATCAGTAACAGTTAAAGACAAAAAAAAAATCATATATAGTTCCCTCTCCTAAATTCATCCATTAATCACAGTGCCAAGAACTTCAATCAGGTCATTTGAATTTCATGTTAGCGTTCATAATAATATTAACACCCCAAGCAGAACAAGTCAGTTTCTTAAGCTGTAAGGCCAGAGTCTCATTTTAGCACATTTGTAGGACAGTCACAGGTACACAAAGTCTCATTAACCACATTTACAATCTCTTTCAAAAATTCTGGAGTACAGCAACCAGAAACACTTCCTCAAATAAAAAGCATAATTGTAGCTTTCTGGAAGCTCTTTTCACTTTTAGTCCAAAGACTTAGTAAGAAGTGGACTCTGAAAAGCCAGTTGACGAAACTGGCACAGACACTGGGCCATGAAAGCTTTTGAAAATCTATCGCAAACTTTTCCCATTAAAACTTGGATGGAAATTGTAGAAAAGTTTTTACCTTTTTAATGGTCAAGTGTAGGTTAAAAAAAATACTGAGTTCCACAAACTTTTTACAGGCATAACAAGTTTTTAGAAAAGTCACAAAAATACTTATGTGAGAGGAGACGAAGGCCACCCACTCGGCTCTGGATGAGACCTCAAAAGACCTTCAGGAAGACAACCATTATTTGTCAAGGAAAGTCCTGGATATAACTAGCTTCTTTCCTGTGACTCTTCTTAATCCCACGCTTAAGTGAAATTATCTGCTGTTTCCTAAATAGGTCTCATGATATTCTGACCCTGTGTCATCTGGCAAGTTGAAATTTTATCTACCCTTACTGGATCAGATAAAGTACACTTCTCTCTCTCTCTCTCCTTTTTTTTTTTTTTTTTTTTTGATGGAATCTCACCTTGTCGCCCAGGCTGGAATGCAATGGTGTGATCTCAGCTCACTGCAACCCCCGCCTCCCTGCTTCAAACGATTCTCCTGCCTCAGCCTCCCGAGTAGCTGGGATTACAGTCACCCGCCACCACACCCAGCTAATTTTTGTATTTTTAGTTGAGACGGGGTTTCACCATGTTGGCCAGGCTGTTTGTTTGGTTCTTTTGTTTGTTTGTTTGTTTGGAGTTTTGCTCTTGTCACCCAGGCTGGAGTGCAGTGGTGCAATCTGGGCTCACTGCCTCCTCTGCCTCCTGGGTTCAAGTGATGCTCCTGCCTCAGCCTCCCGAGTAGCTAGGATTACAGGCACGTGCCACCACACTCAGCTAATTTTTGTATTTTTAGTAAGAGAGAAGGTTTCACACCACATTGACCAGGCTGGTCTTGAACTCCTGACCTCAGTGATCTGCCCACCTCAGCCTCCCAAAGTGCTGGGATTACAGGCGTGAGCCACCAAGCCCAGCCTACACTCCTCTATAAAGCCCGCCTGACCTTCTGGAATGAAAGGAACCTTTCCTACTTTCAAGAACTTCTACAGCACTTTATATCTAGACATCTCATATTGTACATAGTATTTTCTACCAAACAGTGCAGTTATTAATAGAGAAATCTCATCTTTCTCCCATCTTTCTCCCTTGTCTACAAGCCTTTTGAGGGCAGTGTGTCCATTTGCTTCTCTCTTATTTTTTTTTTTTTTGAGACGGAGTCTCGTTCTGTCGCCCATACCGGAGTGTGGAGTGCAGTGGCTTGATCTTGGCTCAGCCTACGCCTCCTGGGTTCAAGCGACTCTCCTGCCTCAGCCTCTCAAGTAGCTGAGGCTACAGGCGCATGCCCCCACACCTAGCTAATTTTTTTTCTTTGGTTTTTTGAGACGAAGTCTCACTCTATTGCCCAAGCTGGAGTGCAGTGACAAAATTTCAGCTCACTGCAACCTCCACCTCCTGGGTTCAAGCGAATCTCCTGCCTCAGCCTCCTGAGTAGCTGGGACTACAGGCACGCACCACCGTGCCTGGCTAATTTTTGTATTTTTAGTAGAGACAGGGTTTCACTATGTTGGCCAGGTTGGTCTTGAACTCCTGACCTTGTGATCCGCCTGCCTTGGCTTCCCAAAGTGCTGGGATTACAGATGTGAGGCACCGCGCCTGGCCTATTTCCTTCTTATATGCTTCCATTCAACAACTTGCTCATATAGTAGGTCCATAATAAACACTTAGTAATAAATAAATGAACCTTAATTACACATAGCACCAGTACAAACCCAAATATAATTGAGAATATTCTCCTACTCGCTTAAAGCGGCCAAACTATTGAGAGCGTTCCAAAATAGAGTTAAATGGAACAGTACATAACAATAGTTCATTATTATAATACTTCACTACCAATGAGAATGCAAATTACAGAAAATTTTAGTCATTGAGTATTGATGACCTATCAAGCATTTTACTAGGCACAGAGCATATGAAGATAAGCAAGAAATACTTTCTCTGCCACAAGGAATTTGAAGTCTAGTGAGAGAGATAAAACAGGTAACAACAGCATATAAAGTTTAAGTACTACAACAAAGGTCCGCATTGCTTCTTTGTCCGTAATTCAACATACTAACAAATTTTAAGATTCTGCTATAAACCCTAAAAGGAGACTTACTTATTCTGCTCCATAGGTCCTCAGGACTTCTGGTCAAAGACATCTTGGACTTGATCATCGCGGACATTTCCAACACATCAGTCAACTCTTAAACAGGTTTTGGTATGTAGAATTCTTGCCACATACTTGGGTAGACTGTATCACCAACATCTTGTAATTAATAATACAAAGCAACAAAAGAGACACAGTCCTTTGATCTCTCACTATTAATGCTCAGTAAAAAACATCATAATTCTTGTTGATTCTCTCACTACAAGACGTTCAAGCCACTATCCATTCTGTTGTATTTCTGGCATGTACATGTTGGCTTGAATATCTGAAGAAAATTCTTCTAATTTCTTCACACCTGAATTTATTATGGCCAGAATTCTTTGGTCATGAAATTTTCATCCTATTGTTCCACGCAGGTCAAAATTCGTATTGGTTCTTGGCTCTTTATGCCCAGAGGCCCAAATCCAAATTTTCATACACTATGCTAGCCCCCACAAAGTTAATTTTTCAACTATCTGCTTTTCTTCTATCCAGGATATTCTGCCTTCTGCCCACAAATCAGTCTACTTCTCTACTCTTTCCCTCCTCTGTGTATGTTTTGCACATCTTTTTTTTTTTTTTCTTTTTAGAGACATTGTCTTGCTCTGTCACCGAGGCTGGGGTGCAGTGGCACAATCAGCTCATTGTAACCTTGAACTTCTGAGCCCAAGCAATCCTCCTGCCTCAGCCTCCCAAGTAGCTGGGACATGCTATCACACCTGGCTGTTTTTTTAATTATTGTTATTTTTAGTAAAGACAGAGTCTTACTATGTTGCCCAGCCTGGTCTTGAACTCCTGGCCTCAAACTCCTTCCCTCAGCCTCCCAAAGCATTGAGATTACAACCGTAAGCCACCATGTGCAGCCAATGTTTTGCACATCTTAAACTCACCCCAAATGTCCACTTCATCTTCAGCAACTTTGATATCTAGGCACAAGTCTCACCTTCTCCAGGAAGCTGTCATTCAAAGAAAGCCACCTGGCTCTGGTATCTTCTCTTACAGATCACCTCAACACTTAAATCCTCAAATTCTAACATATACATTTCTACTTATTGGCATATAAATGTTGGTAAATGTACTACAATCATTTCATGCAAGGCAGCTGTTGTCTACAGTCCTTGAGGACAGGAAACACATAAATGTCTCTAACTGTTGGGAGTAAGGACCTTGCACACATAAGTTACTCAGCCAATTTCACTAGTAACATTGGTATCAGACATACTGGGAATCCATACCACGTCACAAAGTTTTCTAAAACAGTATTAAGAAACAACCGACTCCTCTGTGCATATCCATCCCAGTTACAGAAAACCAGGATAGCAAAAGGAACAGTTTAAACTGAGAGTAAGTCAAAGTTACTAACCTGGGTAAAAGCAATTCTGAAGGCTTCAAAGATCTATTCAGTTCCATACCAAAGTATAAGGTTCCAAAACCTGTCAAATTTCTATTCAGGAAAGCAGGAAAATTGTTATCTGGCCAAAGAAAGCAGTATTACTTGCTATTTTAAAAAGAATCTCCAAAGCTCCAAGTTATAAAGTCATTTAACTACTAAAGAAGAAATATGTAGAGGTTGTTTGTACATTTCTAAGAAACAGAGGTCACCTGGATGAACTTTCAACTGTAATGGTTAGCTGACATGGTTCTCTGTCCAGATTTTGGGTTCTAAAATTAAGGTGAGTTTGAGTGCAAGTATTTTTGAAGATTCTAGGCTGTTTCCAGGTCTTACACTGGTTAGACCATTTTTTCTTCTGGTGTCTAGCAAATGGCTAAAAGACCTGTTTGTACCTCAGATGTTGGAGAAACCGTTCAGGAACAATTCATCTCTGCAAGGCTATGAGTCATAACACATTGCCACGGTCAGGGAGACCTCTGTTAATCAAGGAAGCGCTAGCCACACATTCACTCAAGCTGTCTTAGAGAAGCTGGCCTCAGTGCCCACTGTTCTTTTTCCACAGATCATCAGTCATCTCTACAAAAGAGAAAATGTCCAACTTCCTCACTGGGTGGACAGCCTCCTGCTAGGCCTGCATCCTGGTTTCCTTTCTGCCGAGTTGCTGATTTTCCTAGAGGTGCACAATAGCTACCTAAAGGAAAGTCTCCTACTTGGTCATGAAAAGAAAGCAAGGAGATCCACTTAACACCCCTCTGTAATAAAATCAGGATATAAAAAGGCAGGAAACACAGAGGTATCTGACCTCCTTTCACGTACTCTTTCTTCTTTCGCTTACCCTTACATTTGGTGTATAATCTACAAAGTCAGGGAAATTCACCAAGTCCCGACATAGCTACATGCTGTATATATTTGCACCAGCTCTTCAAATACAAGATCTAAAACTTGGTTAATTTCTTTTTCCTAGGTCAGAAATCAATAGATAAGCCTTTACAGATTTTTGAATCATTTCCTCTTCCTCAAACTATGGCACATGACAGGATAGGGAAGGTGTAGAGGAAATTCCAGGGGAATAAATTGACCTACAAATGTTATCAAATTTTATCAATGAGTGATGGATGAAATTCTCAGGTGATTCACTGCCAGGGTGGTATTTGGTGCTAAAGTGAGGGAACTGAAAATTTAACTGAGCTAGCTGGCTTCACTTTGTCTTTAATCTGAGTAACGATTGCGAGATTTTACATGGGCAAAAAATTACATTTCCTTCCAGATGACCTCAATATGCAATTCTCATTGAAATACTTTTTCAGACCTACACATATACCTGAAGGCTGTCAGGAAACACACATTTGTTCCATAAAAGGCAGAGAGAAGGATAGGCAAAACTTGGAATAGCCACTTAGCTTTTGTTTAATATGAAAGCTTTCTCAGAAAAGCTAATGGAGATCACTAAACTTACTTTTTTTTTTTTTTTTAAGAAACAGGTCTTGTTCTGTCACCCAGGCTGGAGTGCAGTGGTGCGATCATACCTCACTACAGCCTCAAACTCCTGGGCTCATAGGATCCTTCCACCTCAGCCTCCTTAGTAGGTGAGACTACAGGCACCTGACACCATGTCTGGCTGGTTTTTAATTTTTTTTGTAAAGAAAGGATCTTGCTATGTTACCCAGGCTGGTCTTGAACTTCTGGACTCAAGGGATTGTCCCACCTCATTTTCCCAAAGCACTGGGATCACAGCCATGAGCCACCATGCCTGGCAATAAATTTACTTTTTTTTTTTTTTTTTTGAGGCAGGGTCTTGCTTTGTCACCCAGGCTGGACTGCAGTGGCTCAAACATAGCTCACTGCAGTCTCAACCTCCCAGGCTCAAGTGATCCTCCTACCTCATTCTCCCAAGTAGCTGGGACTATAGGTGTAAGCCACCATGCCTGGCTAATTTTTGTATTTTTTGTAGAGACGGGGTTTTGCTGTGTTGCCCAGGCAGGTCTTGAACTTCTGAGCTCAAGGAATCCATGGGCCTCAGCCTCCCAAAGTGCTGAGATTACAGGCGTGAGACACACTGCACCTGGCTAATAAATATACTCTTAACCTAACTCCAGGGGCAGAAGAATCAAGACCTTTTGCCGATAAAGTAAGCAAAGGTATTTTTTCATGTATCATAGAAGTAATACTATTTCACCATAACAAGCACAAAGCCATCACACTAAAGGATTTGTGTACTTGTGTGTCTGTGCCAGCCAATAATACATTAAAACATTCATTTAAAATTCCATCAAAAGTGCTCTCCGTAAAAATCTCATTATGATACTTATAATACTAATGCAAATATATACAATAGAATCAAAAATTTATGTGAAACCTACTTTTATTTGTTTGAATCAAGCGATTAATCTATTGATCTATTTTACCTATTAATCTATTGTATACACATGTGAATACACACAAACATAATTTGAAGAAAGCTTCACACGTATTACCCTCCTCAATATTAATATTTTTTCTTTCCTTGAAGTGATGAGGAAATGAAATCCTTAAAAGGATGTTCGATCAACAAATTACTGATGAAATTATTCTATTCTCTCAAATAGAAGGACTATTAAAAATCATGCTATTTCAACATGTGGTAAATAAAATTCTGAGCAATTTAAAAAGTTATTGTTACTGAGGACACTAAAATATCATGAGTCATAATAATCCTCAAGCCAATAACTCACAATCAAACTAATGAGAGCTTGTTTCTGCCTCCGTGGCATAACCTGTAAAATGGGATAATGCTGACACAGAGCAGTCCTGAAGACCAATAAAGGTAACACACGCACACACACACACACACACACACACACATACACTCACACAAATAGAACCTGAGCACAATGTAATTAAATAAACAACCAACTGAACTAACTTGTTGCATGATGACAAAGGCACATCCAATAAAACTACTTTGTTGTTTTACTTTATACATTTATTTGCGAGGTTAGTATGTGGACAAACACATCTTTTATGTACACTATAAAACTCTGATGTTTTAAGGGGTTTCTATAAAAAACTAGTAAGAATCTTTTTGATATAAAAGTATAATTTTTCATCAAATAAAACAATCATCTCAACCATCAATTAGTTGTTTTCCTGGAGAAGGGTAGCACTGGCATAAAGCATAACTTTCTTCATACAAAATAAACTTTTAAAAAATAATGAGATATGGCTGGGCGTGGTGGCTCATGCCTGAAATCCAAACACTTTGGGAGGCTGAGGGGGGCAGATCACTTGAGGCCAGGATTTCGAGACCAGCCTGGCCAACATGGTGAAACCCGTCTCCACTAAAAATAGAAAAATTAGCTGGGTATTTTGGCGCATGTTTGTAATCCCAGCTACTTGGGAGGCTGAGACATGAGAATCGCTTGAACCCGTGGAGGTTTCAGGGAGCTGAGATCACACCAGTGCACTCCAGCCTGGGTGACAGAATGAGACTCTGTCTCAAATGAAATAAAAAAAAAAAAAAAAGAAAAGAAAAACATAATAATGAAATAAAGTGTTTATGCAAATGAAAGGTATAGAATATTATTTATTATTATTTTCCCCTCAAAATGTGAAAACTTTATTAAAGTAAATAGCTTTTATGAAGACATGGGTCTAAGACATGAGAAAAGGTTCCTTTTTTTTTTTTTTTTTTGAGACAGAGTCTCGCTCTGTTGCCCCAGGCTGGAGAGCAGTGGCACGATCTCGGCTCACTGCAAGCTCTGCCTCCTGGGTTCACACCATTCTCCTGCCTCAGCCTCCCGAGTAGCTGGGGCTACAGGTGCCTGCCACCATGCCCGGCTAATTTTTTGTATTTTTAGTAGAGACGGGTTTCACCATATTAGCCAGGATGGTCTCAATTTCCTGACCTTGTGATCCTCCCGCCTCGGCCTCCCAAAGTGCTGGGATCACAGGCATGAGCCACCGTGCCAGGCCGAAAAGGTTCTTAATAAATAAGAAATTTCTCTAGTACAATGAAACACAGAGGGGTACAGGACCAGGAAGAAAACTAGACTCTTCTTTGAAAGATGCTAGTTTCATTCAGAGTTGTACATGAGTCCATAGTTGGGAAGGACCGTAGGTTGAAGACTGACACACAACTCAGAAGACAGAAGGGCAGTCATGGGCCTGGGGATTAGAGCTACAGGTGAAATACTATGAATGATGAACTAGGGAGTTTCTTAATGGAACTTCCTATGGATTAGCAAATTCATGGGGTTCAAAACATTAGGCTGTTATTCCACCCTACGCTCGTGTTTATGCCCTATGAGATTAAATGTTAGCTTCCGTGAAGGTCCAAAACTAATTTCTTTTCAAAATTATTAGCAAGAATATTATTAGCCAGATAAGCAGGAATCACCTATACGTGTGGACATCTCCTGCGACTTTCTTCTCTGAGATGGCAGGATGTCACAGTTTTCCAGTGGAAATCTGAACCACCAAAGTCCTTTCTACACCCTGGTCCAACCCTTCAGTGAAGCACCACCAGCCAGCAAGGCAGGTTCACCTGATTACTCAAGATTCGTCTGGTTTCAAGGGATGAAATACTTCTATTGTCTCCAGACCATGCAGCCTGAGAGTTACTAGGTTTCAAACCAAATTTTCATGATCCTTCTGTGCAAAGAACAAATGTACTCTCTACCATTCAAAGAGGATAGCTGCCAACACACCCCTGACTGGTCTGAGTGGCTGAAATTCCACTGGGAGGACAACAAAAGGAAGTGGGGCTTCAGTATGCAGAGCAGGAAGATCAGAATGATGAGCAAAAGCCAGAATCTTTTGTTCTGTGTTTTTCACCCAATGCTGACATCTAATTGTTTAGATTTTTCTTTAAAAAGGGGGGAAAAATACTGGTAATAAAGGAGAGGTTCTGAAAAAGCAGCTCTGTACTAGCAATCTGTTATCTGTATCATAAACTTTCTTTCCTCTCTTATTTATCTTTCAGATGTTTACAGTTGACATGCAAATTTCAGTTGTCCTCCCACCAACAGGTGAGCACATTTGTTTCTTTTTTGAATTGTAATAATAACATTTTTCTTCTAAGGAGTCTTAATTTCTATAGTCACCAGGAACTGTTGTTAGCAAGGGATCCACGTCTCGATGATGACAGAATTGAAACACAAACAAACAAACAAAAAAAAAACTTTCACATGGAGAGAGAAATAAGTAGTTGTCAACAAAACCATTTCTTTCTTCATTGCTAATGGCAATCACTGGATAAGCA
Organism: Pan troglodytes; assembly: GCF_028858775.2. Classification (NCBI taxonomy): domain Eukaryota; kingdom Metazoa; phylum Chordata; class Mammalia; order Primates; family Hominidae; genus Pan; species Pan troglodytes. The sequence goes on along the minus strand of NC_072409.2, from coordinate 99,393,070 downwards.
GATCATCTTGATTTTAAAAATTCCAATTATTGAACTCCAAACCACCACATTGATTACTGATTCCAGATATGTATTCTGGTTTCTGCAATCAGCAAAACTGTCTGGCAGTTACACTGACCCAGAAGGGAACAGACGGGAGGAAAGAGAACTCCCTTTAATGCACAGCTATCAGTACTGTTGGCTATTTACATAATTCTTGCATCAATAGGACCACTGAACAAGTGTTAATATTGCAAGTGGAAGCAACATCCAGAGGGAATTCAACATCATTAGCTGCATGGAGCAGAGCATGGAGATCCAAGAGGGAATCATGTCAGCTCCAAGAAGCCAATAGTCTGTGGCTGTCAGTGTCTGAAATGGAGCTGCTTCAAAGCCGACTGGGCTGTGACCTGAACACTGCATCCCTGCGCCCAGTGAGAAGAGGATCAATGACTGTGTTTGCTGGGCTCCAGTCATCCCCTTGGCTAATGAAAGCTGTGCTGAAAGGAATGCTATGGGGCCTCTGGGCAGCCTGCAGCCTGGCATTAGCGGAGCTTGGCTGGTGAATGCACCCGGCACCAAAGCCTCCCCCACCCTCACTCGCCCTCTTCCCTGTTCTATCCCACCAACTCCCCTCTGGCTGTCTGTTTAGTGTCACTCAGTTGGGATGGATCCCGTTAAAGATCTGATGCTTAGTGAGGACTCGGAGGTGTCTGGAACGTCTGTCTCTAATCATAAACACCACAGCTGGCAGTGATGTGGTCGAAAAAAAATCACCTTGATCCAGTACACATTCTCTTTGATGTCTCTGCAGTGAGTTCACTGCCCAGAGAAAAAGGTACAATTTGAAAAAAAAAAAAAAAATTTAAAAAAAAAACTCTGAAAAAAAAAATCAAGCTTGACATTCTCAAATCATAACCATATGACTTTCAATTCCATGCTAAAAAAAAGAGATATATATATATATATATCCATCTCATTGCATTACGTTCTAAGAAATTCAGAAAAGACGCATCTGACAATGATAACATGAAACAGGTTTGGAAGATAATGGCAGTTTGAGAGGAAAACACTTCCAAAAGGGAAAAAAAAAAGTCAGACTGCCACTACCAAAAAAGGAAGAAGCCTTCTGCCAAAGATTGCAAACTGCAGTGACCTTAAGTAAGAGACTGTAGCTGATTCAAGGGAAAATGAAAACTTTTCAAAGACAACACTGCTTGAGCTGAGCCACTGTTTCTAAGTGCCTTATGCCCTCTTGCCTTTCGGGTGGCCTGGTAAACACACAGCCTAACTGTGCTTCCAGCCCCAGGCCACAGGGTTCTAATGAATATTCAGCCACATTAACATGCATTTTCTTTGTGTTGTTCTTGGTTTGTTTTTTTTTTTTTTTCAGTCCTACCAAGATGGGGCTGGTGTAGATAACGTTCTTGCGATGCCGCCTCAGGTATCAGAACTCTGAGAAGCGTTTGCAAGTTAAATGCTAAGATTCCCCAATGATTATGCGGAAACTTAAAAAAAAAAAAAAAACTAATCACACTAACCTAAAGAAGCGAGTTTACAGTGGATAACAGTTATGCAGCTCTCAAGATAACTCATGAGACCTTCTGATACCAACTGAGATAAATATCACTTATGTATCATCAATGTCCAAATTACATACATAGGTACGCAGAAACCCCCCCAATACAGGGTGAGAACTCAAAGAGTCTTTATTTCTATCCCAAAGCGGGTTCTTTCTAGTACACACAGTCTAAATATACAAACAAGCACACAAAACAAACTCAGTTAAATGTGTGCTTCTTTTTTTTTCTTTTTCCATCTTAAAATCCAAAGACATTTGAAAAATCTCTTAAGACTAATAGGAGACTAATTATTAATTTATAGTTTTATCTTAATAAAAAAGTGAATAAAAAGGTGTTTTAATCCAGATAGTTTTAAAATTTGTCGTATTAAAAGCATCTCTTATACTTATTCCAAATGTAGTAAAATAATCAGGTGATTCTAATTCTAAATGAGGTAAACGTTAATTAGATGTTTCTGGTTTCTTTGATTGTGAGCAAAATAGCAAAAGGCTTTAAACTGGTCAGTTGCACTGTGACACAACCAATGTTTAAGAAATCACTCTGTAAACGGCATCCAGGAATGCTGCACCAACACTTGCAGTAACAATATCCAGACGAAGCCAAAAAGTTTGGATACTGCTGTGTTGTTCTAAACTGACTGAGGTTTTGAGGACTAACAACATTCCCCCATAATGATGGTGGTGTCTTTAGATTGAGATAAGATTCAAATTTATTGAGGGTTATTTACTGTTGTGTATAAGGTTCTGTGTGTTAAGGAGGGAAGTAGCCAGTTGGAGGAGGGCAACTTGGCTGGGCTCACAGCTGAGAAACCTCAGGAGCTTGCATATCCCTATAAGGTAATTTCTTTCCTTTTTAAACATAGGCAAGGCAATTAAATGTTAGTCAATCTTAACAAACTGAAAGGCAAGGATATGCTACTATATACTGAAATACTGGCATTCACTGCAATATTTGCCTTACAGTATTAAGGCTTTCGTGGTATCTCATTAAATAAATAAAGCTCTACAAAATATTTTAGCCCAATTCTGATCATGAGTATGTGTTTTAAACAGTATTGCTTGCCAGAAAGAAGGGGCAGTGGGAGGGTAATTCCTATATGCTGTAATTTACCTGACAAATTAATTGCAAACACACACACACGTACACAAGTGCACACAAACTTAAGTAAATGTACAAACCTGACCTGGTGTCCTATGATGCAAAGCATTACATTCACAAGAGCATAAAGTTCATTAGTTTACTTCCTTCCTCCAAAGCTTAAAGGAGACAAAAAAATCATATCATTCATTTCATTTTTGAAAGGAAATATGCCTGGGGTGTTTATATAAACACAGTAAATTGTAGGTTCCACGTAACCATATACATTTTTATTTCTAAAGCAGGGTGGACAAGTCATAGGGTCCTAAGTTTTCTAAGATGATTAATATACTAGATAAGTGCAGAATTCTCAGCCATACTTCAGATGTGTAAACCCATCCAAAATGGTACTTGGCACAAATATCTCATGCCAGGGTTTCTACCAAATCCCTTAAAACTTACTGGTCTCGAAGGAACACAGACTGGTTATTGGGCCTACCAGTTGCATCTTGAGAGTGAAATCTGGAAAGAAGGGACAATAGATGTGTGTATTCATTTTCTATTATATATACTTCGGTGTAGCTTGAATTATTTATAAAAATATAATAATGAAAATTAAATTTAAAAATATGGCTGAACGTGGTTGCTCATGAATGTAATCCTAGTACTTTGGGAGGCCAAGGCGGGAGGATCACCTAGCCCAGGAGTTCAAGACCAGCCTGGGCAACGTAGGGAGACCCTGTCTCTATTAAACATAAAAAATACAAAATTAGCTGGGCATGGCGGTGTGCACCTGTGGTCCCAGCTACTCAGTAGGCTGAGGTGGGAGGATTGCAAAAACCCAGGAGGTCAAGGCTGTACTGAGTACTCCACTGCACTCCAGCCAGTGTAATGGGGCGAAACCATATCTTTAAAAATAATAATAATAAAATAAAAATAGAAAACATGCCTTTTAGGTATAAAGGGCAAATGCCCCCACCTTACTATTATTAATCATATTCTACTAAAGTCTCTGTTACATAAGAGTTGGGATGTAAAGGTGCAAAAGTCATATATATAATTTTTTTTTTTTTTTTTTTGAGACGGAGTCTTGCTGGAGTGCAGTAGCACCGTCTTGGCTCACTGCAACCTCTGTCTCCTGGGTTCAAGTGATTCTCCTGCCTCAGCCTCCTGAGTAGCTGGGACTACAGGTGCCCACCACCAAGCCAGGCTAATGTTTGTATTTTTGGTAGGGACGGGGTTTCATCATGTTGGTCAGGCTGGTCCCGATCTCCTGACCTCAGGCAATCCGCCTGCCTCGGCCTCCCCAAGTGCAGGGATTACAGGCGTGAGCCACTGAGCCCGGCCCTAAAGTCATATTTTAATAAAACCAGAAAACAAATGTCTCTATCATATAGTTTGGTGAGTCAAACAAACAAACAAAAAGCAAGTGTGTTATCAGCATGTCTTTATGCTGAGAAGAGAAGGTGCGCTTGCCAGAATTGTCAGATTAATTTTTAGAAAGAGACAGAGGTAAGCACTGTGCTTCGTTTTCTTTTAAACAGGGATGAATGCCTCCTTTACTGGCCCTACCTTCTCAGCTGTCATTAAAATATAACCCAGAGTAGTGTCTAGGGACTGTGTCTCTGGGAGGTGTGACCTTCATTTGCATGATAAATCCCAGTGCATTCCATTAGCAATAGAGGGGAGGGATAGGTATGAGGGGGTGATTCTTCCAGAAGAAATTTTGTCTAGAGCTGGAAAGAGGAGTAGCCCTAGTTGAATGGATCAAGGGCCAGAGACAAGGATTCTGAAAATTCTAACGTAAAGTCCCAAAAGATAGGAATTGGAGCTTTTATCTCAAATCAACCTTAGCAGATTTAGGAGATAACCTCTTCGGATGTAGAGATGTGTTCCTTTGGACAGGTAGAGACAACCCTCACTTCTGGGAGAGTTTCTCATTTTGTAGTGGCGAATGAGCCCTAGTGGCAGTGGGTGGACTTCAAAGGCAGCACACTAGTTAGACCTGGGGCTGCTGCTGACCAAGTGAAACATGAGGTTAGATGGAAAGGCTGTCCAAGGCTGCCATGCTGTTAGCAGACAATGACAACAAAAACAGCTGCTACTTGTGGAGTTCTCATTAGGTACTAGGCACTTAACTACCATTTTCTCCAGTTTTTTCTACAACCCTGTAAGGTAGACATTATCATTTCTATTTCACAGAAGAGAAAAGTGAGGTTCATGGAGGTTAAGTAATTTGCTCAAGTCATACAACTGGCAAGAGAAAGAATCAGACTTTGAAACAATACCAAAGACTGTGTTTGGCCTCCTTCCAGGTGGAACTAAAGGAGTTATGTCCCAGTGGAGGACAGATGACCATACCCACGAGACAGTCAATAGACACTGGCAGGGACCAGTGCCATAGTTCCTGGGACCAAACATGGCAAGGCCCAGAATCCAAGGACCAAATCAAATTATCTTTAAGAATCCTTCTTGAGAAACTCTAATGGGCAGATACCGACACATTTTGGCTACCATAATCTGACTTCTGCAGGACGATGTCTGCTCCCTTCTCTTCCAGCTAAATGCACACGCACAGTAGTTCCAGGAGGCCTAGGAGGAAACCTTTCCCGTGCTTCTTGATGGGACTCTCAGGCAAGAGTAAAACAATCATCTCACACTGCTGAACACCATCCTGACACTTGGGCTCTTCCAGCTTGAAGCATTCTTGTCATAAGGGTCACAGAAAAAGGAAACATCGAAGGTCAGTGCTTCATTATGTGAGTGATTTTGAGGGAAAGGGAGAGAAGCAAGAGAGAAAACCTTGAACAAGAAAGAAGCCAAAGATTCAAAAAGAAAAGCAGGAATGGTTAAGTACAAAATCGAGAAGGAAAGGAACTGGTGTAAGAACAATCTGAATGGAGAGCATGAGATTCCTATTCCTCTGCAATATTGCAGGTAGTTGCATGCACAGACATTTTTCACTATCTAAATCTGTCTTCTTCCTGTGTTTAGACAATGATAGCATAGATGGCAAGAGTTGGAGAGCAAGAGATAGGACATTCTCTGAACAGCACATAAGAGAGTGTAGACCAAGGGAGATTCCTTTCATCCCAGCAGCCCAATCTAAGTAATTTATCTGAATCCGTATCATTCCTGAGTACAGAGAGCTCAAGTTCACACAGTGAGGAGTAACTGTACTTTGTGATTCCAGGTTCCACTGTACCTGCATAAGCTATGGGCATATATGTTGTGTTACAATAAGTTTCTTATATCAGGCCACTTGAATGACTTTATAAATAAGAAATCCTGTCTTCGGTATGGCACAAGCATAGCTTTAAAAAAATTGCAAAGAAAAACAGAAATCCAAGGCAATTTTGAAGAATTTCCTCCAAGAATGACTGACTTGGGTCTTTCTCCAGACATACTAATATTAGTATTTTACTCCAGCTTCTAATCAATTTACATGGGTTTACTTCAATCCCAAGGGAACTGTGGGGCCATCCCCACACCATGGAGCAAGATATAAGAGGAACATACATCAGCCAGGAGAATCACTTAAAAAAGTGATAAAGAGACAGAATTTAGGCTTCTTAAAGATAAAGAATGGCTAGCCTGCCCTGGGAGTTTTCTAGAAAACTCAAGGTATGACAGATATGGCCGACATATTTGGAAGAGACCAGGAAAGGTCTGCCAGAAGCTGCTTTTCAAAAGAAAGGAACAAAAATAGTGGAAGCTCTATCTCCCTCTACCTCCCCTGTCTGGTGCTCCGAATGTACCCACAACCCAACTGAAATCTTAAGTGAAATTTCCACCGGAAATAAAAGGTCTAAGTGGGAATGGGGACAATGTTGCTGATTTGGCAATGTGAGCAGCAATGTCATGACACTTCAGTGCTTTATGATATAACATGTTAGCATGGCAGTATTCGTCATATACTTGCCATAAATAGGTAAAACGTGAATGGTTTACATCATTAGAGAAGAAAATATAATTTGCGCACATATACCTATTTCCTGCAGTATGAAAAGAGTAATGTACTCTTCTGAGGGAGGGGACGGGAATTAAAGACTCACCAATAATTCTTTCTATGTGTGTGCCTTTATGGTTTTTTGACATGTATTTTATGTTTTCCTTCCAGAGATTCTTTGTAACATGAGATTCCTTAAAAGTGCTACTTCCTACTAACAGTAGTCACCAACATTAAAACTCCATATCATGTTAAATTGGATTACTGAGTTCTAATTTTACCTTAAATGCAGCAAAGGGGGGTGTAACATTTTTTAAGCCACAGCAAGAAATCCATGGGATAGCTGCAACCATTTTTAAATACTCATATTTTTGTATGAGTATTAGGCCTGTCTGTGACAATGTTCTTGGAAAAAATTTAAAAGCTCCCTTCCTCCAATAATATGCTCAACATCCTCTTTTGCCAGAGGCACTCACTCATTATATAAATCAAACAAGCACACAGCACTAGACAAAAAGTGACTAGTAATGCCCAGCACATTCCTCTGCTTGAGCTGAGATGATTTTGGTGCATTGCATGCAGATGTCAGGTATTTTAATAAAGAGCTCCATTGTGCAGGCCCCACTACTCCTCCTTAGCTCCCAGCACTCCCTGAAAAGGGGGGCAGGAGGAGAGGGGAAGAGCGACAGCCATTCCAGCTGGAGCTGGAACCTAGTCTGAGTCAGGAAAACCACAGCTCATAAGCAAAGAGGAAGCATAATGTTCTACAAGGACAAAACATTAGCAGAAATGTCACTCAGCCCCAGTTCCACATGTTGGCTGCCACGGCCTCTTCCTCCTAGCGTGCCCGATTGATATAAATTCCATCTGCTCAGCAGCCAAGTGACAGAGAAGAAATACCGGCATCTGGTCTCCATTGCTGTCGGGTTTTTATTCCATGTAAGACCTTAGCTAGAGACATATGAAGAGATGAAGGTGCTGGCAAGCGAGTAAAAGGCTGAACTGGCAAAAGGAGACTTTCTGATGCTTTTCACACTTCTCTTTAGATTTTTTACAGGGATGGGGGAGGGTGTGACTGAGACTTGATAACCTGAACAGTGGGAGCCAAGAGGCCTGAAGGTCATTTCGTGTTTTTTAAGGTTTGAAGCTTTTTTAAAGAGTTTTAATGTTAAAAACGATAAAGCACAACACTTATTCCCCCTTTCCATCCATTTAATGCAACAGAAGGCAACTAAGTCACAGAAGAATGTTCTTCAGCTATTTTTTCCCCCTTCTCTTAAACATCCACCGATTTGGACCTGCTCCACAGGCACTTTATATTCTCCTGAGGAGCAGCTGAAAAATGCCAAAAATCAAAACCACCACTCTGTTTTAACCCCCAGCTGTCCAGAAAGTATAAAGTCATCTATCAAGCCTAAAACCATGATGGGAAAGAAAAGCCAGTCTAAGCCTCATAAAGAAAGCTGGATGCTCCAAGAGTTCACTCCCACCAATCTCTCAGGTCATCATTTAATTATTCACTCAATCAGAAGACTGAGAACAGTGAAAATGAAACATGGAAGCAGAACTGGTGAGAGAAAACACAGGTATCGAGTTTCAGTGTCTATTCGTGTGTTTTCAAAGCGGTATCAATGAAAACGGCTCTGTTCACAAACATAACATGGAAAGGGTTTTTAAAATAAAACAACTGGCCGGACGCGGTGGCTCACTCCTGTAATCCCAGCACTTTGGGAGGCCGAGGCGGGCGGATCATGAAGTCAGGAGATGGAGACCATCCTGGCTAACACGATGAAACCCTGTCTCTACTAAAAACACAAAAAATTAGCCGGGCAGGGTGGCAGGCGCCTGTGGTCCCAGCTACTTGGGAGGCTGAGGCAGGAGAATGGCATGAACCCGGGAGGCAGAGCTTGCAGTGAGCCGAGATCGCGCCACTGCACTCCAGCCTGGACGAAATAACAAGACCTCGTCTCAAAAAAACAAAAAACAAACAAAAAAAACAATTAATGTCAGGTCCTAACGCTGCCTTGAAAAACAACTGTGAAGGTGAATCTTGTTAAACCCTCTTCAAAATATGACTAAAGAGAAGAAAGGTATAAACTTTCTGGAAAAAGAATACAAAAAAGATTAAAAGAATCTTTTGGCCCAGCGCGGTGGCTCACACCTATAATCCCAACACCGGAGGCCGAGGCGGGCGGATCACCTGAGGTCAATAGTTCGAGACCAGCCTGGCCAACATGGTGAAACCCTGTCTCTACTAAAAATACAAAAAATTAGCCAGGCATGGTGGCAGGCGCCTGTAATCCCAGCTACTTGGGAGGCTGAGGCAGGAGAATCGCTTGAACCCAGGAGGCAGAGATTGCAGTGAACTGAGATCGTCCAGGAGGCAGAGATTGCAGTCAGCTGAGATTGTGCTACTGCACTCCAGCCTGGACAACAATTCCATCTCAAAAAAGAATATTTTAATAACTGTTCTATTTTACAACTCTAACAGATTTTAGCTTCACCCAAAAAACAAAACAACACTATATGAGATTATGCTGTGAAATAAGCTGCTACTTCAATCTCCACCTTTTCCTCTTTACTACCTAATGAGCACTTGGGGTGAGAACACCATGCATGGTAAGAGAAGTGAATTATAATAAAGACAAAAAAGTTAAATAAAATGACAAGGAAACCAGTAGCAACAGAGTTGACTGTGACCCCTTTGAAACTGCTACCAGTGTTAATGACTGAGGAAACTGTAATGAAGTACAGTATGAGCTACTAGTAGACACCAGATTTAACCTGAGAGTGAATGGGGCTTCAGCTCAGGTCTCTCATTTGCCTAGGTCGTTAGGAGTTTCAGAGTAAGAGAACATCCTAGGTGGTAAGGAGACGCCAGAGTGCAAACAGGCAAGATTTCTAGGTAAGCACTTCTGACAAGTTCCCTAAGGAAATTTAGAAGGAAAGGGCCCAAATCTCCTTGATTCCTGTTTCCATTTCCTGTTTTTTTTTGGGGGGGGTGATTTCTTATTCTAAATACACATTCAGGATTATACCTAAAAATATTAGGAGCTTAAATTAGTCTATTTGCTAAATAGGACTCTGATGTTCCTATGTATAATAATCTACTGAACATGTTTAACATACTCTGTGTAAATAAATGTCATTAAAATAACAATACAGTGGAAGAAAAAATAGATGAATGAAAAATCTTATTAATAATAAGCTCTATACAACAACATTTATTACCTTAAGAAAATAACAATCCTGGCTGAAAAATTTTATTTAGTAAGACTGAAATTCAGGCCAGATGCGGTGGCTCATGCCAGCAATCCCAGCACTTTGGGAGGCCAAGGCAGGAAGATCATTTGAGGCCAGGAGTTCAAGACCAGCCTGGGCAACATAGTTTGACCCTGTCTCTACAAAAAATACAAAAATTAGCTGGGTGTGGTGGCACCACCTGCAGTCCTAGCCACTCAGAAGGCTAAGGTGGGAGGATCACTTGAGCCTGAAAGGTCAAAGCTGCAGTGAGCTGTGATAGCGCCACTGCACTCCAGCTGGGTGACAGACAGAGACCCGGAGCGGGGGACGAGGGGAGGGAAGGAGATTGAAATTCACTGAATACAATTACTATATAAAATACTAGTAGATAACATTGATAACTAGATAACATTAACTAGTTCACATTGTTTTAAGGACTTGAAGATCTTTCTAAGCCAGACTCAAGAATCAAAAGTCAATCAAAAGGTAATAAAACCACACAAAACTTAAAAAAAGAAAACCAACTACGCAATAAAAACAAATGAAAAGCAAAAGCAAAAACAAGGTAAAGAGCTGAAAACCAACTATGAACAACTATTCACAATACAGATATACTATGGGCTAATACTCTTTAGATACAAAAAGGTGCTAAAAATGAAACGGATTTACAACGCAATAGAAATATAGAAAGAACCTGAAAAGACGTTTAGAAAAAAAATGGAAACAGAAATGACTGATAATCATAAAAGGATGGTAAACCTTACTCATTAAGAGAAATGCAAATAAAAGCAATGTACTACCATTTATCCCCTATCAACAACCAGAATGCCAAAGATCAAAAATATGTTTCATCACCTAGTCTACCAGTGTATGAAGGAATAGGCACATAAATTACGATACATCCATACAATGCAGCTGTTAAAAAAGAATGAGGTAGCTTAGCTCTTTATGTGCTGATATGAAGTTGTTTACAAGATATATTATTAAGTGAAAAAGGAAAAGTGCAGAATAATGTGCTCACTATATTCCCCTTCACCATTTTTATCAAACACACAGAAAGATATGTTGTGTTTTACATGCACAGACTATTTCTAGAACTATACCCCAATATCACTTACTTTCAACCACAGTCCTTTATATAATTTTTTTTTGCTAAAGGCATGTATTCCTTTTTAGAATACATTTTAACTTTAAAAGTGTATTTGATACAGCACAATCAAGAGTCTATCCTTGAACTTATGACTAAATACTTTTTGTTTCTTATTTTATCATTCTATCTACTAGATACTGTATATAAGTTCCTACAGACATAACCTGTCCTGATCTTTATAAAGGTAAACTAAAATGCTTCATCCTGGGTTTTTGTTTTTGTTCTCCCTAAAATGCTAAGTTTCTTACTCTTTTTGGTCTTTTCAGATCACTGTTGTATTTAATTATATATAAAGGAACACATACATACACATATATGTATGTATATGTGGCATATGCGTACATCTGTGTGGCAAAGAATATGGTATTTTTCTGGGTATTAAAAATGTGATCATTTGCTAACTCCTTACACCCAGTGAGATAAGGATAACAAAGATCGTTTACGAGGTAAATTCCTTTCCAAATGAAAACCAAACCAACATAATACCTAACTGATTTACCTCCTTGGAGGATTTATTTTTAAAAACATAATGTGTGTCCACCAATGCTGGGATTACTTCCCAAAATAGTTTAATGCTTTTTTTTTTGCCTTGTGATTCACCTTACTCTCGGCCATTTCCTCAGCCACGTCTGAAGAAATCCTGTACTGCCAAGATATATTCTCAGACAAAGAAATGTCCATTAGTCACTCACTAAAAGGGTAAAAAGCAATCGAAATGTTTTCCTATCTGAACCCCTGGTGCCAGCACAGTATACAGTAGACAATATATGCCATAATTTATTGCCTGAACTCCCCATTGATATGACCATGATATGTCAATGGAAAGTGAATTCATAAAAAATAAATTCTCATTCTCTTCACATAAATTTATTGAGATTCTATGACACTCCCACAACGTGGATATAGCAAACAACACTATGTACCATCCATGAAAAAACTTACAATCCAGTAGGAGAAAAAGACAAGTAAACAAGCAGTTATTGTAGAGCATAATAAGAAATAAACGAAAACTGCCATATGGGCATTTTAGTTGGTACAGTCAATGCCAAATAGAGAGAGCAGTAGCAGTTTCCTGAAAAAGTGATGGCTAGGTTGAGACCTAAATGCAGGTAGGAATTAATCTGGGGAAGTGTTGGAAGCAGCACACTTCAGGAACAGAGAGAGGAAGAGAGGAAGCAAGAGAGCACATGTCCAAACAGAGGAATGACACACTGCTAAAGGACAAGGACCTGGGGGGCAGTTCACATCTTCTGCATGATAGCTACTGGCTTCTCATTCTTAAGCTTCAGAAACAGGCAGAATGCCATACCTGACAGATTCACTAACCTGATCAAACACATCAACCCTTAGTTTGCAAACATCAGAGGATGATGATGATGCCATGATAATTAGGTGCAAAGAGATAATTAGCATCAAAGAGACAGGAAAGTTTATTTGCTGTTGGTCATCTTCACCACCCATCTTAACTCCCCCAGACCCCTGTCTACCCCTGTGGCACTGTTTTGCAGTCTAAATGGGAGTCTTATCATCTATTGTTCAAAACGTAATGCCACCTTTCTCAAACTGTACGAGGTGTTCAGCTGCCTGCTTGTGAAGCCCACCAACACAACTTCCTACAAGTATATGGCTGCTGGGGTGACTGAGGAGCTGAAAGAACCTGCATAAGCTTCAATAGCAGGCCAGAGCACCACTTTTCTGTGAACAACAACTGATAGGTCAAATCACTAGGGAGCGGCTAAAGAGTTATTAATGGTGACAGGTACACTACCTGGGAGACAGGTTGAGAGGCAAAAAAGATTATTTATAAGCGAATAGTTAACAGCTGTACCTACTGCTAAGCATTACATGGATGCCACAAACTGTAGAATTCAAATCCTGAGTTATTCAAGCACGAACAACTGCCTGTCACCCAAATGCAACGCATCGCTACAAATTAAGGTGGGAGAGATGAGATGCTGCAACGCTGCCTCACCCAGGAAGGCAATGTCATCCTGGAGCTCAGGTAAGAGGTGGAAAAAGGATGAGATAACCATGAGGTAAATTACGGTTCTTAACAATAATGATGAATTTGCAAGAACAGCTTTATAATTTTTCCTGAGGGCTTTAACAACAGAACAGATGCCAAATGCATCTTGTATTATCAACAGTAAAATGGACTTGGAAGTGAGGAAAGATTGAAGAGCTGTGGGGTTAGAATGACAAAATGAGAAGAAAAATCATGACAAAGAAACGATAGAGGTTTGGTCTTTACAATTTTGAATAATTATTACTTAAGATAATTGTTACTAACAAACTCCATTAATAATATATGACTTATTTTCTAAAATGACAATAGTTCTTGAATATAACTTTTTCTCTTATTTTTTCTTGTCATCTCTTTAACAGCTCTTGTTTCATGGTGGGAAAACAATAGGTATGTCACAGAAATTTTCAGTTCCTAGAGAAACGAAAATACAAAAACTTGTTGAGGATATTTATTCTCATAGATTTTCAACTCAGTATATATTGAGCTTTCAGGCTTTTCAGAACACTGAGTTGAGAGGAAAAACTTCCACTGTTGATTTTCTAAATGTTAATATATAAGATGGTTTCTATAGTTATCTACTTTGTTTATGGTCCAGAGTCATGATAGAGTAGCATAAATATACCTATCAAAGTGGCAGATGTCATATTTACCCAAAATACAATAGTTTTAGAAGTACCTACTTAATGACCTGGCAATTCTACTTCTAAATATTTATTCTACAAAAACAAACATACACAGTAATAAACACATATAAGGATATTTCCTACAACAGTGTTTGAAAAGCCCAAACACTGAAAACAACCCAACTGTCTTTAAATAAGTGACTAAATAAATTATGGTATATCCACATAATGGGAAATTATATGGAGGTTCAAAAAATGGATGAGATCTCTCTATACTAACATGGAAAGAGGCCTGTATTAGTTTCCTAGGGCTGCCACACCAAATTACTACCACCGTAGTGGCTTATAACAATGGAAACATATTCTCTCTCTGTTCCAGATGCCAGAAGTTTGCAATTGAGGTGTGAGTAGGGCTGTGTTCCACTCAGAGGCTCTGGGAAATAATCTGTTGCATGCCTCTCTCCTAGCTTCCGGAGGCTCTGCCGCCGTCTTTACCTCACCTCCTCCTTTGCATATGTCTTCTCCTCTGTATGTAATCTCCTAATATCTTACAAGGATACACAGGATGGTAGTTAGGGCCTACCCACAGAGTCCGAGATTATCTCCTTATCTTAAAATCCTTGACTTAATCACATCTGCAAAAACCCTTTTTTCCAAATAAGGTACCATTCACAGGCTCCAGGGATTTGACATGGATATTTTGAGTGGAAGTGGGTAGATATTTTTTGGTCAACCACAAGATATATTTTTTAAACAGTAGGATATAAGAAAAATATACATAGAATGAATCCATTTACTAATAATCATAATTAGCGCCACAGATACATGATAATGATAACATATGGAGAACTGTTATCTCTACAAAAAGGGGCTATGGACAGTTTTCATTTTTGCATTATACATTACTGCAATGTTTGAATTTTATATTAATTTTGTATTACTTTCATAATCAAAAACCAATAACACATATTTAAAAGGAAGCTTTGATATATTTTGACATTTTCCCAAATTTTCTTACCTAACTCTGGTCCTTGTTGTGGAAAAAGGGTTTAGTCAAAACTGCATAATACATGATGATTACTAGTTGTTCTAGTGGAATAAAATTTTATAAATAATAAAAATATTAAGTCATAATTTTTGAGTATGCTATTCATTAAATAGACTGCTGTAGTTTCTACGGATGAAAAGTTTCATCCTTAATCCAACCTTCTATGAATACCTGACAACTGTTCCACTAAATAAATCCCCAAACCGAAATCTATGACCTCTTCTTCAAAACTGAGATTTTAGTTTTATTTTTTATTTATTTATGAGATGGAGTCTCACTCTGTTGTCCAGGCTGGAGAGCAGTGGCATGATCGCGGCTCACCACAACCTCTGCCTCCCAGGCTCAACCGATTCTTCTGCCTCAGCTTCTGAGTAGCTGGGATTACAGGTACGGACCACCATGCCCAGCTAATTTTTGTATTTTTAGTAGAGATGGTGTTTCACTTTCATCATGTTGGCCAGTCTGGTCTTGAACTGCTGACTTCAGGTGGTCTGCCTACTTCGGCCTCCCAAAGTGCATGAGCCACCGCACCTGGCCAAAAAAGTGAAGTGTTTTTTGTTTTTTGTTTTTTGTTTTTTTTTTAAAAAAAGCCTTTCTAAGGTTGACTATGCACAGGCATGAACTACTGAAGCGGCATTACTGTTCACCCTGCCCTTTACGAAATTCCTCTCTTTGCAGATTTTCTCCCTGAATATAGCTTCATCTTCAAGTTTTATTATACCTGCAAAATTTAGTTAACAACAACTTCACCTTATTAACATCTTCTGGAACAAAAGTTCCAGAAATCACTGTACATTTCTCTACTCCACATTTCACCCCCTTCATGAGAATTGCTAAGCACTATGAAAGCCAATTGGGGTTCCCTGGATTTTCTCTCTCATAAAAAAATTGACAAGGCTTTTCTCTGCCTAGGAGAGAGGGCGATGATCAAGATCCACTTTTATGGAAAACATGATATTATGCTGAGAAATCTGTCAAGATCGGGAAAAGCACTTCATAGAGGGAGAATGTAAACCATAATGCTGAGAGAAATATCTGCATTAACTTTTTGCATTTGACCACAAAAGTTTATGAAATGCCTACTGTGTGAAAGATTGCACCACAAACCATGGTATATGTTGTAAGCTGTGTGGGCAGAACTTCTGGTGTCTGAGAATCTGACAAGAAGAGAAATGAGTTCACTAACGGCAGACTGTTGCTCTGACACACCGCCAGCCAGCAAGCCGAGGCACGAGGAGATGCAGGAGAAGAGCATGAGCTGGACAGGTGTCATGCACAAGCAGCTCTGCAGCAGGGCTCACAGTGCCTGATAATTATGGGTATTGTCAGATCTGCCAAGAGACATATTTAGCAATGAGCCGGGAGGGGGCAGGAGGAGGTAGGCATATTACGAAACTTGCCACCCACCTCCCATTGGCACTATCAGTTTCCAAGGCTCTATTAAAGATAATCAAGGATGCCTAGCCTCCCCTGAGATCAAGAGGAGATGGTGATTATGAAAATAATAACAGTTTTAAAAATTACTTAAATGTTCTAAGGGAGCCTTTATTTCTGGCAGTGTTAAACACTCGCAAGTAAGAAGGTAGAAAACAAAAACAAACTAGAAGACCACAGTAGCCTCAGTCTGAAAGGCCACTCCAGGGCTACTTAAACCAAACACTCTCTGTGAGTTCAGTGGTTAGGCTTTTCCCTCCTCTGGGTGGCATTCCAAAGGCTTCTCCTTCACATGTGCAAAAACAAGAAAGCGGCGACAAGATGCTACAGCAGATTTCTGTTTGAGACGACGTTTCTGAGGGAATAGAAAAAAAAAAAAAAAAAAACAAGCGAGAGAGGGAGAAGTTTTTCTTTCATTTAATTTTTTTTTAAACAAAAACCTCCTAGAGACACTGGTCTGTGAAGCCAAGTTTGTTAACGTGCAAGTATAATTTACTTTTATATAAACATAACTTCACAGAGCTATCAGTAGGTTCCATTTTCAGTAAAAACAAACAAACAAAAAAAGAAGCTGCAAAATAATTATAAAACATATGGTGCAAACTCCGGCTGTGTTTATTTTATGACAGTTAACATTATTTACAGTGTGATCTGGTCAGAATTAATACTCAAAGGGTTATACACAAAATATGTCAAATTTTTCTTCTTAATCATGCACACCATTAGTTTTGTCAACCCATCTAAATGAATTTACCTAGAGATCTCCTGTATTCCCCCAAAGAAATCAATTATATTTTTTAACATAATATTTTATTCAAAATGCTTGACTAACACCACCGACAAGCTGCCAATAGTAATATAGGAAGGAGCTCACCCTCTTCTTAAATGGGGAAGTTTGACAAAATGCACTTAAAATTCTGCCATTTGTTGCATGAGATTCTTTAACTACACACTGTTCATTTCGTTATCTCAGTTGCTAATGCATATTAAATTTTTAAAGATTTAAGTTCTTTTTTTTTTTTTTGGTAACAACACAGCTACTACTTTCTGTTAACACATAAATTATCAATATATCCTGTTGAGTAAAACTATTTAAGTAGCTTATCCTTGATACTGGAGTGGCATTAGGAAGCACTGACTATAGGATCTGCTTATTATTCAAGTGGGAGATATACAACAGCCAAGAGACATACAGAAAAAAAAAATAAGAATAATTTTGCAATGAAAATCTTTATTTTTGTAATCTTTGTAATGAAAATATTTATTTTCCCTGTCCTTTTATTAAAAGACTCTGGTATTTTGCTCTCATTCAAGGCCTTATATTAATATAAATACCAAAATTTATGGGACCAGGTGGTGTTTAGTAATGTGAGCTGAAACAGAAAATGGCTGCTTTTCCTCCCTGGGCACACAGACACAAGACATCCTCTCCTACAATAGACACTGACCACAACCTATCTTCCTATTCACCAGAAATGGTTTTGTGCAGTAGTGTGCTAGGGCTGGCTCATGCCAGCCTACGAGAGCTGATTGCTAAACGTTCGGAAATTTTGGGAGTTGGTGGTTCAAACACAGACGACATTAAAAATTAAATTTTAGAAACATGCAATGAAAAAAATTAAAAACAATGATAATAGATACTCAAAATTCATTACTTCTAATTATTTGACATTTTACTATTATCTATGTTCTTATAATTATTTGACTACATTTTACTATTATCTGTGCTCTGAAGATTATTTGCTTCTACTTATGTCTGGTATGGTGGAAATACCATATAATAATGTGTGACTAAGCATCTCTTCCCAACTCCATGTTCAGTGACTCATGTTGACAGGCTGAAATCAGCCATCATGGGATATTTTCACCAGAGAAATCAGCAAACACTTGCAAATCAGGGTTGGTTGGTTGCTTGGTTTGTTTTCATTTAGAAAGCTATTGTAATGCTACCAACACACCGCTAGCAATGTCTAAATAATAAATTACTGTCTAGTTTCAAAACTTAAGACTTTATTTGTAAATATACACTCATTTAAACTTTATAATCCCATCTGTACCCTTGTGGGAAAAAGAAGAGAAAGAGATAATTTTGCTATGACAGAAAAATTAACTATAAATTTTATTTGGATCACTTATTTTTATGAAGTCTTGTAAAACATAACATGGAGCATGATTTCCGGATATGAAAAACATTAGATATGACAAATGAAATATATGGTTTGTGTCTTGGACAGGAAACACCCTGCATGCCTCTGGAAACAAACACAAAGATTAAGTATCAGGCACACAGGTTTTTAATGCCTAGATTATTCTGTTTTTATAATAAATTAGTAAATGAGATTCTAGCCATTACAAATCTGTGTGTTGTTGAAAACTGTCATTTGATCTATGATAAAAATACAAATAAGGAATAAAGCATAAAAGAGAAATAATTCTGAATCAAAGCCAATAAAAATAAGACAGCTTATAGATATTAAAATGTAAGAAAAATTTAGGGATAAGTTACTTTTGGTTAAACATGTGGCAGTATCTGTTAAGATGAAAATGAGGATGAATCAAATATTCATATTTTTAAAACTAAACCTAGGTAGGAAGAAAAATCTGCCTATTTGTATTTCATGGTACATCCACAAACTCATTACTTCAATCTGTCGTTTATAAACTTAAAACAAACATTACATTTTTCAACATTACTGCTATTTGTAAATCACATATAAAAAGGAAGCACAATGTAACTAAACAGCAAATGCCAACAAGGAGATAATTAGGCAGGAAAAATATTTCTGAGTTAAAATGTATGTTTTTATAGGTCTTCCTATAGCAGCAGGCAAAATTTTATAGAAGTGAATTTTATTAGAGAGAAACATAATCTAAAAATCAACTTTTAAGACAATCATTCTTAGTAGTAATACAGCAGATTTCAATGTAACTACAAAAAATGTCTGACTTCTAAAATTCGTTTTTAAAAACATCCACATCTACCTAACACTGGTAGACTTTGTGACCATCAACTAAACCAATAATGGTGTAAGTGCTTTTTAAAATAGTCCTATCCTGAATGAATTACTACTGTTATGATTTAAAGAGAAATATTACTCAATGCAAAGAGCTCTAGATGTGATATTAGAAGATGCAATTTTGAGGATTACTAGTTTTGGCACTGTTAAGCTTTCTTACCATTATCAATTATGGTTTTCTTCCTCGATCTAACATTGTGGAAGTCTTCCTGTTTTAGTTTTACAGTAAATAAGACTGCCTGTGAAGGAGAGAATCACACAATAGTAATGCAGGAATGGACATCTAACTGTGCAACCTAATTCTGATTTGTATCATGGTTGCAAAACCACATCATAAAAAATCATGAGAAAATCATTTCTAAAAATCTGTGTCTCTCTTCCTCCTTCATTACCCTTTCCCTTAATCCGTCTCTCTAAACTGACATAATATAAAATTGAAATACATTGTCATTTATCATACTTAATAGTTTATGTACCCTGATCTTAATTTAAATTATAAATTGCATGTCTGTCTTCTGGAAACAAATAATACACTAAGTTGCTTTCTCCCCAAGTATCTCTCTTTATCGTCTTTTGTAGGTAGGTATACTCTTTAACAAAAAAATGATTCTCCACCCATCTATAAGAAGTACAGAGAAACCATGAACAAACTAGTTTTCTATTTACTTAGCAGGAAGATGGCTTTTGTATATTTTCATAAATAACCTAGATATGATTTCTTTAAAAAACATTCACAGTTTGGAGGAGTTTAACCTAGATGACAAAGTAAATGGCAGAAAAAATCAAAACTTTTATACTTTGGCTCTGAAATGTAACTAAATAGCAAACCATTCAAAAATCCTAATCTTTTGGTTAAACATGTAGCAGTATCTGTTAAGATGAAAATGTGGATGAATCAAATATTCATATTCTTAAAATTAAATCTAGGTGGAAAGAAAAATCTGCCTATTTTTTCTGTAGATCTGTAGATAATAACATGATTTCCAAATTTTTAACTTTTGTCACAATTGACATTTCTACATATAAAAATAATCTTCATCACCTATAAAACTAAGTTTCCAAAAATCCTAGGGTAGCTGCTCAGTTCAGAGAAATGAAACTAGGAAATCCAAACTTTTGGGTTTATTGTTTATGGCAACGTTGCCCATATGTTTTTAAAAGATGAGAAAAAACACTTGGTGTCATTTACACATCTTTGCAAGGCTGATGGTAAAGAAAGCACTGGCGTAATTTTTAAGCAATAGTTTCAAAAAAGGAATTTCATAGATTCCATCTCTTTCATATTAATACTTCTGGACAGAGGAATAGAAATTGTTTAGGAAGTTGCATGAATGTCCTATGTTCACTATAAACATAGTTAGGTCTACAACCTTACCAGTTTCCTAGATTCCCATATACCCAATCTTGAAGCCTGGAATCAACCTATGAGCACCTTTTTTTCTCCCTCATCTAGTGCATCTAGTCAGCAAGTAGTTGTATCTAACCCTGCTGTTTATCCTCCCTGCCATTACTCTTAAATGCCAGCCTTATGTCTGCTTGAACTACAGTGACAGCTTTCAAGCCAGACATCCTGGCTCAGGACTCCTTAGTTCCACATAGATACCACTACCAAATGAAGCTTCCTAAGACACTAAATCAGGTGAGTAAAGATTACAGTACTGGTCCCCAAATTGCTCATGTCTTTGGTATCCATGTCCTGGAGTAGTCATCTGCCACTGCAGCTCTGGGCTTTGTAATGTGACTGGCTTTGGCTGATGGCATGCTAGCAAATATGAAGCAAGTAGACACTTTAGAAGTGCCTGCACACTTGGACTTGCCCTCTCCTGCTGCCCTTAAGAACCCTACAACTATCTGCAGGTGAACAAGCCCAAATTAACCTGCTGAAGGACGCATGATAAATTGCCCAGTTATCTCCATTGCCCCAACCAACAGCCAGTAACAACCTAATAGCCAGATATGTAAATGGGCCATCCTACACCAACCAACCCCAGGTCAACATGCCAGCTCACTGCAGATATGCCCAGCTGACCCACAGACTTGTGAAAAATAATAAAATGCTGGGAATTTAAACCACTATTAATATACTAATATATGCTTTACTCACTTTAAAAAAAAATCAGCTTTCAGTGAAATGAAACTCTTTAAACTAATAATAAACGCCCTTGGTGCTCTGGTTCTTGTATACCTTTCTACACCTCGTCCAAATCTTTTATAGACCATTCTATATTTCAGAATGGACTTTGTTAAAGGCATGCAACATTGTGGAAAAATTAAAAATGCTAACTAAATTTAATAAAAGTGGTCTAAAATACCCTATGTGGTCTTTCTTGTTGTGAAGTTCAGCAAAATTCTTTTCTGTAGAAGGTCTCAAAAGTCAATCACTAATAAGCTGAGGTATGTGAGTTTTTATTCTATCTAAATGTATTTCTAGCCTCACAATTTAAGACTCACAAAAACACAGCCTTTTGTTTTTATTTTTTTCCCTTTCTTTTCATAAATTGGACAGCCTGTTTGACATGGAGAAAAAAAATTCCCCTTCTCCTTCAGTCTTGTATTTAAGCCCTGTCTACAATAACTGTAACATTAAATAAAGCTTTGTATATATATCCCATAAATATTTCATAGAATTCTAACTCAAGCTAATACTGTACTTTAAATGAAAAGAGAAAATATAATAATCTTTCAGATGAATCTTCGTATTTTTGCTCTTTCTTCCAAAGATATATTTTGGAAGGAAATAAGAGAAAATTTTGGGAACATTATCTAAGCCAAATTTTAGTTTCTGTCCTAAACCAAATTTCTATAAACAAAAGCAGTTTTTATTACCTGTTTGTTTTACTCATGAACTGTATGCTCCTCAAGGTTAGTTCGGCTATATAGAGGCAATTCCTTCCATTTAGTATATTACTTTTATCAAAACTAAATATTTGAAATGTTACTAACATATTAGCATCTATAAACCTCACTACTATCCTGCTCATAAACCCTACAAAGTGAAAATTATATGGCATATTGTAGAGCTCATCCTAAGCAGAAAAATATTCCTGAAACATGTCTAGAAGCTCCAGATTTCACATAATTATTTAGGTTTTTCAACTACCCTGGATAGAAGATGTCTATACCATTCATACATTTATTCTGCAGGAAAATATGCTTTAATTTTCTGAATGTCATTTCAAAGTGAATTCACCTCTTTAGGACTATCTTTTGATGTACACTGTAAAAGTCTGGTGTTATGAAATGCATGAGTACATACGGTTTCCTTGAATCGCACTCGAAACACTATAGTATTATTTGAAAAATCTTTTAAAAGTATTCTTAAAAACTACATATTACTCTTTTACAAATATTATTGCTGTAAAAAAAAGTGGACAACAAAAAAAGAACCACATATCCTCCCAAGCCCTCCTCAATAGTTATGTAATATTTACCAAGTGAAAATGATCACAAAATATATATATCAAAAATGAAAGAAAGAACACTGTAGAAAAATAATGCTTACCTTTTCCACCACAATGGTATTTAAATTCTACCATCTTGACTTTCTATTAATATAAAATAACACATGTAGGAGAAGGTAGATGTATCTTTCATAAACCCAATGCAACAATTTTAACAAAAGCCAAACCTTGACTAAAATAAATGGCAACCAGACTCATAGCAAGGCATATTTGACCTGTGGCATAGGCAAATTTAAAAAGTTTGTGAAATTTAAACTATCAGACACTCCTTAGGTCTAGGAAACCACAACTTATGCTCAGGATGCTGTTTGGGCCTTCAAAGCAATACGCTCAAGTGAATAAATCATACGTGAAAACCCTATACTATAGCATTCTTTTATAAAGTTCCGTTTTAAGAAGTGTTCTCCTTCTAAGGGTGTGCCCCTTTCAGGTCCCAGATACTTTTCCATATGGGAAATGTAATACAGTAAAGCTTCCTTCCATCTGGTGCCTTGAAAAACATTTATGAAGAAGTTTACATCTTTGATAATTTTGATACTCCAGACGTCTCTTTGCCAAAGTTATCCTAAAATATGAACCTTAGCAATCATAATTTATATTAACAGCCTGGATCCAGGTGTAAGGTAGAACAGAGGAAAGAGAAGACAAAGCAGATGGTACTGCCTGAAGGTTCTTCTCACTGTCCTACCAATTGGACACTGCTTTTCAGAAGAACCTACTGGCACTAGACTATCACCTTCTTAATTATATACATATATTACTTATCAGTCAAGCTATCAGATGAACTAAAATTCTATGTACTGAGTGAAGGAAACTAACAAAGGGAATACAGACTAATTCTAAATCTGGTACTCTACTTTAACAGGCACCACAACTTAATATAAAACATCTACATTTTAATTGGCCCAATTACTCCCCAAGTGGCACTGGCAACAGCAATTCCACAGAGATCGTCTCGTTCTAAACGAGTGACTTCACAGGCAGTTTTTGTAAAATGATCCTGATGGGGCTAAAAATGATCATCTTTGATTTCTCACTAAAAGGAAATTTTAAAATAAATTTTCATTAACTTGTCGAAACATTTTAAGGAATAGGAAGGAAATATATCTTTTGCTGCTTACCTTCTTTAATCTAATAAATAAGTGGGTTTTCCATAATGGACAGCAAAATCTCAGTAACTGAAACTAATATAAATTGTTTTTAATTCAAAAAGTGGGGGCCAGGTTGAAATTTACATTAGTCAGTCATTTAATTGCAGAGTTTGAATTAATATTATTAAAATACAACCAAGACAGTTGAAAAATGTTTAAAATTCCTTAAAGCATTGACTTTTCAAGTAAATTGGTAGTATGTCCAAAGAGTCTATTTACATATAATTAACGACTGCAATAATTATAGATCATACTTATGTTTTCATTAGAAAACATACCCAATGATCTCTCCTTTCCCTTAACTTAGCCTGAGTCACCAACTTCCACTAAACTGAAAGCTGTAACAGAGGGGCATGGTGTCTGTCTGTTTACCACTTGTAATATACCATGGTGTGTTTGTGTTTACCACTTGTAATATACCACTTCCACTAAATTGAAAGCTGTAACAGAGGGGCATGTTGTCTGTCTGTTTACTACTTGTAATATACCAGTTATCTCTTGAATAAATACATTTTCCTGAATCCTCAAAACAGGGGGAAAAAAACAAATAGAATATTTGTGGGGAAAAATAAATATGACTGGGTGTGTTGGCTCACGTCTGTAACCCCTAACCCCAACACTTTGGCAGGCCAAGGTGGGCAGATGGCTTGAGGTCAGGAGTTTGAGACCAGCCTGGGCAATACGATAAAATCCCATTTCTACAAAAAATTAAAAAGTGAAAAAAATAGCCAGGTGTGGTGGCACACACCTATAGTCACAGCTGCTCGGGAGGCTGAGGTGGGAGGATGACTTGAGCCAGGGAGGTGGAGGCTGTACTGAGCCAAGATCATTCCACTGCACTCCAGCCTGGGCAACAGAGGGAGAGAGGGATGGAGAGAGAGAGGAAGCGAGGGAGAGAGGGGGAGGGGGAGAGAGAGAGAGACAGAGAAGGGAGGGAGGGAGCGAGGGAGGGAGAGAGAGAGAGAGAAGGGAGGGAGGGAGGGAGGGAGGAAGGGAGAAAGGAAGGGAGGAAGGAAGGAAGGGGAAGGAAAAGAGGAAAAGAGGGAAAGAGGGAAAGGGAAGGGAAGGGAAGGGAAGGGAAGGAAAGGAAAGGAAAGGAAGGGAAAGGAAAGGAAAGGAAAGGAAGGGAAAGGAAAGGAAAGGAAAGGAAAGGAAAGGAAAGGAAAGGAAGGGAAAGGAAAGGAAAGGAAAGGAAAGGAAAGGAAAGGAAAGGAAAGGAAAGGAAAGGAAAGGAAAGGAAAGGAAAGGAAGGGAAAGGAAAGGAAGGGAAAGGAAAGGAAGGGAAAGGAAAGGAAGGGAAAGGAAAGGAAAGGAAAGGAAAGGAAGGGAAAGGAAAGGAAGGGAAAGGAAAGGAAAGGAAAGGAAAGGAAAGGAAAGGAAGGGAAAGGAAAGGAAGGGAAGGAAAGGAAAGGAAAGGAAAGGAAAGGAAGGGAAAGGAAAGGAAAGGAAAGGAAAGGAAAGGAAGGGAAAGGAAGGGAAAGGAAAGGAAAGGAAGGGAAAGGAAAGGAAAGGAAAGGGAGGGAAAGGAAAGGAAGGGAAAGGAAAGGAAAGGAAGGGAAAGGAAAGGAAAGGAAAGGAAAGGAAAGGAAAGGAAAGGAAAGGAAGGGAAAGGGAAAGGAAAGGAAAGGAAAGGAAAGGAAGGGAAGGGAAAGGAAAGGAAAGGAAAGGAAAGGAAAGGAAAGGAAAGGAAAGGAAAGGAAGGGAAAGGAAAGGAAAGGAAGGGAAAGGAAAGGAAAGGAAAGGAAAGGAAGGGAAGGGAAAGGAAAGGAAAGGAAAGGAAAGGAAAGGAAAGGAAGGGAAAGGAAAGGAAGGGAAGGGAAAGGAAAGGAAAGGAAAGGAAAGGAAAGGAAGGGAAAGGAAAGGAAGGGAAAGGAAAGGAAAGGAAGGGAAAGGAAAGGAAGGGAAAGGAAAGGAAGGGAAAGGAAAGGAAAGGAAGGGAAAGGAAAGGAAGGGAAAGGAAAGGAAGGGAAAGGAAAGGAAAGGAAAGGAAAGGAAAGGAAGGGAAAGGAAAGGAAAGGAAAGGAAAGGAAGGGAAAGGAAAGGAAGGGAAGGGAAAGGAAAGGAAAGGAAAGGAAAGGAAAGGAAAGGAAAGGAAGGGAAAGGAAAGGAAGGAAAGGAAAGGAAGGGAAAGGAAAGGAAAGGAAAGGAAAGGAAGGGGAAAGGAAAGGAAGGGAAAGGAAAGGAAGGAAAGGAAAGGAAAGGAAAGGAAAGGAAAGGAAAGGAAGGAAAGGAAAGGAAGGGAAGGGAAAGGAAAGGAAAGGAAAGGAAAGGAAGGGAAAGGAAAGGAAGGGAAAGGAAAGGAAGGAAAGGAAAGGAAAGGAAAGGAAAGGAAGGGAAAGGAAAGGAAGGGAAAGGAAAGGAAGGAAAGGAAAGGAAGGGAAAGGAAAGGAAGGGAAGGGAAAGGAAAGGAAAGGAAAGGAAAGGAAGGGAAAGGAAGGAAAGGAAGGAAGGAAGGAAAAAGGAAAAAGGAAAGGAAGGAAAGGAAAGGAAGGAAAGGAAAGGAAAGGAAAGGAAAGGAAAGGAAAGGAAAGGGAAAGGAAAGGAAGGAAAGGAAAGGAAAGGAAAGGAAAGGAAGGAAGGAAAGGAAAGGAAAGGAAAGGAAAGGAAAGGAAGGGAAAGGAAAGGAAAGGAAAGGAAAGGAAGGAAAGGAAAGGAAAGGAAAGGAAAGGAAAGGAAGGGAAAGGAAAGGAAGGAAAGGAAAGGAAAGGAAGGGAAAGGAAAGGAAGGGAAAGGGAAGGGAAAGGAAAGGAAAGGAAGGAAAGAAAGGAAAGGAAAGGAAAGGAAGGGAAAGGAAAGGAAGGAAAAAGGAAGGGAAAGGAAAGGAAGGGAAAGGAAAGGAAAGGAAGGGAAAGGAAGGAAAGGAAGGAAAGGAAGGAAAGGAAGGAAAGGAAGGAAGGAAGGAAAGGAAGGAAAGGAAAGGAAAGGAAAGGAAAGGAAGGGAAAGGAAAGGAAAGGAAAGGAAAGGAAAGGAGGGAAAGGAAAGGAAGGAAAGGAAAGGAAAGGAAGGGAAGGAAAGGAAGGAAGGAAGGAAAGGAAAAGGAAAGGAAAGGAAAGGAAAGGAAGGAAAGGAAAGGAAGGGAAAGGAAAGGAAAGGAAAGGAAAGGAAAGGAAAGGAAGGGAAAGGAAAGGAAAGGAAAGGAAAGGAAAAAGGAAAGGAAAGGAAGGGAAAGGAAAGGAAAGGAAAGGAAAGGAAAGGAAAGGAAAGGAAAGGAAGGAAAGGAAGGAAAGGAAAAAGGAAAGGAAAGGGAAAGGAAGGAAAGGAAAGGAAAGAAAGGAAAGGAAGGAAAGGAAAGGAAAGGAAGGAAAGGAAAGGAAAGGAAAGGAAGGGGAAAGGAAAGGAAAGGAAAGGAAAGGAAAGGAAAGGAAAGGAAGGAAGGAAGGGAAAGGAAAAAGGAAAGGAAAGGAAAGGAAAGGAAAGGAAAGGAAGGAAGGAAAGGAAAGGAAAGGAAAGGAAAGGAAAGGAAAGGAAAGGAAAAAGGAAAGGAAAGGAAAGGAAAGGAAGGAAGGAAAGGAAAGGAAAGGAAAGGAAAGGAAAGGAAAGGAAGGGAAAGGAAAGGAAAGGAAAGGAAAGGAAAGGAAAGGGAAAGGAAAGGAAGGAAAGGAAGGAAAGGAAAGGAAAGGAAAGGAAAGAAGGAAGGAAAGGAAAGGAAGGAAAGGAAGGAAGGAAAGGAAAGGAAAGGAAGGAAAGGAAAGGAAAGGAAAGGAAGGAAAGGAAAGGAAAGGAAGGAAGGAAGGAAGGAAGGAAAGGAAAGGAAAGGAAAGGAAGGAAAGGAAAGGAAGGAAAAAGGAAGGAAAGGAAAGGAAAGGAAAGGAAAGGAAAGGAAAGGAAAGGAAAGGAAAGGAAAGGAAGGAAAGGAAAGGAAGGGAAAGGAAGGGAAAGGAAAGGAAGGGAAGGGAAAATGTGTGACCTAATTGGAATTTTGAAAAGGAATGGAGGATCATATTTTAAAGACTACACACTAAATAAACAGAATATATCAAATTATATATCTTAAATTAGCAGTAATGAGTAGCAAACTTCTATTCACCACCTGTAACTTTTCTAGATGCACCTCCCAAAGTTTTAACCAGATGTCTCAATTCATTTTTATTAAAAATTAACATGCACAGTGAAAAAAAGACAATTTTCTTTCTGTATCTGACCCCCGCAACCATGCAACTATTTAACGTGATTTTTTTTTTTTTTTTTTTGGTAACTGCAAGACACAACCCAGGGTAACCAGAAGTTACTGTGAAATTCTCAAACTTGCAAAAGAAGCAAATATCTGCATATAAAAATTTTGTTTCAGGATAATACTAGGGGGAATTTAGACTGGAGAAACATTTCCACTTGTGTATTGAAAAGAATAAAATCATTATTTAAACACTCTAAGCTTCAAACTTTCCATTAATCCAAACTGACCTACTTATTAACTCAAAATGCTAGTGTTTTCTCCTATCATATACGTCAATATGCATATTACAATGGTTGGGCACATGAGTATAGGGTCTCTATATCTAAAACTTTGACTTAAAGTTAACCAACTATTTCTCAAATCCTTAAAATAATTTTTGTGGATAATTTTTCAATAGCCTTATAAGGCATACAAGCATAACTGGCTACAAAAAAAAATGTATATGTAAAGGGAGTTAATGGCCTTGCTTAATTAAAATGTAAAACTTCAGCATCTTAAATTCCATTTATGTGATTTTAAAGGAGGCTTCAGTAAGTCGCTCTTTTGACAGGAGCATTCAGATTGCAGAGAAGGCTACAAAGGCGCTAATGACATTTACCCCCCTAATAAGAGCTGTTCACACTTCATGGTTTTTCCTTGTTATTGCTCAGGACAGACACTAGCACCTCATTGAAAGATCAGTGCTGCAAGGGAAAAAGGCCCCCTGAGACGTCTCAGACCTGAGGAAAAGCACTAAATCAGGTGATGCTGCAAAGATGACATATTTGATTCTCCAGGGTTCTTACTCGCCCTATGGCCATGGATTTGAGGCAGTTAACACACAGCCAATCAAAACCCTCCCCTACTCCCAGAAGACAGGGCCATCCTCTTCTGCAGCAGGCATAGTAAAGGCTGGAGAGAAAAGAAATAAACTTCCTTCAGGTGCCCTAGGTCTGGCAGGATCCAAATGTCTTGTACTGCTCTCAGTTAATCTCCATCGATGTGTGGCTGAATGAATAACACACTGACCTTTTCACCTAAGAGACCACAATTTGAATCCAACGGAAAGTCACCAGAGAATCAATGGACAGAGGCACTCATATTTTAAAGCAATAAAGCACTGCAAGAAGGGAAAGGGGGAAAAAGTTTTTTACCATGGTTTTGGCCACAGATTCAACCCGGTTTCCCTGGCTCAGCTATTATGAATTGGAACCCTGATTCAGAATTGAAAACCTCCCAGAACTGCCTCTATGGATCTCAAAATCTGGCACAAGCCCATGGCTACTGCAAGACAGACATTCCCTCACATGTCAATACGTGGAAAAGCAGAAAAGCAATCCCTGCTGGTGATGGAATGATGGCTGACTCAATGGAATATACTCAGCAGGAACTCTAATTCTGGCAGAGATGACAGCACAGAGACAAGTAGCTCTTAATTACTCTTTCCAGGGGAATTTAAGTGTATTTTGTTGTTGTTAATTCAAAATTTCTCGATGTGTGTGCACGCTTAAAAAGAGGCAAATGAATGCAGCAATTTAAGGTGCTTCCCTGGTTACCTAATTTTCTTATCAACACATCATAAAATAAACAGACTTCATATTAACAGACTCTCTAGAGACAAAACCTATGGGATACTCTATTGTCAGTTTCTCTGAGGAAGCCTGACCTACCATGACCATAAACCAATATTGGCACTGATCTGTGTTCCAAACATTCTCCTATTTATCCTACTAAGGAATATGAAAAAAAATGCCTATTGTGCACAGAGCCTTCCTTCGAAATTGCATCTCAGAGAAGATGCAATATACGCCAGTCTTCAAATAACCACATTTACTCAACTGCTGTTTTTAAAATCAAGAAAGAAAAAAAAATCCACAGCAGGAAAAGCACATTAAAATAAAAATAGAAAATACAGTAACCACATTACTCACACTAACTAGAAAGCTGCCTCTGACACTATTATTATGGCTTTAAGAGAGAAAATTACATGAGAACAAGGAAATCAGGTTAACACATTTCCTTACAGAGAGAACCTTTGGTTCTCAAAGTCTTTGAAAAATGCTTTTCTGGGGGCTAATGTAAGAAATACACAGAAAAATGACGATGAGTTCGAGCAGAAAATACATCCCAGCCAATGTTTCACTCTCTTATTTGGGGGGCCTCATGTATTATGATCTACTATAGCCATGCAAGTCCCCTATCTCAAGTCTACCTTGACTGAAAAAAAGAGAGAAAGAAAAGAGAGAGAAGAAGATGGGGGAGGGGACAGGGAGAGAGGAAAATTAGACATAACAGACCACTCAGTTGCCACCAACAAATGAAAAAACTTCCTAGATACCAACAGGACCACAATGGTAGGTTTCTAAAACAATTGTTCATGACATCACTAGCTAGTTAGCCACATCTTTAAAATCTAAGGCTATCGGCAACAAATGCCAAGTTTGTAAACAATCAGAATCACTAGCGACTTCCCTAAGAAAGAAGTGTATGCAAACATCAGACAAATCAAGAAGAGCTTCAGATCATCAGGCCTAGACGTGGCCTAACCATGCATGGTCACTCATTCTCCTAGCAAAGTATTGGCCCACATTTTGTTTTACAGTTCCGTCAGCATTACATATAGGTATCATGAAGAAATCAAATAAATGTATCTTTATTTGCATTTGTCCCATCTGTATGAATTTAGCAAAAGCTTCCAGAAACCCACACAGATCCTTATCTCATTTTCTACTTTTCACAGCCCTTCAAGATTTCATATATCAGCACTTGAAGTAAGTCACTCAAAAGAAACAGATAGTAGACTAAGACTCAGCCTTGAGAGTTTTCTCATGACTCTCCATTATAGTCACAGAGGATTTCATTCCTGTACAAGTACCCCTCATCTTCCACTGGGCTCTTCTGTCAAATTGGGGGAAATACTAGAAAAGGACACAGTAGCTCAAATAAAACGTATGGGCAACTGGAAGACTCATAAAGCTCCCGTTGCTCTAGAAACTTAAGGGTTGGGGTGGGGGGACTAGGAGATCATTCTACTTAAGGAATTAAATTTACTAAGCTCCACTATGAATTTAACATATTACTTCTCTTCATCCTGAAAGCTCCTTTAAGAAGGCACCATCAAGAAAATACGGCTCATAGAAATTTTGTGCTTTTTGTATGGCTAGAGAGTTAATTGGTGCTAGAATTAAGGTTTAAACCCAAAGCTCAGAGCTTTCCACTTTAAATTCAACAAGAAGGATGTATGAGTGCTGCTCAGGAGATCATATGATTTAATCAGTGCCATCACAGACAATGTCCATTTCAAGTAAATCTGAACTGATTCTTATCAAATGGAGACTGGCCAGTGAGCTGTGGACTCATTTCTGCTCCTCCTGGGGGAATGCAAAAGCCTCTTCATGTCCCACAGGCGCAAATCCTATTCCGGCAGTCACTGCATTGCATCCTGGAATCTGGTAAGCCATATATTTTTATTTTGCAAGAGTAAAGGGAGGAATATTTTCATTTTAACTCTGAGCACAAAACATCAAGCTTTGTCCTTGGATCTAAGGTGTTTATTTTCATTGCCGTTCAAATAGTTAGAGCTTTGGCATGGGATTCAAAATCCCTGTATTCCACTTCCAGCTTTGCCTCTGCCTGAGGCCTCCCCATCACGGTAACTTTAAAACCAAGGATAATAGTCTCCGAAACTATCTCTCTAATAGGGAGGTTAGGAGGCTTGCCAGGACAGTGTTTGTAGAGTGGTCCAAGCACTTTAGAAAACAGACACTATAAATACAACACACTGCTCTGAATCATCTATTTTTTGTATATCCCTGCCAAAGACAGGGGGATCCTGACCAATCATACATGTGATCCTTCTTTCCTGAAAAAGAATCACATATTGGTGACATAATGCAGCGACACCTTCCTTATGTCACGGTGTTGATAATCCAATCTTTACTTGGTATCAAATAATCCCCCCTTTATGTCAATTTTCTGGGTGATCTGTATATTTTTGTAGTTTATATAATACAACTTTCCATCATTTGTTTATAGCTCACCCATTAGAGTGCTGGTTTTCTGAGAGATCTCCTCTTATATCTCAATATATACCAATAAATCAATTTTTTTGCTATTTGAAGGATTACCTAAATTAATTTATATCTAGATTCATTGATCTTTCTGCTCCAGAAATTTCCTAAAAACCTGTGAGGTCAGATAATACCTATTTCAAAGGCTGTTTTAAATGTTTTATTTTATGCGATAAGGTGCAATCCTAGATACTCTAATCATTTAAACAAATATATCACATAATCATTCATTCTGTGCCAGAGCTTGGAAAGTATTGGAAGAGTTGATATTGGAAGAGTTGATAAAATAGGGAAATATAAAGGTGATAAAAATGATAGTGTCATATATAGAATAAACCATTACTTGGCCGGGTGCAGTGGCTCATGCCTGTAATCCCAGCATTTTGGGAGGCCGAGGTGAGTGGTTCACTTGAGGTCAGGAGTTTGAGACCAGCCTGGCCAACGCTGGTAAAACCCCATCTCCACTAAAAATACACAAATTAGCTAGGTGTGCTGGCAGACACCTGTAATCCCAGCTATTTAGGAGGCTGAGGCAGGAGAATCACCCGAATCCAGGAGGTGGGGGTTGCAGTGAGCCGAGATCATGTCACTGCACTCCAGCCTGGGAGACAGAGTGAGACTCCACCTCAAAAAAAAAAAAAAAAAAAAAAGAATAAACCATTACTTTAAAAAATGCACACATGAAAATACACATCTTCACAATGTAGTAATGTTAATATTAATAAGAGTACTATGGGCTGGTTATTGCACTACATACTTTTAAAATATTCTTTGATTTAACCTTTATAGATGAAGAAACTAATGTTCAAGTATGTTCTCTCTGCTGGCTACCAAAAAGTGAAACCAAGATTCACAACCAAGTCTGTCCAACTCTAAAGTACAAAGTCTTTGTTACTGCATACTCCTGCCTCTTATTTATATCCAAGTACATTCATATGTACATACATATATACGTGTGTATGCGTATGTATTATTTATTGATAATTAAATAGTAGCTGCTCTTTTCCTCTACTGGTTAGAAAGGGATTCTTCTCTAAGAGGCACAGTGAAATCCAGGATTTAAGGCTACTTTATAGAAACAAAGTTCTAAAATCATCAGGTTGGCAGTAGTCTGTAATAGTCTGTATCATCATCTTTTTCACTATCATATTAATAGTTAGCATTGCCTGGATACTTAGCAAGTGGCACTACTAAATGCTTTCTGTGAATCATTCTACTTTATCTTCACATCAAAGCCATGAGTACTATTATTATCCCTGTTTTACAGGTGAGTGAACTGAGGTGAATAAAGACACGGGCCTAATTTTTTCACACGTCTAGTAAGACCTGAAGCCAGGATGCAAGCCCATGAATCTGCCTTCACTGCATGACTCTGCTGCATTAAGCTTTTCTGGTCCAACTCTATAAAAAGAAGGCATAATTATAGCTATTCCACCACACATGAGTGGAGCACAGACCTGTACTCATTTTCCCTGAAAGTACCTGCCAAGGCCATACATCCTGGCTCCTCCTCTCAGTCACATGGCCTCATTTACAAATAAGTTCTGGTCAGTGATGGGAGAATAAGCACCCTACTACACTTCTGAGCCACATCCATGAAAATATCCCACAGAGAACCTTCATCTTCTCTCAGGGTTGCCACCTGGATGAGGAATCTACAATCCCAGAAAATGGCAGAGCCATAAAACAGCAATAGCCCTAAATTACCTCTTGTCAAATCACTTATGGAAGGAAAGCATTCACCACTAGACTAGGCTTGCAGAGAAAAGAGAAACTTCTGCTGTGTTATGCCACTAGTAGTATTTCAGGATGTACTTACTAAAACAACTGCAATTTATCTTATTGATACTAACGCCTAAAATGCATTCCCTATTTTTTTAAGCATTTGGCATTGGTAGAGAAACATGTTTAGGAACTGATATTTCTCTGTTATAATTACTCAGAGTTAACTTTACACATAGATATAAGTGAAAAAATGCCAATTTATTGAGAAGGAGTTCACAACATACATTTCATCTATATTATTTCATCTTTTTAGCCACTCAAAGGTAGAGACATGAAGGTTATCTTAATTTTAGAGAGGTATGGGGAGTTATCTTAATTGTAAAGATTAAGAAACTATGACTAAGAATGGCAACGTTTTCCAGATTTAACCCAATCTTGTCTCAATATCCAGAGCCCTTTTGCCATCCAACTTGAAATGCTTTTATAAACCCAGGAAAGACTACTTCATCTCTCTTCCAATCCCTGCACATGGTATAGCTGAAATCTTACTAACTAGGTAGAAAACCTTTGTTTTTATGCTCAACTACAAAAGGTATGTATCCCTGGAAAGGCCAAGTCGAAGACCGGAATTTACAATAAAGCATTAAGGATAAATACCAGATCTGGTTTTAGTCACAGAAATGAGAGCGAATAGAAGTAAAGATAACAAAATGGAGTATCAGGAAATAGGCAAGAAAAGGAACACGAAAGAGGAATCCATTTCACCCAATTTTACCTAAGGTCAGACATTTGGTGTGCCACTGAATATAAGAGATCTTAAGTTAGTCTGTCAGTTCCAGACTCAGGCCTCTTCTCTTCCCCCAAATCATGCCACTCTGCATCTACAGACTCTCACATATTACATTCTGGAAAGACAGGCTGGTAGCCTTAAAAACAAAAAACAAACATCCGAATATTACCCATAGAGTCAAAGACCTGAATTCAAATCAAACTTCAAAACATCCTCCTTCCAATATTTAATACACCCTTTTATGTATAAGCCTGGGTGCTGCTGCTGGGAAGCGAGTTACAGCGATGAATAAGAGACATGTGTTATCTTCAGGAAGCTTACAGTGTATCAACTGTGCCAATTAACACTTCTGTGATCAGGGGAAAGTCACTTATTTGAGCCTCAACTATACCAAATGTTAATTCATTGGCAACATCTATAAGAGGATGGTGTAAGAGGAGGAAAAGAGGTAACTTACATGAACTTGCTCTGCAAAGAGCTGTTTAAATACAAGTGTTTGCTTAATATTGATGTTTTCTACCACATGGATACCATAAAACACTTACTCTACACAGATCACTAGCTAGAAGGCATGGGAGCCTTTACTTTTCTTCTTATTGCCCTCAACAGCCCAGCTGCTGCTATAGCAGTCAGTCCTTAGGAAGCCTGGAGAAAAAACTAAGGGCCTTTTGACAAACTGAAGTTACTGGTTATTCCATGAGTTCCATGGTGAAACATCAAGCTATACCAAGCTAAACAGGTTTCCTTAGCCATTCACTTAACAAATACTTATTCAGTGCTCTGCATTTGTGTTGTTCCCTAGTGAGGAGGCCAGAAAAATAAACATTTTAACAGTTGACTTAATTGACTGATTTTAAATTGTGATAGGAGTTTGAAGGAAACAGAGTCCTAAGATATAGCTACACTAGAAAAGACCTACATTGGCTAAGATGGTCCTCTGTAAGAAAGTGAGACTTTGGCTGATGCCTAGAAGAGCAGAAATTACCCACGCAGAGACACAAGTAAGGTATTCCAGGCAGAAGAAACCTTACATGCAAATAGCTCATGTGGGAGAAGAGCTGAGTGTGTTCAGAACTAAGTACTTCAAATGAGCTTGAAGGGAAGAGGTTATGAAGTGGGAAGGGTTGGAGAAAGCTACTTCCCTACTCTTACAGGCTCGTACCCTAGACCTCCTCAGAGCCTGTGTTATACTAATGAGTATCATGAAGGTTAAGAGAAAGATCCAGTATGTAGTTACTCCCAAATCTAAAGCTGGACCTCTAAAAGACGGATGGCCCCATTCGTCTTTGAGAAATGCTCTTCTAATGTACCAATTGTGCTGGTAAGACACAGGAGAGTTGAGAGGGGCATCAATACCACTCTTCTTATAAGGCTGTTGACATCTCAGCTAAATATTCAGAGTGTCTCAACTGCTTCTCTGAATTCTGGCAGGACCCACCTGCAAATGAGAAGATTTCCACAGACAGGCTGGTGGACGAGCCCAGGCAAGTCAGTTATACGTTCAAACTGAAAGAGACTATGAAAACTTGATTTTTAAATGACTAAATTCAACAATGATAATCACCTGTATTCTTATTTCCTAGGTCAAGGACAGAGGGGAAAATGGGGAAAGGACGAAAGAGGGGGCCACTGCTTCCATTCATGGTCAATAAATGTATCACGAGATACCGACCTGAACTAAGAATTCTTCTTCTTCTTCGTTTTTTTTTTTTTTTCTTTCGAGATGGAGTCTCGCTGCAATGCCCAGGCTGGAGTGCAATGGTACAATCTTGGCTCACTGCAACCTCTGCTTCCCGGGTTCAAGGAATTCTCCCAACTCAGCTTCCCAAGTAGCTGGGTTAACAGGCACATGCCACCATACCCGGCTAATTTTTGTATTTTAGTAAAGACAGGGTTTCACCATATTGGCCAGGCTGGTCTCAAACTCCTGACCTCAAGTGATCTGCCCACCTTGGCCTCCGAAAGTGCTGGGATTACAGGCGTGAGCCACCACGCCTGGCCAGAATTATTCTTTAGTAGTAAAAAAACATCATATTCTCCCTTGTATTTAGATTTTAGCATCTAATTGCATATTCCCATTTTTGTGGTTTTCTGGAAAATGCTTAAAAGCTAACTTTCTGTACTTTCTGAATAAATACTTTAATAAGTACACAGGAGAATATTGGGTTCTTAATATATTACCTGACTTCTTAAGTAGTTGTAATCCAAGTTATGTTATGCATTTTATACCCAACTGGCTAGCTTGTGAATTATACAGACACTCACATAGGTGAAAATTAATTTTATAAAAAAAGTACAGGATCCTTGACCGATGTGCCAGCCTTTTAAATGTATCTGTAGCATCACTATCATCTCCCTTTTTCTAATAATAACCTCTTCATAAACCACATACTTTTGAAAGTTCTGCTCCCCTCTTCCCCCTATATCCAAAAATTCAAAATCAGATCAGACAACTGTCATTCTTCCACATTTAAAGGTATCTCAGAAGGCAGGAGTAGCTGTGTACACATAAAGGATGCAGGCTTTGTCCCACAGAGAGTTAAATTAATACCCTGGCTTGACTAGTTCAACTTACCGTACATCTTCATTCGCCCAGGAACACAATCTATAGCCAACTGCTAACCAAGTCAATATGTGGTAAGACTAACAGCCACCCTAACCTGCCTTGATAATTATTCTCCTTTAACTGACATAATATTCAATATACTGTTGTTGAGAGCAATAATGCTAAAATTGATGCCTTGAGGGCTACAAGACAATTGAGTTTTAGCCAGATAAAATGACTTGTACACTAACAGAGCATTATGGGGTTCCACAGCCTTCGGACACACATTTTATAGCCTACTTTTACAAAAATGCCATATACAATTATATTCAAAGTAATTTGTGCACACCTTATCGTTACCACATACAATCTTTAAAATATTGGCCAATTATCAAATAACATTACTTTAGAAGAAAGGGTTTACTTTTACAGTCTCTCTCTTTTTTCTTAACAAAACAAGCATTTTCTCACTACATAAGTGGTAACAGTTTTGGTGTTCTGGGACCATTTGCTTTTTTTTCCAAACCGAGAACTGTTTTAACAAAGAACAAGTAGATTATAAATGCTGAATGACAAAAACCATCATTTAAATAAAATCTATATTACATCAATTCTACCAATAAAACAAGACAGAAACTAAACCTAGAACTCCTCTAATGTAAAAATCATCTATAGTTTTCTCAAAATGTCAATTTTAGACTGAATGGAGAAACATTATATTAAATTTGAGACTGTCAAAATCTATATTAAAATAATAAAAATTAATTATAATTTAAGTATTACAATAAATGAAAATGCTCTCTATATGCAGTATTTCACCCTAAAATAAGAGATTTATAAATTTTAGTTCCTGGTTTTACTGAATTCTCCTCTCAAACTTAATTTCTCTTGCAATTTTGTATCTTTAAATCAAGCTTGTCCAACCCACAGCCCACCGGCTGCATTTGGCCCATGAAGGCTCTGAATGTGGCCCAACACAAATTTGTAAACTTTCTTAAAACATTATGAGACTTTTTTTTTAAGCTCATCAGCTATTGTTAGTGTTAGTATATTTTATGTGTGGCCCAAAACAATTCTTCTTCCAATGTGGCCCAGGAAGCCAAAAGATTTGACACCCCTGCTAAATACTGGGCCCTCCCATACAAAGAAATACAGAGTACATTTACATTTTTTATACCTGCATTAGAGATATGTTCACAAGTTGGGGAAAAACTAACATCTAAATAATTATTTCAAGTAACATAAAAAACAGGCACTGGCCAAGGCAGAACAATAGGACCATAACACAGAAACATTATCAGGCTTTATGTTTACTCCTATCAAAGTGCTACCTGAGCTTTGTTAAAATGGCAAACCAACATAGCCCTGCACATACCTATTTGTTTGGACAGAAAGATACAATGTATATGCTTGTGTCTCTGCATAGGTATACCGGTGTAAGTATCTTAGGCAACAAATACACATGAAACTGAAATACAATATTAATGACAGAAGTATAAGCAGCATAGTGGAGGTAATAAAGATGGTACCAGATTGGGGCAAAACACTTGTTGGTTTGGAATAAAGAAAGGACTGTTAGCCAAGCTAACAGTTCCATACAAACAACTGTAAGAGGTTTTTCTCT
Organism: Pan troglodytes; assembly: GCF_028858775.2. Classification (NCBI taxonomy): domain Eukaryota; kingdom Metazoa; phylum Chordata; class Mammalia; order Primates; family Hominidae; genus Pan; species Pan troglodytes. The sequence goes on along the minus strand of NC_072409.2, from coordinate 99,354,421 downwards.
TTGTGTAGGGTAAAATCCATTCAAAACAGACATTAATAATCACGCTGTAGAAATGACTGTAGAAAAGATGTAGCACTGTATGCATCTTGGGGCCAGTATAAGCAGGGATTGTGAAACCAGTTCCTTATTTATTTTTCCTGGCCCCTTCCTCCTAGATCTTGTTCCCCCTCATGCCCCCTGACCGTCCAAGACTTATCTTCCTACTTTAACCCACTGAAATGTCCCCATCCTGAGGCAAATGAGATAATGCTTGTAAACATTCTCTATAAACTGAAAACGTAATATATAATTGCTACGATTATCACCATCATCTCATATTTTGAGGGCCAAATTTTCTGTGTCTTCCCAGTTGAGATTCTCACTAAATTAAGATGCCATTCTATTCTGAGAGCAGACAGGTTATTCCAACTCCCTTCCCTTTCCCTACTTCTACTTTCTATCCTTCCACTGCTCTCCTGTCCCAGCTAACAGCTGGAGGTACCACACAGGAAAATGACAAGAATCTGTGTGTACTGATGCCAGGTTAAAACGAGAGGTAGACTGAGGCTCCCCACTCCTCACATGCCAAGCTGGCAGCTAATGCCCTTCATGTAACACACAGTAGCTCAGGGAATAAATAGTGGAGATATGTCTAGCACTATATAAGGCTGGCACAGCCAAAACCAATTGTTTTTGAAGGGGTCATGTCTCCTGGTATTACCCTCATGGGAAATTTGAAAAATTGCTTCAGATTCTACCTTCTCAAATTGAGATCTCCTTCGGCGAGAGGGGTATTTCTTCATCATCCAGTGTAGCCTCTTTGGATCCTGGGATCTCCCAAAATGCTGTTCTCAACATTGACCCCTCAAGGGTTACAGGAAGACAGATAGCCATAAACACATTTCAGAGGCAAAGTATACAGTGCAAATGACACATGACACATTGCAAAAATGAGATGAAGAAAGAGAAGGATGGGAGGGAGATGGGGGTGCATGAAGGCTGTGGGCCTCCCAGAAAACTCTTAAAGCCCTTACCAGGTCAGAAGTGCCATTGACACAAAGGAGACACTCAAGGCTGGAAGAACAGGTTCTGCAAAGACGAAATCTAAAATCATGTCCGTGTGTTTCAGAATGTAGAAATCTGAAGGCTATCATGTGAGGGTTTACTGGTTATATAAGTTTATATGGATTATAGTTCTACCTTTGAGTTGGCTGAAAAAACAATAAATAGTAAAATGTGTACCTTTAGGTACAAAGACAACCAAGAAAAACACCGTACCTGCAAACTGAGTATGAGAAAAAGCCCTAATAAACCCAAGTGAAGGGTAATCTCAGATTTTCACACACCCATTAACCGCCTCAAAGAGCCCTCCTTTTTAATAGGGTTATAATAAGACTTGTTGAAGAAGCCAGAAAGCCCATGTTGTAGAGAAAGAGTTGAATTCAAAAAGGTGCAAACAAAGGTAACGCAAGTCAAGAGGCCAAGTTTTCCTTCTAATACAGCCTGAGGCCCGATGGTGGCCTGCTTTGTCTCTCTCCTTTCCCCTTCCCTGACAAGCCTGCTGAAACGACCACTTTAACCAGAGGAGGGTGTGCAGCCCTTCCTGCAAGGTTTGCCAAGGACTCTCACCCTTCCCCACCCACAGTCGGCCCCGGACACGGGCGGCGTTCAAGTCCTCTCCCTACCTGAAGGATGTATCCTCGGACATAGTCCCGCAGAGTCCAGCCAAGGCCGTGCAGTATGTGCAGTACCTCCTCTTGCTTCAGGACGCTGAAGAGACGGTCCAGCAGGATCTTTAGCCGCACAGGCACTGCTTGTGTCCCATAGAGCATCAGGCTGCTGATGTCAAACACGACGTTGGACTGCACAATCTCCACTTGGGTGGGGTGGTACAGGTGCTGCGTGCTGAGCTTATCCAAGGCTGTGGTGGTCCCACCAAAGTTCCAGAGATGGGGGTGTTGGGAATAAGATAAAGAGAGAAAACAGGAGTTAGAAATACTGCTGGAAGTTACCAGGGCTCCATTTCTACACATGAATGTTCGCCATAGGTGTTTAAGCAAGATCTTGCAAAGAAAATAGTTCTCTGACACCTCCTTTCTGTTTTACCCCTTTTCTTTCCTATTTTTTTAATTGGATGTGTTTATAAATTGCAGGCAACAACAAATAGAAAACACATTCAACTTTAAGATAAAGAGTCACTGAGGATGTTTTCAAATGACCGTGGCTGGTGCTAAAAACCTCATTGATTTGTTAACTGAACTGTGTTTCAACCCAAGTGATGATGGTGTCCCCTACCCCCCACCAAAAACAAAACAAAACAATTCCTAACTCATGCCATACGGGCAGGCTCAGTGAATATCACTTTTCTGAATAAGATTCACCCCTTATAATACCTGAATGGTTAAAGAGGAGGAAGAGAGTGTTCTTTAGACGACAGGGGTGAAAGACCTAATTTGGAGGGAATAAGGAAAGCTGACATCTGTGTGGAGGGCTAGTAATTTAAGTCAAGTCATATTAGCTATAGGGGGTTATCCAAAAACTTAGTTCTCCCAATTTCTCTCATTAGTCACCTGTTAGATAGCTTTTGTGTTTATTGGCATGTTTTCTGAAAGTTATTCGGGATAAAAAATAAAATTAAAGTCATAATTTTAAAAAGAAAGAAATAACAAGTCACTTTGTTAATAGCTCTAAGGGTATAGATGAAAATGGAAAGAAATGACAAACCAACATTTGGGAATTTCTGGTGTATTTCAGCTAACTGTATTATCTCAGTATAAAAAGCTGAGGACGACCATTCTCAGAGTAAACACTTTTAATAAAATGAAAACTTCAACAATTGGGTGTTTTTCTCCTCAAATTTAAGAAACGCCATCTCTTCTCTAGAACTAAAGGCCAAAATAAGGTCATAAATTCCAGTCCCCATCCATATCTGAGTTACTGCACACCCTATTGCTGATAATATAATTACATTTTGCCTCAGTTTCTCAAGCAATAACACTGTCTTATCTGTAGGGCTTAAAGAGATGCTGCAGAGATTAGTGAGATAACGAGTGAGAGGCACTCTAAACTCCTTAAGAGAACACAAAAGGCATTCAAAACTGTCAGAATTATATGCATATGCCCATTTAGGAATTAAACAAGATGAACACATAAGCCGGAAGGATGGTCATCTAACCTCATGAGTCAGGCAAATGGGTATCAGCCAACATCTAGGCTCAAGTCATAACTACACCTAAGTTATGAACCTAAGGTTTCTGCAAATTCTAAACTACTGTGTGGCCTTTCTCAGCTGCTTTTCCTAACACCTTATCCCTAATGGTATGGGCTACACTACATGTGCATTCTCAGCAACTCCTATTTTACTACACCAATATTACTGCATAATAATGGAGGAATTTAAAAGTGCATGCACACAGATTTTTTAGTATTTCATATGTATTTTTTCAGGGCTCCTCCTCCACTCTCATTTCCTCCTGACTTGTGGTCACTAGAGAGTTCATGTACTCTTGATAAATTGCTTTCTTACATCCACAGTGTAAAGGCCCTTATCATTTACCCGCTGGCTTCATTCAACACATTTACTCCCAGGAATACTTTGTCAAAGAGTTCGGGTTTTCTCATACTTCATTTCTTGCAGCTGATTTGTCTGATCTTCCCTATTCTAGTGGTTAAGTCAACTTTGAATAAACAGCCTTAAAAATTAATTTAACGTTTGGGAAAGATAAGGGATTCACAAGCCTAGGGATTGAAGTTTTCTCTCACTCCACAGGGCATTTAGACTGCAAAAAAGCAGGGATGGGGTATTACTATCCCTGTTCTTCTTCAAGTACAGCTTAACTACTCAGCCTTCTGATGAGTGGCTGCTCTGCTAACAGAATCCAGTGACCAGATCGGGGGGGATCTGCTCCTCCTCCATTTCCCTTCATCAGCTCTCCTCAACCGTTTCAGACAGTTCTTTACAAAACAGACTTCTATGACAACAGCAAATATGAAACTGACAGGCGTCAGTAGAAAGGAAATAAAATGACACAAAATCATGATTTTTGTGTGTGTACTTGGCACCTTGCATGTCTGCATTAAATACATGCAGGTGTGCGTGCAAATGCGTTCAAATTGTAGGTGAAAAAAACCACAATCACCCTCCCTCCCACTCATTAAAAAAGGTTGGTTGTTTTATTTTTTATTATTTTTTAAGACGGAGTCTCGCTCTGTTGCCCAGGCTGGAGTGCAGTGGCGCGATCTCGGCTCACTGCAAGCTCCGCCTCCCGGTTTCACACCATTCTCCTGCCTCAGCCTCCAGACTAGCTGGGACTACAGGCGCCCGCCGCCACGCCTGACTAATTTTTTTTTTTTGTATTTTTAGTAGAGACGGGGTTTCACCATGTTAGCCAGGATGGTCTCGATCTCCTGACCTCGTGATCCACCCGCCTCGGCCTCCCAAAGTGCTGGGATTACAGGCATGAGCCACCACACCTGGCCAAGGTTGGTTGTTTTAAAGATGAAGAGCACTAAACTGTTAAGGGTACAGAAGAAAAGAGAATTAAAAGAGCACAGAAAGAACAAAAATATTTCCCTAGATATGCTTTCAAGAACACCTGAGACTGAGGATATTATAAGGACACTAGTTGATTCTTCTTCATAAGTGTACCATATGTTAGTAAGTACGAATACAGCTGGGCAAGGTGGCTCACACCTGTAATCCCAGCACTTTGGGAGGCGAGACGGCAGATTGCCTAAGCCAAGAGTTCAAGACCGGCCTGGGCAATGTGGTGAAACTCCCACCTCTACAAAAAATGGAAAAATTAGCTGGGCATGGTGGCGCCCACCTGTGGTCCCAGCTACTCGAGATGCTGGAGTAGGAGGATTATCTGAGCCCAGGGGAGATCCAGGCTGCAGTGAGCCATGATTGTATCACTGTACTCCAGCCTGGGCAACAGAGTGAGACCCTGTCTCAAAAAAAAAGAAAAAAGTAGAAAAACTGTTATAAACCACGCAAAGGTCAACAACTTATTCTATAAAGGCCAGATATTAAATATTTTAGGTTTGTGGGTTATGAATTCTCTTTCACACCTATTCACCTCTGCTGTTATAGCAAGAAAGCAGCCATACACAGATAAGACTTAAACTATTAGGTGTGTCAATGTTCCAACAAAACTGTACTTAGGCCAGGTGCAGTGGCTCACACCTGTAATCCCAGCACTTTGGGAGGCCAAGGCAGGAGAATTGCTTGAGCCCAAGAGTTTGAGATCAGCTTAGGCAACACATTGAAATCCTGTCTCTACAAAAAATAAAATAAAAAATTAGGCAGGCATACCTGTAGTCCCAGCTACTTGGGAGGCTGAGGGGGGAGGATTGCTTGGGCCCTGGGGGTCAAGGCTGCAGTGGAGCAATGATTCTACTTCAGCCTGGGTAGAAGAGTGAGACCCTGTCTCCAAAAACAAACAAACGAACTTTATTTACACAAACAAACACCTCACCAGCTTTGTTTGGGCCCTGAGGACGATGAAAATGCGGACTAGATATTTAATGGAAGTCAATAGTAGATCACAAAAAAGCTCTAAGAGTGTGGTTTAGGAAGCAGTTACCTAGGAGATGAGCCACAGATGAAGACTTAAAAAATATTAAACTGGGCCAGGCACGGTGGCTCACACCTGTAATCCCAGCACTTTGGGAGGCTGAGGCGGGTGGATCATGAGGTCAAGAGATCAAGACCATTCTGGCCAATATGGTGAAACCCCGTTTCTACTAAAAATACAAAAATTAGCTGGGGATGGTGGCACGCACCTGTAGTCCCAGTTACTCAGGAGGCTGAGGCAGGAGAATCGCTGGAACCTGGGAGGTGGAGGTTACAATGAGCCAAGATCATGCCACTGCACTCCAGCCTGGCGACAGAGCGAGACTCTAACTCAAAAAAAAAAAAAATTAAACTGCCTAACTTGCAAATTTCAGCATAAACATATCATCAAAGATTATGATCTGTCAAATTTCTTGAATATATCAAAATTTTCTGCTTTACAATTACTAGATCATATCGAGTCACCAAGTTGTGACAACTTTTGGGGAAGTATCCATGGAACTATGATACATGATGATTTTTTAAGTGTCATAAAATCTGTAAGCTGAGAACTAGAGTGCTGCCTAATTTCATGATCTTCACATATCTGACTGTGGAGGAGTCAGGTCTGGATCTTGTAGGGTTAGGAATATGAGTTAGGCCAATGGCGCTGTGGAAAAGGTAGGTCAAGAACTCATTCATCAGGATGGAGTGGGAAAAGATGTCACCTACTTTAATATATTATGGGCCTAACCATCTGCTGATGTGTCCCATACCAATGGTATTGTTAAGATTCATTTTCAGGCCAGGCACCGTGGCTCACACCTGTAATCCCAGCACTTTGGGAGGTTGCAGTGGGCGAATAACCCGAGGTCAGGAGTTTGAGACCAGGCTGGCCAACATGGGGAAACTCTACCTTTACTAAAAACACAAAAATAAGCCGGGCATGGTGGCACATGCCTGTAGTCCCCGCTACTTGGAAGGCTGAGGCAAGAGAATCACCTGAACCCAGGAGGCGAAGGTTGCAGTGAGCCGAGATCGCACCACTGCACACTAGCCTGGGCGACAGAGTGAGACTCTGTCACAGGATTTAAAAAAAAAAGAAAAATTCATTTCCAAATGCAATCTAACCAGAAGTTGCATATACAAAATATATAAAAGTGAAGCTGTTCTAGGTGAAGCTGGAGTAATCATGGGTCAGAGAACATCCAATCAGGTATTACTCCCTTTTTCCCTTCAACTTGCTTAAGTATCTCAGTGGGCTGAACTGTACTTGCTTAAGTACAGTTTGAAAAGCCCTTTTCTCTATAGTGAGTTGATATCAATTTTTTGCCTGATTTGTGTCCACTCCCCTTCACTCTAGTAATAGAAGCTACATTTCCTTTTGGGAACTTGTCCCTTACACTCAACACCAGTATTTCTTTCTTTTCTGTTTTTTGTTGTTGTTGTTTGTTTGTTTTTTTTGAGACAGGTTCTAACTCTATGACCCACGTTGGAGTGCAGTGGCAGGATCGCAGCTCCCCACAGCCTCCATCTCCTGGGACTCAGTCTCCCAAGCAGCTAGGACTAGAGGTGCATGCCACCATACCCAGCTAATTTTTCTGTATTTTTTTTGTAGAGATGGGGTTTCCCCATGTTGTTCAGCCTGGTCTCAAACTTCTGGGCTCAAGTGACCCACCTGCCTCGGCCTCCCAAAGTGTTGGGATTACAGGCATGAGCCACCATACTCAGACAATACCAGTATTTCATAGAACTGAATATTCCTTAGCCAGGCCTAGAAAACCAGTCTGCTCCCAGCACCCTGACCATAACAACTGGTTCAAGAATAGGCAAGTGACCTAAGTCTGGACAGTGCAATTGAATCCAGGAACTTACTTAGAACTACTGGGAATTTCTTCTCTTTCCTCTAAATTTGTACCTAATGAATATGCTTGAGAATGCAAATCATATGAAGAAGATCTAGGCTGCAAGACAATCCGACAAATATCTAGTACTGATAATATTGTTTGATTGAGAAGATTTGGCAGTGCTTTGAGGCTGGTACTATCCCTGGAATCTTCTGTTACATGAGCCAACAAAATCTGTATTTCCTTGTCCCTCCACTACCTCTCCCTGTCCCCTCTGCCATTTTCTCAGTGTCTACTGGAAGTCACATTCTGTAAGTTGGAAATAAAAGAGTTCTATTACAACTACCCTTTGAGGTACTTTTCCAGCTGATTAAAAAGTAATTTCAACGTCAGGTGCGGTGGCTCATGCCTGTCATCCCAGCACTTTGGGAGGTTGAGGCGGGCGGATCATGAGGTCAGGAGTTCGAGACCAACCTGGCCAACATGGTGAAACCACGTCTCTACTAAAAATACAAAAATTGTCCAGGCACGGTGGTGCGCACCTGTAGTCCCAGCTACTCTACTCAGGAGGCTGAAGCAGGAGAATCACTTGAACCCGGGAGGCAGAGGTTGCAGTGAGCTGAGATTGTGCCACTGCACTCCAGCCTGGGTGACAGAGCAAGACTCCGTCTCAAAAAAAAAAAAAAAAAGTAATTTCAAAGTAGTGGTCGGTGTTCAACTAAAAGTATGTTAGTTCCAGGCTGAATGCAATTCACAATTTCTGCAATGAATGGAATGAAGAGTATTCTAAACAATTTCACATCTTATACGGATTGACAAAGAGGGACGAATGCCTTCAACAGCATTAATAAGGAAAAATAATGGTGAGGAAGAGTATAAAGAAAATAACCCTTTAAGTATCAACTATATATCAGGCATCATTCTAGAGCAAATGTGTCCAAACCATGGCCCAGGACGGCTTTGAATGCGGCCCAATACAAATTCATAAACTTTCTTAAATGAGATTTTTTTTTGCCATTTATTTTTAGTTTATCAGCTATCGTTAGTGTGTTAGTGTATTTTATGTGTGGCCCAAGCCAATTCTTCTTCCATTGTGGCCCAGGGAAGCCAAAAGATTGGACATCCCTGTTCTAGGGGCTATTAGCTCATTTAATCCTTCAATTAAAAAGCATACAAACACAGTATTATTATTATTGCTTATTCTGAGATTATAGGCTCAATCAGGTCAGGTAACTGGCCTAAGGTCACTTAGCAACTTCACTCAAGAAAATTCTGTTTTCACCACATGTTCGAATAAATAGTCAATATGAAACCTGCAAGTCCTCATCATGTCGGAAGTCCCTAACTACCAGCAATCTGGGCTACTTGCCCATCACTCTGCTGAAGCAAGCATTTCAAAGGTCACCAACACCTGCCTTTCTGTGAAATCCAATAGCTTTTTTCCTTCATTATTCTCCACAGTCTCTCCATAGCAGCTGACCTTATTGATCACCACTCCTCCTAAAATGCTCTCCTCCTTCATTCATGCATACATTCATTTATCCACCAGCACCTATTAACTTATCTCTGAGGTACGTGCTGTATGCAGATGCAAAAGTAATTTATGTTGTGGCTTCCACCTTCAAAAGCAGACAGATGTAGGCAATATAAATGCCATAAAAAAGATTTGACAAAGTACTGTGGGACACAGAAGAGAGGGCAATGCTGCCGGGAATGCAGTCTCCTAACTCGGAAGTCAGCAGGCAAGAAAGGAGGAGGAGACTACTGTAGGTAGACGGAACTAAGGCAGTGATTCTCACTCATTGTGTGCATCAGAATCAAGTGGAGGACCTGTTAAAACAGACTGCTGGGCCACCTCCCCCAGAGTTTCTGATTCACTGGGTCTGGGCATCAAGAATCTGCATTTCTAACAAGTCTCCAGAAGATGCTGATGCTACTGGCCAGGATCATACTCTGAGAATCACTGAATTAATGGGTATGTGTTAGGGAACTATCTAAAGAATGTAACGCTTGCAGCAAAATAGTTGGAAATTAGTCCAAAAAGATCAGATTAGCAGACTGTAAGTAAGGAGCTGTATTTGTAAAGGCAAAGACCTGTGGAAAGCTTATAATTTTATTTCTTGTTAATAGGATTAGGAAAGTATTAAACATTTTATAAGAGGAAAATGGGTAGGTGTGGTGGTACATGCCTGAAATCTCAATGCTTTGGGAGGCTAAGATGGGAGGATCACTAGAAGATAGGAATTGGAGATCTGCCTGGACAACACAGTGAAACCATGTCCACAAAAAAAAATAAAAAATTAATGAGCCAGGCAAGGAGAAGTGTGGTAGAGCAAGCCTATAGTCCCAGTTACTTGAAGCAACAGAGACAGGAGGATCACTTGAGCCCAGGAGTTCCAGGCTGCAGTGAGCTATGACCCTGCGCTGTACTCCAGCGTGGGTGACAGAATGAGACCCCAACTCTAAACAGCAAAAGATTAAAAGATAAAAATGATTTTTAGTTTTAGATGTAAAATTCTGATAAGAGTGCAGAAATTTAATTAAAGCAATAGTTGTCACATGGGAGACATGACACCTGTCCAGCAGGAACAATGGCTGGTGAAGGTACTGGATGAACCTTGGCCACAGAGCCATAACCAACCAACGTAGGAAAGTTCAGAAGTAAGAGGGTTGTTTTAACTTTGAAAATTGTGGCCAGGCGTGGTGGCTCATGCCTGTAATCCCAGCACTTTGGGAGGCCCAGCACTTTGGGATAACCAGTCAGGAGTTTGTGACCAGCCTGGCCAATACAGTGAAACCACATCTCTATTAAAACTACAAAAATTAGCCAGGCATGGTGGTGGGCACCTGTAATCCCAGCTACTCAGGCGGCTGAGATAGGAGAATCTCTTGAACCCGGGAGGCAGAGGTGGCAGTGAGCCAAGACTGCCCTATTGCACTCCGCCTGGGCAACAAGAGTGAAACTCCGCCTCAAAAAAAAAAAAAAAAAAAAAAACCCACAGCCTTTGAAAATTGCCCCGGATGATTATGACACATATGCCCCCACTCACATACCACACTGAAAATTGGAGATAGAAACGGGGAGGGATGGCTTAGAGCCAAGTGAAGAGAGCAGGGCATTTTTGCATTACTCCACTGGGACATGACTTAATTCAGTGGACTTCTCAGTAGAGTATGCCTAAGCTCAGGGTATAAAAAGGCCTTCCATGAGGTATGCAAACACGAGGACCCAATTTCCAGATCTTGCAGTTCCATATTTACTCTAAAACTGATCCACTTGAGAATGGGCCTCCAAGTACATGAAGATTATTCATTCTTGTTTCTCTTCTGAAAATTGTACCCTTCCTTCTTTACAAAATAAAGGTATATACTTGGCTTATATTCTATATGGTACACTAGCCCAGGGTGTAAAACTCTTCTGAGTGCTAAAATAATTCACAATCTGATTATTAAAAGAATTAATAGGCCAGCTGTGGTGGCTCACACCTGTAATTCCAGCACTTTTGAGAAGCTGAGCCAGGTGGATTGTTTGAGCCTAGGAGTTCGACACCAGCCTGGGCAACGTGGTGAAACCCCATCTCTACAAAAAATACAAAAATTAGCTGAGCACGGTGGCACGTGCCTGTAGTCCCAGCTACTCGGGAGGCTGAGGTGGGAGGATCACTTGAGCCCACGGAGGTCGAAGCTGCAGTGAGCCGTGACTGAGCCACTACACTCCAGCCTGAGCAACAGAGTGAGACCCTGTCTCAAAAAACAAACAAACAAAAAAAACAATTAATAAAGGCTCATATTTCCCTGACTATACACAGATGAGTAAAGTGTAGCTAGATCTCATACAGGATTTAGGACTATGCTGGAATGTTCAGAATTCAGACATCATGTAAAATGGGCAATGATAATGAACTCTCCTCTTACATTCTTACCTATTTTAGTAATGTATTGCTCTTTAGAAAGCACCCTATGGGAGCAAAGCATGAGTGTCCAATAATGAAAATGGTCTCCCTCCTCGAACCCCACATATTCAAAGCTAAGATATTCTTTTCAACTATCCTCAACACTCATTCATCCCTAGGAGGCGTCTTCACCTGGGAAGAAAAGCCCCTAAGCAAATGTAAGTGATGCCCACTCTTTTAATTTTAGTTTGAATATTTTCCTGTCCCTACAAAATTTGTAGAATACACTGAATAAAAGGTGTGGATAGAAATTTTACCTAATTTCTTTCAGAAACTATGTTTATCATTTAGTAAGGTAGTTATAGCCTACATAATCAAATAATAGCAAAATATTTACCATTAATCATTTTCATCTTAAAAGATTTTGAATACCTTCTACATACTGCTAATAAAAATAACAGAATAAATTATAATCCAAATGTCAAAGCACTTAATTTTTAGCAAGTATGTAAGTTCCTCTTTCATTAAGCATATAAAAACAGTTTGGTCATGATACCTAGCAAAATTGATAAATATTTTTATATATTACTCTTACCTAATTTTTTCCTAAAGTCCAACACTAAATTGTGTGATACACATGGAACCGTATTTATCAAAGTGATATCATGACTTCTAACATACTTCATATTTCATAAATAAGTTATATATTATAGTACATAATTACTAATTAAGTAAAGAGAAATAGCATGTGTATTATAAGCTGAATAAATAAATTTTACTAGCACCACATTTTATCCTGGACTGTTTTAGTAATGTATCATAAAAGATGCATTCCACAACTTATTGATATGTTTTTATAAGTTTTCTCAAAGTGCATTTATTTGAACTGAAATGTGAACTCAGCTTTTTCTAATAAAAATTAAGTCAGATTTGTCAGTCCCACTGATCAAATATGATCATTTGACCATATCATTGGATTTGCAAATTAGGCTACCTGGTGGAAATTTTCATCAATGAAGATAGCTAAGTCTGCAACAGTAACATAAAAGCATTTTGTTAAAAAAAAAATTGCAGAAGTTATTTGAATTAAAAACTAATACAGTATTTTTATTTTCTCAATCTTTTCTGGGTATACAGGGATAAACAACATGCCTCTAAACCGAAGACTAACAATTAAATTTATAGGGCAGGACTTGGTCGCTCATGCCTATAATCCTAGCACTTTGGGAGGCCTAGGAGGACAGATCACTTGAGGCCAAGAGTTCGAGACCAGCCTGGCCAACAGAGCGAAACCCTGTATCTACCAAAAAAAAAATTATAAATCATTATTTGATATAATTTCTTAAAGCCCTTTTCCATAAATTGAAAAAGAAATGACTATAACAATATCTGAGTAATACGTAGGATGGTTTCAATTTCTTAGCTTTTAGCAAACCAATCAAGTGCTGTGTAATTTTTGGCATATAACTTGCAATGACTTCTAAGGAATGAATGACAATGTGATAACAAACCTCCTAGTCCCATGTAGTCATGTGAACAGATGTCTCAGCAGTTACAGCTGTAGAAATGAAAACTGGGAATAGAACTGATAGTGTACCTTTTCTCTTTTTTGTAATAAGTACTATTCATCCATGGATACATGAACTAATCTGAGAAGAAAAAAATTTATAGTCCCAACTATTTCACCGGCAGATACTTCACTGACAGATACATTTCTAACAAAAACCCACTTTATGTTTAACAAATTGTTAAAATTTGTAATATTTATATTGCTTGGATTTTATCAGTGTGATGACAGTTTTTAAAATAAAATTTCTATTTCTAAATATTTTATTAATTTTCATTGTAGGCATGCATGTTAAGTTGAGTAATAAAAGACTTTCCACTGAACATTTATGGTAATGTTATTTGGGGGAAAAGGAGTGGAAACAACAGTTAAGGTTAAAAAATAATGACAGAAAGCAACGATTTCATGTTTCCAGTGTTTTTAAAAGGTGCTCGTTGTCTTCCAGATTAAAGACAGAGTCTCTAGGGCCAGAGTCTAATCCCAGCTCTGCCACTTACTTGCTGTAAGATATTCGTAAGTAACTCAGCATATGAGAATGTTAGGGTAGTCCTTAGCTTTCAAAATTATTTTAAGTATAAGCAAGCCAGTGACCTGAAGACTACAATCTTAATGTAAGGAGAAAGGAGAAGAAAGCATAAAATCAAGACCAAGCTAAGAAGTAGGAGGAAAAACAGATGCTTGTAGTAAAGATGAGGCACAGCTACAAAATGATTGGGATTTTCCAGTTTGGAAGATCTGGAGGCAAAATCAATGAGATTCAGAGGAAACATCAGGTTTCCAGACAAACTGCCTCTCCACCTGCCCACCTGTGATCATTTGCCCCTAGGAATCCAACTATTCCTACACTATGCAGATGATCCCTAACCTTTAAATTTCGCTCTGCCCAAGCTCAACTCCAAACACATACTTGACTCCTTTTGCTGTGAAAGGTAGAACTGGGAAACTAGGCCAAAATATTTGAAATCAGACTTTTTTGTGTGTCATTTTCTCATAGGTGCTTATTGACAAAATGTTCTAAATTCAAGAAAAAGGAAAACAAAAAGACAATTACCCATAATCCCACCACCCAAAACAATGATTGTCCACATGTTGATGTATCTACATCTACTTCTTTCAATACATAACTTTATATAGTTGAGGTCACACTGTAGATAAAAGTTTCTATCTTGGTGGCGGTGTTGTCTCCCTTAACATTATCTAGCACGAACATTCAAAATTATCTCTGACTACTTTCCCTTGCTTCCGCAGGTCATCGTCATCCTTAATCACTTTAAACTCTTCCATTGCAGTTTTTCCTGGATCAATTTCTTCTTTCTAGTCTAATTTATACCATTTTAGAGCAGGCTTTTAGACCTTCATAACTTCATTACTACAAGGGCTCCTAACTGATTTGGTCTCTCTCTCTTCTCACTGGCCTATTATATGCTAAATAAAACCAAGTCAATCTTCTCAAAATACTGCTTAGTCTTTCCTCTGTTCAAAATTTCCAATGACGCCCCCAGCCTCTTCACACACGTAACTGCCCCACTTCTCTCTCACCCACACACAAAATCCTTAACCTGGGTCAGAAGACCTTGGACAGATTGATTTACTTTCCAGTCTAGTAACTCTCTGACATGGGCCCTCTGATCTGCCCGAAGTAAGGTTCCCAGCACCTTCACATATTACTAGCACTTTACTATTTGGTCACTAAATGTGTATTTCCTGTCCCATGCTAAGTTTTAGAGATTTAGTGAAGAACAAAACAGCTATGATTTGGGCCCACTTGAAGTTAATACACTAGTGAAGAAAACAGACTTTTAAAAATTACACTGCAGGGCACAGTGGCTCATGCCTGTAATCCAGCACTTTGGGAGGCTGAGGTGGGTGGGTCACTTGAGCTCGAGTTTGAGATCAGCCTAAGCAACATGGTGAGACCCTGTCTCTACAAAAAATACAAAAATTAGCCAGGCATTGTGGTGCACACCTATAATCTCAGATCCTTGGGAGGCTGAGATGGGAGGATCACTTGAGCCTGGGAGGTTGAGGCTGCAGTGAGCCAAGATTGTGCCACTGCACTCCAGCCTAAGCAAAAGAATGAGCCTCATCTCAAAAAAAAAAAAAAAAAAAAGCAACAAACAAACAAACAAACACATTAACACACAAAATTACAAACTGGGTATGTGACATGAGAACATAATTTCAATGGGGTGGGAGTCGGGTATTCCAGGCAAAGCCAATTCGGCCAGGACATGAACAAGAGAAGAACCCAAGATGACGCCAGAGAGATAAGTGAGGTTCCATCCGTAAAGCTGTATTTTCTCAGAACGTTTACTTTCAACGCTGTTCAAGTGTCTTTCTTCTTTCTTATTAACTCCTCTGACTACCTTTTCTTTCCCGTTTCGATTTATATTCTATTTTCTTTTTCCATGTAGCCTAGAGAGGCTCCCTCATATAAGAGGAAATGGACTCTACCATTTCCTGGGATCACTTATGTTCCTACTTATCTCAAGACCTTGATTTTGAGCAGCAACCATACCTGAAACAAAATCACTCAAGTGTGTTGAGTAATCATACTGTTGGATGGATGAACACAGTTAAGTGTATATAATAGAATAAAAAGCCGTTATTCTATTTTCACTGGAAGGGTAAGTGTATGATTCCACCATGCCAGCAAATTCTTAATTTCATCCATGTCCCTTTCTCAACCCTTCTTTTGTTCTAGACAGCACCCCCTCACAGAATAAGTGAAGGTGGGTAATTAAGGCAATTTGGAGGGTAAGGTGGCACTGCTAGCTAAGCAGGAATCCTGAGTAAACTTGGCATATTTTCTTTCTTACTAGGTCAAGTATTATTTGGGAGATTACAATGCACTTTTAGTAGAAAAACAGGATAGAAGTCTAACATGGTTAAGAAAAAGAATCTTCATTGCAAGGTACACAGACTGAATCATAATACACAGACTTTATGAAAATCATCCATAATGGTAGCACAAATCACTAGATTTGTGATCAATATGCTAGACTGATAGCCTTATAGCCATAGAAAAAGGTGTAGTATAGACCCTGGAAAGGGGTCGCAGAAGAGTCACACAGTAAGACTGTAAGAAGAGCATCTATAAAGAAAGGATTATTTTTCTTTTGTAAAAGGCCTGGAGGAAAAACAAACAAAGGGTCAATTAATCTCTTTTTAGTATGCAGAATTTCATCTGGAAAAAGCAAAAGCTTTAACTGCAAGATAAAGATATTAGAAAAAAGGAAAAAAATTCATACAATACAAGCTTCTTAAACTGTGAATGAGGTTACTGATGGGACATAATTTACCTGGATTTCCTAAAATGCTAGAAACAGAGGCCTAAACTGGCAATTTTATGGCTACAAAACAAAGGAGAAATTGAGGCCTGGATATAATTTCAATAAATATTTTGATAAGATCTATAGTTTTCCAAAGGAACATGGTGGCTAAGCCACAGGACCCCAAAATGACACTTGAGTCTGAATGAAGAAAACTCATTTATGTGGGAACAGAATTGCCATAAGGACAACAGCTGGGATTTCTGTGCTTCATTAATGTATGTAATATAAATGTAAAATGAGTATAAAACATAATGCAAAATGGGTAATAAATGTAAAGTAATATGTACTTTTAACTATACTGCTAACTTAAAGAACAAAGTAATGTCCTTTATAAAATTCAGTTTTCAAATGTATAAAATAGTGCTGGGGGTGGGTGAGGGGTAGTTATAAAAGAACACATCTATCACATGAAATGCGAATAACAATTTTTTATTTCTATTTTAAATAACAGGAATTGCTCCTCAAACCTTCAAATAAATTAAAATAAATGTAAACCTGTAATTCTACAGACTTCACTTCCAATATTTTCTGTGAAGGTCACAGAAATAAGAACATATTCAGATACTTTTTTTTCTTAATGTAAGAGTATAAAAGTGCTTTTCACTGATCCTACAAAATTGGCTCTCAGTGATAGTTTATAGTTCTTAGTTTTCCACAACTTTTTTTAAACACAACTTTCCTTAAAAGTCAAATTCAAGTGACTCAGTTGGTTTCCACAGGAATATGCTCATTTCAGGTCCTGAGGTCCAGTGGAGTCCATCTAGCTGTTCAGGCATGGCAGTGTGAAGCTAACAGCCACTCAATAAGATAAGAAGTATGTGAAGTACAATGATTTTTCAAAACCACCTACTTTGTAGAATAAAACAATTAAAAATCTGTATGAAAAGGGTCTAAATGGAAACCCGTTATTTCACTAATTTTCAGTCCTGCCCTGGATATTTCAAAATTTTTAATGCTAATTTGAAGTAATTTTACAAGTTAAAAAAGAAGGCTTATTCTTTTATTTTGGGAGAAAGCCAAGTGAGCCTTAAATTACAAGGCTAATTGTTTCGAGAACTCTGGGTCTCTTGCCTCAACTCCCTTTAGAATTCCAAATTACAAGCATCAAGTGGTCAGCTTTTAGGAGCTCTGGATCCTAGACTACTATTTTAATTTCCAATAGATTAACATTTAACACACGTCTTTAGGGATTGTTTTTATGAAACTCTTTCCACGATTACTTTACGAGTTCTAAAAGTTGTTAGCGATGAGATTTTTATTGGAGCAATTTCTGGGGTCAGATTTTAAAGTTTTCATTATTTATAAACAGAATATTTTTACCACTCCTATCTCAAATGTCCAGGCTATAACCTCTGAATTTATGAGGGTGGTGGCTCTTCATTCTTGCTAATACGACCAACAATTTTCAATTATACCACACTTCATAATAAGCACACTATACCCAATATAATGATATGTCATTTCAATGTACCTAGCCCATGAACTTCCACAGGTTTAATGGGATTTTGTGTATTTAGAATTTCATCATAAAGGGGCCCTTTGGAATCATTATCACATCAATCCTTTCCCATTATAAGACTCAGCTCTCTTACCAGGCAAAAGCATCAGGGCTGAAGGCAAAGACTTAGTCTACTCTTAGATTGTAAGCTAGATCCTAATAAAAGCCTTAACACTTGGGGAGAACATTAATAAAGGGCAATGATGACATATTAAAACTTTTTAGTGAATCAGGAGATCATGAAGGCAGGCAACAATTGTGATTAAGAGAAAAATTTCTTATGACGTGAAGTAATACTTAGATCTGCACATTTTATTCGCTACTTCTGGGGGAAAGAACTATGTAACTGGGAGCAAGTTAAGTACAAAATGACTCATGTTCCATTTAAGTCACAACTTTCTAACTGTAACTGTCAAGGTTGAATTAATTAGGATATTTAATACCAAGGCTTGCTTCTAGAGTTTTTTTTTTTTTTTTTTTTAAAGAGAAGAAGAAAACGAATGGTATGTAGCTAAAAGAGTTGATCCCCAAGTGTGGTGATAAAAACTGTCAACCCTTATGTACAAAGGGTTTATTTTTTTTTCTTCAACAAATAGTGTGTCAGTGTTTTTTAAAATGAATAAACTCCACTGAACCTCTACAAATCCTCATTACATTACTATACCTTATATACATTATGTGAATGGCCCTTGATTTTTTTTCTCATCTCTTAATACATGAGGGATAATGTATAAATACTCTCATGGTTTATTATGAATGTAATTCCAAACTGTAGGGAGGGAAGAGGGACAAAAGTAGTTCCAGTTAAGCCCCACTGTCCTACGGATTTTAATCAACCTCAGTTGACATGTAGCTTTCAGGGTATGTGGATATACATACACATATAAACACCCACAATTAGTCCAGGGTAGACACTGAGCTCCACTAGAGACTATACAGCCAATATTTCAAACTGATTGGCATTTCCCCCTGTGGCCTTACGCATAATAAAGTCCTCAAAACAGACTTTGAAAAGCATTAAAGTCTGACTGAGGCACACATAAAAGTATTTCACCACTCAGTTGTTCAGAAGCTCTCTCTCCTGGCTAGTAGATTAAACAGGTCCTTGGTTATACTTATTCTCCCACTTCTTCTTTCTTACATGGCCCACTTTTGGGGGCACGCCTTTGCTCTTTTGCAGCAACTCCACATGAAGGTGGTAACAGGCAAAGAGAAAATTTTATCTGCAAATTTGACAGTAGATCTAAGAAGAGATTTAGTAATTGAATCTACCTGCTGAAACCAGGTTTGGGAATTATTATTATTGCCACTGCTGTTCTATCCAATCTCCAGTTGCCTCAGCCAGCTTAAAGTTGGCTACACAAACCCTGCTTTATCCAGTTTATGTACCAATGGATTTAATACACAGTACACTGACTATAAAACATATCTCATTTTAAAAGTAACTATTGAGATTTGCTACCTGAATTAACTATGTACATCCTTTTATTAAACAAAAATACGAATTCTTCTGTAAGAAAATAATCACCCTACCCCCCAGTTATTCACTTTAAAGACTTAATTTTCTTAAAAGAACATATATCTATATAAGAATTTCATTAAGCAAAAAGTGCAAAGGCAAGGCATATTTACTATTTGATAAAATATATGCTTTAAACTATCACATGTGAAAAAATATTTCAAAATTGAGAGTTGTGGTATAAAAAGCCAGCATCTGGTAGGGAAATATCTAAAAGAAAGAAATTATTATACTCAGTCTTGAAAAAGAAAAATGAATGTCACCTTTGTGTCACAAGTATTTTTTCCTCCTTCCCCCAGTAATTCAGGCTGAAATCTCACTCTAAATCTATAATCAATCTGTTTTCCCCACTGTAATCCCTTAAAATCTCTAGCCTATCACACACACTTTTGGCACTGACGTGTGTTTTCTTCTGGACTGCTGGATTTGCTTAATGCATATATCAAGTATCAAACTGCTTTGTATCAGTAACCGGTGGGATAAAAAGACTCTATGTAAAGACTTCCTCATAAAAACGGGTTAAGAGGGCAGTCCTAGGGCTTAGGAAAAGTCTAACCTAACGAAATCTTAAATGCACAAGTAGAAAATGTTAAGAACTAAAGCAGTATCTGCTGATTTTTCCACTAATGTGATCAACATATCATTGAGCAGATAGGGAAACCTAAAGTTACCATCCCATTCTCTGTTAGTGGGCTGTTTGACATGTATGAGTTATCAACAAGGCAAAAACTCTTTTGGGATTTAGACCATTGGCAAAACGAAAGTATTTTATACCATCACACATATTTAATGGAGCGCAAACTTTCAGAAAAGAAGTGACATCTGAAATAATGTGAATAAAGAAACAGAGGGGATATATTGGTTAGTGCTTTGAATTCTGTTTACTAATTTGATCATGATAGTAACCCTAATTTCTAATCAGAAAATTTCTAATTAGATAAGTTCAATTAATCAGTACCAATGGGCACAATCAAAAGAGTCAATACAAATTGTAAAATGTAGCAATTTTTCCTTGAGATATTTTACTGTATTTAAAAACCAGTAATAGAAAACACTTGCCAAATTCATTTAGTCTCTGACTGAGGCACACATATGTGATCTCCTAATTTACAGCTTGCACATACAGATGTTCACACTTAGTAAAAGGGCTTCTTAATAGCTTTTTTTAATTAAAAGTGTGTTGATAATAGGTGTTTTAAATATATCCAAACAACACAGCTGAACTGACAAATGCCTGTCTTCATGCCTCACCACGTCTCACATTGTAGCAAGATTTTGTAAGAGAGAAAAGGTTATATGATTCATTCACATATATATAGGATAAATGTTATCCCCCAAAAACTCCAAATGAAATCTTTCATTAATTTTTCCTTCTATGATCTGTTTCCAAGTAGAAAATGTTAGATAGCTACTCGGTTTATGTAGCCGAAAGCAGAACCACACAGCCGTTGCTTGCTGCCTGCAGTTTTTTTCCTTTGCAAAACTTTGAACCCCATCCAGCTTTGACACACTGCCTCTTCAGTTAATAACTATCAAGTTTCCCCTTGTCTCCTGTCTACTTTTCTTTGAGGCAATTGCGCACTCAGCACCCCGAGATAATAACACACATCTATAAGATAAAAGCAATGGCATTAATGTAATTGTCTGCCTCTCTCTCTTTAGCCTAATCTTTTTTTTCCTTCAGTTTTGACTGCCTGTGTGACACCTGTTTTTGTCTCCTCTGATCCTACGACAGGTTTTCCGCTGACAAGGTTTTTGCCTGACAGAGATTCTGCAGACAAGAACATAATAAAATATGAAGAACTGCTTGTCAGAGTTTCTGCCAATGCTCACATGAAATATAGAAAAAAAATGACTTTTTTTTTAAGGGGCCTTGTGATGGTCGCTTTTGGCATGTCAGAAAAAAGACCTCCCTAGCCAAGTTCTCCAAGCCAAACAGGTGTTTTCTTTTATGCTAGAGGTTGATTTGTTTTTTAATTTTTACTGATAGTGGAAAACACGATTAGCCAAAAGGAGGCGGGTGGGTAATGTCTTACCCTCAGATTTTTGCAGGCAAAGGAATATAAAAAAACTGGAAAGCAGAAGGTATTTCACTCAAGATCTTATCTTCTGAATAAAACAAAAACACCAACATCTGTTAATGATTAAACAAATTGAACTTCTCTAAAATTTACTTCCTGGATATTTGGGCTACTAAAACCTCCCACTTACCTTTCACTTATTTTGTTGTCTGAAGACAGAGGGAAACAGCAAAGGTGAAAATAGAATGAGAACTGGAAAAGAAAAATGCACAAATGGGCATAAAGACAAGGTGTTTGTGGGCTGTGCTTATACCTTAAAATGGGAAGAGGCTGCTGGAAAAGCAAATGGCAATTAGGAATCTGAGTGAGACTTTTCCATAAGCTTATAGTTTCAATAAACCTTTGTTCCATGCACCACATGAGATGCTGCAGTATGTTCCAGCACACAAAGATGAAGTGCCCTTCCTGAGCTTTTCAAATTAGTGGAAGGATCAGTATTACCCAGAAACCTCTGGTCTCAACAAAGTGTATTGAGAAAATAAAGAAGGGA
Source organism: Pan troglodytes (assembly GCF_028858775.2). Classification (NCBI taxonomy): domain Eukaryota; kingdom Metazoa; phylum Chordata; class Mammalia; order Primates; family Hominidae; genus Pan; species Pan troglodytes. The sequence continues at coordinate 99,332,658 of NC_072409.2, read as the reverse complement.
GCACTTAATTGCTCCAGGGGTGGGGAGTGGTGGTGCAGAGGGGAGTAAAGGGGTGGGAATCCTACTTTCTTGATGAACAAGGCACAGGAAAAACTGGCCAGGATCAACAGTGCAGCAAGCATCAAAGTACGAAAAACTGGGAAAGAGTTTACAGTGGTGACTCAAGGGACAAGAGCCTGGATTTAGGGTGTTAGGATTCTCACACCAATTCTAACTACTCTGCCACCAAACCACTTTAACCTAGGCTTTAGCTCTCCAAATATATTCTCTCATACCTAGAGCCTACGATTACCACGTCTAATGGAAATATAATTTATGGCCGGGCACGGAGGCTCACAGCTGTAATCTCAGTGCTTTGGGAGCCAGTGCGGGAAGATCATTTGCATCTAGGAGCTTGAGACCAGCCTGGGCAACAAGACGAAACCCTATCTCTACAAAAAATACAAAAATTAGCTGGGCGTGGTAGCGCACACCTGTGGTCCCAGCTACTCAGGTGGCTGAGGTGGGAGGATTGCTTGAACCCAGGAAGGGGAAGTTGCAATGAGATGAGATTGCACCATTGCATCTGGGTGACAGAGCAAGACCCTGTCTCAAAAAAAAAAAAAAAAAAGAAAGAAAGAAAAAGAAAAAGAAAGAAATATAATTCAAGCCAAGATATAGAATTTTAATTTTTCTAGTTTCAAGTAAAATAGTAAAAAAGTGATGTTTAAAAACATATTTGACATGATAAATCAAAAATATATGGAAGAACAACTCTTAATGACTATTTTACATTCTTTTTTTAAATAAGATGACAGCTCCAAACTTTGGAGTACACTTTATACCTACATCACATCTCAGTTTGGACTAGCCACATTTCAAGTGTTCAAAGCCATAACAGTGGCTTCCTTATTGGACAGCCAGGTGTAGAGTTGCCTTTACATTTCTTGGCGAGTAGAATCTAAGGCCCAAGACTGTCCTTTCAATTAGATGGGTTTGCATTTAAATTTGTAGCGTCACTTGACTGCACAGAAGGCAAAGAGGCCCATGAGGTCAAAGTGGGGATTTCCCTGGGTACCAGGGAGCAGCTGAACGAAGAGAGGAATCTCACTACTGGGCCTTTTAACAAATACTGGTTACAAGTCTATCCAGTTGTGGTAATACTTAAAGTAATACTTAAAGCACTTCTTACACAGTTCTTTGGGTATATGCGAACTAATAACAAATTAATTCAAGAACCTTTTGAAGATATATAAACATCTACAAAGGCAAAACCTGGTAAGAAATGGGATGTATAAACAACATTTTAGGGCTCCCAGAATACAATTCAGAGTATCTTTGAAATACTGTACTTATCCAGCAATTTCACACTTCAGTAAAGAGGGGAGAGGAGTTAGAAGAAGTCACCATTTATGACATAATAGAGAAGGAAGAGTGGTTGAAAGGATCAACATGATATTGCTGAGGCATATGGGGTCCTTACGACCCAGCCGAATCTCCTATTTTATCCTGAGTAAAAGGAGAGGAGTTGAGTGTGTTTCATTTATAACCCCTTCAATTTGTGTTCTGCTTAACCTGGTGAACTCCAGTTAATTAAGATGCTCCTATAAACAATTAAGCTTCCTGTAGGATCGTTAGCAAGATATAAAAATTTATGATGTAATAAAATGCAATAAAATGATAAAGTGGTAAGCCCATCGAAGCACTTCACATGCAAAAAGATAGGTGTGAAAATAGGTAAAAGTAGCCTTAATCCTACCTAAAATTCACCTACTTATAGCTTTTGGATTTTTAGCAGGTAAATATTACTATAATTTATTTTAACTGGCGCAATTCTCAAAATGACTTTTGGTGTAAAATATTCCTTACTGTGTTCAAATAAGGGCTCAAATGACATTTTAGGGGAAATGGAAGGTATGGAATTATACTGGATTTGCTTGGGAAAACAATTTCACCTACGGAACACTTGGTCCAACAGCCAAAAGAACTGGTGACCTGACCTCTGCAACTGCATACTGAAGAAAACCTTCCCTGGAAGGAGAAATAGTTTCATCCCAACACATTCCACATTCGTACCTTAAGGGAGACACTAGATATTATCATTAATATTGATGTTTAATATTATTTTATTGACTTAGCAGTAACCATACTAGCTTCTAAAATTGTTGTGCCAGAATATTGGGCTAACCCTACTCTTTCATGTAATCCTCTCTCAAAATGAATCTGTGTTATTTAGATGCATTGCTATTATTATCCGAATTTCTCGATGAAATAACTGAGTCTTAGAGAAGGCATTACTAACAAAAGGCAGAGAAGGGATTTGACCACTGGCCTGGCCACACCCAAATTTTAATCAGTCTACTTTGCTAAAACATGTCTATCATGTCCACAGTGTTGAAGTCTTACTTTTATAGGAAGTTAGTGATAACAGCAACTAACACTTATTAAGTGTATACTATGTATGAGGCATCTGGATTATCTCATTTAATCTTAGAAGAACACTATGAGCTAGGAGCTATCATCACTCACATTTCACAGATGACAGAACAGAGAGATTATACAACTTGGCAAGATTCTACCTACAGTAGGTGACAGAGCCGCGACGTGAATGTAAACAGTCTCATTCAAGAACAACATTCTTACCTATTTTGTATGTTGCCTCCCATTCATTCACCCGAAGCGGGATACAGCTCTGTGTGTTTCATTCTCAACACCCTCCCACGAAACTCCTTACCAGCAGACCAGCAGTGACTACACTGGAGGCCAGGTCTTGCCAGCCTCACTTTATGTTCCATCTGAATAAAACAGAGCTAGGAAAAAAAGAAAATCTGGGGAGCTAACAGGCAGGCAGCCCAGGACTTTGAAGGGGAGGCACTGTTTGTGCTGGGTTTAAAGAAAATTTAAGGAGTGCAAAGCACCATCCAAAAAGTGTGCAGGCTGAGAAACAAATCAAAAGCTGCTCAGAGACACAATAAGAAAATACTTAGTGCCATTAATCAAGCACCAAACCTTTGCATTTATGAGGATGTCTTCCCTTTAGAGCTTATCAGCAGTGATCAGCAAGTAAAGGAGAGAGGCAGAAGAGGGCACTGTGCCCTCAGGTCAAGCCCAAAAAAGCCTCCTGTGCCAGGCGGGAAAATGGCCTTGCTTTTGCTCTCTAAAACGAAGAAAAAAGTCCAAGGACTTTGCTCATGGAGAGACCAGAATCCAGCTGCCTCACCAAAACTAGGAGGCAGCTAAAAGCTGTTTTCCCTGAGCAAAAGAGAATTTTGCAGCTAGGCAAAGCCGGGTTTCAGCATTTACAATCTGGAAAAACTAAGTCCACTAGAAAGACAAATTCTTTAAGCAGATACTGCACCAGCTTCCACTTTTTCCAAACGAGTGCACCAAGGGAAGAAGACGATAGTGTTTCTATCCTTGTGTTTCTGAACAAAGCCCTAGAAACATTTCCCCTAAGGATCTGGTTCTTACTTTGCCACTGCTAAGCATGTACTTCCCTTCCCCTGAGGACTCAAATTAGTGCCTGTGCTACTGTTCACCAAACCCTAAACACCCCTCTGGAAAAAAATTTCTACGAAAGAAAATGTTGTTTTCGTTGGGATAGTCTCCAAGCCAGAGCTTGCTGGGAACATTATCTTCCTTTGTCAGACGAAACTTAGTTGTTTTTTAGTCTCCTCTCTTTATCTTGACACATTTACAAATTATCATATGGACACTGTTGTGGAGTCACTCAGAATGAGCATGATATCACAGAAATGTCATGCTTTATTCTTATGATAAAGGAATTTCTATTTGGAGTGGGAAGGAGAGAAGACTAGGGAAGAAAAGAGATTGGCAAGGAAAAGATTGGACTACTTTAGTTATGCTAGGTTTTGGACTCAAGTCAGGGAGAATATTAGAGAGTTATCAGTTGGGAACAAACGACTTTCACAGATATTTAGACAATTTATAAGAACACCGACTGGGACAAATAATAAAGACACATGACCTTTCATAGGACAAAATGAAAAATTACTTGTTTTGATCTGCCTTGCTTGTAAGTCCTTACAAACTACCATGCCTCCAACGAACTTGAGGAATTTGTAAATAAAATACTGAGATCTCATGATTCTAAATGTAGGACTGATATAATCAACAGCTTTTTTTTTTTTTTTTTTTTTTTTGAGATGGAGTCTCGCTCTGTCGCCATGCTGGAGTGCAATGGCACAATCTCGGCTCACTGCAACCTCCACCTCCTGGGTTTAAGCGATTCTCATGCTTCAGCCTCCCGAGTAGCTGGGATTACGGGTACGCACCACCACACCCAGCTAATTTTTGTATTTTTAGTAGAGACGGGGTTTCACCATGTTGGCCAGGATGGTCTCAATCTCCTGACCTCCTGATCCACCTGCCTTGGCCTCCCAAAGTGCTGGGATTACAGGCGTGAGCCACCGCGCCCGGCCCAAAACCTTTTTGATTATAGGATGCTTATGACCAATAGCTCTGATTTAGGATTTATGCAAATTGAGTCTGAATAGGATTTTCTTTTAGGTATGGGCTTGCCAGATTTAGCAAATAAACATAAAGGACTCTCACCTAAATTTGCATGATAATATTTATATTTAAAATCATTTATTGTTTATTGATATTCAGATTCAATCAAAAATTCTATATTTTCTATTTGGGTGAAGGTCTCTATAAATACCCCTGGTCTGATAAGACATATCAAGTACAAGCTGAAAATTCAAATTCAACCATGCTGAGAAAAAAAAAAGAAAAATTATATCCAGTGAATACAAAAAAAGAAAGGTTTGAAATTAATGGGTTATATGCATATTAAGTCTTACAGTACATTAAACCATAAAGCTGGTTGGTATATGACACTAAATTAACTTTATGCTTCTCATCATTTCCGTGGAAGAACTGAAGGCTACCTGGCACAATCCTTCATGTATGAGATAGGTTTAATAAATATCTACTGACTGATGATCTGGATGATGTAGACCAGGTCTGCTTACTTTACATTAAAAAAAAATCAGAGGAGTTTGGAGAAAATATAGGCAGGAAAAAAGCTGGCTTAATTAGTAAATAATTAAAGTAATAATGTAAAACTATCTTTTCCTCGATGAAATGCATGCAGTAAAAGGAAATCACATTTACAGAACATAATAAAAGAAAGGTCTCAAAATTCCAGTGCAACAAGCATTCTTGCAGGCAGACCTCAGCCAAAGGAAATAACACTGGTATTAATTCAGATCTCTTGAAAGTGAATGAAAATTCTAGTATTCATGCAGCTTGCTGGCATGGTATATCCTTTCATTTAAAGTCAAAGAAAAAACAAAAGAAAATAATTTGCACAGAGAAAGCTGCTGTGGGTGCGTTAAGCTATAAAATGTATTTTTTATTCATCAAGTCTCATATTCTTGCCAAATGCTCACCTCACATACCTAGGAAACAGTGGAATTTAAAAAAAATTTTTTTTGTTTTTTTCCAAAAAAGTGATGGTCTTAACAAATGAGCTTCATCAGAAGAAAAAGTTACTGATCTAGTTTTAAAAAAAATTCTAAATGAATTACCTCTGTAAAATCTGCCCACCTCTTTTATCAAATACACAAATCAAATATCATGGGATAAAAACGATTTTCCAGTTGTACTGGATTATCATTAAATATTTCCTAAAACACCTTAGAATTCAGTTTGTTTTCTTTCTTATTTTTACTAGTTTATTTACCTTCATCTTAATGGTTTAGAAATAAAATCTTCATCTAAACTATGGACATTAAAACTAACTTGCAAATATTAAACAATAAAAATGGTTTCACGCAGCAGTCCTCAACCTTTACATCATGCCTCCTGTTTTTTTCACGAAGACAGCCAACTCCTATTGGTAATGCTTCCCTGTTAGAAGCAGGTATTCTTCAACGGAGAATAGTAAGTAGGACTCACTCCCACCTGCACCCAATGCTGAGTGTATTCTAGTTGTACCAGCTAATTTTTAACATTCTGTAAAATATTTGGCTGAAGTCTGAATTCTGTGAATGGCCAAATTGCTACTCCAGTGTGGAGGCAAAGGGTAAAAAGAAAAAAAAAAATTACATCACCAGAAAAGGAGCCCATTACTGCTCTTATCCTGATATCTTAATCTTATTTTGCCACTTTCAAACCAAAAAGAGTTCTAAAAAACTTTTGTTGTTATTGTTTTTCAAGCCATACTCAGATCATTTTAGGTGAATGAAGGAAACGCACTGAGAAGATAAAGCAAACAAGGGAAAGTAAAAAATATAGTATTTATAGTATTTCGGTGAAGTAGTGGCAGTAAACTGGAGTCCTTTTACAGAGACTTGACAAAATTAGAAATTCTGAGCCATTTCTGGCCCATCAACTAAATTATTACAGACTAGGTATGGCCATCTTTTACCAAGAGAAAAAAAAATGTTTAAGTAAATTCAATAAGCCCTGCTTTCTATTATCAGAGTGAAAGAGCTAAGATTCCTTAATGTGGGCAGGGTGGTGGTAAGGTAGGAAATCCTTTATTAATTTAGTGGGAAATACCTACTGGTATTCAGAACTGCTCTGAGATTCCTTCCTCCCTTAACTCAATAGTGCTAAGGATTTTAAGGAAATACTCTGTGAAAAGTAACACAGCCCACTAAGTATTAATAATTTCAAAACCCAGGTGCTGCAGTATAATGAATTAATCACTCTTCAATTTATTATTTTTTTTTATTTTTGAGACAGAGTCTTGCTCTGTCATCCAGATTGGAATGTGGTGGCATGATCTCAGCTCACTGCAGCCTTGACCTCTTGGGCTCAATCAAACCTCCCACCCCAGCCTTCAAAGTAGTTGGGACCGAGAGCACACGGAAACACACCAGACTAATTTTTGTACTTTTTGTAGAGACAAGATTTTGCCATGTTGCCCAGGTTGGTCTTGAACTCCTGGGCTCAAGTGATGCACCTGTCTCAACCTCGCAAAGTGCTGGGAATACAGGCTGTCAGACACACCACGCCCAGCCTTTAATTTTTTAGAAACACATTTCTAAAGATTTTTGTAAAGTAGCTAACGTCAACAACTTATGCAGCTTTAGTAAGCAATCTGTAAGTCAACAGAGAGAATGTGCGTGTGTTTCTGTGTGTGTACATATACAGAGACACACATATGTGCATATATATGGTAGATAATGACCCATGAAATCCAACATCTTAGGAATGAACTGAAAATGCTGTTAACAAGGATAATTTATTCAAGAAAGGAGGTCAACAAATTTCTAAAAATCTGTTTTAGAGAGAATACATGATTTTGGCATTTGGTTATTTTTTAGCAGCAGATATTAAAAATTTTTTTATTGACATAATGACAGGTAGAATGCATTCAGTGCTACCATGAAACCATTCTGGGCAATGTATCTTGGTAGTTTTGTTGCTGTTCCATGCATTTCAGAGGAACATTACACACTAGAAAACCCAAGTCACTTCCTCATTGCCCCACACCCAGGACACTGCACAGTATAAGGCAGCCAGAAAGAATGCTGTGTTTCACCTCTGAGCAGAAGTCACTGGAGACACGATTTCAGGGTTTCTGTGCAGAGAGAGGGAATGAAGCAATTAGTTGTAATGCTAGGGGCAAAAAGAGTGGGTGCTGTCATCCCACTGCCAACTCCAAGGCTAGAGGCCAACCCCTCACTGCTGTATTTGGCCTCATGAATGGGGAGAGTGTGGGATTCACATGCTTGGGTGTATGCATTTTGAGCTGTATACAGATATCTCCCTGTTGTGGGAAAAAAGAGGTCAAGGTGATAATTGTAAAGGAAAGAATTAGAATACATTTTGCTAAGGTCTGAGAAACACCAAAATTAATATCCTAGAAACATAGAATTTTTAATGGTACAGTAGAAAAAGCACAGTCTGGTGTAACAAAAACATCTTATTCAAGTTGGGTGAAAAATGACATTCTTCAGAAAGTCCTCGAAACAATCACTGGCCAGGAATAATTTATGTTGTTCAAGAAGGAAAAAACATTGCTTTTTCCTTTACATTACTAATGTAATATGCACATGGACATTAAATAGATAAAACAAACTGGTGACACAGTTAACTTTTATACTCACAAGGCTACCATAGTAGATAGATAATGATAATACAAGATGGCTTTGGCAAAAATGAGAGCGAATAAATGAAACGCCTTTGTTTAATGACTGGCCTCCCCTTTAGTGCTCATCTACTGTCCATTTTACTTTTAATATGTATTAGTTAGAAAGGCTTCATATATTTTCTCCTTAATTTTCATAATAAGACTGTAAAGTAGGAACTATTAATCCTATTTTACAGGCAAGAAAACTGAAGTCCAGCAATATTAACATGTCATGAAGTGACAGAGCCAGGATTTGACCTCAGAACAGTCTACACCCAAACTGCCTCCAATATTCGTATGGTTCTGATGAGTTTAGGATATAAGCTCTGCAACTATTACCCAGCAAAACCAATACTTCTTCAGAGAAAAAAAGGATATTTGGGAACTGTTATGGGCTTGTGTTCTCCCAAAATTACTATGTTGAAGTCATAACCCCTACTACCTCAGAATGTGACTATATTTGAATATAGGGTATTTAAAGAGGTGATTAAGTTAAAATGAGGCCCTTAGGGTGGGCCCTAATCCAATCTGACTGGTGTCCTTATTAGAGGAAATTTGGATGCACAAGAAGACACCAGGGCTGGGCACAGTGGCTCACACCTATAATCCCAGCACTCTGGGAGGCCGAGGCTGGCAGATTATGAGGTCGGGAGTTTGAGACCAGCCTGGCCAACCTGGTGAAAACCCGTCTCTACTAAAAATACAAAAATTAGCTGGGTGTGGTGGCGCATGCCTGTAATCCCAGCTACTCAGAAGGCTGAGGAAGGAGAACCGCTTGAACCCGGGAGGTGGAGGTTGCAGACACCAGGGCATGCTCCCACAGAGGAGAGACCATGTAAAGGTGCCCATCTACAAATGAGGAGGAGAAGCCTCAGAATGAAACCAACCCTGCCAACACTTTGATCTTGGAATTCTAGCCTCCAGAGCTTTGAGGATATAAATTTCTGCTCTCTAAGCCACCCAGCCTGTGGCATTTTGTTATGGCAGCCCTAGCAAACTAATATATGAAGAGAGACGAAATCATTGAATGTAGTAACATAAAGAGACTGCAGAAGTAAATGCAGCTCGTCTGTTGTTCAAGACTGGACTGAGACCTGTTGCTGATTTGGGCCTTGTTAATAAAGCAGGAAAGTGCTCTATCCCTGTGGGCATGAAGGACTGCAGGATTGTGGCTGCATGGTGGAAACATACCCCTTCCCGGGTATTCCTCTCAGAGTACTCTCTCTCACAGAAACATGGCTGAAATGTCCCCGCAACTCCATCACACACGCCCTCACAAGCAAGGTACATGATAAATTAAAAGCATTTCGAGGCATGGCCCAGTGTTGTTACCTCAGATGTTGCTACAATAACATGACATTTATAAAAATACAACCCACTGGATGTTTGGCACTGCTTGGGAATGAAGAATATGTCCACTTAAGAGGCAATACCCGGGGCTGTCAAAAAATCTCAAGCCAGGATTTCTTTTTATAAACATTACCTATCTTTTTAAATTCTACAGTCTGGGAGGTGGAAAAAAAAAAGTCTGCTTATTTCCAAGTCTCCTTTTACTTAAACAGAATAAACATAAACCATACACAGGAATATGCTGAATGCTCAGTCAGGGCACACCGACAGAACGGCTCTGTGCACCTGGCAAAAACCCTCAACACTCATATCCTTCGCGTGGGGTCTCCCCACCCCAGCACACACCTACACAGAGCTCACACTCTACCTACGTCGACCACCTCCAATCCCCATGCACACTGAAAGGGAGTATTTACAGGTTATATTTTCAGATACCAGCCAAATAATGTTCCCGTTCACTCTCTCGTCCACCTGAGACCATACAACATTTAACATCTAGAAGGATAAGCTCAGCCCCGAGCACATACGACAAGGGTGAGCAGTCATCGAGGACTTCTCAAGCAAGGAGGATTTGCCAGCTTCCCTCTGAGGTCCAGGCCCTGAAAGGCCAACTGTGGTATGTTTGAGTTTCCATCAGGCCTGGTGCTTGCTGGCTGCGCCCATGCTCAGTAAGAACTTCACAGCCCAACTGTCCTATAAACATCTTGGCCTTCTGCTGAGAGCTGCTTGCCTAGCACTGCTCCTTGGAGCTGAGAATATGCTGTTTGAGAGCCGCAGGCTGAATCTTAACTAACACTTGGAGCACAGCTGACCTCTCTCTTCTCCAGGCCAGTGACTCCTCTAAACAGACACACACACACACACACACACACACACGAACATGAACATAATAAGAACGGGAAGAAAAGCCCAGATTTTCCTCACCATGTGCCACCCAGCCATGTTTACACTGATCACAAGTCCTCAGGTTAATCTTCCCTGGCTGAAAACATTCACATGTGCAGTTTACCAGTGTGCAACGGATGGCCTGAAAAATAAAGGAGGAAAAAAAGGTCAGCATCTGTTCAAAGATACTATATTCACCATTTCAATAAATATTGCCCACTTCCATTTTTAAAGACTTTATGATGGTAGGGGCCTGGAGAGTTTTAAAAATAAATTTAGATATCACCAAAATCTCTTATTAAAAAAGGTAAAGAAAACAAAAGCTCATTCACTAATACAATGTTTTAGGTCATTCACAGTAACCTTTAAATTACAAACTTAGAATAAAAATAAAGGATTACATATTCGATAAGATACTGGATTTACGACATCACAAATCCAAAAAAGAAAAAAGTATATTTCTGCTAATATATATTTCCACTTAAATTTCTCTACTTGTCAATAAAGCAAAAAATACATTGTAACAAAATAATATTCAAGTGAAATGTTTGTGAAAGTAAAATATGGCACACAAATATTATTATTAGAATATTACTTTTCTTCTGCTGAATTTCAATTAAATGTTGTGCTAAACTCTCAAATATATTTTAAAGACACTCCTGTGCTCAATAAGACCTAACATATTTCTGTTATTATTTAATCACATCCCAATTCCTTGAATATTTTTTATTCTATTTTCGTTCCTGTTTTGAAAAATAAAAAACAATCCTCCTCTTATTTCAACAGTGACATAAGAAAGAAAATAAGTTTAAATTTTGGTTTCAGATCAGACATGGAACAGAAAAAATCATTTATGTGAATATTTTATATCTGGAACAGTATACCTGTATTGCAGAAAACTGAAAAACACACTTAAAAATCTTTCATTTCCTTATAACCACTTTAAAAAACCATCTCACCAGTTAATATTATAAAGTGAATCCATAGAAAATTAGCATAAATGGAGTGTAACTTTTTATGAATAAAAACCTATGTTTAAGAATAGTGCTAAAGCTGACCTACGCTCCCGGACTACAGTTAATAAATTTATCTCATACAGTTAATTCTAATTTGCATAGAAATTCTGAAGACAGAAGGGATTTAGTCTGATCATTCGCAGATTAACAATCTACTGTAACTACTTGAACTGCCAGGAAAAGATCTCTCTGCAGATTTAGATGCAATCAATGATTACTGATTCTGGGTTGGAGGGGTGGGCATGGGGATACCTGAAACTGCAGCTCTGTGCCTGAAAGCCATGCTCACTCACACAGCTCCAGATGCTCATATTTCTGGAACCATTAGGATTTTTATAGAAACTGTCTCATTTGTAACAGGCAGTATTTTGGATATTGTTAACATGACTGGGACAAATTCCATTCACAGTGAATAAGACTGAGCAGGCTTTTACCATTCCCTATGCTTTAGATCAGGCAAGTGTAAAATATTTCTCTTCTATTAATTAACATTAAATCTATGGATCCCTATTTGGTTTCAGATGTTGGAGTCCTCACTGTAGACTCCATTCATACTTCACCCGCATCTTTAATTTGTGCTTCGATTTAGCACTAGGGAAATATTTAATTGTATAATCTCCCTGATATTTCAGGATCTCTCTTCCAAACATGGTCCAATTGTAGCTAGGTTGTAAACTTTGTTGTATATAGAAGTGATTAATTTGTAGACTATAAGGAGAAACGTTTCTTCCAGAAGTTCTTAAATTTCAATAATTTGTTAACTGAGAAATATATCAGAACATCCCAAGTCAGAAATAGTTTATTTAAATAACATGTTCATTAGTTAATGAACTCAAAACTTGATTGTACCGTGACCAAAATAAAAAGAGCTTAGAGGACAGCGTTTCCACTAAAAACAAGAACTTTACAAATTATCTAATTATAAATTCAGATACGGGAACTATGTTGACATTAAAACATTCATATAATTTGAAGTGCAATAATAAAAGCTTTCATAAATGCTTTAAAAAAATAGCTCTGCTTTACCGAAATCAAGGGAGGGCCAATAAAATGAGATGGTATTTCAAGGACAGTTAATACAAACTCCAGCATAAAAGACACAAATATTTAAATCATTAATTTGATAATATTTAATTATTTTATTAAAATATCCTAATTTTGTATTGTCTTTAAAGCACACTTTCATCAACTTTAATTACAGCCATATTTAAGACCAGAACAAATTAATAGACTGTGGATTTGCTTTATTTTTATGTGTATTTATTTTTTTTTACTGGTTGAATCATTCATTCACTTACTCTGAACAAGTTTATGATTCAAATATTTTGTCTTAGCTAAATAACTTTACACATTTGGTACATTCGGGAATTCAACTTTTTAGATCATCATTCCTTTTTATGAATTCTATTCTTTTTGTACCTAAACATACAAACACTGGAACACCTCAACTCCTTTTGTATATAAACACTTAAGCACTAGAATATCCATTTTGTATATCTATGAATTCCAGAAGGTCTATTTGTTTTAAATTCAGATTTATATAGACTACAATTTTCCCTTAAGGGAATTATATATATTTAAACAATATGGTCTAAATAAATATTTTGAGTAAGAGACTATTGCCGCTTCAAAGGAAGTTTTATTCTAAATAACATTTTTGAAACAGCATAAAACTTTGACATACTATTTATTCACAACAAAATAGAACCAATGTGATCACTGGCCAACTCACCCACACGCAAAAAAACATAAATTATCATAAAACTATCAAAACCAGTTAAGCCTCAAAAATGTACATGCATTACAAGGAGACAGTTGGGAAGAGTCGAAATGAATATGCTTTCATTCTTGTGAGCATGTTCGCGGCTGCCTCCATTCAGCTCATGTCTGAGTGCCTCCAACCCTCTTCTGGGCACTCGGGACAAGACCAAGCTGTTATATTCTGTGAACTACACACTTTGAAAATGCAGGTATGCAGAAAGGAGCAGAGAGTTCAGTCAGAGTGTTCCCACCTATCTATGCAGAGATCAGTATTCAGGTCTGGGTAAAGCAGGCCTCCAGGACCCAGCCTAACAAGGGTGCCAGGGTGCCTTGTAATTCTTTCCTCAATTTCCATTATTGGAAACTGTCTGCTCTTTTCTTTATACCTGCATTTTCAAGGTTTCTCGTTCACAGAATGTACACATACAGCTTGGTCTTGTTCCGAGTGCCCAGAAGAGGGTTGGAGGCTCTCAGACATGAGCTGAATGGAGGCAGCAGTGAAGATGATCAGCATATCCCAACTCCACAAGAACAACCATAACAACAACCATACATTTTCTTAAGTCTGCAGCTTATTGAAAGTAATTATTCCTTCTGCTTACCTTTACCATTGACTTCTTGAAAGAGAAATCCATGCACCCAGCAACCAGTGCTCCCACTTCCTCACCACCACCTACATTTTAACTCTACAATCCAGATTCTGCCCCACACGTGCCTGAAACTGTCTCTCTGAGAGGCAATGTTCTCATCCCATCTGGTCCTTTTTTCTAGTCTCCTTGTCCTCCCAGACTCTGATGCAGCTTGCTGCACTAACTCTCCTTCATTCCTTGGCTGTAGAGACTGACTATCCTAGTTTTTCTGGCAGCAACTGCTCTCTCCTCTCTCTCTCTCTCTCTCCACTGTAAATAAATACAGGTGTTTCCCATGGCCAAGCTCTTCATTCTTTAATTTGGCAACTTCATGCCCTCCTACAGCTTCAAATATCATCACTAAGCAAAAACCGTCACTGTGGAGACAGGCACTGCCTCTTAAGTGGTGGGAAGTGGATGGCAGTGTCCCTGTGCTCAAGGACTTGATAGTTTGGGGTTTGGGGGCAGTGAGTTTAGAGGAGAAACCCTAACTAAGAACATAAAAGAAACCCTTACACAGATTGGAGGACTATCTCCTATGCATTATTCCTCCTCTACCAAACCTCAGGATTTTAATTTATTTATTTACAATAGTAAATTATTACCTGTTATAATAATAGCTAGATGTATTGAATATCTTCCATTTTCCAGACACTGTGCTAGAGAGTTTACAAACATCAGCATTCTTAGTTCTCAGAAAATAGCATAAAGTTGTTACTACTATTACTTTTATTTCACAGAGGAAACTAAGGTAGAGAAAATTTACTAAGTTACACCTAAAGTCAATCAACTAGTAAAGTCACAGATCTAGAAATCAGAAACAACTCTCCATTCCACTGACTAGGAATGTTTTTTTTTTTTTTTCCTTCTGTTTTTCAAAGAGACAGAGTCTAGCTCTGTCACCCAGGCTGGAGTACAGTGGTGAGATCATGGCTCACTGCAGCCTCAACCTTTCAGGTTCAAGCAATCCTCCCACCTCAGCCTCCCCAGTAGCTGGGACTACAGGCGTGCACCATCACGTTGAGCTAAGAATCCTGAGCTACGATTCCATTCACAGCAAGTTATAGGGCAGAGTTTTCACTGATATTCTGCCTTCCTCCAAAGATTATGAATCCCTTCCTTTCCTGTCTTTTATTCTGTTACTACCATAATTCCAGTCTTTTTTTCTAGACTATTCAAACTGTCTCCTAATTAACCCACACATTTCTCTTCTCTCCCCATCTGCATGAACATTCTCTCTTCTTAAGAGATCCACACAGTTGATTGTTATTTGCTTGACTGAGGTTATTTTCACCCTCCTGTCAGATTCTGCCTACTAGAGTAGAAACAGTGGCTGTCCATTCTCCTTGGTTGGACAGCTGACTCCTCTGCTATCCAAATTCTCAATCCCTACTTCTCCAATACCGTGCTCTCTAGCTTCCCTCCTTCCAAGTCCTGCTTAAGTTGTTAACGGCTACTTATTCTTTGGAGTTCAAGTACCACTCATTTCCCAGGGCAGCTGCCCTGTCTCCCATTCAAGACAAGTTCCCCACTAGACTCCTCTATCATAATTGATCTGTCATAATGCTTAGTACAGGTTGTGAATATTATATTTATTGGTGTGAGTATCCGATATGGGTCTGTTTTCCCCTCTAGAATTTAAGTTCCATGAGGGCAGGATAGACATGTCTGTTAGGCTTTCCAATGTATAGTGGCAAATAACAGGTGCTCAAAAGGCACTTTAAAAATACATGATTCTCTGAGCCCGTTTCCTCATCTGTAAAATGATAGTAACAATGACATTGCAACAGTGGCAAAACACTCAAATGAAATAATGAACATAAAGTAAGTGTTAACCTATCCGATAACAGGAAAAGCTCAATAAATGACAACCATTTACGGCCACAAGAAACTTTCCACATATTATATTTAAATGATTGTTTTCTCTCTTATGATTCTTCCCAATGTATTGTTTTACTCCAACACCTTGCAAATTGCTTAACACATATTTAGTCTTAATAAATAAATGAACACTTTGACATACATAATACCATATTATTCATACTATAGTCCTCTAAGGTAGGCACACAGATTATTATTTGTTTTACTATTATGGTTCAGAAACGTTTATGTGTTTTACATGGCTCTTAAATGATCTAGTGGAGAAGACAAATCTCCCAATTATGACTCAGTTTATTTCCATTACCTATAGAAAACTAAAGAAAACTTACAATAAAATAATTATAAATATTCATATGCAAAAGTACATCTAAAATATACAAAGAAGAATAATTTAGTAAAAAAACTAATCAATGTTTGGTCAGTAACATTTTTATATCTGAATATTAAATAAAAGTACATTTGAAGGTATTTTGGATGCATTCCAAAGCTCTAATACAGAGGATAGGTTCTGTTATCACTAAAGCTGAGGTCTCTAGCTCTACAGTTGGTTCCAATTCTGCAAGCTTATGTGAATTGAACCCCAATCTTCTGACCAAATCATATTTCTCAGGAAAGCACAAATTGTTGTTTCAGTAAATATATAGGGTACTTCACAAAAGAACTACACACAAGGCTAACTGATAAAACTCCTATTAGCCGTTGTTTAGGGACACTTATCCCAGTTATCTGACGCAAATTTAAAAAGGCAAAATAAGGCCTTTGGGCAAATAGAAGCATAAAGCACATATTCTGAATGACTAATCATAATGAGAGGGGAAAAAACTGATTCCGGTTCTGGGTTTTGGTGTTCCACACACACACACAAAACCAAAAACAACTATTCACAAGGAGCTCTCTTCATGGGTTTATTAACCTTCACCAATCTCCCATACGTAACTTAAAAAAAAATTTTTGTTGTTTTTTTCTGAGACAGATCTAGCTCTGTTACCCAGGCTGGAGTGCAGTGGCATAATCTCGGCTCACTGCAACCTCTGCCTCTTGGGCTCAAACAATCCTCCCACCTCAGCCTCCCAAGTAGCTGGGACTACAGGTGCACACCACCACTTCTGGCTAATTTTTGTATTTTCAGTAGAGACAGGGTCTCACCATGTTGCCCAGACTGGTCTCAAACTCCTAAGATCAAGCGATTTGCCCGCCTCAGCCTCCCAAAGTGCTGGGATTACAGGTGTGAGTCATCGCTCCTGGCCTAAAAGCCATTTTTTGTTTATTTTGTTTTGTTTTGTTTTTTGAGATGGAATCTCACTCTGTCACCCAGGCTGGAGTACATTAGTGCAATCTCAGCTCACTGCAACCTCCGCCTCCAGGGTTCAAGTGATTCTCCCACCTCAGCCTCCTGAGTAGCTGGGATTACATGCACGCACCACCACACCAGGCTAATTTTTTATATTTTTAGTAGAGACAGGGTTTCACCATGTTGGTCAGGCTGGTCTCAAACTCCTGACTTCGTGATCCACCCGCCTCGGCCTCTCAAAGTGCTGGAATTACAGGCGTAAGCCACGGTGCCTGGCCCTAAAAACCTTTTTAACTCTTCTTTCCCCTTGTTAATTTCTGGAAAGTATAGCAAGATTTACAATATGAATTATGAAATTTTAAAATATTTTAAAATGCTTAATAGTTAAGTACATGACCTACATTAATATTAAATTATAGAAAAAGCTAGTCATTAACATAAGCAGCCACTCAGGTTAAGTGGTGGCTTAAACCTGTAATCCCAGCACTTTGGGAGGCTGAGGCAGGAGGATGGCTTGAGCCCAGGAGTTCGAGACCAGCCTGGGCAACGTGGCAAAACCCAGTCTCTACAAAAAATATAAAAATTAGCCAGTATGTACAGTGGTAAAAGAAAATGCATCACAATAATTAATAAAAGGCTCTAATGGGGGGAAAAGAAGAAATTTTTTTTTAATTTTTCTTTTTGAGACAGAGTTTTGCTCTTGTTGCCCAGGCTAGAGTGCAATGGAACAATCTTGGCTCGCTGCAACCTCCGCCTCCCAGGTTCAAGAGATTCTCCTGCCTCAGCCTCCCAAGTAGCTGGGATTTCAGGCGCCCACCATCATGGCTGGCTAATTTTGGTATTTTTAGTAGAGACAGGGTTTCACCATGTTGGCCAGGCTGTTCTTGAATTCTTGACCTCATGTGATCCACCTGCCTCGGCCTCCCAAAGTGCTAGGATTACAGGCATGAGCCACTGTGCCTGGCTTAAAAAAAGAAAATTTGTTCTTCAAAGACATTTCTATCCTAGCAGGGAATAGTGGCTCATGCCTGTAATCTCAGCAATTTGGGAGGCTGAGGAGAGCAAATAGCTTGAGCCAAAGACCAGCCTGGATAACATGGTGAAACCCTGTCTCTATAAAAATATGAAAAATTAGCCGGGCGTGGTGGCATGCACCTGTGGTTCTAGCTACGTGGGAGGCTGAGGCGGGAAGACTGCTTGAGCCTCAGAGGTCAAGGATGCAGTAAGCCATGATCATACCACTGCACTCCCAGCCTGGATGGAAGAGTGAGACCTTCACCTCACACACACATACAAAAGACGTCTATCCTAGTGGACGAAAATCTGGAATAGCAAATTATCCGTAATGAATCTGAAAGCTAATTATTCCAGGATTGCCATAGAATACACTGCAATAAACAAACTAATGGCTTGCTAGCACTGTGGATGCAGAGAGTGATCTTATAAACATGACCAAAAAGATGAAACAAGCACTTTTATATAGGTTGTGTATGATATGCTAAGACAGTACTTCAAACATTGCCACAAAGACTAAAAAACTCACATGATAGTAATGGTGATTAAGTCAGCAAATATCTCCCTGTATAATTTTCAGAATTTATATAATACTGCCTTGGGAGAAGAAATCAGCTTCCTAACTGGCCACATCACAATACAGCTTGAGCGAAAAAATTCTGCATTTTTTCTTGCACGGTGGACAACTACTAAGCTTACTTAAGACCAGCATGAACTACAAGACTACATATCAATTTCACTTGTACTTGATTACAAAACTCATCTATGATGAATGTAAAAGAATATCCACCTGTTGTACTGAAGAGTTTTGCAACCAAGTATCAAAAGGAGACAAGGAAGAGGTGAGTCAGAAAGATACAGAACATGGGTCAAAAGATCTATGGTTTTAAACATCCCACAAAAAAGCTTTATTAACAACCTAAAACGTCTATCTAATTCTGACCATGAGAGTATTAATATAAATCTATAGTTTTAGTAAGGTGGGTATGTTTTCTCCATTTATACAAAGAAATACATAAATCTAAGTCTGAATGAACAATGCACACAGAATTTACATGCTATGATTATCAGTGATTATAAAACTGATTATAAATGTTAAGGGTCCACAAGCATGTTAAACCATAGTGCAAATGTCACTACTCCTAATGTAATAGTAACAGCAGCAAATGAGAAACAATGAAGTTATTCTGTCTCCTTAAAAAAATCTACTCAAACATTCATATGATGGAAAATTATACCTAAAAGTATGTCTCTTATTTGGTGGTAACCAGAAAATTAAAAATGAATTAACAATTCAAAGAAAGGTCCTTACATTTGTCTAATTGTTTTTAATGTCATATGAAGAAATAGCAAGCTGGTAAAAAATGATTATTTTGTTGTACTTAATGTGTTCTGAAATTTCTTGGTGTCTTCTCAACGAAAAAACACATTAGATCTTATAACTGAGACAGGAGATTCGCAAGAGCCTGGGTTTGCTGGACTCACTAAAAGGCCAGGTACCATTGGTTTAAACTGCGCGCAACATGGTAAAAGACAAAAAGCTGGGTAATTTAAAGATGGTTAACCACCCCTCCCCTCCCCCCCCAAAAAAACCTTGAGAAAAATGTTATGAACCAAAGAAATACATCAGCTTCACAATAAACACATCCAAAATAATCGAAAGAGATTCACCGGGAAAAGTTGACCTTTGAACATCAACTGATGTTAAAAATCAGGAGATTTAAAACCTCATTTTATAAAACGCTATCCCTCCATCCACTGACAAATGGATAAACAAAATTCAGTATATTAATATAATGAAAGTTTATTTGGCCATAAAAAGGAATGAACCACGGATACATACTACAACATGAATGAACATGAAAAACACTAAGCTGAGTTGCAGGAGCCAGTCATAAAAGACCAAATGTTATTATTCCATTCAGATGAAATGTTCAGAAGAGGGAAATATGTAATGATAAAAAGTAGATTAGTGGCTGCCTTGTGGGGGATGAGGCTTAGGGTGACAGCTAAAGGGCATGGAGTTTCTTTTTGAGGTGATAAAAATGTTCAGTGATAACTGAACCTAACCATAAACATAGTAAAATACAGTGAGTATTTTAAGTGGGTGGAATGTATGGTAAGTGAAACATACCTCAATCAAGCTGTTTAAAACAGGGAAAGGGTGGGAGGAATCCCGCTGCCCCACCTACTTTCTTTCAGTGGTGTTAAAACCATTTAATCCCATAAGGATATCATTCCCCAGGAGACATAATGCAGCACATCTTTCGCCCAGTAGGTCTCCAATACACAAATGCTAAGTGAGTTCATACACGGACGGTGAACAAAGAAATTTTACTGTTGCTTATATTTGAAAATCCTTTCTACTTTGAAAATATTAAAACCTAATATATCCATTTAAAAATCCACTGCCATTTTTCTATCCGGAAAAATCCAGTACATCTTTCAAATATTTGCGGGGCAAAAAAGCAAAAGCAAAAACAAAAACAAAACTTCTCAGTTATGATGCTCAGCAATATTAATATCAAAGTATTAAAAAAAATTCTAAGATAATTTGTTAAAAATTGACAATGCTGAATTCTGTCATGTATACCACCAAAAAAAAAAAATCCTCAATTTACTGTGATGAAAAAAATTATTTCAGCAAAAGTCAGGATACAAATTTGGCTTAGGGGGAATAGGCAAAGAGGGAAAACCAGAAACTTCTGGGCATATGTTTATATATGAGTGTAAATGTTTCTACAACTGTGTGAATATATAAATACAAACAGGGAGAAAGGGACACACACAGGCATATAAATTTTCCCAGACAGAGATCCAATAAGCATCCATAGTCATCACCTACTATCACAACCTACTATCAATCGATATAAGAAAGGCCCCATTTAAATAATTTAGAAGTTCAGAGTAAAAATCAACAGCGGGATATAGCCAATTATATAAGGAAAATACCCATGCTTCTATGGCATCAAAGCATACGCAAGCTTTGGAGTGCGTGTGTGTGTGTGTTTCAATTAAATTAGGCCTATGATAATACATGTGATTTTGTTAGGCAATTAGTAACATTAAAGAAACATGAAACGAAAAGGCATTTCAATTTAGGCAAAAACATTTTATTTTCTTACCTAACATTTAACAATTAAGATACTCCATTTATTGCCTGTATACTTACAAATTTTACAGGCTACTTAGGCAGCTGTAATAACATAAATAGAAAGTAAATAGTCCTTCCACGAACAGACCTATCACCTAATTGAAAATAAGGGGTTAGCTCGCCATTAAAAAAAGAAAAACACACATTTTAACTCAGTCTATATTTAGCAGAACACCTAACTTTATAGAAGGAGGCAAAGCACTTCTCATATCTGATGATGCTAAGTAATAATAATCTCATTTCATCTTAATGTTGAATCAGCAATTTTGTATTCCATTGATATATGTTTTATTCATTTTCACTAATGCAATTTGAAAGATGGTAATGTGATTACATTTCTCTGTGGCATTCATGAAAACAATTACTAATATAATATGATAGAGAAGACATTAATAAGGACAGGATTTACAATGAGATGCAAAAAGACTTATAAACCTTTAAGCACTTTACAAAGAAACTATTCCTCATTAAGCAAGAAGCAAGACAAGATGAAGCTTAAATTCTGGTATGTTTCAAAAGCACCTCCAATCCTAGAAAGAACGATCGATTTGCATGATTATCCCACACTTTGGTGACCAAGCAAAGATGTACAGAAGTAACACAAAAGTTGTCCCAAGTTGTGCCAAATATAACACCTCATCCTAAGTCAGTATCTTTCCCTTCCCAGATGGAATGTGAAGGGCTCCCTAAAGAAAGGAGTTCCTCTACATCTTTACCCTCTTTATAAAAGGAGCTGCCCACCTTATTTCAAATGCCAAAGCACTGTAATCAATCCATTTCCTAAGCAAGAGCATAGGTAGGTGACCTTTTAACTAAATTTACTCCTCTAGGTTTGTGATAAAATTTACCCCAGTAAAGCAACAGGGGAGAAAAGTTGTTACATTTTAGAATTTAACATTTCAGATGACAACTGATTACCCAGGCCAATTGAGACAGACTGTAAGACTAATAATATCCCATGTTTGTACAGTGCTATGAAGCTTGCATAATACTTCAAATACATTCTTGTATTTAATCATCAAAATCCCTAAAATTAGAGATTTTTTCAAACAGCAGAAAATGAGGCTCTGAGATGTCCCTAAATGGCCACAGCTACTAATCCAGGGCTCTTTCTACTCAGCCTGGGTATGGGAGGAAAGGAGCCTGATAATCCCCTTGTTCCCCTCCTCCTCAATGAGATTTCCTCAGATATGTTTTCAGTTCCAATAGGAGCTTATAACCAAATAGGAGATGTGAACAAAACTACACAAAAAGGGAGAGGGACGGGTAAAGGTTTAAGCAACTTGAAAAGTGAAACTGCTAAGTAAGCAGTTAACCATATATACTAGGATTTTCTGCCAAAAAGTGGTACACTTTTAAATAAAGAAAGTGACCCAGCACAGTATTTTATAGTCTTTATATGGTTATATTAAGAAACGTCAAAATCTGAAAACAGTGAGACAAGATATTCCCAGGAACACTTGGTTTATTCTACAGCATTTTACTTATACCTGTCTTGGGACTGTCCATCAGCGACACATCTCAACAAACATTTTAATACCTTCTATTGTACATCTAACTGTGTATCATAATTATCTCTGATTATAAAAGAATATGTTTCTTCACCTAAAAGCAGGTATCAGCAAAGGAATCATACCTGTTACAAATAATAATAGTGATATGATGAACAGTCTATGTGCCCCCTTATACGTTATTTATGTTAGGTCATAGATTCCCCAGGGGTCTGTGCTGAGACCTGGACTGGCTTCATTAGCGCTTCATATAAATCAATGAAGGCACATCTTGATTTTACCAGTGGCCAGAGTCACTGGAATTTTTCAAGTGAAACCTCTCAGGTAATACATTTTTAAAAAACACAAATACAATGTTACCATTTCTTCTAAAAGGTGGTTTTCTCAAATTCAAAGAGCTAAATTCATATGCTCAGAGAAATCCCACAAATTTCTATGAAATCTATATGAATCTGAAGATAAAATGTGTGCTAGTATGCTGAAAAAAAACTATTCTCTTTTTTCTTTTAAAGATTAGATGGTTTTTAAAAACAGACATAAACAGAAAGACAGGAAAAAACAGACTATCTAGCTAATAACAAATGCTTCAACATCACTGAGCAAAGCAAGAGACCTATGTAATGGTTGTCAGGAACTTTGAGCTAACTCTTGAAAATTAAGAAATAAATACAAAGCCTTGTGGAAAAAAAAAAAGTCTTCTAGAACAACGTTAATGTCATCTTGGGCATGTGGACTGGGTTCACATGTGTGTCAGCTGAATCAACATAATGGGCTATAACAGCTTCGAAGCAGCTAATATGGTCCATTGGGTCAATAATCCGTGAACTAAGAAGGATTTACTTGATAGACTATAAATGGTTCATAAGAACTCAAGAATCACTCCATCAGATCAAAAATCCAATTTTCATATGGTGCCTTTCTACAAATTAGCCAAAAGAAAGTAATGGCTATGAAGGACTTTAAGGTTTATCAGCTACAAATTCATGTTTTAAAGAACAGTGTAGAGGAAGAAATAAAAATTAAACATCTTGGGGCAGGGGAGATCAACCTATTTAAGGGGAAAAATATATTTTCTGAAGGAAAGCTAATATACAGTATGAAATATCCAAGGGGCTTTTTATGTTTTCCTATAGGTACGTGAATGTACAAATACAAACAACTAAAATACATACACATATACCTTCATATTTTTCTCTCTCTCCCCTCCAGATATCTACACACACTAGGTAAATTGCAAAACCCGATTTCTAAGACAGCAACAATGCAAAATGAAAATTTGTATTTTATTTTTACCTCTTTACACCATTTGTTTGTGGATCTATGGAGACATTTGGGACAGAATATGGATACTGGCAAATTCTTTCATTTTCACTTACAGAGAAGCAGGCAGAAGAAACTACAAAAGGTAAACAGTAAAAACTACAATATATTTTCAACATTTAAGAGAAAGAGGAGAGTTGATTCCCTGGCTGGCCAAAGATTATACAGCCAGCATTTTCAGATAACTGCAACTTCTGCCCTCTCTAGACTGCAGAGAAACAGGAGCCTTTACCCTGTGATTGTGAATTTCATTACATATTCATGCTAGGTGATTGTGGTTGTAGATTAATTTTTTAAAAAATAAGCCTATCTACATGAATAATTGTATTTACTAAGTTCATGGCAACGAAGAAAAGCAGAGAAAAATACTCCAAAAATATAACAGGCTGTAATTAGAATTCTTAACAAGAAAGAATTCCTTTACTCGGGAAGAAAATGTGATCTATCACCTCTCTCTCAAAATGCTATTAGCTTCTCTTCATCATAGGAACAACAAAAAGAAATCATTTCTTTTTCTTTTTATAGAAGTGACACTGAATAAAATAATGGATGTTTTTACATCAAAGTATATTAGCTATTGACATAAGCTCGGTCCTCTTAACTTTTACACAAGGGAAAGAAAAATTCCAATAATTCTGAACTAGACAGATAAAACTTTTCTCTGTGGCTACAGCCATGTACTATTATATGTAACTGCTTATTTTTAAAAAGAGCCTTATTGGTGCTCTCTGAAGGATTTTCTTTTATACATAGCTTTATCCTATAATTTTGTCCCTGTTGGGCACGCTGCCTAAATTTAAACACAAACAGTCAAGCAATGAAGAAACATTAACACATTTACTGTGAACAAAAACTCCCAGTTGTACAGTGAAATTTTAATACATTTCAACTTATCTCTTTTACTAATGGGGAGAGTACAAACCCTGCAGGAATTTGCTCTGCAAACTGGTAATTACAGTAGACTCACTTTTTTATAATGCATATGTATAGCCAGACAAAAAAAACGCTGGCTGCCCTTTTGATGTAGGTTACAATAGAAATGTTTTTTAAAAATTATGAAAATCTACAGCAATTCTAAAGGAATGTGTTATTTCATGGAAAAGTGTCCTTTAACTCTGTATGTGGACACAAATAGACATATATTTAGATATTTGTTTTACACATGAGAAGGCATAAGCTTTACCTGCATGAGCTTTTATGTCATTTCCCCCACAATCTTAAGTGTACAAAATAAATCTGCTCCTATTTGTACAAAGCTAGTTGTGATTTAAAATATAAATTTATCTATTTTAAATATAATTTATTTATTTATCGTATAAAGATGATATTCTTTCATTCCGTGCCTGGTTTTCGGGGCAGTTTTGAAGATTTAAATCTATATATTGGGATCTCACTGTAATTTCTCATTAAATAATTAAGGACTGCAAATCAGTAATTTGTCTCTCAGTCCAGGTATATGTGCTTCTTGACGAAAGAGACCCTATGTGCATGCCTGAAGACTAAGAACCATATACTGTAATATTCATAATAGTAGCATAATTGATAGAAATGAAATAAAATCTTTGTTAGTATTCACATCACGTGCTAGACACTTTACATTTATCTGTCAAATTTTTGGTTCCATAACAACTTTCTAAGAAATTGAAATCTGCTAGACTGCTAAGAAGCTATCAATATATAATTTATGTTAACCTCAGGTTTTCTAAGTATGATCTGACTGGGGAAAAAATAAAAGCAGATAAAGCTTTTAAGTGGACATAACTTTTGTAAAATTATGTGAATTAAAAAATAAAAGTGATGAAGTTGCTAAAATGTCTATTACTGAGTATTATCTACAAATTCCAGGGACAACTTTCTAAAAATAGAAACTATAAAATTCACATGAAATATTTAGCATGTATTTACTAGCAGAATATGCAAAAGTTGCTGTTCAGAAATCACTGCCTTAGTCATCCAGCTTCACATAAGAGAGACAAAAGATAATCATTCCTGGTAGGCTGGGCTGTGGCAGAATGAACTCACCACTACGGGGAAGAGACGTTTTGGATACACTAGAAATAAGTACCTTCTTCTAAGGCCACATGCCTTACTATTCTTCCAGGCAACGCTAGTAACATTCTAACCTTAGATCTCCCTGTCGTTATAGAAAAGAATATGTTCCCCTCCACCATTCTCATCTCTACCACCAAAAGCTACTTTTACCATACTGTACCTGAAACCCAAAATAGGAAAACAGACTCATCACAGCTTAAGAGGCGGGCACTGGCTCACAGGCAGTGTGTATATCCTGGGCAATACCTATTCCTTCTACCTGGAAATTAAATAAGATGCTTTGTGTTTTTGAAAAAGCCAAACATCAAAATATGTATTTTTCACTTCTATTTCCTTAAAGTTGGTTTTTGCACAAAATATTAAATAGGGTTGTGCCTTAAATATGAATAAATTAACAACAAAAGTATACTTCAAGGACATGTAAAACTTTAGTCTCTCCAATATCCATTCACCCATATAAAAACAACTGAACATTGAAATGTATGTAGCCTATCACAAAGCATTCATCCCTTCATTTGCTAAGATTTGACTACTCCAAAGACAATGCTAGAAATTATGAAATATAAAAACATAAACAAATATACTTCCTGCTCCCTCATAAACAAATATGCTTCCTGCCTACAAATAACTGAACAGTGGAGCAAAGTGATTTGGAATATGAGCTTAATGTCAACCATATTCAAGTAATTTGGAGAGTTAGGTCATAACTTACATACTACAGAGATTTACAACTTTCATAGGATCAAAAGGAAAGAAGTAGAAATTCAATACTCTCTCTTGCTGCAAGGCAGAGATGGCTGTGAACGGAAGCCTAGGTACAAAAACGTGTCATAACAAAACACACACACCCTTCTAACACCTTCTTCAAATGAATGGTTCCCTCAACTTGTCTTTAAGTAAAGGTAAAAAGCAGTTTGAGGCCAGGCGCAGTGGCTCACGCCTGTAATCCCAGCACTTTGGGAGGCTGAGGTAGGTGGATCACCTGAGGTCAGAAGTTGAACACCAGCCTGGCCAACACGGTGAAACCCCATCTCTATTAAAAATACAAAAATAAGCCAGGCGTGGTGGCACATGCCTATAATCCCAGCTACTCGGGAGGCTGAGGCAGGAGAATCACTTGAACCCGGAGGCAGAGGTTGCAGTGAGCCAAGATCACGCCACTGTACTCCCACCTAGGCGAAAGAGCGAGTCTCCATGTCAAAAAAAAGTAATATATTAAGATATGCTTAATACTTTCATACATCTGCATTTTTCATTGATAAATTGATAACAGCGCATGCCCATGTGTTGTGGTGCTTCCACTTCTTCCATACAAGCACCATAGGACAAGCCAATATATTATCGGATGACCAAATACACACAAACCAGCTTTGCTGGTCTACGAAGAATGATAAAGGAAAACAGGGGCAACCAAAGGTTTTACTGTATCACTCACTCATATTTAAAACCCTGATATATAAGAAACCTATATCTAGACTACGGTATGTACTTTAAGTAATCCAAGAGGGGCCCTACATTGATGACCACAAATACTGCTATTTATGACACTGAACATCACTTGGATTTCTGTAAAGTACCTTGTAAGTTTGTGAGATGGCTGTTTCCTACCCTATTTGCACAATTAGTGTGTTCTACTTGAGTGAATCATAAATAGATAAGGAACGCACAATTCAATATGATTTTTCACTGAAACATTATCTGAATATCCATAGAGCTGGTGATAAGCATGCTTTAATACTTTGATCATATCCAATAAATGTGAGGCTATTATATTAATTGTCAAATATATTACCTGTGCTCAAGTTGTTTAACACTGAGACACAGCTGCCAGATGGTATGTCTCCGAAAAAAGTAAAACAGACGTAGTACAATTTTAAGTGGGTGTGTATTTGTACAGTATTATTTTCTTTAGATTTCCAGTCTATTGACAAATTCAGCATTTTATTCCTTAATCAGAAAATAACAAATTTTAAAGTTAAGGTATACATGCTTCCTCACCTAACCATATTCTAGCTGAAAAACATCATTTTTAATGTTTACCTATATTTAATATTTCAGTTTTGTGTTTCAATTAGTTAAAATAGTAACTCTCCCTCCCCCAAATCAACCTACTTGTTTTATTTTAAAAAGGTAATGATGCGGGGGTGCGGCGGGTGGCGAGAATCTTCTGGTGTTAGAAGTAATATAAAGAGCTAGGGTTATACATGAATAAAGTTAGTTTCTGTATGAAGGAATTACACCTGAGCTAGTCACCTGAGGATCTCTGTACACAGTTGTCAGGTATGCTACCTTTCATCTGAAATAATAATGCACAACAAAGAGTAGAAATGTAAAATACGTGCTAATAACGCCTTCAATGTGAAAGTGCCTCTTGCTTTAATTTGGGATCACAGAAAATGATGATGATACATCTTTTATTATTTAAACATCTTAGAAGGGGCAAGAGGAGTCTGTAAATTAAAGGTGAGATTTACCACGTGCTGCGAAAACAAGGTTCCACAGCACAATCTCATCTTCTTTAGCTATGAACCAAATGTTTCCACTTCCTTAAGCAAAAGAAAACTCTTACCTATTAAATATAAAAAAGAACAGGTATATGTCAGAATCATCTGTGGTGCTTTACAGAAGTACAGATATCCAGGACCACACTCCAGAATCGGGGAATCGCAACTTCCAGTCCACTTGCACAACCCCAGAAGAAGTGCCTCCTCAAATTTTGTACCTCGGGCACCTCATTTGGCTCACCCTACTCCTGGCCCTATATTGTTAACACTTGTGGTACCATAAGAGGCAGGGAACCGTGCTGAGATCTAAACGAACAGACACAAATGCAAGAAGATGCTCTGTTTAAAGGACTTCAGGGGTAAAGGGAAATCCCAAACTTGTTTCAAATCCCTTGGGACATTGCAAGAGAAGTAAGCAGTTTCCTGAGGAGGGCCTCATGAGCTTTTCCAAGATTTGAAAGCAGAGCTTCTCAGAGGGAGCTGAGTCCAAGCCAACTGTTGAAGCAAGATCCTACTACACACTCCTGAGCCTGAAAATGATGGAGAGGGGAAGAGGAAGCCAGGGAGGGCAGGGTCTGGGTACCTAAATGGCTATCCATTTTCATTTTAAATGGATGCAGGGAAAAGATATAAATGATTAATATGACTAATCAATTCCCTTAGTAATTCCCTTCCTCCCCACTGCCACCACTCACTAATTTTTCAACACGCATTTAGGAAAGTAGAGAGATTGCCTACAACTGGCCATAACTGCAGTCACACTTTTCTATAACCAGGAGTCTGGTAATATCTCTAAAGTTTAAAAGATAATGTTCTGGAAAGTACCCAGAACAACCCCTCCAATATAATAAGTGCTCAGTAATGTTTCTCTTCCCTGTCTTCTACATAATCGTCAAAGTATGGAGCCATATACAGCAATCAAGCTTTGACATAGTTACAAGTTGTTAAGAGGAGGGTACCATTCTGCTTTCATAATTTTTGTCATTCTAACCCCCTTGCAGGAACTAAATCCTTCACTCCTGACCCTTATGAATACAAAGCAGGTTCTTTGCCTAATTTATGGTAATTGTAACTGAACTGGGCCAAGTGGCTCCCAAAGTGATTTTTGAAAGACTAATATGCCCTCTTCTGGTTTCTTATTTAAGAAAAAAGGAAAACAAAATGTTAGTTTATTAGATGTGTAAAAATGTGAGGTAAAAATGTGTACTTATTTATTGTATTTACTACTAATCATCTTAATTACTTCATAGAGATTTTCATAGGTAACTTAGTATTTGGAAGTCCCAACATTAGGTAAGGTGAAAATACTTTCTAATGACATGGTATTCACCAATGGGGCTTTGGAAAAATTTTTCCCAAGCCAGATGACAGCATAAAAATGATATAAATTGCATGAACAGGGGTCAGAAAACAAAAATCTAAATGTGGTATACTAGGAAAATCTACAATGTCTTTTCAGTGGTGCCACATGCCCCCTCAGTGCTCCCCACTCTATGCCCACTCAGGCCCGCTTTCACAGCCCTGGGCCGAGAGCAATGCCAATTAGTGTCAGTTGTGATGGGGTTTTAGAGACATGGACCTTTGTCTTAGAGGAAGTGGGCTGCAACCACCAACTCACTGTACAGAAGCAACCTAACAACCCATTAGGTGGAAATGACTTTTCAGCCACTTCCTCCAGGGACTGTATCAGAAACTGATGGCTTAGACAGATGGGAACATTTTTACATTTCTGTTTTAACTGCATCCAGGAAGATGGATTTTTATTATTTGATGCTGCCAAACCCTCATTTCATCTACTGCTCTTTTCTATAGTATTCTTTGACTAATAAAATGATAAACTAAATACTTTAGAAATAGAAGATGCCATCTTACTGTATATATTAAAAGCATTCTATGAGTTATCCACTGAATTTTTGGGAATTTCCGAAAACAAGAAATTTCCTTACTGGAATATTGTTCTCCAAGTAGCATTACATGCTTCGAAAAGATGCTGATGGTTACCCTTTATGCCTCCAATTGTCAAACCAGTAATAGATTAGGTTAAATCTATCAAGAAGCAAAAGTAATCCTTCCTTGGTCCAGGAAGCAATGAAGTCAGGCACTGCAAACAGAAATGTTCACACACTAGCAGATAAGTCAGAGCCAAAGGCTTTAATCCAGCATTATATTTATGTGGTTACAGAGCTAAAATCAAAATTTACTTCTACTCAGTGTCAGGTAGAAGGCTAACGTTATACAAGAAAACTTGTAACCAGTTAAAATTACATACATTTTTCATATTATTTAAAACATATGATTTTAAAAATAAACATTTAATACACATTAACTGCTACCAATGCAAATATTTGTTAAACTTTTAACAATCAGGTTCACCCTAACATCACACACCAAAAGTCACAATCTTTTTGTCTGTGTGCAAAATTGCTCCACTGAAGAAAATAATTTCGAGACGCTAAACATATATGTACATAAACATTATTTATCAGCAATAAGCAGCTCTCAAATGCCATAATAAAGACTCAACAATTAGAGCATCCTTTCTGGTCTAAGATGCTTCACTTTAGGCAAAACTAAAAAGGAGGTTGCAAGTGCCATGAAATCTGGCAATAACTTAAAATTTTTAACTTAAGATTTTTAGGTAAGCTTCACTATCAACATCCCAAACCTGCTGTTACTATTTCCGCTCATAACCTTGGCTGATTTTATTAATGCCCAGAAAAATATACACTTTTCTTTAATTTTTTTTCTGTTTAGGTATATTTTCAAACCTCTCTCAAATATTCTCTTAAAAATTAGGTATTTTATAAAAGAACATTCTGTCACAGTACTGCTTAAAATGCTAGAAATTTCATATAAATTGTCCATTTTTTTCTTTCCTCAAATCAAAAAGATACAAAAGAATGTAAACTCTAGTAAATAAAACTTTATATGAATTTGTATACTAAATAACATCCTAGATAAATAATAATAAAAGTCTAAATTTTATTTGATCTGGATGTTGGCAAGATAGATATTCAATTCTCTTCATATTGTTCTAATTAGTTCACAACTTTAAAACCACTAACAACTACCTGCTTAGTCAACACAAGTACAATACAAACCAATACAAAGCAAACATCTGGGCCCTATCTTAATTAGAACCTCTTTCTCTCTCTCTCTGTAAGAGAGATTTTTTAAAAAACACTTTATAAAAGAGAAGCAATGCCCCATTCATATTAATTAAATGCCAACTTTTGTTTAATTTTGTGAAACACAGAACTGCTATGTTTATTTTAGAAAAGCTGCATGACATAATTTAAATGCAAAGCAAAATTCATAAAACTTTAAATATAAATCCTTTTCAATTAGAAAGATCTTGAGAGATAGATGGCTACAAAACTATGCTAAACCTACGCTAAAAGCCACGGAATTATATACTGTAAAATGGTTAAAATGGGCTGGGCATGGTGGCTCATGCCTGTAACCCCAGCACTTAGGGACACTGAGCTGGGTGGATCACTTGAGGCCAGGAGTTTGAGACCAGCCTGGCCAACATGGCAAAACCGCAGCTCTACTAAAAAATACAAAAAAAAAAAAACAATTAGCCGGGCGTGGTGGTGGGTGCCTGTAATCCCAGCTACTTGGAGGCTGAGGCAGAAGAATCACTTGAACCCAGGAGATGAGGTTGCAGTGAGCCGAGATCGCGTCACTACACTCCAGCCTGGGCAACAGAGAGAGATTCCAACTCAAGAAAAAAGAAAAGAAAAGAAAAGAAAAGGTTAAAAATGATTAATTTTTACGCTATGTGAATTTTACCTCAATAAAGAAACCAGACCTTGTAAAACAAGACAAAAATACTTGTGGGTGTCAGTCTGTTTTTGTGTGTTTGTTTTAGTAAAGCTAATAAGGCTACTGTACCAAACAAATCCCTCCACTCTCGGGAATTACACAAATAGAGCACCAACTTTCTTAATGGACACATCTTTTTCAACAATGACTTCATGTGATGTCCCCTCATACATGCCAAAGAATAAGTCAGTATTTCAAAAGGAACACAACATTGTAACTACTTTCTGTAAAACACATAACTAGATTGTGACCTCTATCTAATTCACCAACAATAAATTAGTAGAGAATGAAAAGAGGAAATTATCCTAAAGATTTCATGTTTTCAAGTATATATTTTTACTTATTTGCATATTTCATATATTATCTGCAAAGTTAAGTTTAAAAATACTGGCAACGCTTCTTACGCACTTACTATCAAGCAGTGTTCTAAACACTCTGAATGGACAAACTCAGCTTATCCTGACTTTTCCCTCTTAGGAGGGTATCACGCTATCATTATCTCAATTTTACAGGTAAAAACAACAACAAAGCACAGACATTAACCACCTTTGCCAAGGCAGAGCCAGGACTTCCGGTCAACTTCACTACCTACTCTCTAAACCACTATGCTTTACCACCTCTAAGCTTCAACATTTTTCTTTAAGTCCCATGACTACTGTTAAGTAACAAGTGCTACATAAAACTGTTTTCCACATTTAAGACGGACTGAATGGAAGCTTTTCTTATTGCCAAAGAAAGAACTCAAAGTGAGAGCTTCAGAAAATATGAAATGGAAGTTTATTACAGCACAACAGAGACCAGAGCCATGAAAACAAGCATTCTTAGAGTTCAGAGTCTGTGATGTAATTAGTGATAACTAATAAAGAGTCCAACCTTTCAAGAATTCTTTTTTTTTTTTTTTTTTTTTTTTGAGACATGGTCCCGTTCTGTCACCCAGGCTGGAGCATAGTGGCGCAACCACGGTTCACGGTAACCTTAACCCTCCCAGGCTCAGGTGATCCTCCCACCTCAGCCTCCCAAGTAGCTGGGACGACAGGTGCACACCACCATGCCTGGCTAACCTTTTCAAACCCCTGGCCTCAAGTGACCCACTCACCTTGGCCTCCCAAAGTGCTGGGATTACAGGCGTGACCCACGGCGCCCAGTCAAGAACTTTTTTTTAAACAAGCCATTTAGAGTGCCTGCTGCTAGAACAGAAAATAAGGGCTTACAATTTCAATTATGAGCAACATTTGAGTCCTAAGTAAGAGAAGTAATTACAGTATTTATAAACCAGCTTACATGTATATTTAGAACAATGACTTAATTCAAACATGTATAAAAGACAAAAACTTGAGAGAATAGAAAAAATATTTTTTAAAGGATTAGCTTTAAAAGTTAATAATAAAGAAAAAAAGAGAGTTCACTCTGTCAGAGACTCTGAGGAATGGATTAGAGGGGAGAAATATATAGGCATTCCATTTTATTTATTAATTTATTTATATGGTTTGGCTCTGTGTCCCCAACCAAATCTCATCTTGTAGCTCCCATAATTCCCACATGTTGTGGGACAGACCCATGGGAGATGGCTCAATCATCAGGGCGGGTCTTTCCCATGCTATTCTCTTGATAGTGAATGGGTCTCACAAGATCTGATGGCTTTTTTGTGTGTGTGGGTAGGGGGACGGAGTTTCACTCTTTCACCCAGGCTGGAGTGAAGTGGTGCAATCTCAGCTCACTGCAACCTCCACCCCCCAAGGTTCAAGCAATTCTCCAGCCCCAGCCTCAAGCAATTCTCCAGCCTCAGCCTCCTGAGTAGCTGGGATTATAGGCTCCCGCCACCATGCCCAGCTAATTTTTGTACTTTTAGCAGAGACAAGGTTTCGCCACGTTGGCCAGGCTGGTCTCAAACACCTGACTTCAGGTGATCCACTCACCTGGGCCTCCCAACGTGCTGGGATTACAGGCGTGAGCCACCACGCCTGGCCGGCGATCTGATGGTTTTTAAAAACAGGAATTTATCTGCACAAGCTCCTTTGGCCTGCAGCCATCCACATAAGGTGTGACTTGCTTCTAAACAGACTAACACATTTATTGAGGCAGGGTCTCACTCTGTCACCCAGGCTGGAGTGCAGTGGTGTGACCACAGCTCACTGCAGCCTCAACCTCCTGGGCTCGGGCGATCTTCCTGTCTCAGCCTCCCAAGTAGCTGGAACCACAGGAGTGTGCCACCACACGTGGCTGACTTAAAAAAAAAAAATTTATAGAAACAGTCTCACCATGTTGCCCAGGCTGATCTCAAACTCCTGTGCTCAGGCAATCATTTTCTCTTGGCCTCCCAAAGTGCTGAGATTACATGCGTGAGCCACAGTGCGCTGCGGTATCCAGTTTTAAAAAGGGGATTCGTTTTGATAAAAGTAATGCAAAACCTCAGAGAAAGAAAAAAACAGAAAACAAGGAGAGACGGAGAAAATAATTAGGGAATGTAGAAAAAAAGGGGTGGTCCTATGAAGTGGCATTTAAAAGAAACATAGGACCAAGTCCACACTTGTAAACTTGGCTGTAACCATTTAAACTCAGTGGTCCTTTAGGCAGGTGGTTAAACTAAACACGTCTAAAGAAAAGAGTTTTGATAACGGCTACACTTTAGGGTAAGTAAACAATTGTATTATATTCTTACAGAATAAATTTTCAAAGCAAAAAAAGTTTTGGTTTTCCTACTTTACCAATCTTGTTTAAAATAATACACAGAGAAATTGACAACTCTACTTGAACATAGCACAGTGTGCTAATGTATTTGTATATGCTACACAGATGCTTTCATTTTCAGATGAGGTTCATTTTAAGTCTTTTTGAAATCTAAGGTGATGTTTTCCTACCCTGTCTAGGCAGTTAAGACTTCCAGATGGAAGGCCCCTTAATACTGTAGTTCCAACTCTAGTGACCTAATTTATAGATTAACAAAATTGATCTCTTTTTTAAAAACACAAAACAGGCAAAATAAATTTGACTCTCCTGAAACATTAATGTGTGAACACAGTTTTTAATGAGTAAGACAGGGTTCCCAGGATCCCCAACTTATTCTTATGACCAATATGGAGTTCCAGGTATCCAAAAACCCCCATGGAACAAGCATCAGTCACACTGCCAGAAGGGACCACAAAGCACTGTTTAAATAAAGCCTTCAAGAAATTTGAGACATCAAATTTACGTCAGGGGAGGGCAGGCTCAAAAAGAGTAGAAAGCTTGTGATTAACTAAATCTACCCTTATCCTCTACTTTCCATGAGCAGAAAAGGATTCCTTAGGGGTACTTCCTACTTCCTATTTTTAAGTTATTTATTTTCTCTGAGACCCCAATTCCTCACTTGTAACAATTGAATGGTACTACTTTTCACACAGCAATTTTGTACACATTAGAAATATTTTGCTTAAAAAGCTAAGCACAGTGACAGACACAGAGTAAATGGTAAATAAAAACGTTTATTCCCCCTCCCTCTGTCTCTGTACAGGGGAGCTTCTTTTTCCTTTCTTCCCCCTTCTTTCTTGTCTATTAAACTTCCTGCTCCTTAAAACTAAAAGAAAAAAAAAAGTTTATTATGATTATTAATTCTTAGACAAAATAAGCATTTAAAAATAATCAATTTTTAAATTTTTTTTTTAAAGGGACAGACTCTTGTTGTGTCACTCAGGCTGGACTCAGTGGCAAGATCATAGCTCACTGCAGCCTTGAACTCCTGGGCTCAAGGGATCTTCCTGCCTCAGCCTCCCAAGTACCTGGGACCACAGGTGCACACTGTACATTTCCAAAATATATGGCTCCCAGACATACACTTTACATGTTAAAATATGCCCTAATTACTCAATAGATAAGTTGATGTCTTGAAAAGATAACCTGACAGGGAGTCAGTGAGATCTGAAAAACAGAGGTACTGTTTCCAAGCCTGGCAGAAGCATGCAAACTTGAAAGAGGCAAAAGTCAAACTCCACTTCCTCTTCCATTACATGCATAAGTTTCAATATGCTCAACATTTCTTCAAAGCTCTAGGTTTCCATATTTTGTAATGTTTTTATTATGTACTTAAGGTTCCTAAACATCATACCTTGCCAACCTAAGTTCAGTCTCCTGTACAGGAAAGGATCTTGGGATTTTTCTGTGTTTCTTTAGCACCTAGAACACAGCCTTGTGAAAGATGCGCAACATGGGCTGTTTGAATGAAAGGGGATAGAGCAGGCTTGGCTAACTCTGATCACTGATTGCCTAGAGGAAAGTGCACCCCAGGGGACCTTTTGGAGCCACCATTCAAAGGCTCAGAGAGCTTTTATAACGAAAGTCTCAGACATGAAATCATTACTTCAACAAGTATTTTGTGAATGCCTACTCTGTGCTGGGGATTGTATACATAGTATAAAACCCACAGTATCCTCAAGAAGCTTGAGCTGCAAGGAAAGTAAATAAGCAATTTCCAATAGAGTGAGGGTAAACCATAGGGTGTTATGATATGAAGAGAAGGCGCACCAACCTAGTCTTGCTTCATGGAGGTGAACTGAGATAGGAATCTAAAGGCCCAAAGGTGAAAGCTTGAGCTGCTCCAGGACAACAAAAATTGGAGCTCAGCTGGAAAACAAGCTAAATATGAGCATATAGAAATAACTGCTAAAACTGTCCAGCCTGCTAAGGAGAAGACTGAACTTCATCCTTGTATCTCCTATGCTTCCTTATGTTACAGGTAATAAAGGTATGTAGAAGATGGCTACAAACTATTCAGGTACCTGGACAGCAGAATCCTAGGAGTGTGCTTTATGGAATTTATCTATGGGACATATTTCTATTCTAGTTCTTAATTTAAACTAATCTCAAGAAAGGTCTTCTCTGCTGGACTTACAGAAAGATCACTGATCTTTTTCTTTTTGACAAAACTGTTGCTCTTCCCCCTTGTCTCCAGTATGTCTTGAATCCCTTACCTGCCCTTCTTACCTTTCCCTTGGTACCCGCTCCTCTCAGGACTCCTGTCTCTTAGTATCCTCCATTTTGACTGAATTGACAATAGAAGAAACAGGTTTGGCTTTGGCTTGCTCTTATTCTTCTCTGCCATCTTCTGTCTGATAATCACAAGCTCTTAAGAAGGCAAATCACTTATGTCCCTTAATACCAAATCATTTGTATCTCATCCATATTATGGATAAATATACCATTATTTCCACAAATTCTAAAGGAAAGGCCCAGCAACATAATATAGATATCACACAATGCAGTGATGAGGGAAGGGAAAAGGGGTGGCAAAAAATTGGGCGCACCATTTAACCACAACCAGAAGGATAACAGTACAAGGCAATGTACCTAATAACGCAACTGAAGGAGGATTGCTGAATCCAAAGCATTTTAAATTATGCTCATAGACTGGCATTTGGGAGCCCCCTTTGCTCATCTAATGGTTTTCATGCCTGCCAGATGCACCACTATAATTAAATTCAGTAAAACTTGAAAGGAACGGCCAGTGAGTAACATCTTTCCTTAAATACCCCCAGAAGGAATCCGAGGTTCCCAACAATGTATGTACGACAAGAAAGCAGACTACAGATACAAGTTTGAAGGAGTGATAAACTGACAAAATATTTAAATTACTATAATTTATCAGGGTTATAAGGGTCTATGAATTGAAACAGAGATAGGTAGTCTCTGATCAGTTGGCCCAACAGAATTTAAACGCAATCAGTGAAGAAAATACAAAGTAGATCTTAAAAAACTCCTATCTGCTTTTAAAATGTCATCTACCCTGTGGTAACTTAACTCTCATTCTCATACATGGTATTTCACCTTTCCTTGCTTCACAGTTGAAGAAAGGCAACACTCAGAAGATCATTAGGTACATGGAGTCTTTCCAGGGGTACAACATCATACACACACTTAAAATAATTAGTCATGAGTGCATACCCATTTTCAAGATGATGTGTATATAGCAAATTCTGTTGCTCCCTGGCACTTAAAAGAGTTTTTTAATTTGTCATGATAAAGCAAGGAGAAAGTAGCTGTCAGTTAGGCTGCCACTGCTGTCATACTTTCTAATAATACAGCTCCTGTAATTACACTGTGGTTCTTTATATTAACTCAGTGAAAGCTTGCTTGGTTTTAGCATGAAAACAATTTATGAAATTATAGAAACAGACTGAACACAGCAGTTCATTTGTTGAAGCAATTATCCAGATCCTTGTCAAAAAAAAAAGTACAAGCAAGAGAATACTGTGATGTGCAAAAAATGGTTCTAATTCTATGCTTTAATATGTACAATATGTCTGTGGTTGTGCTGAATTATGTTAATAAACTGCAGCCGAAATATATTTGTTACAACACAAAGGAAAGGCGCTATCAATCGTCCTGCCAGATACTTTAAATTAGTCACCAAAGCATCCATCCAGCCAGAGTTTTTTCTATAACCTGCACATGAAGGGAAAGGCTCCAGGATAGTTTTCTAAAGGACCAGATGGATTTTTCTAGCATTTTGAATTATCTGGAAAACAGCTGTAAAGTGAACTGTGGCACAAATGCCATTTTTAAATGACACATAAAAATCCAACCCTGGACATCAATCTTATGTTATTTTTTGACTGGTTATCACACAAAAATCCAGGTTCCCAAGCAGCTCCCAAGATAGGAATTTAGAATACTTGTTGCTGAAAAGGTGAGGCTAATAGCACAATCAAGTGATGCCAGAGCTATTGTTTAAATGATTGCATAAAGAACAACAACAAAAAAATTCAAGGTAAAAAAAAGGTCTCACTTTACACTCTGATAAAGCAAGACATGCAGTCTGTTAGCATTCAGCCATGAAAATAATAACTTGTAAGACCAGCTTGTAAGGCTATGCCATCCAAGTTTCACTAAATGTGTTTATCAAATTCTCTGGAATAATGATTAAGCTCAATTTTAAAATATTCTACCTGCAGAGTAAAGGAACAATTCTTGATTTAACAAAATTTTCAAAATTCATATACAAGTAAATTTATCATATAAATGTCTCCAAACGAAATAAATAACTCGAGGAAGAAAAAATATTCCTCCATATAAAAATAACCTAGTCTCTTTCTTCTAACTAGACCACCTAACTTCAATAAAAGCACATTACTAAATGTTTCCTTTAAATTATTCTATTAGTTAATTTGTAAGAGGTAGAAGAGAGAACAGAGATCTAACACTAAAATAACTAGAAAACAGAAGCAAAAAAAAAAAAAACCTCTAAGCTCAAATTGTGAATTGTGCAACAAAGTGTTATATGCAATGAAATGTGGACGTCTTTCTTTCTCCCCACATCTGGAGATAGTTTAGTATACCGACTTCCAGAAACCATGCAATCCTCCAGCCTGACTAGCTCCTTTCATTCACAAATAAACAATTAATAGAATGGGCAACTAATTTTCCAAGTGTTCATATTCATTAGGCTGTTTCCTGAAATTAAGTATCTGCCTCATGATACAATACTGTACACATGAAACAGTCTCACGCACCCACCCCTTCCCCAGCCACTTTCTCATACCAAACTTAGAGAACTAGGCATTCATATTTCTATTTTCCATCCTTAGAGTAGAGTAGAATTTGAAAATTAAATTCTCTTAACTGTACTCAATAAGAAATACAAAATATTATATGACAAGATCCCCTCACCAATTCTTAGCATGGATTTTTATTCTTGTGGCCCCATCAATTCAATAAATATTTATCAAACACCTACTATGTAGAAAACAGAATTCTAAACCCTGACATGTAAACATAAATATGTCCTTGAGGAATTTACAACTGAGTAGGGAGATAAACCTGACCACAAATAACTATACTATAAAGTGGAATGTGATCAATGTGACAAGACAGGCATAAACAAAATGCTTTAGGGTTCAGGGGAGACAGACTACTTCTATTGAGGTAATGAGAAAAAGCTTAGTGAAGGAAGTGGTTTGGAAGATGGATAGGCTTTCAAGAGGCACTGGACTCAAAGGTCCTCAAGGTCAGAGACCATGTCTTGTTTTACTTGGCACCCACACATATCTCCTAGCTCAGTGCTGGACCATCATCACTTATGACAAACCTATTTAAGTGATTTCAACAAGCCAAGATGGGGAAAGAAGATCATCCAAGAAGATGGACAAGTATTGCCAATGGTACGGAGGTAAAGCAGCATGGGGCTTGTTCAAAGAACATATGAGTTATAGCAAGGAGAATACCTAGGACCATAAGGTTAGAAAGGTAGTCTGAAAAATCAATTGGATCAAAATAAAGGATAGCAGTGAGTTTTATTTTAAATTTGTGAACCATGGGGAACACTGACAATTTC
Source organism: Pan troglodytes (assembly GCF_028858775.2). NCBI lineage: Eukaryota > Metazoa > Chordata > Mammalia > Primates > Hominidae > Pan > Pan troglodytes. The sequence goes on along the minus strand of NC_072409.2, from coordinate 99,292,071 downwards.
CAAGCATATGACTAATTATTAGAGCCTGTATGCCTATTGTGCCAGTTTGAATATGCAAATACCCAGTGTACTTTTCCAATTTTAAAATGCAGATCACACAAGGGAAGGAAAACGTACTGTGTTAAAGAAATAACAAGAAATATGCAAAACTTCTAGGAAAAAAATCCATTTTGTGCTTGCAACCCAGAAAAATGTTGCTTTAATAAATTTTAAATGTAAAAGACAAAGTCAAAAGGAAAGGTGGCCCCAAATGCCACATGTTATTGAAAATCACTGGGGACAGCGGGTTATGGAGTATTCCCCATTACTACTGTGCAGGCTTCTCAGAATAGGTATTTATAACAAACGCCAACACCTGTACCTTTTCTGAAAAGGAGATCAGCTACTACCTTCATTTTTCAATTACTGAGATTGTGAGCAAGAAGATCCCCCTGCTACTTTTCCTGAGTGACAACAGGTAAATGTAAGGAGGAGCCTCTTAGACCTCTTACCATAATTTGGGCACCCCTGCATCCTTGAATCCAACCACCAATTCAGCTTTAAGTGAGAAATCCTGGGTAAACAGGACAGCAGACTGTGACAATTCCCTGGGATTTCCCAGAAGACATAGTGACAAGCACAGTTGTCATTGGGCATGTCATGGAAGATTGCAAAATTTTCTGAGTTGTCTCTGATTCCAGACAGGCAGTGTATTTTCAATTAATTGTCTCGATGACATCATGAGATAACTCGATTACAAAAGAAAGGTAACAGTCACAAGAGGGAGATGAGCAGTACCATATGGAAAACAGCCGCGAAAGAAAGGAATGAAAATAAGTTCAGTTTTCTGGTTTGTGTGTCCTTGGAGCCAAACCTAACGAAACATGGCTCAAAACCAAATTACAGCATGTCCTATATATTAATGCTTGGGAATGAAATTAACCAGAAATTAACACTTGGGATTGAAACCCAAAAATGTTAAATTTCACTGTCATAAGCCTGAAGAAAAAATACAAAAGCAACAGACGTAGGGGTACACCCTGAGATCAATGGATGAACTTCTAGTAGAAATAGTTGGCCATTGGCCAAAACTTAGAAATCTTTCTATAATATTAATGTCATAAAGACCTTATTAGCAAGGATGGGGTCTTACTCATCACAGCCTCCGAAATCCAAGACAGTACCTAGCACAGAGTTAGCAATCAATACATGTATGCTTCAAAAGAGAAACAGATTCATTTCACTGTGATTGCTTTTCTTTTAAAAGCCAACAAAACCACTTGGAAAAACTTTATTTTTTCTTGGGGAAAAAAAACCCCAAAAAACTCCATCTAATCCATGTAAATAGCTTCACTATCATGGTAAAATGCACCTTTACTCTAAATAAAAAGAAAGCCAGGTTAGAGTTTCCAGGTACTATTTAAAAGAAAGGTTTCTGGGGTATTGTTCCCTTATATTACAGTAAGGTGATATGGAAGAGCTACATGCATGAAGTTAAAAAAAATGGCCAGGAGCGGTGGCTCATGCCTGTAATTCCAGCACTTTGAGAAGCTGAGGCAGGAGGAACCCTTGAGCTCAGGAATTCAAGACCAGCCTTGGCAACACAGGGAAGCCCTGTCTCTACAAAAAAATAAAAATAAAAATAAAATAGCTGGGTGTGGTGGCACATGCCTGTGGCCCCAACTACTTGGGAAGTCGAGGTGGAAAGATTACTTGATCTCTGGAGGTCAAGGCTGCAGTTAGCTGTCATCGGGCCACTGTATTCCAGCTTGGATGACAGAGTGAGACTCTGTCTCAAAAAAAAAAAAAAAAAAAAAAAAAAGCCAAGCAGGCCAGTTACCTTTCCACATACAAGAACAGTCTGCAGACACACCAGCATGCCCCAAATTAGGCAACATTTACTGCTAAGCACAAGGAACACTGCTTGCAAGAGTGAGGATACAGCATGATAAACCCATTATTATTGCCATAATTAACGAATGGTGGGCAGCTCATAGGTAATTTAGCAGGTAAGTTTACAATTCTGCCCCACATCTTCCTAGATGTCATAATTTTAGAGTCAGCATTTCTTAAGCTCTTGATATGTGCCAGGCATTAGGCTAAATATTTTTACATTAATGTTGATGGAGCTCAGGACATGCTACCCCAAAATATGGCACCTTGACATACTGAATATTTAAGATTAAGAGTTTCGAGAGATGATATATGCAAGGACTCTCTGACATTTCCCCATCCTTTTCCCCAGAAGCAGGCCATAAGATCGTCATGTGAGAGGTGCCCTTCCCAAAACCCAGAGGAAAAAAGCAACTGTATATCTGAAAATGGAAGGACATCAAAAGGAATCTAAATAAGAAGGCCTTGCTACGTTTCCTTTGGTTTACTACTCTTAGCACATACTCTTTTTTGTCTTATCACATTTTTCCAGGACTGTCCATTCTTCATCGAACCTATAAAAACATTCAGCTTTAATTGTTTCTTCAAGTCTTCATTTCCTTATGAAGGAAATGTGTCACATAAAATTTATATTAAATAAATTTGTATGCTTTTCTTTGTTAATTTGTCTTTTGTTACAGAGTTAGCAGCCAAGAACTTAGACGAGTGGAAGGAAAATAAATTTTTCTTCCTCTATAATGTAAATACTTCACATGCATGAATTAATTTAATTTTCATGACAATTGAGCATGATTGGTACTATCATATCGCCATTTTACAGATAAGGAGACTAAGGGTCAAGGAGATTAAGGAACTTGACTAAGGCCTCATAGCTGGTCAATGGAAAAAGTGGAATTCAAAACCAAGTCTGAGAGCTCAATGGTCACATTTGTTCAATTCCATTACATCAAGATAACTCCAATTAAGCTGAGAAATCAAGCAACTGTGTCCAGTTAATAATGTTTCCATAACCATATTGAAAATGTTCTGGGCCAGGCATGGTAGCTCACACCTATAATCTCAGCACTTTGGGAGGCTGGGGTGGGAGGATCATTTGAGTCCAGGAGTTCGAGATCAGCCTGGGCAACAAAGTAAGACACTGTCTCTACATAATAAAAAACAAATAAATTAGGTGGGCCTGGTAGTGCATACCTATAGTCCCAGCTCCTTGGGAGGCTGAGGCAGCAGGATTGCTTGAGCCTCGGATGTTGAGACTGCAGTGAGCCATGATCACACCACTGCACTCCAGCCTGGGTGACGGAGAGAGACCCTGTCTCGCAAAATAAAATAAAATAAAAGAGGCCAGACATGGTAGCTCACACCCGTAATCCCAGCACTTTGGGAAGCCCAGGCAGGTGGATCACTTGAGCCCAGGAGTTCAAGACCAGTGTGGGCAATATTGCAAGACCCTGTCTCTACAAAAAAAATTTTTTTAATTAGCCAGCCCCATGGTCTCAGCTACTTGGGAGGCTGAGGCAGGAGAATCTCTACTTGAGCCCAGGAGATCAAGGCTACAGGGAGCTGAGATTGTGGCACTTCACTCCAGCCTGGGCAACAGAGTGAGATCCTCTCTCAAAAAAACAAAATTAAAAATTAATGAATGAAAGAAAGGAAGGAAGGGGGAAAGGAAGGAGGGCAGGAAGACAGGGATGGGAGGAGAGGGGAGGGGAGGGGAGGAAGGAGGGAAGGAAGGAAGGAAGGAAGGAAGGAAGGAAGGAAGGAAGGAAGGAAGGAAGTTCTACTGACACGTGGGAATTTCGTAGGTGGCTCTCTATAGCATTTCATAGTATGTTCTTTCCTCCTGTTTTGAACCATTCTGTCCTAGTTGCCACTTGTGCAAGTATTATTACATCTTTGAGGAATCTTTAAAAAAAATAGTTGCCACAGATAATATGAAACCCAGTTTTGTGAATTACAACAGGTAATTTTTGAAAGGCTTAAATCACAGTGTTGGCAATCTGGAGTAACTATTCAGACAACCATATAATGCATTTGAGAACACAGAAATTGATATGGGGTCATGATCATCATCGATAAATGTAAATTTCAGTTTAATGTCAAGTCCACTTTAACCTTGGCCCTGCAATCAAAATGAGGTACTTCTTATAGAACAAACAAACAAACAAAAAATCTACTTTTGAACTAAACTTGATTATCAGATATATCTTCTTAGCCACATGTAAATTGAAAATTAATCACTTTGGTTACAAAAAAATACAATTGAAAACATCATTCTATGACAAATTATACCTGATAAAGAATGTATCACCCAAAGAAAACAAAGCAGAATATGAAAAGAATTATGAAAATGGCCCTATTTTTAGTTCAAAGTAGAGTTTCCTCAGCTACACTGTCACCCAAGAGAATCCCCACAAAGCCCTGTAGAGCCAGCTCCTCCAAATTTTACGTACAGATGGAGGAAAAAAAAAAACCACGATTATCTATAGGAGCTTCTATACAAGGCACATATAAGTATGGTTTTTGTGGCAGGCACAAAGTTTAGTAAAACCTTGGGGCCTTAATGAAGGGTCAGGTTCCAGGGGTTAGGTTTCACTAATGGTTTTCTGAAGCATCAGCAGCTCTCAGCACCCAGTTTTATTTTACTACATAAACATGTATGCAGCATTTATTATGTTTCAGGCACTGTTCTAGGCACCATACGTTCATTAAATCCTCACAATTAACTTCAACTATGCAGGAAGTAGGTATTATCCCATTTCACTGATGATGAACTTGGGTGCCCAGACACTTCAGAAACCTGTCCAGTATCACAGAGACAGTACAAGTGGTGGAAACAGGATTCAAACCTAAGCAGCCTGGCTCCACAGTCCATGTTCTCTGTCACTGTGACATGCTGTACTTTCCCAGCAATGGCAGTAAAGCCATGCCTGCAATGAACTCTAAAATGGAGCGCCACTTTACGGTGACTAAAAGCAACTTTCGGGGCTAGCTATTCTACGTGCCCTCACTGACAGACTTGTAACAATGTCATCAATAATCCCTGATCCCATACCCAATGGAATGCCAGCTACCCTCTCAGTGAGGCCAGTGCCTTGGGGACTGGTTGGCTACACTGGCTCTGTGACTTAAACCAGATCATCTGGACACCTTATTCTCTGAGCTGGGTTATCCCTGAAAAAAAATGTTCAGGTTGCATTTAACACCTCTTCTCTCTACCCAATTTTAGCTCTAGAGCTATTCTACGTAGATTTCAGTTCATTCTATAACAGCATAGAGAAAGCTATCCTGTGGACTGCTTTTTAGATGATGAACCTTCTCATTACCAGAATCTGTTCACGGGAGGGCGCCAGGAGGAAGAAAGCTATATCGAGCATGGCCACGGACTAGGGACACAACATCAAACATCATGTTCAGAGCTCTCCCTTTATTTACGAATGCAATCAGCGGCAAGATCTGTAAATTTCATCTTCAAAAAAGAGGAGTAGGACTTCACATTACAGTACTTAATATACCCTAGGATAACAGAATCCACAAGTTCTCCAAAACTATGAATCAAAGATCAGGTGGAAACAAGGAGTGATAACAAGAGGTCCAGAAAGGACAGATACTCATCCTTTCCACATGAGCCTTGATTGCACAATTACTTAAGTTAAGTTACGCATTCTCAGAAAACCAATTAATTGTGCTGGTGCTCTCTGAAGCTCTAACACCGGCTTTGTCAACAGCTGAGTGGTTTCATAAAGGTGGAGAACAACAGTTGCAGCTCAAACAGTCCTGAAGCTCTAAGAAAAGGTGCCCTTCTAAAACTCAAACGACTTTCAGGAAAGAAGAAATGAAAATGATTTGTCACCAAAAATATTCATTTTCTGACATGGGAACAACTTTGTCACCAAATTTACCAGCATTTCTATAAGTGAAGCAATTCAAAGTATTCTTTATTGAACACCTAAGGTATGCTGGGTGCAAAGATCACTAAAACCAAGAATCTAAGGGCTCTCTATCGCCTGGGGACTTGGAATGTGAGAGGGAAAGAGAATAATTCAAGAAAATTATAAAAATTCCAAGGAAGGGGTGGCTCTGTTCAGGAGGAAAAGGGAAACATGAAGCCAAAATTCCTGGTTAAAATATTCACAGAAAAATAAATATGTACACCATCTATGTTTTTCTCAAGAATACGAAAGAAGGGAGCAAGGAGAAAATTCAAACCCAACATAATGCTTTAGAAAAACAAAAATAGTTTTCTTTAAAAACAAAAAACAAAAAAAAATACCAAAAAGCACCCTTCTGGCACAGCAGGCTTCCTGTGATTGCAGAGTGAAAACTGTACCATAAAAATCCAGTCCACAAGTGCCAGAGGAAAAGAAACTTTCCCCAAATAACAAAATAAAAATAAACCTTCAGTTAAAATAATATATTACACACTGATGTAAACTGAAATGCTCTTGTCCATGGGTTGAGCTTATGAAACCCTTAAACATGAACATGTAACACTAACAAACTATTTGACATTATTATTTGGGTTCAAAGACTCCCTTTCTCTAAATGTTTATAGCACCATACCAGTTATTTCAACTGAGCTGACACAATGAATTTCAAATGATCTAATACTTTTTACTTACCAGAGGATTAGCACATGATTACCCTGAGTAAAAGGATTATTATTACTGCTGCTCTAAGATATTAACACTTTCTGTAACACACTCTAAGGGCACTGTATAGATCACTGAAAAATGTGACAAAATGCATGGGGGAAAGGGGATTTTAAAAAAGAAAGGTGGTAAGTGTTCTTCTCTTTTAAGTTTCCTTGCTTAAAATACAGTGGGCCTCCCAATGGTAGAATCAACATTTTGCATGATGCTTTCAGTGGACATACAAGTCACAGAAAAATAAGTCCAGCATTCAATGCACTCAGGAAATTAAGCCATGTATGGCCTTCTTCCCGTGAAGATCAGGCTCCAAACAAAAACCCCCACTTTGTAATAGACAACTAATTCTCATGTAATGAATGACAGAACACAGCATTAATGTACTTAACAAGACAGAGCTAAATTCAATGAAGCTTGACGCCATTGATATGAAAAAGGGCTACATTTGTAGACAGAGCCAAAGGGAGAGAGAAAATCATTCTGAATTCCGAGTTAAATAGTGCTGCTTCTGCTTTGGTTTAGCCCTCTCACTGGAAATAAAGATCAGAGCTAAAATATGACCCTTAAAACTGGCAGCAGCAAAGAAAGCTAAATACCACTGTATTAAACTCTCTTACTGACTGACAAAGAGGCAACAGCTAACGGACTTTGCTCGGAGCTTTTACTGGCAAAAGTGTTATTTCTTCATGGCTAAATTCCTGATCCATTAAAAATGTGCCCCTTCCCTACCAGACTTCATGATATGCAATTCTGCCACCATCTGATATCATTATAAAAATTTCAGACAACCCAAATGATGACTTAGTAGCTACTGAAACTTCTACATACAGCATCAAAACAAAAGATATGGAAGCAAACCATGTGACACAAAATGAGTATGTAGGAAAGTTTCTTATGTAGAGCCACCATAAGAAAAGATTTGTAAAAGCCTATAAATACCATAGTGCCAACTCCCTTTTTTCAGTGTTAAGTGCAGAAAACAGATTTTAAACTACATTTTAAAATTTAGCATATGAACAATGCTGATCATTCTGAAAACAATTTATAAACTGTAAGTAGATGAGTGAATATTTAAACTCCTTGAGCAGGATTACAGTAAGAACACTGATCTAAATAGCACACTTTATGCATCTGGTGATATGACTTATTTCTGTAGGATGTTCTTACACACACAGAGGTAACACCACCTGGAACTGCTATACCTTAAGGCAGGGAAACCTCGACTTTCCACTTCTCTCCTCTATCCACAATGTTATCTGGTTCCGCTGTTGTCACAGAGCCAGGGAATAAAGCTCTTCCAGAAAACTCACCCAAGATCAAACTGTGCCTGGTGACAGCAATGTCCAGGCCATAAGTAATGTTCAAAGGATTCAACAACGCCTGTGACTGATCATTCTTTTTCCCTTGCCATCACCTGCTGATTTTGTCCAGGTGTTTTATGGCTATCTTGAGGATCTGGAGAGCAGACAGAGGGAAGACTTTGCCAATTTCTTTTGTCTGGGATTGTGAATTCCTCACACAGATGGTGGACAGCCTCAGTCCAGGGCAGCACCAGGGTATACTGCCTTCAACCTCCAAAAGGAGAAACAGAGGGAAACTTTTTCTTCTCCCACAACACTGCCTATAATGTGTCTGTGGTTAGCAAAACTGAGACAGTATGGCTTCACAGGGAGTAAAGTTACGAAGGAAAAAAGTCTACAAGGAACTTGAAAATATTTACTTGAAGTATTACTAAGCATTTGCCAAGGAATCAAAAATGTTAATGAGAAAGATGATTCTAGAGCAATGTGCTTCTATTATAACGACTTATATAAGGTTTCAGTTACTTTTTCACTTGTATATCAAAGACACCAGGTCTCCTAAATTAACCAAAATAAGACTTTGAAAATCCAAGTCAACCCTTTAAAAGCTACTACACTGCTGTGGTGGAAAGAAAATTGGACTGGTGTCTAGACCTAAGCCATCCAATATGGTAGCCACTAGCCACATGTGGGTATTGACCATGTGAAATGTGGCTAGTCCAAGTTGAGATGTGCTGAAAGTGTAAAATACACTGAATTTTGAAGGCTCAGAATGAAAAAAGAAAAGAAAATGTCTCGATAAACACTCATATTGATTATATATTTTTTATATTTATTATACATGGAAATCATAATTTTTGATATACTGGGTCAAATGAAATACATTATTAAAATCAATTTCACCTGTTTCTTTTTACTTTTGTAGTGTGGCTATAGAAAATTTTAAATTGCATATGTGGCTTGCAGAATTATTTCTACTGCACAGTACTGGTCTGGACACTAGGATTCTTGTCCATTTCGATCTCTTGTTGGTTGTGATGACCGTGGTCTTCTTAACCTCCCGAGCTTCATCATTTCCAAATGAGAGGGATGAAAATCAAGGACATGGATTCTAAATTTTATAGCTCCCCAAATTATAAAATTTTATCTAGCTATTTTTCAGACTTTCATTCCTGAACTCCATGATTCATTTTCATCTGCGCCCACTCTAAAAGAAGCAGTGAAGAACACCCAATAGGAAAACAGGTTTTATTCATTAGTCAATTAATTTAAGAACCTATAGCTCCCTCTGATGACTTTTAGACTAAAATTTTTCAGGATTTGTGTAATATTTTTAATGTAGACAAACTTACTAATCATGATGAATAACCCAAGATGACGCAGCAAATAAAGAATATCTATGCCTTAAGTGGATGTGGATTAACAAAGCAATGAATCGAGTTGCTTGTTTTGTGAATTCAAGCTCACTATCACAGGTACACTTGATTGCAATCCATTTGGTCAGAAGGTTACCAAAGCCTCAGAGAAGGTTTTTTCACTAAATCCAAGAAAGTGTATCTGAAATTACAAGATATAATGTAGCTGATCCCTCTTGGAGGCACAATTTTTGACAGAAATAGCTGCACAGATTGCATCAGTTATACCTAACTTTGTGATAATTCACAAAACACCTCTTCACATGGTTCTTAGGTGGGTGGCCAGGCCAGGAGGAGGGTATTTTTAGAAGCCTGTTGCTCCCACAACTGGCGCTAACTGGCAGTGTTAGGTAATTACAAAGGGCTAAGGGAAACGCATGTAAAGAACAACAATTTCAGGTGACAATTTAAGTGCTTAATTACATACTAAAAAAAACCTTATTATTTTTATTTCTCTACTGTTAAAAAACGATGAACAACTTTATTCTCTGGGTACCCTAATATTAATAAACCTTTGGTTTTATAGGTTATACTGAAGATTTGAATCAGTTTGCTGTCTGAATCAAAGAAAGAAAACATAAAACAGGAGGAGAAGATTAAATGCAAGTCAGAAATTCAGTATCTGTTTAATACACGTATTTTTACCAAAATGATGGTGAAACTAAGCCACACATCCTGGCTCACTGAAAGCCTTTGTTGGAATACGTTGTTGGACATGTAAGACACACATGTATCCTTGCTTTATGGACGTAGTCCAGTAAACGAGACACAAAGTAGTCAGGTTAGCCACCAGAGATGGAAAGTGCGGCATACAAGACTCAGGACTTAAAAACTAGGAGAGAGAGGGCATATTGTACCAGATTGAATTATTTCCTGTCATGATGTGTTTAAAATTCTAATACAAAGGTAGCAGAAAAGAGAGATCAATAAATGACGTTATATTCTATGTATCCAAAAGGAAGAACTTTCTAAAGAAACGAAAAGACCAAAGTAAAAGGCACTAACAAGTAGATGCAAGTGAAGGAGTAGAACAGTACTGTCAAAGCTAAAGAGCCTGCAGAGAAAACCATCAGAATGGCTTAAACAACCACACTTTGTAAACCAATTCAGTCGACTATTTAAAAATTTCAAGTTAATATGATGTATAGCTGATTTTAAGGATCTAACTTACATGCAAGAAAAACATTAGTTTAAATTATTTGCTTTTTAAATATTCCTAATGCATAACAGATAAATACTGAAGTGAGGCTGGATTAATTCATAGTTGCTCTAATACCAGATGTATGTGGGTCATAAAGTAAATGGATCTTTCCAAAAGCCTTTGGGAAAACCCAGTGAGGCCAGTTTTGAGATCTATCAGTAGCAGGAAAGGTAAAAAGGATTCAGTAAAAAGCAAAGCAGAAGGTAGGAAATAATGTTACCTTAGAAACTGATTTATTGTGTATTTTTGTCTCCTTGTTTAATGTTTCTTAAAACAGAGAACATGATTTGCTTAAATGTCAAACTTGGAAATCATATTGATCTCAAAAGATCACTTCGTTCAATATTAAGTTTTAGCCTAGTCAAGAATTTCTTAAGATATACCAAATGTATTTTAAAATATTTTAAAGTGCTACTTCAAAACTCCAAACTACAATGTTTTTTAAAAGCCTTATTTCTTCACAGCAAGGAGCTTCCAGAAACCACTAAAACATTCTTGCCCTTTGAATGTTTGGGCATGGTCTCTTCATGTGTTATTAATAAGCTAGACGAAGTATTTATATTAACGGCCATACAATGAATATTCAACTGCATGTGGACTCATACCACAGGGCTATGAAAACCGAAAACCACCTTCACGTGGACTTGCCAAACTACCCGATTATACCAAACTTTTCATGGCTTAAACAAAGTTATATAAATGTTCACTATGGCAACAACACCAGATGTATGCACAAGGAAATATCTGCAATTTTAAAGGGGGAAACAAGAAAAACTGCTCACACAACATAAAAGTTAATTTTACATTAGTATCATTAATATTATACTCACACTGTAACAGCCAAATAAACCTTGTGCTTTAAAAACAGATCAGGTCACTTGAGTCGTCTGCTGCATTCCGCTAAGAAAGCAAAACCTACCATGCATGGCAAGTGTTGACACTCTTCCTCAATGACTTTTATTGTCTCTGGTCAACCTGTAGATCTTCTTTTTCCAAGCATGGAATCAGAATACCTCACTTGTAGAAAGTTACATCAGTGGTATTAAAAGCACATTGAAAACTTTAAAAAGTTGATCCAAATGGAAGTCATGTTTTTAAAAAAAATCAAAGTTATTTCTCTAGTTTATCGGAGCATTTAAGGTTTTTTTAATCCAACAAGTATTTATTTAAAGAATGATCTTTATGTGGCTGAAATGAGAATGCACACATGATAGTTTTTCAAGGCCAGCAAGCACTTCCTAACCAAATCCCCCACTTCCTTTGCTAGCTAAACATAACTACTTCAACCGTGTACATCCTTTAAAAAGTTAGAAGAGAGCACCTCGCATGTAATAGCAGGCAGCTGGGAAGCCAATTGGTGCAGTCGGAGTGCACATTTTAGAAAGCAGCTTTTTAACATTCAATAACTAAGTGGTAATTGGACACAGAAACATAAACTGTCAAACTGAATCAAAACCCCTTTGCTTTTCAGAGAATTATTTGTAAGATTATACTAGAATTAAATTTGAACATGCATCTACCCTATGCATTCAGTCAAATTATGAAACAAAAAAAATGCTGTGCTTTCTTTGGATAAAATTAATGTCAGCTTTGCGTCCTTAAACCAGACCCGATCGGGAAATGAAATATGTTTAGTCCTGAAATAGTTGTGGTAATTCAATCCCTGCACTCTCCTTATTTTCTTGATGACAAAGAAAAACTCCCAACTGGCAGGGCCACCTGCACTGATTACTCCTCCATCCACACCCACAGAATATGAAAATGAGCCAATGATCATTAACCTTAATTTCTTCTAACATAAACCTCAGCTCTTTTTCAGTCTTGCTACTCAGGGAACTCCCCTGAGATAAAGGAAAAGAGAACCGGGGAAATAAGGAAACAGGGAGTGAATGCTCAGAGCAAAAGGCGGGGGGGCGGTCCAAGTGAAAAGCGGAATCCACTGGCGTTTTAAAAACTGCACAGCTGGCTTATTAAACTTCATACAGAAAAGAGGTTACAAAGATAAAGAGATTCTGAGGCATCACTAACTCTCTAGATAGTGGGATACTTTCCTTTCTGAGCAAACAATGAGAAAGGCTGCTTCCTCTCCACCCTCCCTATCCCCGACCCTGGGCGTCGCACTCCTCCACCTAGACATCACTATAAAAAGACAGCCAACAATAAAGATGGGTCTGGACAGTAGGAATGCATGTGTGGCGGTATGATCTCTAGTATGAGGACCAAAGGACCTCTACAACCAAAAGAGATTTCCAAGGTAAGCACTTGCAATTACAGTGGAGAATGCCTAGCACCTTCTGGTCATTCACATTCAAATACAGCCAACTGGAATCATTTTTGGTCCAAGCTGTGTGGAGCTAGATACCATTAGCATTACATCATCTTCTAATGGATGAGGAGCTAGTTGGGGCCCTTAAAAGAAACACAACTTGGAGGGGAGCAGGAAACCTTCAGAAATGCCAGTCTCTTTAGCACAGACATGTGTACTGAAAATTGTCTTGTAATGTTTGCCTACAGACCTTGGTATATCTAAAGAGGACTCCTCAAAGATAAGACCACAAAAGTGAGGAACAATTCAACAAGGCAACCACACATGACCCTGTGTAAAGCATTCCTGAAGCTGAAGGGAAAACAAACTTCAAAAATCATGACATTGCTGAATGAAAGCAGAAAGTCTTTAAAATGTGAGTTTTTCATTAAAAATATTAAACGCAAAGGCGATAAATGCTTAAAGAATATAATAAAAGTCGAAGTGTTTTTTCCTGCAAGTACATTTTCAAGATGCATGGTGCCTACCCAGTGCAGGCAGACAGAGCAAAACTTTCATCTCTCAGTTATCCCCTCATTATTTCAACCACAAATCAAGTAGCAGTCATGAGGAGGGTGAGACAGAAAGGCAGAGAAAATAAACAACAACAGAAACAGAGACCTGGCTGCAATTTAGTATTGGATTCAGAAGCCCAATTTAAACTAAAACCTGGCTCTGGGGTGCTGGCCCTCATCTCCTTCTCGCCTAGCCTACGAAACGTAAAAGGCAAACACACACACACACACCCCCTGTATTCTCTTTTCTTTCTCCTTTTTTTCCTTCTGTAATCAGGCTCTCAAATGTCAATGGTCCCCTCTGGAAGGAAGTGAGAACAGGGTATTGAAGTATGCAGTGCCATGAGTCATCTTAGTAGATGCTCTAGCAACTGCCTGTGACCCAGCAGTGAGCCAAGATAGCAGGGCTTTTAATAAAGCAGCACTTTTGCACACTCACAGCCCTGCTAATTTAATACCTGCCGCTTGTTTACCAAACACCACGGGCATGTCTCCATGTCGGTAACTTCCCAGTGACAGTGAGGCGACTGAATCTGGGCATGGAACAGATGCACCTTTTTACGCTCTGTTAAACTGTGTCACAGACTACAGCCCCTGAGCGCATTCCTTTATTTATCCTGCAGCCAGTTGAGCTAATTGTCAGAGACAGACCTGGTTCTAATTCTGCAGAGTCCAGCAACTGCTGGAGTGTATGTAGTGAGGCATGAATGGTGCAGAACTTTAGAAGGGAACAGTTGAAAAACAGAGTCTGAGGGTAGAGGCATAATCTGCCAATATTTTACTTAGACTTTGAAAATACCACCTGTCTCAATAGCAGGCTATGGGAGTGGGGACAAAAGTAAAACAACTCCAGTGTCAGAATGAAGCAGAAGCAAGCAAATGTCAAAGCATATTCCTATGTAAGGAGAACACAACACAGCAGCAATGGCATTCATTTTCCAAAGAATATGGTTCGGCCTGTGCAGTTGTAAAATATTCACAAGCTCAAAAACCTGCTGATAACAGGCCAATATTCAATGCGGCTCACACCAGCGGTTCTGCACAATACCAGGATTGAGCATTACAGAGATACTGTGATGCAAGCCCATTAATGACACCAAAATTACTTAAAAGACTAGTCTCTCAATCCTCCAGCCATACAATTTGACTCTGCTTGATCATGTGTAGACAAAGAAACTCCCATTTATTGTTCTCCTCACACCCTGTGGTATTAGAAGTGTTTCTTATGAGCTGTAATACCATACTCATATTTTATCAGTAGCAAGAGTTCACTCCAGTTAAAGTTCTTCACCCGTCATGGGCATTTTTCAGCAAATTAATGTCTTTTACTTGCATGACTTCCCTTCATATTATAATTTGGGGTTTAAACGGATCATAATACTTTGCAGAAAGTAAAAAGAGAAAAAGAGCTCAGTGTTGATAATTTTTACCACTTATGACTGAATGACCTCAACTGAGGAATAAAAAATTAAGTCATTTGTCTTATGAGGTACAAAGGACATTTTATGGTGTACAATTTAGCTAATAATGGGTTCAGGCCAATCCTTAAGAAGTCACATGTTTCCATTGTCCCTTCACCCCCTGCTTGTGTTTTTACCACATCCTAACAAAAACATGACCAGAACTGGTGAAAAACATACGGTTCCAACTAATGAATCACATACTTTCCCGCAAGTACAGTAAGTACTACCAGCTGTGTGACAGTCTTGCTTTGGCAGTGGGACCAGCTTAGAACAAGCCGGCCCATCTGAAAGCAGCTGTACTGAAAAACCACAAGCAATATAAGTGTGTCTGCCTTCTCAGGGCGGCTTTGTCTCTGTTCTATGTCTCTGCTCTGTCCCCATAATGTGCCAGCCATCTTGTTTAGAGAAAGTTTCAGAAATTACAGTGGTAGGGAGAAAATCCACACATTCAAAAACCTTAAGTTTTCAGAAAGTGTTGTCACTTTATCAAGTGGAACGCCGTGAGAGGTCAATTAAAGGAAAACACCTCTCTCCCACACCCACCCTTCCATATGCATCTTTTGGGGTTTGCCTTAGATGTAAAAGTGTGCGTATTTATGTATCTAAATAAGTGAGGTGGGAAACAGGGGGAGGAACGGCACAGGATCCAGCTACTTACAGATGGGCTGAGGCATGCATGCGAACACACACAAACACACACGCAGAGCAATTCGCAGATTATCAACTCATGCCATGAGCTACTGCAAAAAAGTTCTATGATTTTAAACTTGCCATTTATACAACAATAAGCTTCATTTGTAACCACAAAGCATTCTGAAAAAAATTCCCTGGCAAGCTCCAGATATTTTTACACAAATGCACTTTTCCTTTCTGTGAAACAACATTCAACTGGATAATCATTGCTGTTAAAGGGAAAGAAAGTCCAACAGCATTGGTCTAGAAATTTAAGTGGAAACAGTAGGATTTTTAAACTTCTGTAGTGTCTGAAGGCAATAAGTAATTAAAATTTTTTTAATGTCATTAAGTGATCAGTAGCTTGTATGTAGTAAGCACCTAAGTACCATCTCAGGCTCGTTCTGCAAAAAAGAAATACCTACCGTTGTCATTCTTGACTTTTCCAAAGTCTCAATCAGAAAAATAAATACAGAGTAGTGAAATTATTTTTGGTTTTTGTGAGTGTTTCACATACAGAGAAGTCAAATGTAAGGACTAATCGGGAAGCTTTACCTTTTGTGTTTACTTTTATTGCCTAATTTAGCCAAACACATTACTCTAAACTATAATGTTGTAAAGATGCTTGATTCGGCAATAATCTAATCCAAAAATTATATTAACATCACATCTTTTTATTTATACCATAGTTGTGTGAATAATTTTTGTTTTGAATGAGCTATCAATGTAATACTCAAAAAATGGCCAGAAGACTCACTACATTCAGAAGATTCACTACATTAATTAGAGAAGATCTTGGCCTCTGTGGTTTCTTCCTAAAATTCACTCTTTCTAAATGAACTTTAATGTTTGTGTGTTTGGGGGAGTTCAGTGCTGGGCTGATCAAGGGCAAGTACTTAGGGTGAATCTAGAAATCACACTGAGGCTTACAATTGGATAAAGGCAGACAGCAGAACTGGGAGCACCAACAGTAGTGGGGAAAGAGTAAAGGATGAGCATCTGCAGGCAAACATCGGAGGAATTCAGGTTCCACTCCAAACCACCACATAAACCAAGTCACATGATTTTTTTTGGTTTCCCAGTGCATATAAAATTTGTTTATTCGATGCTGTAGTCTATTAAGTGTGCAATAGCATTATATCTAAAAAAAAAACAGCATACATACATCTAAAACACTTTATTGCTAAAAAAATGCTAACAATCGTCTGAGCCTTCAGTGAGCTGTAATCTTTTTGCTGGCAGAGGGTCTTGCCTAGATGTTGATGGCTGCTGATTGATCAGGGTGGTGGTTGATGAAGACGGGTGGCTGTGGTGTCTACTCATAAAATAGACGGTTTGCCGCATCAATTGACTCTTCCATTCAGAAAAGATTTCTCTGTAGCATTGATGCTTTTGATAGCATGTTATCCACACCAGGACTTCTTTCAAAACTGGAGTCAATTCTTTCAAACTCTGCCACTGCTTCAATTTGTAAAAGAAATGCAGTATCTGCAGACTGCAGTAAAGCCCAGTGCAATAAAAGGAGGTATGCCTATGTTCAAGCCTGAAGAACAGGCTTAACTAATACATAGACTTGAAACAGTACACTGATAAACAGACATATAATTTTTAAAAAATATTGACTCATTTATAGCACTTAGTTCATGTTAAATCTAATAAAGAATACTAGCCTAAGTGGGAAAAGTCCAAAACTGGATTATTAAATTACACAGTAAAATCTATCAAGAAAGAGCTAATATGGCTGAGCCAAAATTATGATTAAATTATGATAAAGGCATTAAAACTCAGTTATTAATAACATGGAAAGATAGTTACAAAATGTTGATAAGCAAAAAGCAGCTTACAAAGCAGTGTACGCAGTATGGTCCTCTATTTTTAAAATGAATACAAAAGACAAGTGAAAACAAAAAACGATTAACACCTGTGTGGAAGGAACTATTGGCGATGCTTTTACTCTTCTTAAATTCCATTTTCTAAACTTTATTTATTTAGCATGTATAAACTACACATAGGAAAAATAAGTGTACTTCTTTTCCTTTTTTTAAACAGTGTGAGAAATTTTATTTTTAAGAAATCTAGTAACTAGATTTCTGGTCCTCACCAGTAGTTACACTGCAAAACCTGTGTATTATTTAAAAATGTGGAGCGTTTCTTTTTTTTTTTTTTTGAAACAGAGTTTCACTCTTGTTGCCCAGGCTGGAGGGCAACGGTGCAATCTCGGCTCACTGCAACCTCTGCCTCCCGGGTTCAAGCGATTCTCCTGCCTCAGCCTCTCGAGTAGCTGGGATTACAGGCATGTGCCACCACGCCCAGCTAATTTTGTATTTTTAGTAGAGACGGGGTTTCTCCACGTTGGTCAGGCTGGTCTCAAACTCCTGACCTCAGGTGATCAGCCCACCTAGGCTTCCCAAAGTGGTGAGATTATAGGCATGAGCCACCATGTCCGGCCTGGAGCTTTTCTTAAAATCAAAAATTGATTTACTTTGAACAATTCTTTAAAACTACATTTATGGGGTACGTGTGTGTTCTCTATAAAATCTCAAGACAAATAACCAAACTTACTTATCCTCTCCCCGATACCCAGTTTCCCAAGAGTATTCTTTCATAATTTGAGCCAAAAACTAGCCTTTGCTAATTCAACTTTTACATAATTAATGAAGCACAGATCTAAATCCTTATCTTTCTAACAAAAATAATACCTTTAAATAGCACTTAACTGCCAAAACACTCCCATAAAATAAGAACCCATACGCCCACCGAATCACCATTACTTAATGCCAAAGTCTAGAGGCTGCCCTGTAGCGCACAGTCCAGGGCACTGGAGTAGTATATAATACCATCACAGGATCAATGCAACAGAGCAAATCTGTTAAATACGCTTATCCACATTGAAACACGGCAGAAATAACTAGATTAATAACCATACTCCTATAACAAGGGACTTAGAATCACAGCCAATAATCAAGAAGATTTATTATTAAAGAAGCATTCAAAGTTTTTCATTCTGCAACTGAGAGGGCTGGTATGAACAATCATTTGGCAAATACTTATTAACTGATTTCCGTGGCCTACCATCGTGTCCCATGTTTGGGTTTGAACAAATATAAGGAAAAGCGTCTTGACGTAAAAACCATCTAGTGAAGGAGAAAATTCAAATAATTTATCACGTTGTGCAGAAGAGCAGAAACACACAGAGATTTCCAGAGAAACAGAAGAAGGCACCAACTCAGGTAGGGCTTTAGAACAACTTCAGAAAAAAAGACAGAACATAATGAAGCTTAAATACAAGTTTAGTAGCCAACCAGGCAAGATAAGGACTAGGGAGAACAACATGGGAGAATGTTCCACGATAGGAAATAGCACAAAATCGGCAAAGAACTACCAGCTGATCTGTGTTGCTGGGGCAATAAGGCTGAGGCAAGAAATGACAAGAATGGCAGACAGAGAAAGGGGCAGGTCCAATCATGTAGGGTCTTGTTTGTCCCTTTTAAAGAGATTCTAAGTTTCCCTTCACCTAATTCAGCAGTGAGAATGCTCAGTCTCCTTACTCCAGAAGAGTCAGGACTACCCGTGTCATCTTGCATATGATGGTAGGAACTATTCCCTCCTTTTTTTTAATCGTTATTTTTATTTCAAACAAGTATTTACTGAAACCCTTCTATGTTTTAGGCACTGAGAGCTCAGGATCAGACAGTCTTGCTCCTCCTCTGTCCCTCCAGGAGTTCACTTTCCGTGGATCCCCCACATTCGGTAATAATTTCTTTAAAAGCACAAACAAAAAAACTGGCATAGCCTTGTACATCTTCTGGAGTCTGATGGCTAAGAAAGACTAAAATGGAAAAAAAAAAAAATCTGTGTATGTAAAAGCACCATATTCCCAAATCATTTTATCAGGTCACATTCCGCCAAACTGATGAACTCTTAATTTAAGGGAACAATTTGTCAAGGCTCTGCTAATTGCAGATATTAGCATATCAGACCAACCAAAACTTAGAAAACTTATTCTCTTGATAAAATAACAGATGTGGCCATTTTATATAAGCCATAATGCAGACAGCATACACTTAGGTCTAGAACACATCTTTGCTCACCCATTACACTGAGTACAGACTGCCATGTCTCTGAATGAGACACCCATCCCAAGGTCTAATTTAACGCCATCTGGTAATATTCCGGATGCAAGAGTGTGATGCAAATTTTGATGAGTCAAATTTTAGCACCAACTTTTATACAAAAGTCTATACCCTGTAAAAACCACTTTCTCAATAATTCCTAAAGCAATACTCTTAGGGAAAACAATATAATCGAGTTTTATAGCAGGGTAGGTTTCTTAATACCAGCTGGCAATATTTGGGCCCCGAAGCATGAGAACTGATCATATTAAAATCCAGATACCAGCTATTATATCTAAAATTGTTGCTTCATTCATATTTAGCATGAAGAGGAGCCTATCTAAAGCAGGCTCTATTTAATACAATGTGGTTTTAATTGGAGTCTGTTTTAGATGAGCCACCTGTATTTCATCTTTTTAAAATTATCCATAATTTTCTGCGCAATTTGCCTCTGCAACATAACGAAGAGCAGTTAGTTATAAATTATTGCCATTGTTTAGACGTCTAAGAAGAGAAAAAACTCTCTATTTACTGAAATACGATGGCCCTGTACCAAAGAACAAAATGGGGAGCCCAAGGTTCTAGTTCTGTCCCAGTGCACAAATGAACAAGGCCATACATAAATGTTATTAATAAGCCTTAACTAGAAAAACAACAGATTAAAACCCTGTTAGTCTTACTCCAGCTAAACTTCATTTATGGCTACTCTGAAGCCTACTGTTACAATAACTAAAGTCTCATATTCTTTCCTACTTAAAAGAGCCTCTTTTTAAGCATTTCTAACCGTGAAAATTCTGCTTCCAGCAACTACCTCAAATAACTTTTTTTGGTAGTGCAGTAGCTCTACTTTGCAATTATGTCTATACCAATATATTCTTGGTTTGTTTTCAACTAAAACCATTCAAAAGTTTTTATAATATCATTATTTCTTCAATATTTTCCATCTTCATCGTGTTTATCTAATAATTGTTAAGGTATCCGGAAATACAGCATATCGTAACATCGTGACAATGTTTCCTATTGAGATCCAAGTAAATAGCGGTTTGCAAACTAAGGTATGTTTATTTCTGTGATGGCTACAAGAACCACCCAAAGAAAACATCTAAAATGCAACTTTTAAAGAAGATTCTTCAATCAATCTGTTCTGAATTACCAAAAACATACCCCAACAGGTAAGTCAGAATTTCAGTGGGTGCCAAATATATTATAATTATTTTTGATAACATGCTAAAATAATGCTTACTCTAGGCTATTTAGCAAAAGATAAAACTGTCACAATCCATTTAAATGTGCTGACACTGTTTATTAAACTACCCTATCCAAGCGTTTCTCTTGATGCTTACCAGCTAATACAAGTGATTCCTAACTAGTACTTCTCCTCTAAACAAACTGTTCCACAAGACTCTACTCATCTCGTGTTCTGACAGGACTATTTATATGAATAATATTCCCCAATTGCAATTTGTCCACTGTGCAAATTCAATGGACTTAGGTATGCTATAGAAACAGCATCTTTCTCTTTGCAAATGTCAATGTATTTTTTTCCTTCAATATACTGTATCTATTCCTCTATTATTAAGTTCTGAGCTTGCTTTACCTTGTCCCCTATTTAAAACATTCTGATTTGAAAGTATCACCAACAGCTTATGTGATTTTCCAAATTTCTCAAAATACAGTTGTCACCATTAGTCACACGAAGTCTGGATACTGTCTGGTGACAAATAGGTAAACCAAATATGATTATTGTTATTAAGAGTAACCTCTTAGTCACCAAATTTATCCTATAATTAGACCTTCAAATATCTTTTTTTTTTTTTTTTTTTTTTGAGACAGAGTCTCATTCTGTCACCCAGACTGGAGTGCAGTGGCGCAATCTCTGCTCACTGCAAGCTCTGCCTCCCGGATTCACACCATTCTAGTGCCTCAGCCTCCCGAGTAGCTGGGGCTACAGGGGCCCGCCACCACACCTGGCTAATTTTTTGTATTTTTAGTAGAGATGGGGTTTCATTGTGTTAGCCAGGATGGTCTCGATCTCCTGACCCTGTGATCTACCCGCCTCAGCCTCCCAAAATGCTGGGATTACAGGCGTGAGCAACCGCGCCCGGCCCAAATACCTCATTCTTAAACCCCAAAGTCTGAGCCCAAGAAGCAGTGTACACTGAGGGGAGGGGGAACACATACTAATAAAGGTGTTTTTTTTTTCTTTTAATCCAACCCAATAATACCAGCAATTTCCTTACATATTCCATTATGGACATTGTAGCTTGAGTTCAGTGCCACTTGATAGAATCTATTAGTAATGTGGTCTGTATAAATTACATACCGTATACTCCATATGGAAACCTATTTTCAAAATAACCTATGCTTAATAACAAACATAACTTGGGGTATCTTTTGCAGTTTCTCTTGCAGTCTTAGCTGCATTATTTCAGCAATTTGTCTGTTCAGGTATTTAGTCTATGAAGCCAAGGCTTTTAAATTTTCTCACTGTAGTTAAAAAGAGATTAATTTTAATCCCATGTCATATTAGTTACAAGATAACTAGACTCTTTAAAAGCACCATCAGAAATTATCTTGATTCAGAAATTACTCTGAACACTAGTAGTAGGTTAACAGTGCTCCTGCATAAACATACTTGTTTGTGGAAATTACTGATTTTGTTTATTTACTTTATAATTTTATGTATTTTTTTCTTGGTCTCTGTCAGATAAAATTTGTTAGTCAATGTGCCACAAACTCTAACTTTATTTAATATTTTACAATACTTTTGAATACCTTGATAACAGCAAGTATTTTTTCATTTTAATAAATGTGGTCTGGTGTTTATGTCAAAAATTTACAAGAAAAAGCTATTTTACTGGAAAGTAACAAAAAATAATTGTGATTAGGACAGAGCTCAAATTAATACTGCAGATTTTTGTGTGTATGCAAAAGATATAATTAGAAGTCATATTTCAAAATTGGACAGACAATTCTATTATACAGATTTCTTGGCCAACTTTTGTTGGCAACTCAAACAAGCTAAATAAATTTCTAGATACGATCTATAATAAACTCAACAGATAAGCCACAGAAATGTTTAAGATTTGGTGCCTAGAGGCCATAATCAGTTTTTAAAAGTAAAGGTTTCTTCAACACAGAGAAGGCAAATTTGCTTATTTAAAACCTAACAAACAATACATCCCACACTCCATATGGCAAAGGGTAGGATGGTGGTGAGGGCAGGGGACAAAAGAGTTCCCAAAAAGTAAGGGAATGTGTAGAACAGGGGATACATTAAGAGGGTTGGTTTGTTTGTTTTATTAATATTCAGAAACTGGAAACAATTTAAACTTAAGATAGAAAAAGACTCAAAATCTGCACAAAGCATATGGCAAAATAATCTTAGGAATGTTCCTTGGACTACTCCAGAATTTTAGAATATGGAGACTGTTAAGATGAGTGAACCAGCAGACTCAAAGGCTAAAATGTGAAATTACATTGGCATGTTGGTCATATAATCACAATGCTGAAAAATTATCTACAGAAAAAAAAATCTGCTAACGTAAAAATAAGAAAGTCTGACCATCTATAGTTCATGGTTCTAGAAGATGCAAGTTTTTAGGTGAAGACTTTCTTTTTTTTTTGGAGACAGGGTCTTGCTCTGTCACCCAAACTGGAGTGCAGTGGCACAATCACAGCTCACTGCAGCTTCAAACTCCTGGACTCAAGCGATCCTCTCACCTCAGCCTCCCAAGTAGCTGGGACTATAAGAGTAGGCAACCACACCCAGCTAATTTTTTGATTTTTTGTAGAGATAAGGTCTCACTATGTTGCCTAGGGTGGTCTTGAACTCCTGAGCTCATGCGATCCTCCTACCTCGGCCTCCCAAAGTGCTAGGATTACAGGTGTGAGCCGCCACACCCAGCTAGATAAGCTTTTTGTATAATGCCTACATATCTATATGCCATGGAGCATGGATGAAAGAAGAATCCAGTAACAGATTCCAAATCTAAAGAACAACAAGAAAATACCTGAAGGGAAGTGGAGAACTTCCAGGTTATTCTATCTTTTATTTCTTCCTTTTTTAGCCAAGCTACTGGAATTCTACATCTCACCAGATCCTCAAAGAAGTCAAACAGGTGGGATGTTATTTGAAACTACAGCATTTATTTAACTAATAAACTAGAAGAGTGTTTATGCAAAATCTAGATTCAATTTAAATCATTTGTCCTATATTATTCCATGATTTAAATATATATATATATATATTTTTTTTAAACCTCACATATTGCTTTCCTAGCTAATGGGAAAAACAAGCTGGAAGACCCTTAAGAGTAAACCCTGCTGTGGTTCAAAGACAAGTGCTCTTAATTTTTTTTTTCTTCTTCTTGCCATATAGAAAGAGGCAATTTTTTTTTCTCTATCTTCTTATCTTCTTTTCCTACCATACCCTTATGGCTTTTATTAGCCACATTAAAGGGTATAGAATTAATTTTGTGTTCAAAATTACTCAATAACAATCCCCATATACGAGCTCTTACAGGAAATCACATAAAGAAATAAGACTCTTAAAGTGCCTAACTGACAAGCAAAATTTAAAAGGAAACTGCCCGCTTTACTGTTCATGTATTCAGAACTAAAGTGAAGTTGGAATTATGTGAGAGATGCAGTGAGAGATTCAGCAAGCATTCTTACACTGTAAACACAGCAGTTCAAGTTGTGATGTTCACCCAACATCAAAGCCATCTATCCAGAACATGCAGGGGCAAGCCTCCGCCAGGGAAGACCTGTCTGTGTCAAGTAGATTGCTCTAACTCCCCAAAATAACCAGTGTGTGATTTAAATCACAACAGTATATAATAAACTCTGGCTTTATCACGCTAATTCCAAGTGTTCAAAGCCATTACTAAATTTCTGAGGCTGGCCAAAATATTTATTTAAAAAAAAACAAAAACAGTAACTTTTCTAAAAGGCAGCAGCCTCATGTATTTCAAAGATGTGTACACACAACCATGCATCTAACACACCTGTAGGGCGAAGCAGGCCTCACCTGGGTGAGGAGAGTGCCCCAGGTACTAGAAATTTTAAGATACAAATGAAACTAGATTAAAAGAAAAAAAGCCATCTGTCTCATCAAGGTTGAACAAGATATATCAGGCAAAGAAAAAAAAATGCATAGATTCAAAATGCGAACAGTATTGTGGTGTAATATACATACAGTGAAATAAACAGATTTTAAGTGCCCAGCAAGAATATATTTTGGAGGGAACATGCAAAAAATCAGAAATATACTTAGGTGTGGCTGATAACAAAATCACTGGGACATCATAGGCAACTATAATTAGCAATGGATGACTCCGAGGAGGATTGGATCCGCCTCCTAAATTTTAAATGATTGCTTCAAGCTAAATTTCTGGGAACTTCTTTGGTCTGGTAATCAGTCTGGGAGTCTTGTAGGAACAAGCTTTCTCGTGATATTTCCACTGCCTCGTGGTTTCTGGCAAGGTTGAGCCGTGTACAGAAACAAGATTTTCTAACAGTGTTTTGTTATTTCCATTTCCTATCTCATCTGAAACCAAGTGCATAGACATAAAAATGTTGAAAATACATACATAAGCAAACTTTTCATCAACAAAGTTGTTTCTAAATCAACTCAAATGAAATTCATCAATAGTACTTTGAAGAATCAAGGCAGATCATTACTGATTACTGGATAAAACAGAAAACTTGGATAAAAATAATTTTATATTTTTTAATATTCTCCTAACTGTCCAGCATTAAGAATGTTTAATAATTAAGACATTTTAGTAAGTTAAACACCCAAAAAAAGTCTTCAGATTACAAGGATTTTTCCTACACATGATTCTTCAGGCTCAGGTTCTTGCCTGTACCCCTCAAATGGCCTGTATGGCTTGAATTACCTGTAAAACCCTTACATATAGGTTATGTTATCATGCATTATGTGACATTCCACTCATAAAACTATAGTCCTAGAGATAGACAACCTTTAAAAGAAAAAAAAACCTTCATCTACGAAAATACACTAAACAGAAAATGGCAAACTACAAATAGAATAGGATAATACTATTTTAAATGTTTCCTTCTCTCCATTTATTTTAAATGAGTAAAATTGAGTCTCTTTCTAAACGCACATAAATTACCTCACTTAAAACCACTGGATAGGATTTATGATTCTCAGTAGGGAATGTAACATCTAAACACAATGATAATATAAATTGCAAAAGTTAAAGATAATAATTAGAAAGTAATAATGTCTAGCATAGCAATGTAATGTAAGAATAATGATTCAATTATTATTGATTTGAAAATACATTCTAAAAGTCCAAGGTTTAAGAAACTCTCATAAGAAGAAAAAGGATGTCATGTGTAATAGGCTATTTTCCCTCAAAAGAAACTTTTCCTTAATGTGAACTTAATAAGTTTGAGGTTATCAAAAAAATTACTGTACTTATTTTTTAAAAACAGAAATTAATAAAGTATTCTTGGATGACACTTCAGGAGACATTTTATCAAAACCAAATTTTAGTTCAATAACAGAAATAATGAAAATTTATATTCATAACAATGTTGTTATTGGTCTCTGTTAAGCAATGGAAAAAATCTGGTCATTTTATTCTAATATTAAATTTTAGCATTTGCTTACTAATTACCAACATCTAGAAAGAAGAAAAGCTCAGTGTCTGGCATGTTTATTTCTGTAGACATAGGTCTAACATATGTATTTCAAAAATGATTTCAAGTTTTAAGAAATAATTGCAATCTCAATACACCACTGTTGAATGCTACCACTATATTCTTTTCTATTATCTTTATGTTAGTCAGTGCCTCTTCGTTAATTCTCATATCAAATTTTTTTATGTCCTTATTAACAACAATAACAACAAAACCAAATGAACCTTACAACAACACATGTGAAAACACAGGGAAAAAAAAAAAATCTCAAGTCAGGCACACTGGCTCATGCCTGTAATCCCAGTGCTTTGAGAGGCTGAGGCAGGAAGACCGCTTGAGCCCAAGAGTTTCAGACCAGCCTCAGCAACACAGCAAGACCTACATCTCTACAAAAATTTTTTTTAATACTTAGCCAGTTGTGGTGATGCATGCCTACCATCCTAGCTACTTGGAAGGCTGAAGCAGGAGGACTGCGTAAGCCCAGGAGTTCAAGGCTTCAGTGAGCTATGATCGCACCACTACATTCTAGCCTGGGCAACAGAGTGAGACCCTGTCTCGTTAAAAAAAAAAATCTCCAAAGTGGATTACATTTTTTCCCCCATTAGTGACAGACAGTTTGAGGGATTTTTTAAGAGTGATTTTGATTTTTACAGATCTATGAACCCATTTCTATTATAGCTCTTCTAAAGATTATAAATAAAACGTAGTAATACAAATCTCTTCTTCACAAAAAAAAATGGAGACTAGCAAAGAATTTGATACACCTCTGTCCTTAATTTTGCCAAGTCACATTTCAGGTTAAGAAAATTAAGCAAAAGAAGAAAACAAAGTCCTCAGACTACAAAAGCCAAGAGTAATAAAATAAGTGCATTGGTGATTAAACCCAGAAACCAAATATTCAGAGAGGGTCTCAATCTCTCTCTCTCTCTCTCTCTCTAAGCTACAACCATCATTCCTATCACATTTCATATCCAGATCATCTAAACAGATTATATTAAATACAAATACATGAGCGTTCAGCTAATTTTGACACTTTTACAATGTTTAACAAAACACATGAGGGATAAAATCCTTTCATGTTAGAAAATGGCAATTATTAACTACTAGTTTTCAACTAAATTTTCATTTACTGGTTAATAGTTTCCAAAGAAAGCAGAGAGTCCTCCTGTTCTTATTGCACTTCAACATTTCAAATTATACAACTCAATTAAGCGGTCATTCTATTAGGCTGAGAAAACATGTAGAACATATTCAAGTTTATGCAAGAAACTGTGAGGGATGGTTTGCCGTATACATTAAGCATGACCTTAGGCATGTATTTTAAGAGTGTTTGATAACCCTATACACCCTTCAGAAATACCCCAACAGGAGGCATCAAATTTGTAAACTTTAGCTTGCAGCATAACAGGCTAGCTAGGGAAGAGTCCAAACTGGGCATCAGAACAGCTGCAACCAAGACCTGGCTCTGCCCCTTGTGGTCACAGGACATCCAGGTTCTGGATTTCAGTTCTTACAGTGAAACTAACACTAGGATCCTGTTACTTTAGAAAGAGAGGTGTCTAAGAACTCAAGAAGCTGTACGTTCACAGCTCTAGAAAGAGTTAAGATACCATCACTGTGAGCATTTACAGATGTGCCAGGATGTGAATATAGGAAATTGGACCCTCAGAACAAGACCTTAGAAATGCTCACAGAGAAATGCATGAGAATTACTGGATAAAGTAACTACTGGAAAATACAAAGAATGAAGGCTTTGTTCTATGTTGTAGAAATCATTACCAGAAAAGTTCATTCTCAAAGAAAGACCACTGATTACTTTTTTAAATCACTGCACAAAAGTAATCACACTATGTACAGTATGCACAGTATGATAATTTTTCAAAATACTTCAGATTGTAAATCATTGAAAAAGTCAGTGAGAAGATTAAAATAAAATCATGGAAAAGATCTTAAATTATAACAGAAAGGAAGTGGTCAGATGAGTGGGACATTTCTTCTCTCCTTCAAGAACCTTCCCTTTCCCATGTCTGGGAAAGACAAAAATCTACACCAAATAAATTTGCTGAGGCACTTTCTCAGATATTTTAAAGTGAGCTATTATTAATATTACAAATAGGTTTACTATCCCAATCTGTTGCCTCTATTTAATTAATTTCCTGATTGTTTAGTCTAATTTGCTAGACTGTTTCAAAAGATAACTTAATTTCACCACTAAAAATTTCTAGATTAATAAAGTATTCGGATGCAAATTACATATTGGACTAAACAATCCTGCTATCACATAAGTGTCTGAAATCAGTGGTTCCAGCTAAGATTCTAAAACTTCTAGTCCAAATAAATGTTACATTTCAATGGGGGTATATGGATTAAATGAAATAAAGCATATATACAAAGATATGGCCATGTTAAATATGTATCAAATATGTAATCAAATATGTAAACTCTCTTTCTCTCTAAGCTACAGCCATCATTCCCACATGAGAATTCCCTTTTTTTGGAAGATGCCAAGAAATAATCAAAATACCATGTAAGATGATGCTATTTAATGGAATGGCCATTTTTCTGTTTGCTGTTAACATTTAATTAAAAGTCACAGGCAAATATCTACTAACGTACTGGTTAAAGATTTTTCCTTCGCAATCAAGTAAACACCCAATGCAGCAAGTTATTAAAAGCAACATTTATCATCTGATTTACCATCATGTTCTATAAGCCAAAATAAGTAGTGACCCTTCTCCTAAAACACTCGCCTGATACTAGAAAATTACCTTGCCAACATGCTCCTTCCACTTCCTTATCCTTGAAATTACACCTAATATAAGTTTTGTTGTTTACTTTTATACTTTAAAGTGAACACATAAGGATTTTTTTAAGGAAAAGGAGAAAGAAAACAGTATCTGTAAACATTAACAAGTCTCAGTAGCATTCTGTTTTATAAATTCTATTTTAGGCAATACTGCAACAGCTTTTCATTCTGACCTAAGAAACATCTCCAAAGTTCTTTCAGGTGGCACTAGTATTGCTACTCACCCTGGACTCTTCTTTGAAAGGTAGAGTACATATTTTAACATATTCTTCCTTACTATATAGCTTTCCTTATTTTCTCCACACTGAGAAAACAACACAAACCATACTACAAAACCACTGACCAAACCACCCTTCCCACAGTACGTGCCTCACTAAAATTTTTCTTTCACTTCTGAGGACACAAAATCTTTGAAGCAAATCTACAACTAGTGGCCAAGCGTCCATTTGGCAGTAGGAAGACTGTCGTCACTAATATCCCATGCTGTCTTAAGATTCAAGAATCAAGGAAGAAAAACAGTGAGTGCCTTGGGGCCACATTTTTTGTTTTCTTAATTTTGGCTTTCAAAATACAGTCTACAGTCCCTATGGCTTAAATAGTCTACACAAAACTTTGTTTTGGAATGAAAAGCAATAATCAAATCCTTCTAGGAGAAGGTACAGTTAAGTAGTTCAAGAGTCACAGTTCTGGAATCTAACTATCAGGGTTCCAATTCCAGCACCTCCACTTACTCTTGCTCTAAAAATGTAGACAAGTTACTTTCTCTTTGGGCCTGTTTCCTCATTTGTGAAATGGGAATATGAGTATACTTAATTAAGAAAGTAACCCTGTAAAACTGCTGTCATGGTGCCAGGCCAACAGTAAGTGCTCCCTAAACTGAGCTATGATTATCACAGTAGAAAGAAAACTACACAGATGAATAATGATCACAGACCTGTCTTTTCTATATAGAGCTGGCATTAATTTGGGATTAAAACATATGAGGTTAGCTGGGCATGGTGGTGCGTACCTATAATCCCAGCTACTCGGGAGGCTGAGGCAGGAGAATCGCTTGAACCTGGGAAGTGGAGGTTGCAGTGAGCCAAGATCACGACAATGCACTCCAGCCTGGGTGAAAGAGCAAGACTCTGTCTCAAAAAAAAAAAAAAAAAAAAAAAAAAAATGAGGTACCAAATTCTGGGAGACCAGAATTTGGGTCTCAAATAATTAGTTATCTACTCACAGAATAATTTTACTTTCTGTAAGTCTCAGCAACCCCAAACATAAGTAAGAAAGGCTGGTCTGGAATCCACATTCCTGGTTTTCAACCTTGGCTATACATTTGAATCACCTACGGAAAGTGAAAAAAATATCCACGCATAGCCCCCTCCAGCAAAGATTCAACTTTTACACTGGTTATGGTGTAGCATCTTAGGAGCTGCACTATATATGATCTTAGGTCCCTCTTATTTTTAATTCTAGAATTCTTTGCTTTTTTTTGCATGAAAAAATATGGAGAAATTATATTCTAAGCATGTGAAGAGCAGCAATCACATCTGATGTTTCTTGGTACTTATAAGGGTAGCTGCTATTCAAAAATCATTTTTAGCTTCTTCTGGAGTAAATGGGACAAATACATGGCTCTTTTTCTGCCCCAAACTGACCTTCCTCAGCATGGTTTAAGATTAAAGATTTTATATTAAAGAAATCTTCAAATAGCTGTCTTCAGCACAATTTTCCTCAAGAACAACAGGAACAAGTAGCCAGTTTTAAAAATCTTGAGTTCTCTTAACACCATAAACTTTCAGAAGAACCTATGGGAGGTGTGGAATGGGGTAGGGCTACACCTATACGCCTGTAATAAGTACCTCAAGAGAACCTTAGAAGAGCTTTCTGATAACCTTTCAGGAAGTCAAAGCAGAGATTCACAGATTTACAAATGGTAACCTACATCAAAAGACTTTGAAATATCTTTTATTTCTATTCTGCCTTTCTACAATGATATCAAAGCTTCCTATACATACCAAATCAAAAGATATTCCAGAGAGATATTTTCATTCTCAATTTATCAATGGAGTCAAGGGGCAAGAAGAGGAAAAGAATCTAGATATCTAGAATAACCTTAGGTGGCCCCCTCAAGTTATTGCAAGATGAACAGAGAAATGACAAGGTTGAATCAAGTGATCCCTTAGGTTCCAAGCACCTTAACTATGTTTTGATTAAAATTTTTAAACAAGATTCTCTCTTGGATGGTATTGAGCATTGAAAATAAACTTCACAGGCAACAAAACTTAAAATTAAAGCTGGTACTATCTAATCATGATGACTATTAATAGAAAAAATAAATCAACTCGGTGCATTCTAGATATGCTAAGTCATTTATAGTCATAGGGATTCTGAATAATCCCAAATTCTCTAAAATGTTCGTCTTTTTCTTTAAGCTTATGTATTGTGTTTATAGAAAATCACCATTTATCCTTTAAACTATTCATAACAAAGATGAAAGGAAAGATGTAATCAGTGGCATAAGACAGTTAACACAGTGTCAGCCTAAGAGCATCAAGAGAGAAACAGAAAGACAGTAAATAAGTAGCACATATCAAACATTGTACAGCCAGCCCAGCAACTGTCAAGGAGGGGATGAGCTTCCCAATGGAAAGTAGCTGCTGCCTTGTGCAGGTTTCTTTTCTCTTTCTCTTTCTTTTCTTTTGGCTAGTGTTGATTTAGGTACTTATTTTGCTTTTTCTCTTTCAATTCAAAGTTTGAAAGAAACTAGAAACTGTTTCAAAGTACACTTCGTAAAGCAGCCCCTAACTCTTCAACTTTCTCTGCTTCACAAAGTCGTCAGCATTGTAAATCTAAGCCATAATGAAGACGCTACATTTACATACTTTAAAGAAATCATTCCTGACTGCTGTCATAATAGTCTCTTAGGTAAACTCTTAACACATACAAGAATTTCTCTAGTCCTTGTCTATGACTTGCAGGTAAAAAAGATAACAATTAATAATGTTCCTTGAACCTTGGCTTGGATAAGAGAAAAAGAAGATTTGAAAGAGTAGAGGAAGAGGCACAGGGAGACAGTCTAGGTTTCTTCTAACTCTGTATTGCTGTGGAAAAGTTAAAGAATCTTGTCTCAAAATCTTCATCTTCAAAATGTGCACAACAGTTCTTACTACTATTCTTTATAAAAAATTATTATTTTCTGCCTTTTCACATGTTCTAAGACCCTTAAATGAATAGAATTCAATGCAGTTAGAGGCTCCAGTTCACGTCACATTTTTATACTTTTCATAATATTCAATAGCTTAACAATTATATTACACTGGATATTTTATACCCAATACTAAACACATGTACATTACCACACTGTCTATTTTATACTTGGGAGGAGATGTCCAGAAAGTATTTGTGGGACTTAGAATAGAATGTTGGTGGGACTGGATGTCAGATCTGGAATCACATCCTTGTCCCATCACAGCAGAAGAGTTGTATAACCATGGGTAAGTTATTTAGGCTTAGTTTCCTCAGCTAGCAAGTGGGAATAATAACAGTATTAACATAAACAGGATGTTAGATTATATATAAATTAATGTACATAAATTCTTAGCCTATTGCTTATAATGGTTAAATAGTTTAATAAAGAATAAGTATTATTAACCTAATCACCCAGCACTTCTGTCCTAAAGGTATCTAGAGACCAGCAGGATTACAAGATCCTCTCAAGTAGCAACTCAGGTCCAGAACCATTCTGGGACTTCTGAGGCCTTTAAAACCTACAGAGAAAAACACTGAGGGCAGGATACATTATCGAAAATACACATCAGGAGACTCTCAAAGACAAAGTTCCTTTCAGGTCATTCCACAGGGTTCTGAAAAGGCCTTCGTATTGTTTCAGAATCCTCACTTGTACACAGAAACACGTCTACCTTCCAGTTAGCAAAACAGTTTCACAACGTAAGTGAGGATAGCAAAAGTTTTAAGATGTTCTAAACCATCTCAGTGAACTGGAGGTCACCATTCCTTCTGAAGTTCAGGATGTGAACCAAGAATACCCAGAAGCCTGAGAATTTGGGATGGGCATTCAGCCCACAGCTGGGGAATTCCAGCACCCTTGGGCAGGGAAGTAGTAAAAAAGTGAAAGTCTGATGACAGTCAACTATTTGTTAAACTCAAGAGTTGCTGCAATTTTAAGATGTCTCCACTATATAGAAACAACTCATAAAATATGTCTAAATATTCATTTTTTAAATGGCTGTTGTTTACAGTGAAATACTACTTGGTAATAAAGAAGACACAAACTACTAATACACACAACAATATGAGAAAAACAAACAAAAAAAGCCAGACACAACATAGTACATACTGTATGATCCAATTTATATAAAGTTCTTGAACAGGTAAAATGAATCTATTGTGACAAATCAAAATAATGGTTGCCTTAGAGGAAAGGAGATTAACTGGAAAAGGCATAAGGGAACATTATGGGGTAAAGAAAATGATACGTACTTTGGTTGGGGCGATAGTTTAATATGAGTATACACATTTTGTCACAACTCATCAACTGTACACTTAAAATGGGTCTATTTTATTCTGTGTAAATTGTACCCACGTTTAAGAAATTAGGGGTTAAATTTAAAAAATCCTAAATTTCTAAAAGGGATGCAAAAATAGAAGAAAAGGTCACAAAAGGTATGAGACATATTATAACAGCTGGGAATCCATAGAGGGTCCACTGGGATGTCATCCGTAGCTGAGTCCCCCGCATAAGTTACATGAGGTTCCCCATATGAAGTATCACAGACAGATCTGTTTCATTTGTCAGTTTAGCAGACCATGCCCACCCATGAGCAGACATGAGAGAGCAAGTTAAAAGTATTACATGTGGGGGAAAGGGGTGTCGGAAGACAAAGAGGAGAATGATGGTTGATTTTATTTAAATGCAACCTGGTTGTAGATGATATTTCCCATGTACACTCATATTCCTCAAGCAAACATCTACATATGGTTGTGTTTTCCTGATGTCTATCAGCCCTTCTTTGTTGAGATTTGGGCACAGCACATGTTCCAATTAACTCCACTCTTTGTTGCAACTTGCTGACTCGGGTGTCCCTTGCCAAAAAGGGGTAGGTGGTAGGTTACATAACAAGGATTGGGGTGGAATCTTATGTCAAGTCTGCACAGAGAATTGGCGGAATGTGTGTGGTACGGGTGGGGGCCGGTAGAAGGTAGAAAGAAAAAGGGAGACCACAGGAAGAATAACATCCTTAGACAGACTTTGACAGAGGCCGACCTGGTTAGCTATGTGGCTCAGGGAAAGGAGGTCAAAGGGTAGCCAAACTGGAGATAATGAATGGTCAATGCATAGAATGCAGAGAGAGTTTTTCTATTACACAATCATTATTCCCCTAGGGTGATGCTTCTGGGAAAAGTCTAAGATGACAATGACTTTATGAAGAAGCTTGATCCAAGTGCAACCATGATGAGATTTTGGAGAATGAGGGAGAGAGAGGGTTTATCAGGTTAAAGGATAAAGTAGCCTTCAACAGAATTTTTCAAGTAAAATATAAGAGATTCATCAATATGAGTATTCCCATCAATTTAGTAAGTACAATACTGCTCACTAGAAAATAAATATTAAATATGATCCTCTTAGGCAGGTTTAATAAAGGTATCTTATACATTTAGATCAATATGCTATTCCAATTCACTTGTGGATTAGCTAGTCTATTCCATTGCCATGAACTATATTTCTAATCTTATTCAACCATCTCCCAATTTTGAAAAATTTTATACATTAACAAAAATGAATTCCCACCACCAGAAAAAATTAAGTGACAGAAACTAAATACTAAAAGGCAATCACTGTAAAGTATCTCTGAGACTGGTCCCTTTGAAGACAAAATTACAGAGAGTCACCAATGTACGCAATAAAATATGTGTGTGTGTGTGTGTGTGTGTGTGTGTGTGTTTAAAAAAAGACATATGAAGTTTCTCAGCACTAAGCAACAAACATGGGCAAACATAAAAATTATTCACTAGAGAGATAAATGCTCTGCTGCTAATGTGAAGATTTCCTAGATGAGGCAGATGCTATGAAAAAGGAAAACTGCTCCACTACTGCAATTATCGTCACAGTTACTACTGCCATACACTTGGCTGTTTTTAACTAAAACTATATGGTTCAGAGATTCTTTGGGTTTCTATTTAAGACAGTAGAACATCGGGACACCAAGCTCTGAGGAGAAATGACAGAGGGCTAAATAAGGACTGCATAGTGATAGCAGTGATTGAGAACACATCCAGGTTCTATTAGCCAAGTCAAGAGAGATGTGTGTAATGCTGGAAAGCAGCTTAAAAACACAATTCTGAACATGGAATTCCTTTGGCTTCCTCGAAGACTAAGGACCTGGGAGAGGTGTCACAAGACAAACACTATTCACTGTGCCGAATGCAAAGTAATGAGGACAGAACTTATCATGACATGTTTAATAACATAATTTTGCTAAGGCGAACTAAGGGGTGGTTAATGAGGCTCCATCAAATAAGTTACGGAAATTGTGTCACCTGCAAACCACAAACTATCACATTAGTTAAGAGAAACATTTGACAAGCAGTTTCCAGTCTCTTGACCAATTCCACATTAGACAATCTTGCAAATGACATAATTAACACAGCTTACTTAACTCATCTCCATTTGCAATTCATTAGGAATAGTTTTTTAGCAGAATTATGCCCTCTAAAGGTGACCATGCACATAAGGGCAGTGAACAAGTATGAGGTACTCAAACTATGATAAAAATATAGTTTGAGTCAATCACTTTGAGTTAAAACCAATGATATCTTTATGTGCTAAAATAGCATAACGACTTAGTCGCCTTAGACTCTGTATGAAAGACAAAAACATAGAAGAAGTGTATCTTTGATATGTAAGTGTGTGAATGCATATATCATCCCATGCTTTGTACACTACTGGGATATCAAATGATTTCTACAAAAATCTGTGTGCACATCCAGTGAAAAAGAGAATGAGCCTGACTAACACAGAATTTCCAAAGGTCTTCCAGGACGGACTCATGGGCCCCAGCACACCCACTGCATCTTGGAGTTGCAAAGCAGCGTGTGCTGTCCACCTGAACCACTCAGTGTTTTGAGAGGCCAGTGGTCTGCAGCTGACCAAATCTTTAAGAACCATTAGTTTTGAACAAGACTTTCCCAGAGTCCTTGAGAAGAGAAGACCTGGAAGACTGCTTTCTCAGACCCTTATAAATCACAAGGGAGAATCAAGTCCACTGGCGACAGATCTTTCTTTCCATAAGCCTAAGGCTTTTCTTATGAACTATCACTAAACTCAGAGGAAAAGTAGGAGCACTGGTGCACAAGAGCTTACAATTAGAGACAGAAAAGGGAAGTATGGGAGAGGGAAAAGTATATTCTGTCTTCCTTTGTTTTGTGTTGTTTAGGGATTAAAAAACTATCAATGACTACAAGCTTGAAAAGCCACTTCTACAGGCCTCTGTTTCGTTTAATCTTAAAATCTTATTTTATGTTCAAGTGGCACAATCTATAAGAGAAAGGCATCTATTTCTGATGTATAAATTATGAATTAGCCAAAATTTTGTTCCAGATGATACGTCAATAAACTTCATTTGTTTGAGAGGCCAATGCTATAGAATCATAAATAATATAGCACAAACTTTGGCTCAGCCTATACTAATATGCCAAGATCATTCGCTCAGTAGTAAACTTCAGAGGTACCCCAAAGAACAGAGCTATGGAGACACAGAGGCCTTCATAAATCTTCTGTAATCTTGCATTTTCAAAGTGTGGGCTAGGGGAACATTAAATTCTCACCCACGGTTTCCAAAATGGAGACACCGAAGAGGTTCATCCAATCTGATAAGCTTAGACCTGCAGTCAGCACTCAACCCTGGGTGCATGGCAGAGGAAGGCAAAGACCAAGAAAGCAAAAATGGAGATAAATGCACAGTTGGTTTCAAAAGGACTCTGCCCTGAATACGGAATATTAAAGGCATAATGTCATTCACAAGACACAGGAACTCTTTAAAATTCAAAACAATATTGACTGTCTGCAGGTATTCTTAAACGGAATTTTACTTGTCGACCATTTTTAATAAGGAACAGAGGGCATAAATAGGACCATTCCATTTAAATTAGATGTATTTTTAAATTGAAAGTGCATTGTGTCTCAGAGTAGGCAGGACTGAGCTCAACTGGTTAGGGCATCACTGATGTGTTCATGCCTTACTGGTAAAATATTCTGTTTTTACCTATTCTTTAAAGACAATGAAAGCCTTTTCAGTTCTTCATTCTTCCCTGTACACTCAAGGTAATTCCCATCTGACATATGAATAACAGAGTCCACCAAACTGCCTGGCTGTTTTCACAGTATTAGAGATTATTTCAAAAAATTTTTTTTATTTTTTTTACACAATAGACTAATTACTCACTGATTTGTGTTTATAAATAATGGCATTTCAGACCAAAGTCTGACTTCTATAAATATGTAATACAGTTTTAACTGGATTATATATAGGTAAATGTAGTATTATGCAGTATAGCATAATCAATTGCATTCAGAAAAGGGAAATATCTTATAGAAGCTTCTAGCTCAA
Organism: Pan troglodytes; assembly: GCF_028858775.2. NCBI lineage: Eukaryota > Metazoa > Chordata > Mammalia > Primates > Hominidae > Pan > Pan troglodytes. The sequence goes on along the minus strand of NC_072409.2, from coordinate 99,254,473 downwards.
AATATATTGCAGCTTCCAGGTAGCAAAAAAATTATTCACAAAGCTATGCCTTTTCCAATCCTAAGTGTTGCCTACTTTCCAAACTTTTAGAAAATTATAGGTCCACAAAGTTATGTTTGTGTAAGTTTTCTAAATATTGACATGTGCTATACGTAATGCAAAATATTTTTCACTTCTAAATATTAGTTTTATCTTGCTTTTCTTTCTAGTCAGATAACTCTTTAAAAACAACCATTTCTATATGCCTCGGTTTCCTCACCAGAAAGGATAGTAACTGTTTACCCTAAGATGCCACCCACTCATCCTATTCCACAGGGATATTTTAAGGATTAATGAAAAAATAAAGGTAAAGTGTTGTAAGCTATGCAAAAAAGAAGGCTTGAATACAGAAACAATGGTCATCTTAAGCTATACTTTCAAAAGAGACCGTTACGATGTTGTAACTATATCTACCTGTTCCTTTTCCAAGCTATCAGGTAGATATTACATCATGTATATTTCAAAATGATAATCTGTTTATTCAATTGATGACTTCAATCAGTAAAAGAAAAACAAGTAACTTAAAAAGCCTATCATCTTAACCTTAGATTTCAGCTATAAGCAAAATCAGACCCACTTTACATTTCCCTTTATTACTCTGACAGATTCTAAATGCATCTTTACTTTACTATTACTTCAAATGATTCATATTACAAGATTTTGTCACAGAACTGGGGAAAACAATACAGGGTTTGGGTTTCTTACCCTCCACCAGTCACTTGTCCTAGAAGCTAAACAAAACTCCCAGCTCTGGCTGATCATGGCTGGGAGCTCATTAGGCTGTTCCTCACGTTAAATTACTGAAAAGGGTGATGTATTTATAATACAGCTTGCGATGCTATAAAATGGCTCATCAATCTGTTTTATTCATGGAAAGTCCACATAAGGCCACTAGTCTGTTACTGGCAATAAACCTTGGGTGCGTCTTCAAAAGACCTGCATATTAGATAGTGATTTATGTCTCTGTCCAAGAAATCAAACATGATACTAACAAGGCAAGGGATAACTCAACTGACACTTTCAAAAGCAATATAATTTCAGTACTAAATCAAGTGACTATAACATATACGGAGAAGAGAGAAAGACGATTAGCATGTATATATTAAAATAAAAAATAGAGTGTTAAGAAATACCAATCCTGAGTGTTCAGATCTTAAACCATTCCTAATCTATTCCATGCATTATTTTTCTTAGATGGTATTTCTTACACAGCATATGTGTTCCTCAGCTCCCATTTTATAAGTGGAATATCCTTTTGTAAAGACATTGATATATCCTAAATAGTTTGCTTATTTTGTTAATACCCAAAGGCAGAGTTGTTCAGCTGTTTCTAACCTCAAAATGTAAATCTGTTTTGGATGAGACATAAAGACCCAACAAAGAGAAACAAGAAATATTTAGAATCAACATAAGAAACCAAAATAATTAATTGAGTCATTGTTTTCAGATAATAGCACTTTTATTAGAATTTTTTTTCTCTCAGGAGTTTGCAAAACTCAATACTACACAGAGATCTCATACTTTAAAAACAAGTAAAAACTAACTATAAAACAAATGTTTTTTTTTAACCATTGGGTTTTCTTTTAGGTTGCCAAACCAGTCACTTAAACAAATAGGATGAATGTGAAAATGGAGATGTAGAAAATAATGGGGCTTTTCATGAAAGTGAATAAAGAATTCAAGATGCCTTACTTGTTATTTTTATCTTCAGTGGTCTACTTTTTGAAAAATTCATTTTAATAAAAGATTTAAGGTGAATTATACAAATGTAATATAGTATTACACACATTGAACCTGTCTGCATTATTTTACTTGAAAAAGAGAAACCTCGTTGTTAAAGGAGAGGTTTTTACACCCTAAGTGCACATGATATCATCACTTTTCTTCCCCATCAGTGTGCCTCATATTTTCCTTCGAGCAAATCTGAAATCTACTGGAGTTTTTCCTCATGGGCAGCTCAATCTTATGGACAGAAGTTGTGCATGCAACAACATTCCTAAAAGTGAAAGGGAGAAAGGCATCCTCCCTGTTATTGTTAGTCAAAATAAAACACTCAGCTTCAGCAAAGAGTAACTGAAACACCTTCTACTTGGAGGCAAGCATTTCTGGCAAACCGAAGTCTTGACACACCAAGCCCAACAGGAGATAGGGTATACTTCCTCAAGGGCACCCTGTGGGCCCTACTCCCTAATGGTTTATGGGATCAAGTTTTGAACTCGTGATTTCAAAATGTTGGCGGTTATATGTTTCTGTTTATATTAGATGATTTCCAAATTACAAACTAGTATTTTTAGTTTAAAATTACCTGATTTTCAGAATAAATGCATTTTTTAAATGCTGCAAAATGACTTAAGAGTACAGTGAATTTTAAGACTATAAAGAGAACTGCAGATTCATATGGACAAATGGGTCTGTGTAGTTTTACTGTTAAACAACTTTTAAAATAACTGCAGATCAATTAAGTGTGACAGTTGATTACTCTTCCCCATCTCACCAAAGCTTTTGAAATAGAGAAGAGGGGAAACACACGCACTCACAAATGTAAGTGCCCACACACAGAAATCTCCCCTTCGATATGTACAAACAGAAAATAAACTATCTCCTCTTGCCGCCTTAAATACAAAATGCACACATATACACCATTGCCCAGACATCCTTCAGTTTATCTCACGGACAAATGAAATAAAAAGGGCTTCTTTTTGTGTGTTTTAAGACACACACAAAAAAGCACACACGCTCCCTCCAAGAATCCTGCCTCCAATTTTCTGTCACAAGGAGCACTCTGGGGGCCTGGCGGGGGAAGTGTTTGGGAAACAGAAGGAGCCGTTTCAGCAGGCATCGGTTTCTCTCTGTGCCTGTGAAGTGGACATTGGCATATCTTGCCTAGGCTGCTCCTGTGGGGTTCATCTGGTCGGCAGGGTGGGGAATAGTTGTCTGCACCATACCAAGGTCAGCCTGCTAGGTCTGACAGTCTCTGTCTCTGTACAAAGAAAAGAATCAATACTTTTGGACTACGGCTGTGCCCTCAGTGTAAAACAACAAACATGCAGCGTCTGACATGTTTCTAGGTGATTTGTGGCAGAACCTCTTGTCTGATCTGTATCCAGGAGCTGCTGTGTTACTGCTCTTTGCTTTTCGCCTCCCCCACTCCTTCCTCGGCCCCCCTCCTGCCTGCCCCAGCTCTGTGATGTCTAATACTTTACTCAGGTACAGAGGCGGGTGTTCTACCCTACAGCTACTTGTCACTCAATAAATCACACCTACAAGCGCAGTCTGCACAGAGTGATCTGGGCTTTAACAAAGGATCAGAGGGACAAAGTGCAGGCAAGATGCTGTAATTATAGCAAAAATAAAACATTCAGAGAGAGGGACAAAAGCACAGGCTCTTAGGCAACTACAGTAGAAATTGTATTTTTTGTCCTCTCTTTTGGTTTCACTCTCTTAATGCACTCCTCCCATCTTTCTTCTGCCGAACCCCAACATCATTTATTTTTGTTGTTCTTGCTCATTTTCATTCTAACTAGAGTTCAGGGCATAACATAAGCATTATTAAAGAGTCCATTAAAATAAACAATGCTCATCTCAGATGTTAAAATGTACCTAAGTTGTGCTAATGAAAGAGAGGCAATTTTAATAATTATCTTTACTATCTTCAGTTTATATCCTTATCTAAAATATTTGCGCATGCAGGTCCCAAATCCTCCTGAAACAGACCAAAACATAACAACAGTACCAAAAGACAGCTATTAATTATGACTTGAACTTAATTATTTGAACAGCCATTAAACAATTTAACTTACACAAAAACACACTTGTTTTGTCTGAGTTAATTTGTGTAGATATATTTCTTCAGTAAAATATTAACATATAGGTTGCTCAATTTGCTTTGGAACAATTTTATACTAGATCTGTTCTTTTTTACCCATCCCCCATGCCCCCAAATTTATTTTCCAGAGCCTGAACCATTAGCCAAGTCAGATAAGAAGGTTTTGGACAGTGTATTCTGTTCTAAATATTTTAAATGCAGCAGTTTGAGTTATCCCAGCAATTTCAGTCACATCAGACACCTCTTAATGCAGGAAAAATGATGTTCCATCATGGAGGTCTTGCACAAGTCTCTACTGTAACTGTTGCTGATGAAAATAAAAGTGAGTTAGAATAGCTCTACACTTCCTTCCTAGTCAATCAATGCCTGACAGCACCAGTTCCTTCAGCCATGTACTTCAGCGATGATAGATCAATAACTGTGGTTTAACAACAGGGAGCCACCAATCATTATACGAATGATTAAAAGGGGTCTCACTCACATACACCTCTGCAGACAGACTAGGCCATGAGATCAGAATCCTTGCCACATTATGCTTCATATTACAGAAATTCAAGTAAAGGAGGGAAAAACTGGGGGAGGGAAAATCATTACGATACAGCATAAAGGAAATATCAAATGCTTCATGACCATGCTAATTTTGAGCCACTATCTTAAAACACAAATTCTCCAAATTCACTAAAATAAAGATGAATAAAAGCAAATATGGGGGGACACTGCTTATTGCTAAATCCTACAAAGCATCAATGTATTAAGATTACTTGGAATTTGCCCCTATACACACCCGCAGGCCGCATCTGCCGACAGTATGAGACTCAGGTAACTATCTCGGAAATCTCCGCTGCAGTGACTTATTTTATCTCACTGTATTACAGTTCCTCCTTGACTATCTATCTGAAAAGTCTAAAAGGCCATAAAAAGGCAGGACTATTTCATCCAGGAATAAAAAAAGTCCCTAGCACAAAACAAAATTCAAGCATTATTGACAAATTAATTAAATGAATGAATCAGACTTTTAAAAAATCGAGTCTCTTTTTGAAATAATTCTAACAAAAGATATTATACAACTTCCCTCATGTGCCTATTATAGAATATTTTCCTTGAATTCACTTATTACAAAGCAAAGCCTATTATCAAACTATCAAACTGTTCCAAATGGCAAAATTCTCCACAATTGCTGACTTTCCTTTCTCATTTGTCTAGAGCAGCAGCGAACGACTGTCCTGGCATGCACAGTCAGGCAGCAAAGAACACGTGCTGACTGGGGGCCACTCTGATCTCAGTACTGTTCTAGAAGCCACAGATGTACTGACCTCTGACAGAATGAAGATGGACACGTGTGGACATATTCGCCACGCATTGTAAGTACTTCAGAAGAGGCATATACAAGGCAGTGTTCTTAATAGGGGAGGTTTGTCACCCAGGAAACACTGGGAATGTCTGGAGACACTTTTGGTTGTCACAACTGAGTGTGGAGGACAGTTACTGGTAGCTATGAGTAGAGGTCAAGAAGCTGCTGAATATCCCACAATGTAGCACAAAGAATTATCCAACACAAAATGTTACCAGTTCCAAGGCTGAGTAACCCTGTGTGTAGGTGCTCAGGGAACACAGAAGAGAATGTGCTTAATTCTACCTCGAGAATGGAGGAAAGGGAGAACTCTACTCACCCGTAAAAGCAGGAGACAAGAAAAGTGGTTACAAGAAAGGACAAAGGGACGACAATGGGGCCACCCATGCTGAGGAGTTTCTGTCTCATTCGATGCACCAGGAGAACTGATGGTAGGATTCGGGGGTGGGGAGGGACAGAATTCACAGTACCAGTAGGAGAAACAGCCTCAAGAATGTTGAAAGTGGAGTCTGAAGTCAAGAAATAATGGAAGGCTCCCTCACCTCAAGATTTGCTGAGGTATAACTGGTATACAAAAAACCACACAAAATTAATGTCTACAATTTGGTGAGTTTGGATATATGTATGCATTCATGCTACCATCACCACAACCAGAATAATAAACATATTCATCATCTCCAAAAGCTTCCATGTGGACCTTTAGGGTTTTATTTGTTTTTGTGTTGTGGTATGAATGCTTAACATGAGAAGTACTGTCTTAACAAATTTCTAAGTGCACAATATCATATTGTTAACTGTAGGCAGTATGTTGTACAGCAGATCTCTGGGACTTATTCATCTTATATAACTAAATTTATACCCATTCAAAACAACTCCTCACAGAGGGAATCTTTACAAGATTAGAGGCACTGGGGATGCAGAATAATGAACGGGGAAACAAAAGTCAGTTGCCATTTCAAATTGGGGAAGGAGGTATGAGCTAGGGAGAAGGACAAGTCTAAGCTGACTTTCTGGTTTCTAGCCAGATGGTGATGCTATTTAAAGAACGGTGGAGGCTGACTATAGTGGGGCAAGGGTAGACACTAAAAATTTACCTTCTGACTGGCTTAGTTTTGAAGTGGATCAACCAAGAGAGCTCCATACAAATATGGAGCCCTACAGAGAAGCCTGGGTTGGAGAAACAGGTGGGCAGTTAACATCAAATCTGCAGAAATTTAAAATAATGGGAATGAGTACAACTACCCCAAGTGTGCAGGTGAAAACCCAGTACAGAATACCTGGAAAAGATTTATGTTTAAAAGGATACAAAGGTGAACCAGAAAACAAGGAGTCAGAAAAATAAAGATTGAACTGGAACAATGAAGAGTTAGAAAATCCAAAGACTTAAAGGTGGAGCAAAAGTGGTCAGTGCCATCAAATGTCACGGAGAAATAAGTAAAAAAAACAGAAACGCTTCTACAATATGCTTCAGATGAGAGGTCAGCGCTCCAGAGCTGTTGTTGTGGAGAAGACAAGAAACAGAAGCGAGACTGTGGGAGGCTAAGGCAGAAGAGGAAACAAATTTTTTATGTCCTCTTTCTAAAGGCTGAGTTCTGAATGGAAGTTGAGAGAAAGGGACTGCCAGATGGAAACAGAGGTGTGACTTGGCCATCAGTAGGCTGAAGGGAATGTGCTTGGACCAGAAAGAGGCGTATCATGTATTAATAATAGGAAAGAATTAGAAATAAACTCTAGGAGAACTGTTTTATCCATATAATGGAATAATGTGCAGACTCTAAAGATGATAGAAGGCTGTTCATAATATCAGACATACAAATACACAAATGCATCAATGACATTACATCATATCAATATTATATATCATACTATGATGTCACCTGAAGCATAATTTGTGGGGGCTACTTGGGATACATAGGTGTGTGGATCTTAGGACAGGCCAGTTAGGGTTACAGAAGATGTTCCTGCTTTTTGTAATCTCTGATTTTCTAAAATTCTTATGTTTAATATATGTAATAATACACTTTTAAAGGAACCAACCCCCTAAGTAGAATAAACACAAGTTCAATAATAGGCCAGAATTTCGGGGCAAGAGAAGGGATGGCATCCATAGCACTCAGAGGTAGAAGGAGATCCTAATTTACTAATTTGCAAGGGAATGGGGACATCTCTACATTGCAATAAAACTGTGCAGCAATTTAGAAATTCTCCAAACCAGTAATATATGTAGAATGAGTGAAAATTTTCATTGTTAAACTATTTAGACATTTACAAAAATTTTCATATGTGTGCTATTAAGTGTTTTCGCAGTAATCTCAAAACATGGAAACAGACAGCTATAAGGTTGGAGAATTTGGAGTCAGGGGGAGTACTGTAAGGGAGAAGGGTAAAAAAAGAAAACAAAACTTTAAACAGCCCGGTATATTTTGGTCAATGTTCCTAAATGCCACTGTGAAACAAAGCCACTTCAGTTTCTACTACCTGAAACTAAAACACACATTACCCTGCTCAAATGCTTGGGTAAATGCTTGTTTTCACCGTGAATAGTCCCCATATTGTTCAGCATATCACCTCCTGGATTCCTTAATATTTCTTTTCCCATCAAATGGTCTAAGCCACAATTAGAGGGAACAGTTCCAATGTCAAATTCTTAACAATTCTCTTATCCTTCCAAATTCTGGGAAAGATCATAGGTCTTATAAGCATGTGCCCAGCCCTTTTCCTCCCCAGCATCAATAAACAACTTGGTCTGTCTCTTAAGGAAAGACTGTACTTTGCCTCACAGCTAATTTACCAACTATCCCAGAACAGACAATCCAACTACCAAATACCCAGTGCTCTCTTTACCCAGATGTTGAAGGCACTCTTTCTTATGCCCACACCCCCCACCCAACTTTTTTCCCTTACACTCCTTTCCCTCTAAAAAGCAATGGCTGAAGGACACAGAAGATTTTAAGGTGACAGTTTACATTGTCTTAAAATCATCAACTAGGATCAGAAAAATACATTACGCCGATACACAAACCATTGATCATCGCAATTGTCTCTTTTTTTGAATGTGATTAAACTTAAGCATGAATTCATTTGAGAGCTAGGTCCTAGAACAGTGGCTAACTTAAGAGAGGTACTCAATAAATATTTGCTGAATGGCTGAATGGATGGATAGATGGACAGGTGTGGGTAAATGGCAGATGGATTGGGGGGGGGGGCATGTGAATGCACACACGTGCACTGACTTAATGCAGAGGGCCCTGACAACAGTATTACAGTCAAATTCTATTGTACCGCCATGTAAAAGGGCTCTCCGTTTCATTGTGCCCTTCTGCAATTTCAGGACCCCTGTTCACTGGCAACCACGCTGCTTCTCAAAATCCCAAGCTTGCGGCGGGCACAGTGGCTCACGCGTAATCACAGCACTTTGGGAGGCCGAGGTGGGCGGATCAGGAGGTCAGGAGATTGAGACCATCCTGGCCAACATGGTGAAACCCCATCTCTACTAAAAATACAAAAATTAGCTGTGTGTGGTGGTGCATGCCTGTAATCCCAGCTACTCGTGAGGCTTGAACCCAGGAGGCGGAAATTGAAGTTAGCCGAGATTGCGCCACTGCACTCCAGCCCGGTGACAGAGCGAGACTCCGTCTCAAAAAAAAAAAAAAAAAAAATTACCAAGCTTGTTTCTGCATCAGGGTCTTTGTCACTGCTGTTCTCTCTGCTAGAATATTCTTCCCTTGATCTGTGCAGGGCTTGCTCTCTCATTTTATTCAGTTCTCTGCTCAACTGTCATCTCCTCAGCGTTGCTTTTCTTGGCCACACGATGTAAAATAACAGGCTCCTCTCTAGCCTCACTTCCCATCCCCTTATTCTCTGCTTTTTTCTTCATAGCCCTTATTATACTCCCTATTTTATCTGTTCTTTACTATTTGTCTTCTCCACTAGAATATAATCTCCAAGGGGAAAGGACTTTGTTACACTGTACCTCCAGCAACCAAATAGATGCCTGAAACAGAATTATATGTTCAGTTAATATCTGTATTCAGCCAAATTATTCCCTGCAAAATATTTTACAAATCTAACATCTCACCCCCAAATAAGTTTTACTCACATTAGGGACCCCATAATTAGTTGTTCTCCAATTGTACTATTTACTAGCACTTTGCATCCCTTGCCTACAATGTCTTGGACTTCCCCTTGAAAATTACACATCTTTGGGGCCGGGCGTGGTGGCTCAAGCCTGTAATCCCAGCACTTTGGGAGGCCGAGGCGGGCGGATCACCTGACGTTGGCAGTTCAAGACCAGCCTGTCCAACATGGAGAAACTCTGTCTCTACTAAAAATACAAAATTAACCAGGCGTGGTGGCACACGCCTGTAATCCCAGCTACTAGGGAGGCTGAGGAAGGAGAATAGCTTGAACCTGGGAGGCAGAAGTTGCAGTGAGCTGAGATCGCGCCACTGCACTCCAGACTGGGCCATAAGAGTGAAACTCCATCTCAAAAAAAAAAAAAAAAAAAAAAAAATACATACCACTTTGTATTAGTTCCTTGTTTATGTGTGCACCTCCTACTCTTTAGCAAAACATAAGCTGCCTAAGGTATCCATTAGCACGGACTATAATTAGCCTTCACAAACAAAGCCAAATTTTATTGGATAGCAGAAAAAGAGAAAGGACAAAAAGGGGGAAAAACTAAGTTTCCACAGAATGTGCCAGCCAATACGACTGCTATACAATAGGCCCTCTGTATCTGTGGGTTCTGCATCCATGAATTCAACCAACTGCAGATTGAAAATACTCTGGAAAAAAAAATAACAACAATAAAAATAATAGTAATTTAAATATCAATACAGTATACCAATTATTTACATAGTATTTATATTTTATATTATACTATGTATTGTAAGTAATATAAAGATGATTTCAAGTGTACGAGAGGATGGACATAGATTATATGCATAGTAATGCCATTTATAAGGAACTAAACCATCCTCAAATTTTGGTATTTGAGGGAGGTCCTGGAACCAATTCTCTACAGATACTGAAGGATGACTGTAGATGATCTAACTTAATCCTAAATATTCTAAAGTGTATATACCATTATTCCCATTTTAAATGTAAGGAAACTGAGGCTCAAGAAAAGTAATTAACCTTCCCAACGTCATGTGGTAAAATTGATTTTACAACCTAGGGGTTCCTTTCTTCATTCCTAGAGAGAAAGAAGGTGTGAGCCCTTACCTCATTCCTGTATCATCAGAAGAACAGATGTAATGGGTAATATACTCATCTTCTAACAAAAAAACCCTAGGTTTTAAGTCTTACTATAGCTAGTCCTTATTAACTGTTTGAACTTACTTGGATAAACCACATAAACTCTCTCAACCAGTTTCCTCATTTATAAAACAGCATGTACCACCTGCCCTTACTAAATCACAAGTTTACTTGGAGACTGACTTCAATAGTATATGGGGAAGTGATCAGTATACTATATAGCTGTATGTTAGTTCCCCAGAGATGAAAACAAAGCTAAGGTACGTATTATAGAAGACTCTGGAGTCCTCTGTCTCATAATTTCCGAGGCCATCAAAGTTTAGTGTTATCAGTTTCCTCTCTGCACTCAGGGATTCCCTCCATCAGAGTTCCAATATATTAATATTTCTATTGTTTTGGAGACTCCTATTAAGCAGGCATGAACATCTAATGATCTTATTTTCATGTCTATTTCTAAAGACTACATGTGTTGTGTGTGTGTGATTTGTTGTGAGAACATTCCTGAACTTAAAAACATCAATAAAATTAATTTCTTAAGATGTTTCTAATGTCCATGTAAATACACATAAGAAAAATTACTTTGTAAATGTCTACTACAGAATTAAATAATAACAGAGGTTTTTAAAAATAAAACCAAACCATTTAATGCATAAAACTAATCTGAAATTATTTAACTCAACTACTTAGACAACTTCTTAGCATCAAAGACAAGTAACAGAGCAGGTCTAAGTTTTAAGTGTGTAGAAAACCACACTAACAATTGTCTTTAAACCACTAGTTATTTCGAACAGCTGCCAACATGTTTCCCTAGAAAAACAGACTGGGATTTAGGACCTTAAAAGTGATACCAGTTTGGTTAACCATTCAAAAGGAAATTTCTACTCAAGCTGTTAAACTCCCAATATTTCTCCTTCAGAGGGGAAAACATTCACATATTAGTTCATGAGTCTACTTTGTGTACTCAGAATAGATATTCTGGTCCTCTAAATGGTAGATGATGTGATGCTACATATTTAAAACATTCTAGAGCATATGGCTCAAAAAAGTAAACACAACAAACCTATGAAGTGTACAACAGGGCAAGGTCTCATTCTACTCTAATTACACCACATCGCCAATACTTTATTTAAATTCTAGGAGTCATACCTTAAAATAAATACTGATTACAATGAGGCATGGTCAGAGGTAATTGGCCAGATTTTAACTCATCACAAGAGAAAATACCCGGGCTGAGCGTAGTGGCTCACGTCTGTAATTCCAGCACTTTGGGAGACCAAGGCAGGTGCATCACCTGAGGTCAAGAGTTCAAGACCAGCCTGGCCAATATGGTGAAACCTCGTCTCCACTAAACATACAAAAATTAGCTGAACATGGTGGTGCATGCCTGTAGTCTCAGCTACTCAGGAGGCTGAGGCAGGAGAATCATTTAAACCCAGGAGGTGGAGGTTGCAGTGAGCTGAGATCAGGCCACTGCACTCCAGCCTGGGTGATAGAGTGAGACTGTCTCAAAAAATAAAATAAAACAAGAGAAAATATCCTACCTAAAACAGAAAAAGGAATGAATATTTGATGGCATAAAATCAGGGAGACTTTCTACTGCTTCCTTCTCTAGAAACACCATTCTTAAAAGGTTACTAAATCAATGTGTTTTTATTATAATTTTAAACAAATGCTTTTAAAGTTGCTATTACCTACAGTAAGTGCCTTAAACAGTAGTAGCAATATAAAAAGGAAAGCTTATGATCTGCCCTCAAGGAGGTTACAGTCTATTCTGGTTATACCCTTTCTGATTATCTCATCTGCTTCACTAAACAGCCAAGTGATTTCATCAATAACATCCCTAACACCTCCCCTACTCGCTCACTCAATTCCAGTGATCCATAGGCACTCCACTCTGTTTACTCTTTTTTTTTTTTTTTTTTTTTTTTTTTGGAGACGGAGTCTTGCCCTGTCGCCCAGGCCAGAGTGCAGTGGCGCAATCCCGGCTCACTGCAACCTCCACCTCCCGGGTTCAAGCCATTCTCCTGCCTCAGCCGCCCGAGTAGTGGGCTGATTACAGGCGCCCGCCACTGTCCCTGGCTAATTTTTGTATTTTTAGTAGAGACAGGGTTTCACCATCTTGGGGCTGGTCTCAAACTCCTAACCTCATGATCCACTGGCCTCGGCCTCCCAAAGTGCTGGGATTACAGGCGTGAGCTACCATGCCTGGCCCACTCTGTTTTCAAACTAATACAAATATGAGTTCTTTCTAATTTACCAAGAAGGTTATGTATTCCAGCTCTGTGACTCTGGACTATACTATAAAAAGAAGGGACTGAACTTCATGATCTCTAATATTATGATATTCTTGGTACTAATATTCTAGTTCTTAGAATATTTGCTCTAAAATTATGTATTTCTATAACTGCATTCCGGTGACTTTACACAGGTAAAAAACACAAAAGAGCATTTCAAAAATCTCAAAAAGAGTAATAATGTCCAATAGCGTCAATTCAAATGTGCCTGCTGGGATATCTAATCCACTGAACAAAATTTTAAAGAGTCAGGTGTGAATATTATTTCCTTACTTAATAAGAAAGAAAAAAATCTGAAAGCAGACACATGAAAACAGATTTTTCCAAATAAATTTTTGCCTTAATAAGTAATTTCCTCATTGAATAAATGTACTGTTAAACCTACAGAAACTTGCCTAGAGTCTACCTATAAAGTCCTGCTATATTAAATGTGTGGTCCAAAACAAGGGAGGAGGTAAGCCCCTGGCAAGAAAAGGGCTAACCCAACTAACGTGCCATTATTATTAGAGATTAGTTATGAAAACTTAACCCTCCATTGATCCTCGATTCCACCTTTATCCTGCTTCTCGAAATAATAGGCCTTTATTCCTCCTGTTTCCCAATGTAAAGGGAAATACCACGACAAGAAAATGACACTCTGGACTTGTGACATCAGTATTCATTTCATCTCAAACACTGAATTTGATAGGGAATGCTCCACGTTATTGATTTCCTAAACATACTTCAGAGTCCCAAGGTTGTCCCTCCTTTCCACGCCAGTCCTTCCCTGGCTGGCATCTACATATTTTGTAGCTCAGAAGCATGCTAAATCTTCCCTAATGCTGCACTTTGCCCAGAATGTCTGACTCTCACTACCCCTCCCAACCACAAGTTCATGGGTCCAGAACTTTCCTATCCAGAGAAATTCCACTACAATTGCATCCAACCATGGTCTTGACTCATAAGCCTATACCAAGTTTTTGCTCAAGGCCTCTCTCCTTTTAGCTGAGACTGTCTGGGGACACTGAAGAGAATTTCTGGCCTTGTAGGAAGCAACTACAACTTCAGGGTTTCTATGCAGTAAAAATTCCTGTAAACTGCCTGTATCCTAATCTGGTCTGGTGTTGGGTAGGATGCTCATCAATGATAGATTCATAAAAATGAAAGGAAAATAAAAGCAGGGGCAATAAGGGCATTCAGGAAAACAAAAAAACAAAAAAACAAAAAAAACAAAAACAAAAAAAAACAGGGGATCTACAAGAGACCCAGTAAGAAGAAGGTTTTGTTGTCCTCAGCTGAAAACGCTGTTCTGCTCTGGGATAAACTCTCAGAGTTCATGTCCACGTGAAATGTGAGCACCAGAATGCTTCACCTATACCATGAAGCATTGTGCTGATGCTGCCTACACCCTGCCTATTCTTAGATTCAGAATACTGTGAATCTTAAATTCAGAATAGGCAGGCTATAGGCAGCATTAGCACAATGCTTCATGGCAGAAGCAGGGAAGTGCCTTAGATATCACAGCAACTATCCTAAACTAGACCTGTAACTTCTTTATAAATTAAGGAAGTACCTTAGAAATCATAGCAACTTTCAGCCGGGTGCAGTGGCTCACGCCTGTAATCCCAGCACTTTGGAAGTCCAAGACGGGTGGATCACCTGAGGTCAGGAGTTTGAGACCAGCCTGAAAAACAAGGTGAAATCCTGTTTCTACTAAAAATAGAAAAAATTAGCCAGGCATGGTGGTGCATGCCTGCAATCCCAGCTACTCCAGAGGCTGAGGCAGGAGAACTGCTTGAACCTAGGAGGTGGAGGTTGCAGTGAGCTAAGACCGTGCCACTGTACTCCAGCCTGGGCAATAAGAGTGAACCTCTGTCTCAAAAAAAAAAAAAGAGAGAGAGAGAGAAAAGAAAGGAAAGAAAAGAAAGAAAGAAAGAGAGAAATCACAGCAAATTTCCTAAACTAGACCTGTAAATTCTTTGAGGTTGAGCAGTTCTTACCATCTTATTTTACCATTTGACACTATTTTATGCTACTAAGCATGAAAGTGTGTTTAATATTTGACTAGCATCATGAATTTATAGTCAAGACTGATTTAGAGATATGAAAATGCATAATGCAAGTTAATTTTCTAATCAGAACAAAATTTATTTCCTCTGAAACCAAGCCCTGGAACTGCACGGATCTAGGCACACTGGAGTTAGTATCATTACAAACATGATCTTTAGTAAGTAGGCATTTCATTTCTTAAAAATTATAATCCTAAACGATCTGTAAACAAATACTTCCTACCTGTTGAACTTTTCCTAGTAAATCATCAGTAACTAACGGAAAAAAACACATATTTCCATGATTAGTTTTTCAGTCATACTTGCAATAAGGACTTCCAGGATTAAAAATATTAAAGAAACTATCTTTAAAATTTTATCTGGTAAATTATCCCCATTTTTTTCCTTGTGCCATTTCAATGCAGATATTTATTTGTTAAAACACAGTAATTTTAATAACTACTTCATTGACAACTACTTTCAATGAGTTATTTCTTGTATAAAATTTGAATTCATATTTCAATAAATAGGAGATCATGTGGGTTTTTTAGAATATTTTTCCCATAAAATACATTTTTTTTTCTATGAAGAGCTACCTTCTAACATACTTTCCTCCAGAGCTATAGTTTGCCAGAGGGCATCTCTATCTATCTGATTTTGGTCTCATCTTCAATTCTCTGTTTTCTTCACTCTGGTAATGTTGGCATTCCCTTGATCTCTGCTATGTCCGCTGCAAATGTTCTCTCCTATAACTCTATATAGAAATTTTATTTGGTTTTTCTCAACATCATGAATCCTCCAATAAAGCAGGTAGGTGGCATTAAAGATATTTAACGTGCTTCATTAAAAGAGAGAAACAACAGCTTAAAAACACATGCACAGAAAGGTTACTGACCAACACTATCAATTATCTAAATGCTACAATGCAACTGACAACACAGTAAACAACATCTAAGCTATCTTGGCAATTAAGTAAAAACATCTTTCAAGAAACCATAGGTCAGCTTTCATTATTGAGACTCATTGGGTGATTCTGGAGCTAAACACTTCAACACACATCCAGCAGACCTGTTTTCCTAGTTTAAACATGGTATCTAAACAGCAAATATATCTGTTTTGCCGCCCATCTGAAATGTAGTCTACACTAATCTATACAAAGCCAGATGCACACACATTTTGAAGCAATATATTCTTAACAAATTTTTGATGTTTTGAGGAAGGGCTAATTCACTTAAATGTAGTTAGCATTATTCAACCTGAACATTTTGTTTGCCTGACATATTTTGATTTTTTTTCTGCTTCAGTCTACAGTTAAAAAATTCACAGATAAATTCAAATAGTTATGAACTAGTACTAGAGTGATATTACACTCTGAAAAAATTTAAAACCAATAAAGAACACTGTAGGCTTCCTATTTCCACCAAAAAGCTAAATACTAATTTCAGAAAAGCACACATCACTCACATACACACACACACACACACACACACACACACGCTGATGTTATAAAAGTACTGTCACTAGAATACATGTTTTGGTTGTTTATCCAAATGGTAATGAGATGTGATGATATACCTTCTTTAGCCAAGTCCTCTTTTGTAATAATAGCATCCATTTATTTAACAGCTAACCAAAATTTGGAGTGCTGTCTATGTTTATTCAAGGAGTTTTTCCTTTTGCAAATCTAACCGGCCTATACAAGAATAAAATCCACAATCAAGCTCTTGTTAGTTCCATGATCTCCTCAACTGAGATTAGGTGGTAAAAACAACTAAAGCATTGTTACTGACAAGATAATCAACATTGTAGTTAATTGAAAATTAACAGTGGGACTCTCTACTTAGTGCCAAATGTAGTAATTTGAGGTGGTCATCCTTAACAGCCCAAGAAAGTCGATTTCCAGTTATCAGAAAGTGAGGATTATCTGAGCAAATAATACTTTCAACTTCTTATTGACATAATTAAATTTAATGAGATAGCCTTTTGACAGCATTTTCTTTCTAGCATAAATTATTTAGATATAATCAAACAAGAAATGTTTTGAAACCAAAACATTTACCACATTCGTAATATGAAAGTTAAGAAAGGTATAGTTCAAGTTTATATACAGAAAAAAATATAGCATATGTTTTGAGGACCTACTATGTATGGGGCACTATGCTGGATACAAGGATATACAAAGATCAACACAACTTTATTCTTGCCCTCAAGGAGAGCATCTTTTAGGTGGGCTTACCTATTCTCCACTCTATTTGCACCCCAAAACACTATTCAAGAACTCAACTAAAACTCCATCCCCTTTTTAAATTCTTCCTTGGCTTTCCTGTCCTCTGTGATTCCATGGCACAAAGATTGGCATTTATCACATCAAGCAATTATTAGGTACGTTCCTACTAAGTGCCAGACACAATGGTAAGTGCTGAGACCTGAAAGATGAACAGGACTAAACCTGTCCTTCGGGAAGATCACATTTAGCGAAGCTCCCATGGAAAGACCAGCTTATTTTTATGCACCTCGTTTTTCTTCTAAAGGAAGGAGACCTCACTGGAAGACCTCACTGTGTTGCCCAGGCTAGTCTGGAAGAGATCCTCCTGCCTCAGCCTCCTGAGCAGCTGAGACTATAGTCACAAACCACTGCACCTAGCTTCTTCTTATGCATCTTTACACTGCCAGCCCCTGGCATACCGCGGGAGCTCGATGTGTTAATTAAGTATCCTATGAAAAGACCTTTAGATGAGAAATCAGAAAACCACTGTGACACTCTGGGCCTCACTTTTTCCACCAAACAATGCAGTCATTGTCATTCTCCGATATGATCTCAGGGTATACCATACATGAGTGAATATTCTGATTTCAAGTGAGAGTGGTAAACATACTTAACCACGTCAGGATGTACTTTAAACAATTTTAAACCCCTCTAAGCTATGATTAGTTCAATGACTAGGCCTATGCTAAAATACCATCTTGAAACATTATTGTAGCCATTATTGTGGAATTTACTTTCTGATTTTGATATATTGAGTTCTTTTCTTGTCTCCCCTTATCCACAGATGTATAATTTGGGTCTGCTGTATTCTTTCAAAGGAAGAATTGGCAGGGTGGTTGCTGTTACCTAGGGTAAGTGTGTAATCTCTTTGACTTTCCCTTATTGGGCAAACTGCCCAGTGAATATCAATTTTTTTAGGGCTACAAATATGGTTTTAATAGATTCACAGATTTTAAATTATTATAATTCAGAGCACGTCTCTCCCAGGGTGAGCAAATAATTCACAACAATCCATGAGATGCAAAGGAGATGACAATGGATCAATCTGTATGTTAGTAAGTTGACGCAGTGCTTTACTGTTCCTTCTGTCTCTACAGACCCCACCCCCACCAAGACACACGATTTTCATATGAAAAAAATTGCTTTGGTGTATGAAAGTTTAAATTAGTCATAATACCCACTTTGGGGACTGAGGAAGACTTACTGTAAATCAGCCACTCAGAAACCACATTTGACATATTTTGGTTATAATGTAACTATAAGTTGCATAATATTGTACATATTGATTGGAGCCTGAGAATATAATGGAAAGCAACTGCCATATATTGAAAGTGACCAACCACAAGATAAAAAATTGTTCCTGAAGAGCCCACTAAGGGAGTAATTTTCCTTATAATCTAAAACTCCTTATCCTCTAGATGGCATATTCTATCACACCCCTAGGTTACATTTTGCCCTAAAGGTGCTAAGGTATGTTAACCTCAAATAATCCAACTATCCAACTCCCTCAGATCAAAAGAAAGTTCTAGCAGAGTAAACTAAATTTTTCCTTTATTGAAACAGTACTGGCTATTGTGAATTGGAGCAAAATAGCAAATGAGATGCACATCTCACTAGACAGCAACTTCCAATTAGTTGAGGATCTTATAACAGTTATAAATTCTTAGTAGAATCAGGCCCTCTGTTGTTTCTCTGTCCTGGTCTTTTACCTTTAAAATAACAATAATTTATTGAGGGAATTAAAGTATGTGAGATACTATGTTATGCATTGGCAAGGTGTTCCTTCCATCTACCTGCACAAATAGAGAACTACTCCTTCTCTAACTGCTTAAATTATCATTCCTGTAAGCAGTACATATTTCTTTAAACAGAAACAAGCAGAAAGAAATCACATACCACAGAAAAAGAAATGAAGATCAGCTCATCCACTTTTAAGAAGCAAAAACGTGTTAGAAACTTGAACTGCAGCTTAGAGTGGACGGTAGGAAACTTTGATGTGGTTTCATCTCCTCTGCATGATCCATGATAATAGTTAACCTTATAATTTGTGGACCATGACTCCAATAAAAATATGTAACTACAATTTAAAAACATATAATAATTGTGTAATTCAACTGCTTTTGTTAGAAGTTGGTTTCTGAAACAGATTCTTCTATCAAATAAGTACTGAAAGCATGCACAATGTTTCAATCCCACTGGGTACTATTTTTAGTTTTTCCTTACACTCTTCTCTAAATCTTCACTAATCTATCATATGTCATGGTTTAATAGAAGCATTAACTATGCCTATTCGGGTTCCTAGGACCATTGGAAAATCCCAGTAAAGATTTGGGTCTACTTTTGAACATCTGAAAGAGCCAAATTACCCTGTGGCAGAATTCCGCTAAATACCTCTATTTAGAATATATATATAGAATGTAAACATAAATAAAATATATTAGAGACAAGGTCTCGCTCTGTCACCCAGGCTGCAATTCAGGGCGCGATCATAGTTCACTGTTCCCTTGAACTTCTGGGCTCAAGTCATCTTCCCACCTCTGCCTCCCAAAGTGCTGGGATTACAGGCATGAGCCACTGTATCCAGCCAATTTAAGAAGAATATTAAGAGTGGCTGAATAGCTGACAACTTTCTCCCACTCCAAAATCAAGGACATAGGATATAACTGTTTTATGCTTTAGTCTGGATAAAGCAGTAGACTTGTGTTAATAAAAGGGAAATGCATTACCTATTCTAGATCATTCTGGTCCTAATGGTGAATGACCAATGTTCCAAGAGGTAAGATAAAATTACTGAAGGAAACGCAAACAATCCCTTCAAGTAACAAAGTGATGGTAAAGGTATACATGAACTCACCTGAGAAGTACAGTACAATAAATGCAAGAAAAGAGAAATTCAGAACAGCAAATACTCCAGAGCCCTCTATGCTTTTAGACCAAAACCAAAAACAATGTATGGGTTCCTTGGACTACTTAAAAATCCTCTCTGTCACGTCTCTTATTCTAGCCACATGAACCAACTTCCCCCACTGATCGCTAATTAGCACCTTCCCCTGAGCTTGCCCCACCTGAGTCATGCTTCCTGACAACCTGAAGACGCACATGCACAAGCCAAAAGTGTGGGAAGTTCATGCTCAGACGGCCATACGGATCAATGGAAATGAGAGCCAATGGTTAAATATTTCCTCAGAAGGCCTCAGAGAGAATGAGAACCCATCAGTTGTGGCACTGATCATCTCAGTAATTCATCTTTGTGTTGGTTTTCCCTGGTCCTTCATTTCTACTCTAGGATCCTCCCTAAACAAAATGCCTTCATGCAAGTCACTCTCTCAACTGTTTACATAAGGGCCCACATCACATCGGCTCCTCCTAAAAGACATCCTAAAATGTATGGATAAAATAATATGTGATTGCATCAAAATGAACGAAAAGGTGAAGCAATGAAATAACTCACAGGAAAAAGGAAAGGATAAGTGGTAAAAAGAAAAGAGCTAGGGAAGTGCAGAAAGGCTGGAGAACACATCTAGCCTTTCACATTCAAAAGAACAGGCAGCCCATGGAAAAGCCAAACTCAGGAGAGAATCTCTGTACGGTGCCTTTACCCCAACATCAGCCTTTACCTTTACCACCAGGGGTTCTGTTTGACAGAAAATTAGACTATATCCCGGAGTTTCTCATCAGCTCTGGTCCTATGCATCACTTCCAAAATAGAAACTGGACATACAGCTCATACTGTTTACTCAGCATTGAAGCCTGCCTCCCATGAGATTTGAGAAGCAGGCTCTGGTTGGCAAGTAAAGGAGAGCAGTTGGCCCACCGTTAGTCACCTCTTTAACCCAGAAGGCATCTTGTTTCACCATATGCCTGAGCTCCAGTCAGCAGATCCCGGTTTTAACACTGGTTTGACAAGTACTGTTCTGAAAGGCTTACAGAAAACAGACCCAAACTCCACCAAATATATCTACATAGCCTCAACAATGACTGAAAATGCAAGTTGCATAATCTAGAACAGAGCCAAGTGCAACAGTGAAAATAAACCTGTACATACATTGTAAGGTTGTCTTATGCCACAGTTTCTCTCATTAAGCAAACTCTGAACAAATCATTCATGGGTGATTGGTCACAAATCTTTTAGTGGTTACTGATTCACAAAACCACAGAAATAATACATACTCTGCTAACAGCAAGGGGTGTTGCTATGGCATCACAGATAATCACAGGTGAAACAGGGAGATCTGGGGCACTCCTATGAAGATGAGACAAAAGATCTTTAAAATAATACATCCAAATATCTGACATGTCAAATTGAAAATGTTTAACATTGGCCGGACGCGGTGGCTCATGCCTGTAATCCCAGCACTTTGGGAGGCCGAGGCGGGCGGATCACGAGGTCAGGAGATCCAGACGGTCCTGGCTAACACGGCGAAACCCCGTCTCTACTAAAAATACAAAAAATTAGCTGGGCATGGTGGCGGGCACCTGTAGCCCCAGCTACTCGGGAGGCTGAGGCAGGAGAATGGCGTGAACCCGGGAGGCAGAGTTTGCAGTGAGCAGAGATCATGCCACTGCACTCCAGCCCGGGCGACAGAGCAAGACTCCATCTCAAAAAAAAAGAAAATGTTTAACATCAACTATAGACCAATCCAGAGCAAAAAATCCTAACTGTTCAGGACAAAATGAAATCATAATTACGATTTTATCGTATCACACTCATAATCACCCTATGCATAATCCTAAAAGAACATTGTTCTAAATCCATTCTCTTTATGAGATTAAGTAGGAACAACAAACTCCAGCCATCAGGCTCCATTCATAAAAGGTTTTATAAGAGAGATTACATGTGACATTTTTTTCCTACAATTTATTAGTTACTTTATTGGACACTGTCGCCAAATTCTGTTAAAGAGTAAGAGAACACCATGGAGTAGTGAAGCAATCTAAGAGCAAGGTAAATAAAATCTACATCTTCAACTTTCCAAAAACAAAGTTCTCATTTGGGGACATAAAGAAACCAACTTCACGGAGTCAAAGGAATAGAGACAAGGAAAGAAAGCAGGGTAAACAACAGGAAGCAAAAATCCTGAATCAAATAGTAAATAATGACGCTGACAATTTTCCTACGAGCTGGAATCCCTGCTTAGTTTTGGGGGGGTTTTTTATTTTGTTTTGTCTTAGTGTATCTGTTTTCTGCTCTTTAGGTGACAGGAGTGCATTCTCATATAAAAGATAATGAATGATGCTTACATGTATTAGACATAGACTTATATGACTATAATTACAAACAAAATTCCTTTGCATATCAAAGGGAGAAAAACCTTTGTTTATTCAAGAAATTCCTAATGGTTTCATTTATAAGTAAAACTTTCTCTTTATTTGAGACCCAGTAGCATAGCACAGTATAGCTGGAAGACAGCAGGTAGCTCTTATAATAAACTTTGCACAGTTTTGAGGAAATAACATCTGAAAGCACTTCATTCTTCTAGGGTGAGTAGATGAATGGTTCAAAAAGAATAAAACTCCCAGGGAACATTCTGAGATTTAAAAAAAAAAAAAAAAACACACACACACATACAACTGAGAGGTGGAGGCATTCTTGCTAATTAAAATTTCCAGTTCTTATGGTCTTCTATATACACAAGTCCCAGTCAAGAAAGATCTGCAGGATCAGGCCTGTACCGAGAAAAAGTATACCATCATCACATCACATTAATTGTATTATTACTTCATAAGGCTAACCAGCCAGGTTTATACAGAATAGATTAAATAACAAGATAATCTCATAAACAATGCTCATTTCATCAGTGTACCAAATAAGTTTGATTTATATCTTTGACTGTTCTAATTAATTTCTGCATCCACATGCTTTAATTTACACAGCCAGACACCTACACTGCAGTAGGGACAGCCATTTTTTTAATGTGTTGAACTCTGAGACGGGTTCATGTTTAGTCTCCCCAGCGTTGCTGTTTTAGTTCCCCTACACTTAAAAAATGAAGTGACTGTTATAATACCTTGCACTAAAATTGAAGCATGCAGAAAGAAAATATTTTATCAAACTCAATACCTATCTCTCTTGCCAACATTCTACATTTAATTTTAGTTGTTATAGCTTTACTCAAATGTACAACTAGAACTGTTCATTCCAAAGTTCTGAACCTGCCTTTTCGGACTAATATTCCACTCAAAGCCTTTTAGATATATAAGTTCATCTCATTACAGCATCAATTTTATATCCTCATCTTTGTTTTAGTGCAGTTCCCAGAGGCTTAGGGGACAGCTAATTTTAAAAACATATGATTTCTAATCACAGTGAGGGTCTGGATAAAATTTTTAAACTGTCCTCTAGAATGCTGGTTTACAACAGCAAGTACTACCATTGAATAGTTAGAAATAAAGAAATTCTAGAGATGGAGGAAAATTAATCTCATCCCAATTTCCTAGCCAGAAAGACAAAAACATCCCTGAATCCAGATCCACTTACAATACACCATCAGTGACATCATATTAATGTCAGCACTCTTTTAAAACCCCTAAAAAAAATAACAATCTAAAGGAGTATCCTGGTGTCATGATTATTTTAGTTTAGTCATTTTACAACTCGCATGGATAGTCTCAGTGTAGGGATGAAGATGTGTGTTTACTTATTTAATCAGGCAAGCAAAAAGGTTTTTACTTGTCTTTGATATCAAACTTTTATTTATGGATCTAATCGATGTTTATTTGTAGGACTTTAATACAATAACAGATGTCAGCTATATCATCTGTTTTTGATTATAAACTCCTAGAGGGCAACGACCCTATCTATTCAGCTCACTTCTTATAAGATGTAAACATAGTACCATACCCAAGAAGGCACTTAAAGATGGTTTATATAACATTGATTTCAAGGGGACTTGGTCTGCGTATATGCTCCTTGAAGCTCTCCACTGGCACTCAATGAACAGTAAAGATTTACACTTTTATGTTCTTGGGCAATTCCACTATTCAGTTGTCTATAATGGCAGTTTTGAAACAGATTATTAGATGGGAATATTTCCGATTCTTAAAGTTTAAGAATCGGCATTTGAGCAACACCCAAATTCTAAACTAACTGACACTAGAAAAGTAGAAGGGAAAAAATAAAAGCAAGACCCAAATTTTCCATTTCTTAGCATCAAGTTAGCACATTTCACACACAGTGCAGGAAGATCTGCTATTTTCACAGGGAAACCTGCCAAGACAACTACTACAATGCCTAAAAATGTAGCCTCCTTGCATTCTTCTTCACCTTTCCCTCACCTTTCCTGAGGTCTAACTGATATTTACATCCTTTATTTAAGTCCACTTGGATTATACAAAACAAGGACTAAATTGAGTTAATTTTTTTTTTTAAGTCTCACTGTGTCACCCAGGCTGGAGTTCAGTGGTGCTGTCGTAATGTGATATCGACTCACCACAACCTCTGCCTCCGGGCTCAAGTGAGGCTCCCGCCTCAGCCTTCAGAATAGCTGGGACTACAAGCACATGTCACCACACCCAGTTAATTTTTGTATTTTTATTTTTAGTAGAACCAGCCTTTTGCCATGTTGCCCACACTGGTCTTGAACTCCTGGGCTCAAGTGATAGGCCCACCTCGCCCACCTTCCAAAATGCTGGAATTAAAGGCATGAGCCACTGTGCCTGGCCTAATTTTCGAAGAAAAGAAAAAATTTAGAATACTGCTATATAATACTTGTTAAACTCTAAAGGCATAAAACCTAGTAAATTGTATCTTAAAGACTCTGACACATCAGCAATGAAGAATGTGTTACTAACTACGTGATTTTGGTTAAGTCTTAAAAGTTCTCTGCCTTAGTTTCCAAATCTGTAAAGATATTAGGTTACATAACTTAAGTAATTTCCAGCTTTGGCCGGGCTCGGTGGCTCACAAGGGAAGCCGAGGCAGATCGATCACTTGAGGTCAGGAGTTTGAGACCAGCCTGGCCAACATGGTGAATCTCAGCTACCCATGTGAAATTTTGTATTTTAAAACACAAAAATTAGCTGGGTGTGGTGGTGCACGCCTGTAATCCCAGCTACTCAGGAGGCTAAGGCAGGAGAATCTCTTGAACCCGGGAGGCAGAGATTGCAGTGAGCCAAGATTTCACCACTGCGCTCCAGCCTGGGGGACAAAGCGAGACTCTGTCTCAATCAATCAATCAATTCCAGCTTTTAATTTCGAAAACATGAAAAAATACTGATCCTAAAGAATTGAAAACACAAATTGAGATTCCATTATCTACTCAAACAAAAGAATTTTTCTTTTTCTTTTGTGTACATGTAGGGGGGAATGTGTGCTCTTAAATTATTAATTATGACTAACTCCAACAAAATATTTGAACAGAACATCACTAGCTATTCTTATATAAAAATATGGATATATACATATATATGACATGTGTGTATGTACATACAAAATCCATGCATAGGCACACACCCAAACACAAACGGCTAATTCTATTTAAGCCAAGAATTAAAACATTTTGTTTTTCTCTATGTTTTCCTTCTTCTGTGAAGCTGCTATGGCTTAGGAACATACATAAACATAAGCATCTTATTTAATACTTCTTACATTAATACTGGCAGTTGCCAACATGAACAGTGTATGTTAAGTTGGTTGTCCAAAATCTAGGTAACATTCTCTCACAGAGATATTGGTATTGAGAGAGAATGCAGAAATGTAGTTAGGTTCTCAGGCCATTCAACCAAAGTTTACTTAATCCACAATGTATCTGACATATAGAACCTGAGACACAGGAATTCACAAATTTAATGCTGCCTAAGCAGATGCTAAGTTAACCGCAGCAGCGGAATAAAGAAGGTCTCGAAAATATGTAGGGGCATCCAGTTCACACCACACCCAAGTGAGAACAAGGGAGGAGAAAAAAAAAACAAGTTCATGAACTGTTTTGTTCCCTGTAAATATTTACTAACACACTTCTGAAAGAAAGCACAAGTCATTGTTGAATATATTATCATTTTCTTATTTGTTTTGAGAAACAGATGTATTACAGAAGGCGAATTAAGAAAGATAAAAAGAAAAACATAGTTATCTTGTTCCAAAATTTTCTGTGTTCTTTAGATTCCTTATTTTACGGAAAAATTATAAAACTGTTTTTAGGTAAATAATATTTAATTTTTCAAGGTATGTGAAAATTTCAGAAAAAAATTCTGTCTAATTTTTATGTGCTTGGCCACCACAAGCTAGTAAAAGTAATTTACACATTAACAACAATGCATTCACTATTAGCCAAAAGTTAATACACAGGCACAATCTCCTTCAATCTGTCCAACAGTGTCAAGAGATAGGCTGAAGAACTCATCTTTCTATACTATCCATCAATTAAAATAAAATTTAAAGATAAAAACACACATGGCCAGGCATGGTGCCTCACACCTGTAATCCCAGCACTTTGGGTGGCTGAGGCTGGCAGATTACTTGAGATCAAGAGTTCGAGACCAGCCCAGCCAACATGGTGAAACCCCATCTCTACTAAACATACAAAAATTAACTGGACATGGTGGTGAATGCCTGTAGTCCCAGCTACTCGGGAGGCTGAGGCAGGAGAATTGCTTGAAGCTGGGAGGTGGAGGTTGCAGTGAGCCAAGATCGCGCCACTGCACTCCAGCCCGGGGGACAAAGCTAGACTTTGTCTCAAACACACACACACACACACACACACACACACACACACACACACACACACAGTAGCAATATCCTGACTACTGGTCATTCTATTCAACTTCAAACACGTCTCAAATTAGGGGAAACACAAGTGTTTCAACCTGAATGTCTTCCTCCTGTGTCCGGAGTTAAGAAGGGAGAGGGTAACCCAGAGCTGCAAACTTCTAGCTGGCTTTCACTAATAACAATTTCATTCTGGTCCAGGGAAGAGGATAACTCAATGAGTATTCTGCATTCCTTTTAAAAAGCTTAATCAAGGTTCAATTGCTTTCTTTCAAAAAATTCGCTAATGGTCACACAACTTTATGTAAAAATGTAACCTAAATTTTATAATTTTACAAACTAAGTAATTATAGATATCAATCTTTTAACTAGTAGCAGGAAAACCAACATTATAAATGAAAATGGAATTGCAGTTCACTTTCTGTGACGGTAGAGGATGAGAATCAATTGTAACAAAAATGAGAGGATGCAAAATAAAAGTGAGAATAATGGAAAGGAAAAGAGAAAATGGAGAGAGAGGAGGAAGAAAAAAGGCAGCAGGTGACAGTGAATAAGAAAGGCAATAAGGTAAGGGAGGGACGAAGGGGTGAAGGGAGATAAAATATTTTTAGCAAAACAACTCTTGTCCAAATTTGCCGAAGTTCCAGACCATAACTCGTAACTGTTTTCTTTCTTTTTCTTTTTTTTTTTCTTTTTTTGAGACAGAGTCTTGCTCTGTCGCCCAGGCTGGAGTGCAGTGGTGCAATCTCGGCTCACTGCAGCCTCTGCCTCCCAATTCTCGTGCCTCAGCCTCCAAATAGCTGGGATTACAGGCACACACCACCATGCCCAGCTAATTTTCTGTATTTTTTTATTAGAGACAGGGTTTCACCATGTTGCCCAGGCTGGTCTTGAGCTCCTGACTCAGGCAATCCGCCCACCTCCCAAAGTGCTGGGATTACAGGCGTGAGCCACCGCGCCTGGCCATGTATCTGTTTTCTGACAGAGGTATTACCTACCTCTCCAGTAATTTTTTTAAAATTCTTTCTGTACCTAAACAGTAACAGTCTCTCTCTTTTTTTTTTTTCAAATTTCCATGATTGTTTTTACATAAAAGTTCAACTTTGAAAGCTTCACTTGTGTGTAAAGGAATGGCTTTTATTTTACAAATATACTTTGGAACCTACACACCATTGATCCATTTAGTGCACAAAACCTCAGAGTTGTCCTGACATTCCAAACTCAACAGTTTTTCCTTTGTAAAGAAACTGGAGATGTCTCCTTCCGTAGTGCCTGAAAATTACAATCGAAATCAGTGTTCACTGATTGTGCAAAGCCTTATAAATATGTTCCCTTGCTTGAGGAGTAACCTTCTATCGCCCAAGATAGTTGTTTTTAATAGCAAGAAAACAACATGGATGGGCTCAAAGTGTCAGAGGCTCTCACAGGAACATTCGTAGCTGGTCATCAGAGAGAAACTGTCCTCCAAGCTGCACTATGTACACAGAGCGAGGGCACCTAATATTGCAATCACAGCCAGACTCTATAGAAAGGTACACTGTGCCTCAATTCAGCCTGGCAAAACACCTCCCACTCACCTCACTGCACCTTTACCTGGTGGCTTGCTTCTTTCTACCCATCCACCTACACATCCTCTCTACCTACCCATAAACCACTGGTCCTTACTATACTCCCTACCGTAGGAACGTTTTATAATATAAAAATTCATTAAATAATATGCCACTTTTGATATAGTGATCCTACAAACTGTAACTCTGTGAAATGGTTCAACACGATGTCATCGCTATACAGCAACTTGTTTCATTTACAGTATCTGTTTCACTTCTACTCATGAGCTAATATAATTCAATTTTTTTTAACTGCACACAGGCTGCTAGACACATGTGCATGGCAAATGGAATCTGAACTTAGCTTAACAGCCTCATTTATTCCTGATGGTTTAAATTATTTCATCACAATTAATGACACCCCCTCAGCTTCCTGTGCAGCGCTGCCAGATGTTCAGAGACCACAAAGCCACTCTCTTCTTTGACGGCTGGTGACAAGTTGTCCTCTGAAGGACGTTCCCTAGGTGCGCGGGCCGGATGACACCTCCATTGCTTAGCACCTCTCTGCCTCCCAGAGTAACCATGGAGAGGAAAAGGCAGGAAGGCAT
The DNA here is from genome assembly GCF_028858775.2 of Pan troglodytes. NCBI lineage: Eukaryota > Metazoa > Chordata > Mammalia > Primates > Hominidae > Pan > Pan troglodytes. Next base: position 99,225,553 of record NC_072409.2, on the reverse strand, counting down.
GAGAAACCAGCAAATGCATTAGCGAGGGCAAATTATGTGAAGTGATCTAAACTCGGAGGAACTTGGCTCCTGCCAGAGGAGTTCCTAACCTTGTTGTTTTATAAAAGGGCTCTTTGCCTCCACCTTCCACCACTGGTATCCACTGAGTGCCTACCATGGCGTCAGTCCTCAGGGAAAATCAGAACAATAATCATACAAACTTTTCCACAGGGATCTGTTTGGTTCTTAGTAATTTTGTTTCGCATAGCGGGAGTGTTATTTAAACTTAACCCCTCCATCATGATCTTCATCTTCTTTTTAAGGGTAAACAGTTTGAAATCACTGTCCTCATGTTCAACTGTGATTATCTTCTATCCTATTCAGTGAAAACTTTCAATAGAAACATACAACATTTTGGCAACTTGTGGTAAATGGTTTTCCGCCATTTACTTAGGTTTAGGAGGATTTAATCTTTTCAGGGGCTTTTGTTGTTGTTGTTGTTGTTAGCTTTGTCGTTTTCTTAATTTTTTAAAGAAAATATTGAAAAACAGGTTTCACACTTTTTCTATGTTGATTCTGATGTGGGTATAATCACTTACCTCCTTTAATAACAAAAAATTTTTCCTCAGTACGGGAATTCAGAAATAATAATTATATTCCTCATTTAAATTTCATATAAAAATATAAATTCACATAATCACAGGTAGCTAAGAAGGTGGCAGAAATAGTAAACACACTAATACTTTTACAATAAGAATCCAATTCCACAAGTCTAATTTGGCAAACATTTCCATAAACTAGAGAACATGTGGCAGACATTTTATGGATTATTTTTTAAATGTTTAAAAAAAAAAAAAAAACGTTGATCTTATTCAGGGAATAAGGGGCCTTTCCATTTGCCAAAAAGTGTAATAGGAAAACAGACAGGCCACCTGTGTCAGCCCACCCTATGGTATGAACATGAGCTATAAGGGCATTTTGGAAAATATTTTCAAACTGAGATGAGAAAAAAAAAAAATCAGTATCAATACAGATTCCAAGCAGATGCAAAAGGCTTCTGTGCATGTTAGTGATTACGTGTGTGGCCTACACAGGCTAACTTGAGATTCCTCTGAAACTCAGTGTACTTTCTCTTTTTTAAGCTACTTGTGATTACAACTAGAGCCTCATCCATATCAATTTTGACAATGGACACAAACACAGAGTAAACCAATCAAACCAAATAAGTTGAATTTTCTCCCTCTTAGATGGCTTTTTAAATTCTAAATGACTACTGAATTTTACCAGACACTCCACACTTAATATTTTGACAGCTGTTGATTAAAATTACTTTACTGGGAAGTCCTGTGAAACCAACAGTCTAGTTTTTATCAGAATTGAGGCACTCAAAGGGAAGCTGAGATGGTGGCATACTTGCAGCAAGCAGACAATAGGAAACTCTTAGCACTCCCAGAGTTACGTCAAATTTTCCATGGACCGAAACTAAAATGAAATACTTCAATTACTGAGAGGTAGATAAGTAAAATAAACAATTAATTTCATACGGTGAAGTCAGGAGAGAGTCATATGGACCTCATTCTGTTGTCTCCAAACATTTTATCGGAGGGGAAAAAGGAGCTGAATAAACTTTAAACTCTCATGTAGGGATGTATTGCTTGTGTGTCCCTGGCAGATGTGGAAAGGAGATGAAATGGGCAAGGGAGAATCAAATATCCCATCGCTGCAGGTTTGCTGAGGGAAAGAGCACTGCAAAGATCTCACATCTGGCAATCATTTGTCAATAGCTGGAAAGAGAACTGCAGGAAACTTTCTGGCTCTTGGAGAAGATGAAAAGACAAAAACCATGTGTCACACACACAAACTCACACACACACTCACTCACTCTGCAATGGTACAATGACTACTACACTTATTCTCTACCCCTCCCTTCCCCCACTAAATTTAATGATCTTCAGATATACTCTACTCCATGGTCAAAAACATGTAGTCACTTGACTTGTTAAAGCTGCAGTGTATGTACATTTTTCAAATAAACCCCAAGGCTGATGTTAGAAAATCAAAATCAGTCAAGCATAGACCGCCTGGTACTTTGGGCAGGAATCCTTGCGGTTTAGTCAATAAACAGAATCTGAATGAAAGACACCACAGTAACTAGACAGTAACGTTTTGAACAGATCTTAACCTGAAAGAGGGGGTTGGGGGACCGGTGCGCTGGTGACCAAGGATATAAGGCTACTGGTCCACTTAGACTGCTCTACCTGCAACACGACTTTGTTTAGCACAAGGTCATCTATTTGGAACAGAAAAAAAAAGAGAGAGTGAACTTTTATTTGGGGGGATGTTGTGGATGTATCTGTGAAGGAAACAACCTTTTTTAAAAAATAAGTTATACCCATTTAATAAGGTGGTAAGGAGAACTTCAGATTTTGTTTAGTTCATACTGGTGTTAAAAAATATAGAGAATTTGCTGGCTTCATTGTGAGTTCATAAACATGACCAGCTTTTCCCCAGTAGGTTTATCATGTAATAAAAAGTTTCAAGACACCCTATACAAAATTAATTAACTTCTCCAACATTATAGGAATTTAAATCTGTTCATAGTGATCGACAGACTTCGATGAGCAGCTTTTGGTTCACCCTTATGCTGCATTTAACTAGCAGCAGCAGCAGTCGAGCTCATCCCCGTGATTCCAGAAGTGAATGCTGCAGGTTGTTTAATAACCTGGCAAATTCACAGTAGCTCGTCAAATTATTACAGGAACAGTGTCATCACTAAACAAGCCTGATCATGGTTAATTACAATGCAGACCAGAGAGCAGCCACAATTGTTCATTAATTACAGGAAGCACCTCATTTAAATTTTATGGAAATTTACACTTGCACCCCAGTATGTCTGGAAAAAAAAGTGATCCTTCACGCATTCACATAAGAAAGGAGCCTGTGGTTTATAAAACATCACAGCAAATTGTGTCTAATCTAGTACTGAAATATTGGTTCATTATTTACTCTAATTTTTTAAGCACTTCAGTGGTGAAAAATACCAAGTTAAACCTCACATCCTGAATTCCCAACCAAGAAAAGAACTGTGCTGAGCTAAATGTAACAACTTAATACATGATGAGGCACAACTGAACTAACAAAGTAACTTTTCTCTGATAAAAGTAAAATATCAGCAATTAAGGAGAGTCTAAATTAGAATAACCATTTCTTAGAAGATGATTGCATAAGAGTGGAATTCTTTGCTGCTGTTCATCAGTTAACCTCCCAAACTGGAGTACTCACTTCAAAAGCCACTGGGGAAAGTAAATAAAGTTACAGAATCAAAATCTTGATTTCCAGTTACTTTTCTGAATCAAGCAATATTAACACAAACCACAGCAGAAGTCCTTGCAAAAGTCAAGTCAGGCACAGACTTGAAGGTTGACAGTCATTCAAAACCAAAGATACATTCATTGACCACAGTAGGGGATCTTGGGATTATTGAAAAATAAAGCTGCTAAGAAATCTGAAATTTTAGGAATAAAAGGCAAAGGTTTAAAAGGAAGAAGGCAAAGAGCAGAAAGGGGCTCCACCAGTCATGAGAACTTACGTCAGCTAAAATATAAAAGTAAACCAGATTTCAGGGCTGTTTGTCTAAACAAAAATCCTTTCTAAGAAAGAATATAAACAAACCGTTGCTCCTAAATTGAGGTGTACGGAAGGTTATTCTCAGAATCAAGAGGCCAAACAGCAAATCCTCTAGTGATGATAATGCCTAGCCCTGGGGGAAAGCCTATGATACAAGCAGGAAAAGGAGATGACTGGCAAGTCCTATAGTGAGTTCCCTAGAGTATAAAGCTATGCTGAACAATAAGAAATGGCTCATTCTCTAGGAAAAAATTTAAAAAGGACTAGGACACATGACATGGCAAGAATGAAAGCAGTCTAAGCTAAAAAATACTCCTGAAATAGATAGCTGGTGAAAAGTATATTAAGCATCAAGTTTATTATGGCGGACATAATATGTATATGTACTAGGTATTTCTAAAATGTGCAGAAGAAGCACATTGAGGAAGGCAGAAGAAAAAGAAGAGAGGAAGAAATGCTTCAAGTGGGTCCCAGCTACTTGACTAACTCTCCATAGTTGATCATCTTTTAACAGATTCAATCCTTCCACACAGTCCACCAAAATGATGATCCACAATGAGGAATATCCAATAATATCACTTTCATTACTGTGTCCAGGAACTTAGTCTTCTTTGCAAGGTCCTTTCTGAACTATCAACCCCACAATCTGGTTCATCTACAACCAGAATGTTACTTTAACCTGTAAATATAACATTTTCTACATTTTCTCCCATAGTATGTCAATGTACTCAATAGGTTTTTTTTTTTTCCAGTTTTATTTTACACACTCACATCTGCAAAACCCATTTTTCTTTTCACTGTAATTCAAGGTTTAAAAACAGATTTCCAACAATCACCCATGACAGACCATTCCAGGTGATGTGTTTGAAGAACATCACTCATCCTACCCAAAAAAGGTCAAGGATCAGACTACTCTCCACAAAAAGTCTTCCATCACTCTGCATTTGCATGTCACACACAAGCTGTTAGCTTTCTAGAACTAGGAAATACATGATCGTGTCTCATGTGTCCCACCTGCTTTTCTGTTGTATCACAGCCATACACCACCCAGACAGTACCAGTTTGGAGCACAGCAGAGCTCAGGTGGTCTTCCCTGGGCCAAGAGCAGGTGTGCTAGAGATGGCATACCCTTCGGTACCATAAAAACTGAAACCTCCTCCTACCACCACTTCTACCCTCATTCTCACTGCATAGAAGTCCATTTTTTAAATGGTTCTCTCTTCTCATTTGTGGTTCTAAATCAGTAAAAAATGTTTTAAAACTGAGCTCACTATGTTCATCTTATAAGCCTGAAAATTTAGAAAATAAGGCCAAATGGAGGTCCTAAAAAAAAAAAAGTATGAGTTTCCTCATGCTAGGGAATGCTACCCATGTTGAAACTTCAGCCTGCATCTTTGCATTGGCACACACATTCCTTAAATATTATTATGTACATAGAAATGGAGGCATGCCTTTAGCCAAAATGTCACATTTACATTTTTAATTTGCAATACACCAAATCACTTCTAATGCCTCAAGACCATACAAAACGAACTGAATTTCAATCCAACAGTTTCACCAAAAAAAAAAAAAAATGTACTTTGCTAATATACTCCTATTACACCACAAGACATATCTTCCAACGCATGAAGACAGAAGATATTTCATTAAGTCCTGCTTTTCTTATAAAGCACCCAGTTGAATGGCTGCTGTTCTCCTGAGCCGGGAGACCATATTGTAGGAAGCATGACTTACTCACATATATCCCAAAAGTCTTAGAAGATGAAAGCTAATATTTACTGGGTACCTGTTATGTGCCAGGTCCTGCACTAACTGCTGAATATATATCAGGTCCTTTAAATTCTCATCATCACCTTGTGTGGTAAATCTCCATCTTACAGATGAGAAAACTAAGGTTCACTTAAATTAAGTGACTTGCCAAAGGTCTCACAGCAACTTGTATCAACTCTAGGTAGTCAACCTTCAGAGACCATGTACTTACTACAGTATGTATATATGTCTTGACTGAACAGACAAATGATCTACAGTTACAGACAATGCATCCTGAAAAGGACCTATGGCTGCACATACGCTACACTGGTCCCTCTTTACACCTATCTCAATGGTTGTCTTTTCCTGATGACGCTGATATACCCAAATGGCTTTCCAGGACCACTGTTTCTGTCACACCACCCCCAGCTGAGAAAACAGTTAAGACTCCAACCTGGACTTCCAGCCTGTGGTATGGCTCCTCCAGGTTTGGGCAGAAGTCTGCCCCCAGCACTCTGCCAGTACATGCCAATGGAACCTGAGGGAATACAGCCACGTTAGATGCTGTGTATGGAGGCTGCTGAGAACTGCACACAGTCACACTTGACCCAGGCAGAGAGAGGAAATCCCAACTGCGGGTCTCTAACAGGTCATCATGGCTTGACATGTATGTGACACTTAGTATGTCAAATATATAGTGAATACCATATAACAAAGTTTATTAACTACCAGAAGGTAAATTCCAAGAAGAAAAAAGCAACATAAATTTTGTTCCTCCTTGTATTCACAGCAGGTAGCACACAGTAGGCACCTAATAAATAGCCACGGACAGGAGGAGGGAGACAGAAGGAAGGAAATGCAGGGATGGGAAAAGACTAAAATAGATAATTTCTGTTTCACATTGGTGACATAAATTTTTTCTTTTCCTCTTTCCTTTAATTTTCTTATGTAGGAATTAAAAAAAATACATTCAACAATGCCTAAGTTCCTTCACATTCTTAAAATATTTGTTCGAATTTATTTTTCCTGTTCCTGGTGTAGGCTAGCACAGGCAGACTTCTATTTATCAATATTTATTATTAATAGTTACTCATTTAAACATGTTATCTTTAAGCTTAAAAACCTTGTTTTATGTATCTGTCCTAATAATAAAAAAAACAAGGTTAAAACTTAATGAATGTTTCTCTATATCTAAAATTCTAAACTGAAAGCCACTAAGATCCCTTTTTAAAACTAAGCTATTATAATTAGTCAATATCATCCCTAAATACTGCCTACTGTCCCTTGCTTATTTCATTTCAGATTTTTTTAAGATTAAACAAGGTTTTAGATTCCACCTAAACATGTTTTCTGCTTTTTAAAAATTTCTAATTGTTCCTCATTATTTCCATCCTTATACTACTCACACTAATCATATATCTGTCTATATGTCTCTAAACTCAATACATCAACTAAGCATCATCTCACCTTTGTCTTCTTTCCCTATCAAAGCACTCCTCTGTTTTGTTTTCTTTGACTTTTTTAAAACTCCAATTAAGATCATCTGTGCTAATCAATTTGCTTTGTTCAGACATCAGTTTTCAGCCATGCATGCTAGCTTAAAAGGTGCTTCCCTCTTTCTTTTCACCCAAAAATCAGTACAATCGTCCAAACTTAAACAACGTTCAGTATACTCCACTTTGCAAGTTCACTAGTGAATATCACTGGAAAGAAAAGAAAAAAAAATGTACTCGGTCAACGCTTCAAACATTTTTAGGTCCAGTTCTCTCATTCTTTTCAAGTCTTTTATTCTTCTTTACTAGGCTCATAAGGTGAAATGGACAGAGTGTCATCTGTCTTTGAAGTTTATAACCACTCTTTACCCAAGAGTTTCACACGTGGAGGCCAATGCGCCAGTCACTATGTGCGGCATCTTACGTATAGATTAACCCTCATTTTCCTCTCAACACTCTTACGGAGTATGAGCATCTCCAGTCTACAAACGAAAAAACTGAGGCTTAGAGTAGGTAAATAACTAGCTCAGAGTCACATGTTATTAGGTTGTAAAACCTGGATTCAAACTTAAGACATGAGAAAGAAAAGAAAGGTTGAGAATACATTTCCAAGAATTTAATTTAAAAAAAAAATGTAATAACTACATTTAGTGGCATCCATTCTAGAGGTATTTGTTGATGTTTCATATGAAAGAAATTACAAAGAAGACAACAAAGGAAAAAGGCGCTAACCGAAATCAAGACCTGCTACCTGCTCCCTGGTCTAGGACAACATAAGTAACAAAAAAGGGAATTTATCCTCTTAACTGAGGAATAAGAAAGAAATGCAGCAGGGAGAAGAGCGGGGACACTGTGCATTTGTGTTGTGTCACACATAGAAATAATGCTCATTCTACCCCTCAGCTGACATATGGAAGGCCACTAATGAGTTCTGCAACAGTAATTCTCCCCAGGGAGCAATAGAAGGGAAAAGAAAAAAATTAACCTGAGAATATTCCAAATCAAAATGAATCCCCCCAAAACCTTCTTATAAAACCTCAATAAATGGGACTTAACTAAGGCAGATTCAGTAAGCCATATATTGCAAATTAAGTGTAAACCTCACCCGATCTCACATACACAAAACAAATTGCTACTTACCTTAAGATTATTTGACCACGTCACAAACACTAAGTTTCTAGTTCTTTTTATCTTCACAGTCACAGAATGCACTTTATAAACATTCTCAAGAGGGAAGGAGAAAGTTAAACAACTAAAATTACATGCAATTACAACTTGAGACACTTAGAAATACACAGTTTCTAAGAGAAAACATAAAGGTCTGTGAGTAAGTTGGGAGGAAATGGTGGCAAACTACCAGTATGTTTCAACAATCATAATCACAAAAAGGAACTAGTAGGGAAGTGGGTACATTTTCAAACTTAGAGTGCTAGGATTTCTGAGCAGAAAAATATATCCATAAGAATCTTTGAAAGTTGACTCCCATATTCTAAAAAATGAGGAATAAGAGATTCAAATCAAAATTGGTTCACGAAGTTCACTGAACGGTTCATGGTCTAAAAATACACCACACTCTCACCCCATCCACCACAATCAGCGTCATCAGTTAGGGAAATTGTTCAACACGGAAAGGCAAACCACGTCTCTTTCTGAATTCATCAAAATGTACTAAGGAAGATACAAAAGAGATAAAAGCTGATAACCTAATTGGTTGTAATTTAGCACATCTCATTCCATCTTTTGATTTAGAAGCCTTAGAAGTTAGCCAGCCATAAGCAATCAAAAAATGACTGAAGAAAAATCAGATATCAATTGTCTAACCCCTTATTATTAGTCTATTGTAAATTAGGATAATAAAATATGGGGTGTGCCTAACCATTATTTAATATAAATTTTAAACTGATTTGGGGAATTCCGTTTTATCCACTTTTCCTCTGTGCTAACACCTAGTGCCTGTTTTAATGACATACTTGACATACTATATAGTACAAAGTTCTACAAAGATTTTCCAAAATGGTCACAGTGATTAAGATTATAGGTACTTAACTTTTATTCTTTTTGTATGATTGTATATGTTGCTTTAAAAGTAATAAAATCATTTAACTTAAAAACAAAAAAAAATGGTGAACTGTTCAGCTAATATTTCTAAACATTATGCCACAGGTTTAATTATGGAATAACTGTCTACAACTGATGTAAATTTCATTATCTTAGTACTGTAACAGGAAGTCAGAGGCCTTGAAAGGGACCCTCTGAAATCCCCAGGGCAAGTGGAGGCTGAGTACATATCTACTCTCCTGTATATACATACCTTGAAGGAATCATGGTGTGTGAGAGAGCTATTTACAACTTACTTTGTGTATAATCAGCAGAAACAAAAGATATGACAACAAGTATAAAGGCCTCTCTCTCTCCCCTCAGGAGAATTCAACAAGGGAGGGCCAGTGGGCATTCACTTCGGTGTCAAAAGGGCTTCCAGAAAACATATTTTCTGTGGGGCAGGGAGGAAATATGGCAGGCTTCCTACACACATAACCACACACACACACATACACACGTTCTTTGTTTACTGAGATCACAAAAAAAAAAAAAAAAAAGTTAGGGACCAGACTTCTGAAAAGAAGACATAAAAAGCTCCAGGTTGTAAATGGGAGCTACCGTTGAAAATATTTGAAGATGAATGGCTGTGAAAAATGGGTGGTAGAAAGGGGACAGAGAAAAAAAGAAAAAAGTCACAGAAATGATAACTTGAGAAAAGAATCATGTTACGACGAAAAGGGCTCATAGTCAGGGATGCCTCCTGCAGAGCCAGGGTCCACTTGAAATTTCCATTTTACTTTTAAATATTAAACATGCAGGTAGGCATCTGCCTGACAGACACTATGAAAGCCACAGCCTAAATAAACAAACTAACTTCCATGTGAGCTCCAGTCTCCTCAGTCAAGCTGGCCCCAAGCCCAGATCAGTTCTGAACTGTATGTGTTTTGGTGGCTTCAGTCTGGCAGTGTCGAAGGGACAAAGACCTTGGAAAAGAATGATATACAACGTAAGTTTAAAAAAAAAAAAAAAGAGGGAGAGAGATAAACAGAAATATAAGCCCCATCAGAGTGCTCCTCGGAGACATGGCTAGGTACAAGCACTGCCGGATTCCAAGCCAAAAGGAAGACCCAATAGCACTCCAGCCAAATTTCAGTGGTTATACAATGCCAAGCGGCAAGAGGAAAAATCACTCAGATAACACAAAGAGTTCAGGAAGACCATTAAGTGAAATAGATTTGACAATAAGCTCACCAGGAGTCCCTGTGAGAAAGAGCAGATAAAGAAATAAACAAATTATCCAACACTGTAAAGATGAAGATGCACGCTAAACACACTGCTGCAAAATAAATGAATACAAAAGCAGAAACACAAGAAGGTGAGCTACGTGGCAGGGTATGCAGTTAAATTATATCTCCATTTTTCAGCCTACAATTTAACTAGGAGACAAAATTCTGGGCCTAAACTTTCTCTACCATGGGACCCCAGACTAAGACTCAGAAGGACCAAGAATATAGAACCTAAGGCCGAAGAAGGAACCCACTGCTCACTGATCGGAAAGCAACTGGTAAATCAAAACAGTGTCAAGTTCGATGTGGTGGATCACACATGTAATCCTAGCACTTAGGGAGGTCAAGGCAGGAGACCAGGAGTTCTAGACCAGCCTGGGCAACACAGCGAGAAAAGTAATAATGAAAGAAAAATTAGCTGGGTGTGGTGACATGTGCCTGTAATCCTAGGAGGATTACTTAAGCCCAAGAGTTCAAAGTTAAAAGGAGCCGTGAGTGTGCCACTGCACTCCAGGCTGGGTGACAGAGTGAAACCCTGTCTCAAATATGTACATACATACATACATACATATATACATACTAACGACACAGTATTTATTATCCAGCCTGAGTGACAGAGTGAAACCCTGTCTCAAATAAATAAATACAACACAGTACTTATCCATTTTCAAGTATGGAATGACCAGAAATACATTCATTGTTATAGAGTCCTCAGATGAGGCAGAGTTGTATCAATAGGAACATGATAAGGATGGGAGATATTTTATAGGAGAAGAACTGGATAGGACAGATGCCAGTGCCTGAAGGAGACACAGATCTCCTCTGGAGTCATCTCAGAGCAATGAACTATAGGATCAGCATAAGATAAAAGAAAATGGAAAAGAGTCAATCAGTATGTGATTCTGCTATGCAACAGGTTGAAAGACACAGAAGATGACGGAGGTGGGGGGATGCCGGGGTGCGGGGTGGAGCAGGCACAATGTCCTCACAGGCACCAGGAGCTATTTCACTAAGGTTCACTCTTGCTCTTCCTCAGGAGCTGATCCTCTGGGGTGAGCTGCCAAAGAACAGTGCCCTGGGCTCTGTGATAGGAGCAACCTCTGCAGGTACAATTACAGGAGATTTTTCACAGCCACAAACAACAACAGAAATACCTTGTTTTTATACTGTGAAATATGGGATAAAAGGTAAAAATCTCTCTTCCCTGGTGACACCCTGAGGAGCCTAATGGACCATGAATAATGCTAAAATTACATAGAATCTTTCTTCCAGAGTGCTCAAAGGGCTTTACACATAATATTTATTAATTCCCACATCAGACAAGTAAGGAAGGGGAGAAATTTCCATTGTACTCCTTTTATTTCTAAATGAGAAAACTGAGACCTATCACTATGGTCTCCCTCTACATTTGATAAAAATGGATAGAAGTGAAATTAAGACAAAGTTCTCTCAATGACTTCGCTAGTGCTTTACTCGAAAAACATCCTACTATTGGACAGATTTCACGTACTTCCTGCAATTCTTGCTTTACCTGGGTTTTAGCATTGGAGAAAATGAGAATGAAGTCACTTGTACCAGATCCATGGATGGGTTCTTTTTTTTTTTTTTTTTTTTTTCTGAAACAGAGTCTCATTCTGTCACCCAGGCTGGAACGCAGTGGTGCGATCTTGGCTCACTGAAAGCTGTGCCTCCTGGGTTCAAGCGATTCTTCTGCCTCAGCCTCCCGCGTAGCTGGGACTACAAGCACCCACCACCACGCCCAGCTAATTTTTTGTATTTTTAATAGAGATGGGGTTTCACCACGTTAGCCAGGATGGTCTCGATCTCCTGACCTCATGATATGCCCGCCTCGGCCTCCCACAGTGCTGGGATTACAGGCATGAGCCACTGTGCCCAGCCATTTTTTTTTTTTTTTTTAAAGATGGAGTCTCACTCTGTCACCCAGGCTGGAGTGCAGTGGCGCAATCTCAGCTCACTGCAACCTCTGCCTCCCGGGTTCAAGTGATTCTCCTGCCTCATTCTCCCGAGTAGCTGGGATTACAGGTGCCTGCCACCATGCCTGGCTAATTTTTGTACTTTTAGTAGAGATGGGGTTTCTCCATGTTGGCCATGCTGGTCTTGAACTCCTGACCTAAAGTGATCCGCCCACCTTGGCCTCCCAAAGTGCTGGGATTACAGGCGTGAGCCACTGCACCCGGCAGGTTCTTATATTTAAGAAAAAAAGGTACAGAATTCTATTATTCTATTGGTTTGCAATCATTCTTGTAATACATTATTTTGGAAATTGAACACCACAGGTTGTTGCTTATGGGCAAATACATTGTCAACTCTGACAACTGACATTAAATGCAATTTCAAGTATGCCACACCCAGGTTAACTTACTTTCTATCCTCAACACTCAACTCCAGCTATCTTAAAGACAGGTAATACTGAAAGAGTTCTAGCTTTGCAATTAGATCTCTGTTTAAATCTCTACTGCAATATCTTGTAAAGTTGCTCAGTTACGTATCTCCGAGCCTTGTTTCCTGCACCTGTAAAATGAGGATACTTACATTTATTGTGCAGGGTTGGCAAGGTTGAATGAGATGACACATGTAAAGCACCTGAGGATTCAGTAGGTACATAGTATATCTGTAAATGGTACTTTGCCCCCAGCCCACAAAAGCAGCACCACAGCATACCAATCCAATGAAGGCTGAGAACTTTCAGACCACGATGGAAGCCGCATAGGGGAAAGGAAAGCAAGCCACAAGGGTCAAAGGAATATTATAAGCAACTGGGGAAACTAAAAAGAGACAGAGTCACTTGGTCTCACTTAGGGACCAAGGGCCAACTCAATCATCTTTTAGAAGGCTTCCTAGAGTGATGCTGTGTTTAGAATGACTGAAAAGATCGCTGTCAGCTCAGAGGGACTTAGTGTTAAAGACTTCACTGGGTGCTGTGCGTCGTGGCTCATGCCTGTAATTCCAGCACTTTGGGGGGCCAAGGTGGGTGGATTACCTGAGGTCAGGAATTCGAGACTAGCCTAGCCGACATGGAGAAACTCCGTCTCTACTAAAAATACAAAAATTAGCTGGGCATGGTGGCGGGTACCTGTAATCCCAGCTACTTGGGAGGCTGAGGCAGGAGAATCGCTTGAACCTGGGAGGCAGAGGTTGCAGTGAGCCGAGATCTCACCACCGCACTCCAGCCTGGGCAACACAGTAAGACAGTCTCAAAAAAAAAAGACTTCACTGGGGGATGAGGGGGTGAGAGTGGCAAGAAGCAGCATATCTGCCCCTCCTGCAACCAACCCTTTCACAATTAAAATATAAGGTAATTTTCTGAGTTCTCTTATGCTAGCAGCCTGGCCTATAAATTATTAAAAAGTAAAGAGTTTCCAGAGAACGTGCATGAATAAAATCTGAAGAACCCAACCCTCTGGGGGTGGGCAGCACACTGACAGACAAGACCAATAGTCTCGGTCAGTGCCCAAGGCATGCATCTTGGCCAAAGATTATTGTGATCATCACCTGAGAGCATGTCTGAAACTCATTTGCATGCCCCACCTGAGACCCACTGTGACAGAAACTGGAGGTGGAGTCCCTCACCTGTGTTTACAAGCCCTCCACGTGATGCTGATGAGCATTAAAGTTTGAGGCTCCCTAGCCCACGTAAACTAGAAAACCAAAAAGGAACCATAAGGCAAAAGCTCTACAGATCATAACTTAGTTTTAGAAAAGATATAACTTAAAACAATGGAGAGAAAGAAGAAGGAGCATACACCAAGGCATAAAATTCTTATCTCCCAACATCTCACTCTGTAAAGAAAAGAAAGGAAGCCAGGAAAGGAAAAGCTTACGAGAAAAAGCCAAAATGAGCAAGCAGCTTGAGCAGTGGTAAGGCCAACTCCACATCTGCTGCAAACATTAGAAAGAAATTATGTGGGGACAGACATTAACTGTAGCATTTACACGAAAAGCACTTTAAAATGATCCAGGTCAACTTGAACTCAGCCATTGGGTTTGCTCCACTCAGCTTCTCTACCTATCTTTCCGCGGCAATCAAGAGTGAAGATGTATTTACCTCTAATGAGGAAAGAGACTGCCTTCAAGTAATCACCATCAAGCTATTGAATGCTTTATTTGGGGGGGAGGGTGTGGCATTTTTTTAGAAAAGAGTTTACTTAGGAAGAAAATACATCCGTCTGAGTTGCTCTTACTTCATCAGAGGCACAAAAATGGAACAAATTGAAAGGGTTTCCTCCCTTGCTAAACAACACCAAAGGGAAAAAGGGTGATTGAAAAACGTATGTGAAAAAAGCAGAATAGTGAATTTGAATGAAATAGGATAGAAGAATGTGTTGTGGCATAAGAAAGGGAAAGAGCAAATATTAGTTCCCAAAAATTCAACTTCACAAACTACTCATTGAACCACCTACATTAAACCAATTACGATTTTTAAAAAAAGTTTAAGTAGCATACACAGTTTAAGAGACAAATACAACAGGCATTTACTACTAGAGTAAATGCACAGTGGTTGGCTAGAGATGCAAATTACTCTGGACTAGCACCTTGGCCCATTTGACATGAGTTAGACTTACTATGAAGACTGAGCCTGAAGGAAGGCCACAGATGGTACCAACAGACCAGAGGAATTCCGGCTGCTCTAAACAGGGGAGCCAGGGGAGCCTTTACCTTCTGCCAAGGCTCATAATGTAGCATGTCGAAGATCAATGAATCAACACGGTTTTCTTTGCATGCAAAGCTTGAACATAGGTAATGTTAAAAGAAGAAAGGAAATGAGAAAGCAGATTCAGTCCTGCTGTTCCATACAGGAAAAATTTTCCCAAGTCAAACATAAGTCATACTGTGTACTACACAATCCCCCCTCCAAGCCTGCTGAGGACCTCAGACTAAAAAGAGAAAAATGTGCAAACGCATACAAAGTTGATTTCTAAGGGATACCCCCCACCCCCATCCCAAATGCATGGATCTCAACTGGGGTGAGAACTAGGGGAGATGAAAAGCTGTAGTAGTCTGTATCAGACAGGTAAAAAGTGAATGTAAACCCGTCCTACCAGTAACATCTTTGTTACTAAGGTTCTCAGGAAGTGGAGAGAAGATAAAGTCAAAGGGAGTTATATTTTCCTTGGGGATCTTATGAAAATATTTTTTCCCCAAACTGAACATACTTTACTCCTGAAACCTAGTAGCTTTAGAAGCTAAGAAGAGAAGCTTAGTGGACAACAGAATGCTTTATAAATGGTAAAATACATGAGACTTTCTTTTTTGCTTTTCTTTTGGTATTAGTTGCCTCACAAAAAGACCGAGCTACTTATGTAATTGACTTACCCAATGGTAAGTAATACTTAAAATAATACCATTTTCTTTTTCTTTATTTTTATTTTTGAGACAGGGTCTTGCTCTGTCACCCAGACTGGGATGCAGTGATGTGCATTTGTGACTCGCTGCAACCTTAAACTCCTAGACTTTCCTTTCAGTTTACTTCTGAATATCTCTAGAACATGACTCCAACTAAAGCAACCTTCTAGAAGGGGGAAAATACCCACGTGCCCTGCAATTTAGCTGAGAAGTGATTCTTTTCAACTAAATTTTTTTCTTTCTCTTTCTTTCTTTCTTTTTTTTTTTTTTTTTGATAAAAATGGGGGTCTTGCTAAGTTACCCAGGCTGGTCTTGAACTCCTGGCCTCAAGTGATCCTCCTGCTGCGGCCTCCCAAAGTACTGGGATTACAGGCATGAGCCACATCATTTGGCCGCATTTTCTCTCTTACACGCATTCTCGTTAAGTGATGTGAAGCTCTTCTCAAGTTTCATCTGTCACGTACCTCTGTGTGAACAGGGCTCCTAAATCCCTAATCCTTACCTCTCATGTGAATTTCAGTCCTGCATTTTCAAACTCTCACTAGATTTTTCTAAGTGTCCAGTTAACATCTCGAGCTAAACAAGCAAAGCAAATAGGTCTCCTTTCTTTACTACAGCTTTCCCTGGATTTTTCTATATTTTTCAATGTTATTACCATAATCCCATTAACAAAGACTCAGAACCATACATCATTATTAAAAGGCTTCTCCTTATTTCCTAAACCCAGTCAGTTCTGATAGCCTGTCCATTCTGCCCTTTCAATCCCCTCAGCTGTCCCCCACACACTTTCCAGAATATTTCTAACAAGTACATGCTCAGACCTCTGCAATAACCCTTTAGCAATAATCCTGACTTTATCATTCCATACTTGCCAACTAGTGCTATACACCACCCCTCCAATTGTCGAACACATTCTCCTAGATCATGTTTATAGCTCCCCACCAATTACCAATTACAGTTCTTTCCAGGCCCTCTACAATCTAGCTCTAACCTGCCTTTCCAGCTTTATCTTCTTCTCCTTCTTCATGAAAAATGCTTGATAGACACTCTAATTAGAATATTTTATGTCTCTTGCATACTGATTTGGACTTTCCTAACCTGAAATAGTTTTCATGCTGCTCTTTTTGGAATACCCTCGCCTGTATTCTCCCTTTGAAAATGTCCCTATTTCCTGATGCCACTTCTTCCATGAAATTTCCTGATACCTTTGGATGAAAGGGATCTCATCGTCCCAAGTGCTCTATGTTCCTTAGGGCTCTAAGCACTACATGACCTTGAACCTTAAATACATGTTTTTCTCTCCTTAGGATCAAGAACTAACTTATTTCTCTTTCTATTTCCCAATAGCACTTGCCATACTGCTTTACACATAGCAGATAGTCAACAAATACATACTGAATAATAAATAAATATCTTAAAATTCATAAGGGCACCAGTGACACAATGTTACAAATAGAGTGATTTTAACTATTTCATTATTCCAGCAGATCCTCAACAAATACCCGTAAGGCAAGTAGAGGCCAATAATTCCTGTTTTATAGAAACTCAAGATGCAAAAAGGTTATTATTTATGCACAGAGCATTTTTTCAAGTATAATTTAGCCTATTAAGGTTCAATAACTAACTCAATGCCACCCTGTTGATCTGTGGTATATTTCTGCTGAAATGATTCTTCTCCTCTTATTGGACTTTCCTTTCAGCTTACTTCTGAATATCTCTAGAACATGACTCCAACTAAGCAACCTTCTAGAAAGGGGGAAATACCCATCTGCCCTGCAATATAAATTAAAGAGTGTGCCGTGCACGGTGGCTCATGCCTGTAATCCCAGCACTTTGGGAGGCCGAGGCGGGTGGATCACAAGGTCAGGATTTCGAGACCAGCCTAGCTAATATGGTGAAACCCCGTCTCTACTACACTACAAAAATTAGCTGGGGGTGGTGGCACGTGCCCGTAGTCCCAGCTACTCAGGAGGCTGAGGCAGGAGAATCGCTTGAACCAGGTAGTGAGCCGAGATTGCGCCACTGAACTCCAACCTAGGTGACAGAGCGAGACTCCATCTCAAAATATACAAAAATAAAATTAATTAATTAATTAAAGAGGTCGTTCCTTGCCCAACAAGTTGTCAACATATGCTGAAATCTAAAGTATACGATGTGGCAGGGTGCGGTGGCTCACGCCTGTAATTCTAGCACTTTGGGAGGCTGAGGCAGGTGGACTGCTTGAGGCCAGGAGATCAAGACCAGCCTGGCCAACATAGCAAAACCCCATCTCTACTAAACTATTTTAAAAGGCTGGGTATGGTGGCACATGCCTGTAATCCCAGCTAGTTGGGAGGCTAAGAGGCACAAGAATTGCTTAAACCTGGGAGATGGAGGTGGCAGTGAGCTGAGATTGCCACTGCACTCCAGCCTAAGCAACAAGTGAGACTCTATTTCCGAAAAAAAAAAAAAAAGTATAGAATGATAAAAATATATACTGGTATATATAACCTCTTAGTTTAAAATTTACTAGGCTTCAGGAGTAGGAGCTGGTATGAGAAGCTCCTTTAATAAGTTCTTTAAAATTAAGTATTGATTGCCACGTACCTGGAAAGAAAGTCATCAGCCCATTACATTGCCCTGAGATAGGAACACATTTCTAAGAAACTGTAAAAGCAGTTTACAGCAAACTAGGGATAAATTTTCATCCCAAATTAGTTTCTACTTAGTTTCAAGTCCAGGGTAGGCAAACAAGCCTGTGGGCCAAACGCTATCCTGCTGCCTACTTTTGTAAATAAAGTTTTATTGAAATAGAGCCCTGCCTATTCCTTTACATACACAGGGGCTTGGTCCTACAAAAACTTCAATAATTGCTACAGAAACCATACATCTACCTATTTACCATCTAGCCCTGCACAGAAAAGATTTGCCAATCTCTCTCTTAAGCTGTGCAAAATTACGCTGCCTTCCCTAGCAGTATCACATCTGTCTTCACCTTTAGGAAATAAGCATACAAGTGCAAGCAAGGATGTTCATATTTAAGCACTACTGTTTATTAAAAAAAAAAAAAATCCACAAACCAAGAACTCATTAAATAAACTATGATACAATGGCAAGCTAAGAATCCATTAAAAGTCATGATGAGGGCCGGGCGCGGTGGCTCTCGCCTGTAATCCCAGCACTTTGGGAAGCCGAGGCGGGAGGCTCACCTGAGGTCAGGAGTTCGAGATCAGCCTGACCAACATGGAGAAACCCCATCTCTACTAAAAGTACAAAAAAATTAGCTGGGCGTGGTGGCGCATGCCTGTAATCCCAGCTACTCGGGAGGCTGAGGCAGGAGAATCGCTTGAACCCGGGGAGACAGAGGTTGCGGTGAGCCAAGATGGCGCCACTGCACTCCAGCCTGGGCAACAAGAGCAAAACTCCATCTCAAAAAAAAAAGCCATGATGAACATCTATATTTACGGACATGGAAAGATACTTAGGATAACAATGCGTTTTTTAAAAGTCACATATACATGTAACATCATCCCTTTATGAAACTACTACCTATTCATACATTGGTAGGTACTTGTAAATGAAGAAAGACCACTAAAAATACATTAACAGTTCCTTGGTGATAGCCCTTCAGGCAGTTTTCTCTCTTTGAGGTTTTCTTAATCAGATCTGCCCTATGAACACATATCCTTTTGTAAAGAAGTTGTATTTACAAGTTTTAAAACTATTAAAAATTAATATCAGTATGCAAAGTTTAGATTCTACATTTTATAAAGCACTGGGTTTTCCAGAAAGCTAAGATGGTATTTTTAAGTTATTTTTGGTTTGGGTAGTGATTTTGTTGTTGCTGTTCTGTTTTTGTTTTTGTTTTTGTTTTTGTTTTGTCCTTTCCCTTTGTTTTAAAAACAGAAAGGCTATAAGGCTTACCAATAACCTGCACATCTACAAACTGTCATCCCCACTATATGTGGCAACCTAAATAATGCAACAAAAAAGTCCCTTATAGAAGCATGCATGGGTTAGGAGGAGGAAGATAGGCTAACAGAATAGTCCCTTGATGGAAATGTATTAATTCAATCAGTGCCTTGCTTCTGGGTTACCATAAAAAGGTTCATAAAGTACCCAAAAGCCACATAAGATTTTAGAATTATGCTGCTCAGTGACTGATTCTCAGTGAAGAGTAAGAAAGAAGAGATTTCTCTCCACCGTCATTTTCTTCTGCAAAAGTAAGACTTCTGCAAGAGTGACACAAGTATTTTTTAAACTAGTAATTGAAAAGGCCAAGTACGTACATGATGCAAGTATAAAGAACACTGTGGCACTGTTGATAAACAGATACCAAGTGCAAACTGCATAAGACTAGCAATCTACAATAGTAACAGACAGAAGAAGAAATTGGTCTAACTAACCCTCTCTGTGCCAGAATTCACAGGCATCATTTACTTCTAAGCCCCATTTTATAAATGAAGCAACTAAGATTCAAAGAGGTTATATAACTTTTACAAAGTCACATAGGAAAGAGATCAGTTCAAATGCAGGTAAATCTAGCTAAAAAGTCTGGACTCTTCTCACTATATTCATGAAACAGACATATTTCTAATAAAGAGTTACATAAATTCCCAATGTAAATTTATCTGGTGAGAAAACCTGTAATTTCTGGTTTATAAAGATATTACAGAATTATCATGGCAGTTAATTTGTTTTACAAGCAATTTATTTAAAATAGTGATTTTGACATTATTTTCCCAGTTAAGTTGATCCACTTTATCTTCTCCATCCTTATGTTTACACATATATGCCTGTATGATACGTATATGTCTTTAATAGATATGCTATAATGTGATATACAGCACCCAAACTTTAACCTTCAAAATGAAGTAGAGTCTGTAGACACAGACTTCAGTTAGACATAAAACTGTGACTTAGTTTTTTCAGACTCGTTCCATAGTAAAATTACTTCATTGCTATGGATGAAACAAAATTTATACCCTGAAAATTAACATTTACAATGAGGCCAAACATGGGTGCTCATGCCTATAATCCCAGCGCTTTGGGAAGCCGAGGGAGGAGGACTGCTTGAGGTCTTGATAGCAAGACCCCATATCTACAAAAAATTAGCCAGGCTTGGTGTAGCACAACTATAGTCCCAGCTATTCTGGAGGCTGAGGATCACGTGAGCCCAGGAATCGGAGGCTGCAGTGAGCTATGATCACACCACTGCACTCCATCCCAGGCAACAAAGCAACACCCTGTCTGTGCTGCGCAAGCTGGACTCAAAACTCCTCGGCTCAAACAATCCTCCTGACTCAGCCTCCCAAGCAGCTGGGACTATAGGTGCGTGCCAGCAACCTGGCTTGTAATTTTTTTTGCGGTGGTATTTACCCCACAGTCTTTCATAGGCTTTTAAAATTATACTGATTAGCAGTCAGGTGCAGTGGCTCATGCCTGTAATCCCAGCACTTTGGGAGGCTGACGCAGATGGATCACTTGAAGTCCAGAGTTCGAAACCAGCCTGGCTAACATGGTGAAACCCCATCCCTGCTAAAAATACAAAAGAAAAAAATTAACTGAGCGTGGTGGCACACACCTGTAATCGCGGTTATTTGGGAGGCTGAGACATGAGACTTTCTTGAACCTGAGATCGTGCCCCTGCACTCTAGCCAGACTCTGTCTCAAGAATAAATAAATAAATAATAAATAAAATTATACTGATTAGCTTTTCCTGTGAATTCCACATAATAACATCGCCAAGCACAAGATAAACAAAACCTTCAAGTCCCAGATGGGGAAACTGAAGAGTTTCACTAGGCCCCATTTTCTGGGGTGTGGGGGTATTAGGCTAAGGCTTTCTCATCAAGTATTCCAGGGATCCCTAGGAGAGGCTTAAAAGATGGGACTGTGGCTCTATCTCTTTTCATCTAGAACAACTCTGATTTTTATCAGTTCTACATACTGACTTCCTCATAAAATTTAATTTGAAAGGAAATAAAATCAGTGGTTTCTACAACTAACTTTCTTTTTTCTTTTTAAATAGCTAGCTTAAATGATATATGAAGAATGCAGCAAGGGGGAAAGCAAGGGATTTGGAATCAACTTTGCTGGATTACAGATGTTAGGCCTTGATTTCTTCATCTGTAAAATGAAAATATGGGTACCTTCCATGAATGCTTTTGTAAGCATAAATAAGATATCATGACTACCATCCCTAGCACACTATGTGTGCTAAAAGGTAGCAATAAAGTTATTAGTTAACAATTTTCATTTTTTTATGCTTACTAACAAGCCAAAGTAAACACTAAGTCAAATATTTATTTTAGATCTTAAGATGCAGTATGTTCAAACTTTGGCAGGCTAAAAGAAGTTAGATGTTAAGCAAAATAGCAATACTAAATAAAGACCATCTACAGGCAGGCGTGGTGGCTCACACCTGTAATCCCAGCACTTTGGGAGGCTGAGGGGGGCAGATTGTTTTAGGCCAGGAGTTCAAGACTAGCCTGGCCAACAAGGTGAAACCCCGTCTCTACTGAAAATAGAGGCGTGGTGGCAGGCACCTGTAATCCAAGATACTCAGCAGGCTGAGGCAGGAGAATCACTTGAACCCGGGAGGCGGAGGCTGCAGTGAGCCAAGATCATGCCATTGCACTCCAGCCTGGGTGACAGAACGAGACTCTCCAAAAAAAAAAAAAAAAAAAAAAAAAAAAGGCCATCTACAATAATATTAATGTACTTCACATGGGAACACAATTATTTTTTATGAAAACATAATCCTGGGCTAAAAAACAATAAAAAGAAGCACATTATTTTGCTCAACAAATAGTTCCTAAGTCCTTAACTACCCTTTAGGCAGTCTGCAAGATTCTAAATGAAGATAAAGTATTGCCCAGATACATGTATGTTGACTGCTGCTGTTTTGTTTAATTCTACAGAGGTGTAAACACTCGAAGCTTTATGTGGTCTTAGTTCCATGATTATAAGTAGATTTTCACAAAACCAGGGACAGACGCTGGAGTCTAACTTGCAAAATCAAGTTTCAAGATCCACTATCAAATGCTAATGACTATAAGGCAGGAAGCTTTAATTCAAGCAAATGATTAGAACGGATTATACAAAAGTAAACAGGATCCAACAGAATTGGCCAACTTTACTTGTAATCTACCTGTACCAAAACTGGTAAAACAGAAATGATAGCATCACTCTGACATCCACAAAGATCAACCTGATGAAAATTTTGCAGAGTGGTAAAAATGTAGACTAATAAATAACGCCAGAGTTTCTTTACTTAAAAAAAAAAAAAAGACATCTGCTGATGGCCTAATATCGCCTTTCCTAGAGATAAATGAAGAACCTAAAACATTTTATTTAAACTTATTCCCCTACCATCCTACACTACTATTTCCAAAAATTCAAGCTTCCCAAGGGATAAAAACTGGGGAATAAGCCACAGAGCAGGTCAAAGGAGGATGACCTAGGGTTTATTAAGTATCTACTATGTACTGGAACTTCAAGTGTGTTGTCTCATTTCATTTTCCTGACAATCTGTAAGCTAAATGTCCTTTTCCCCATTTTAAAAGCAAAGAAAATAAAGGTCAGGGATAAAGTCACTTATCCAAAGTCACAAAGCTAACATGTAGCAGCATTAGAATCTGAAACAACACCCATTTTTTCACTATTCCACCAAGTTTCCAAAGCCAAACAAGTGTGCCTGGCACAATGGGAACAGGAAAACACTAAAAGAACAAGTGATGATATTTTTTAAGAAAATTTTACTTTTATGCGGAGAAGATTCCTAAATCAGCTGAAATTTTCTTATTAGAGAGATGTGATACTGGAGTAATTCCACTCTTCCCCTCTTGGATTATGAAAGGAAACTTTTAATAAATCAAATTGGAAAGGGCTGAACACAACTACAACATCCTTTTCACAGTTTAAAAAAAGTGCTTCTATCACTAGGAAAACAAATATAACTTCAGATAATCTAAATGTTAATTGACAGATTTTTCTCCTAAATTTGGCAACATTAACTACTTTTTCTAGTATTTAAATAAAATAATTAACTTTAAAATTGGCTGTTAAGTAAAAGAAATAAAAATCCAGCACAGAGCAATATTCTCCGGAAAAATCGCATTTTAAAATGTACAACTAAAAAACAAATCACCAAAAAAACTATCATCATGTTACTAGACCAAATAGAACAAAAAGATATAATTATTGAAGTGGGTATTCTCTAGAATGTAAGAAAAAAATATCTAATGAATTCACCTAAAATTTGAAGTGCCCAGCCCATAAACACAGCTTGATTTTCCTATGGAGCTGATCGCTTATTGGTGTAAGACTTCCTATAAATAATGTCAATATATATGTTTAAAAAGAACAAGCCATCATACAAACACCATTAGTCAGATTAAACTCAGGGGTCTATCTTGACAAAATCATTGTTTTATAAAATATATAAAACATGTACTTAAAACTCTATAAATAGGGCACACGGGTCCACTCATAGTTTACTTTTCTGTGCTATATTCTTGAGTTGAATTTTTGTTACATGACTTTCTGACTGATAATGTATCAATGGAAAACTAACTTAGCAGCTCTCCAAGTTTTTTCTTATAACTATTTGGCAGTTATTAAAATGTGCACACACTCACACACACACACAAGTATATATGTACTATTAAGGAAAAGAAAAATAACATCTGAACAGGAACATGAAAACAAAGAAAGAATTAAGGTTTGAAATTGAAGAGAAATGCAGTCCAAAAGTAAAATTCAAACTATTATTAATATATCCTTTCTTAGGTCATCTTAGGATAATACATATTTCTCCTATACATTGGGGGAAAAATCAGACACATGAATATTTTATAAAGGCACACTGCAAAATCAGAAAGCTGTTCCACACATCCACACTTTAATCTGTTATAAATTAACTTGAGTCAGTTCAAATGTTATATGTAACGCACACGATTACAACTGAAGTCAAATCATACACACCCTCAGTAACTGTAAGCCTAAAACAACTCCAAGAGTGAATGAGATGGCTAGAGTTTTCCCTAAGGAAGGACAGGGGTTGGGGGCAATCTGCAAAATGGATATAACTGAGACAAATGCAAAGACTGAAAATATCCTAAAAACCTGAAGATGCTCGTGTGGTTTCACAACAAAGTCCCTTTATAAGATCCACAGCCCAAATGACTTGCATCTTTCAACTGCTCCATTTCCAGAACTCCTGATTTTAAATCACACTGAAAACCTTTGGCTGCAATTGAATTAGCATGGTTGGATTTAGCCCTTCTAAATGCCAAAAAGGAAAAAAAAAAAAAAAAAGTACCATTCTAAAGTTTGTTTTGTTTTAAACTCGGATCTTCTGCATTCCAAAATTGTATCCCTCTGACTAATATAAACCGTTATTACAGAGAAATGGTGTTTTAAAAAAAAAAAAAAAAAGCCAGTGAAAAAGAATGAGGGAGTAGTAATGGTAACATACAGTACCATGAGCTGCAGCGGCCTCCCAGCCAGTGGTGCAAGGTTAACAGATCAGTCCTGGCCTTCGGGCAGACAGCAGAACACAGCCTTGGGGAAGGGGGGACAGGGACGGAGGCCAGGGGAGGGGGCCCGCTCTCAGGCAGTTTACACAAGAAGGCAGCTCAGCTCCTTTCTGGCGCACTCCTCCTCTCTATCTCCCAACCTCTTTGCGTGTGTCTTGTCATATTTTCTTCAGCTGTTAATTGTCCAGACTCCAAGACTTTAAACAGCCACAGTTTAGGAAAAAGCGAAACCCTTCTAAGTGACCATCACAGCAAATCAGCTTCATGCTAGTGGGTAAAATTTTCCAAGGGAAGTGTTCTTCTGATAGTTCCTGAGTCTCTAAGTCACCCCCACCCCCACCCCCACCAGCCGCCACACACACTCCCCTGGAGGGCTAAATGCACTGTGGCAATAAAACATTCATGCGACTTGGAATTTTAACACAATGCCATTTCCCTAGTTTAACCTGAAAGGAATGCACTAGTCACAACAGACTACATCATCCTGCCATTAAACCCTGCCAAGGAACCGCTTTTTTGGCCGCACTGGGCCAGCTTTGACGGGAAAGGAGTACACAGACCCACACACTGAGCACAGAGGGGCCACCTCTGCTTCCTCAGCCTTATCCAGCAACACCCTGCTCTTGAACATGACCCCTGACCCCTTGCATTGTGACCAGCTTGTGAGGCATGTGTCACCCTGGAACTTCTGCAGAGCCACACACTGCGCAGGCCATTTGCTGCTCCCTCTCAACAGGCTCTTGGGCAGACGCCAAAGGTTCTTTCTTATTATTACTGCTACTATTGAAAGTCTTCTGTTTAAATGTAGGGATGCTTTTTCCTTGAGTTGTATGATAGTGTGGCTTGGGTTTTTTTTTCCCTCCTTTGTTTGTTTTGGACTTTTTAAAAAACAAACTTTACATTTGCATTGATAATTATGTTATTATTAATGACAAAATGATTCAGTGTGGGGACTACTTATCGAAGGTGCCAGTTCTTTCACATTTAAGTGACATTCAATTTAGATTTACAAAACACCCAGAAACAATTCCTATTTCTCCAGAGAAGTTCAGAGAAAAATTCAAAGGGATTGAATCCTAAAACACCTACACTTAACCATTTTTATTTACATGCTAAGATATTATTACAAAACAAACAAGCAACAATATTAGATGAAAAAACTAGATTTATTGACTTACTGCTTGTGCAGAGAGTTCTGCCTTCCAAGCAACATAACTGACAAGGAACTATTTTTAAAAGTATGTATACCAAATGAAAAATTAAAATCATACTAAATGTTTACAAATGTTTTTATTAATTTTAAAACTGTTCTAATGTAGCCCTTTATAACCAATCACAGCAGTATTAATTTTTGCAAGTTAACAGAAGTCATAGTTTTGCACCCCAAAATACCCCTTTCTTCTTCTACCACCGATTCTCCTACCACTGAAGGATGTCTTCCAGATTGTCTTTTTCTGATCATTCATCTTACTATCTTCATATGATGCACATTCACTTTCAATCTTGTCCAATTGTTTTATTATTCCTCTTCTATACTGTAGTCATAGGCAATTCTAAAAAGCACAAAGTCCCCTCTTTTTGCCCTGACCTTGAGCTACAGCCAGGTGAGCTGTGATTATCCCTACAGAAGGCAGAAGGTGTTCCAGCTTTAATCTCCTGGAGTGAGGCCATGTCCCCCTTTCAGTAACAAATGAAGAACATCTTACTTCATCTAAGAGAATACCCTAAAATACAAAATGATGATCTCAAAGCAAGTTAACATGCACATATAAAATAAAACCAAATTGTCTTCTTTAGAGTAATTTTTGTCTCCTTAGTAGCTGGAATTAGTCTTAAGCCCTAGTTAAAAGACTTTTTTCTTTTTCTTTCCTTTAAACAGACATTATCATGCCTTGAAAAGTCATTCTAATCCCTTCACCTTAGCCAAGCCATGCTAATTCATGAGAGGACAGCAATTAATTTTTTAAAAAAAAGGAATTATACTTGACTGGGGGGAGGGGAAAATCAATCCAACTCAGAAGCAAAGGTTACCAAAACCTATGTGAAACACTTCCATTTCAAATTGCAAATGCTGAAATCAAATTGTCAGTTTAATCTATATAAAATACAGCAATAAGGCTGGGTGCGGAGGCTCACACCTGTAATCCCAGCACTTTGGGAGGCCAAGGCGGGCGGATCATGAGGTCAGGAGATCGAGACCATCCTGGCTAACACGGTGAAACCCCGTCTCTACTAAAAATACAAAAAATTAGCCGGGCGTGATGGTGGGCGCCTGTAGTCCCAGCTAATCGGGAGGCTGAGGCAGGAGAATGGTGTGAACCCGGGAGGCGGAGCTTGCAGTGAGCGGAGATTGCACCACTGCACTCCAGCCTGGGCAACAGAGCAAGACTCCGCCCCCCCAAAAAAAAAAACAGCAATAGACATTTGATTTTTTTCAAGTAATCTGATTTATTATCAATGTGCATATTCAAATTCCAATTTTGATGTTACTAGTGTGAAGTTACTAGAGTAAAACCCAGTAAAATTGAAGGAAGAATCAAGTGATGCCATGAGATTAAAATTACAGAGATTAATTTCTATTTTAGTCCAAACAGATACACTTTTCTTCTTATATCAAGTTAATCAACACAGTGACACCAAAGTATCTTGGACCAATATTCAAAGGATGAACCGGGGCCTATGAAAAGAGGTCTGTGAAGTTGCACCTGCAGTACATGTAACCCTCTCCATGGTAATACATCTCCTCTGAAGACCTCTGGAACTTTGGGATACATCACTAAAAGAAGGATAAGCAATCTCATTTTAGTTCTAAACAAGTTGCCAAGTAATTATTACTATTATTATTATTTTTGAGATGGAGTCTCACTCTGTTGCCCATGCTGGAGTGCAGTGGCACGGTTTCAGTTCACTGCAACCTCCACCTCCCAGGTTCAAGCGATTCTCCTGTCTCAGCCTCCTGAGTAGCTGGGACTACAAGCATGTGCCACCACACCCGGCTAATTTTTACATTTTTAGGAGAGACACGGTTTCACCATGTTGGCCAGGCTAGTCTGGAATCCCTGACCTCGGGTGCTCTGCCCACCTTAGCCTCCCAAAGTGCTAGGATTACAGGTGTGAGCCACCACACCGGGCCAAAGTAATTTTATAATCTAAGTATTCACTACTATGGTATAGCGATGCATCACATATTAGGAAATCAGAGCATGCTACAAATACCACGATGAAAACTATTTTCTATGAAATTGTACCAGTACAAATAAGTGGAATCAGAACAATACAGAACCTGCTAAAGAAAAAATGTCGTTATCAGTAAGTTCACTGAAATTCAAAAAGTTGCCCAAAGTTTTGTAGAAATGTTAATTTATTTTGGTGGGTACAATGTGAGTAGATCAAATCTGTGATAACCAGCCGTGATTTCCATTTTCCTTGAGCCAAAAGAAAACTTTACTGTGTTAAATGGCATTTAGAAATAAGAGTTTTAAAGTTCTGTAAGTTACCTTTTAATTTCTAGAAAGCAAAATAGGTGAAATTTTTCTCATGAACTTCTATTAAAAACAGGATATCCATGTGCAAACAGGCATATGTTAATTTATTCTGCTCTGCAGGGATTCATTTGGAGTCAAGAGATTGGCTAAATCAACGCCCTCCTCAACACACACATACAACATGCACATGCAAGCAAAGGCAGTTAACAGACTCTAACCCTGAGTGAGGGAAAACTCACTCAGAGATGAGAAAGGACAAGATGTGTATGGACAAAAGAGAGAAGGAAGGAAAAGCAAAGAGATGGTGTGGGAGGAAAACCAGATTGAGACAAAAGCAAGCCACAGGAAGGGCGGGGTGAGAGAGAAAAAGAAATAAGAATGAGATGGGGAGGAGCAAAATGGAAAAAAACAGAGAAAGAGTCAGTAGGGAAAGGGAGAGAAAAAGAAAAGGAAGACCGAAGGAAAAAAGGGATTGCTGGCAGAGAGGAGGAGCTGGAGCCCCACAACAAAACAGTGGATCAGGCAGCTGGCCTGAGATGCTAATTCAGCGCTTTAACAAATCAATGCCACTTGAAAAGTACAATGTGAGCCCTCACTGGGTAGATGTCAGGGGACTGAGAAAATGCATTCTCAAGTATTTCACATTAAGAGGGAATAATGTGTTAATTTATAACTCTTCACCCTATACACTTGGATTATCTATCTGTGTCAGCGATTTGACTTCTTAAATTTATCAAAAACGCACGCAAAGGGAGGCAGCTTCGGCTTCACCGCTGGGAAATGGAGGTTTAGGGAAAGCCTGTCAGCCAGTCCTAGGTAGTTCTGCTGTTCTTTCCGCTTTCCTATTTGGGCTGAAGTGTTGGTGGGGGTGGCAGCAAGGAGTGAGCAAGCCACTGAAGGGGAGATGAAGGGGGGAGGGGAACTCCTGGTCCAGTTACTAAAGCAACCAAAGAAAAGGCTTTCTCGGCCTGTGGTTGATTGCATTAGGTACCATCCGTCAAAAGTGACACAGAAGAGAAGGAATAACTTGAATCAGCAACCCACGCTGCCATCGTCAGAATTTACTTTATGGAAACTTACTTAAGTCTCTCAGCACACCCAGTGGAAGAGAGCCTGCTGACAATTGGATTTTAATTAAACAGTACACTTGCAATGCCACCACAGTTCCACAGAGCTTATCAAAATAGGAAGGGAAGAGAGAGTTAAGCAAATTTTGTTTGGTTAGTTTTGAGACATGGAGGAGAGATGTTAAAAAACTCAGATGCCAGCCCAGCATTCAGGAGCCTCATTAGAGGGACTATTTCTTTCTCAAGAAAAACCTATTTTATTAAACATCAAATTCTTGGAATTGTTTCCTAATTATTCCTTAATAAAATTTAGTTAACTTTTAATATAATGATTGCACAGTTTCTAACCTGTGGGAGAGACAGGGAAAGACTACGTTAGTAAGTTTTGTTGCCAAAATTAAAGTATGATCAGACTTAAATTTTCAAAGTTTAAGCATTGTCAACATACAAAGGCAAACGTGTTAAAATTTTGGAATAAATAGAAGAGAGTAGGTTTCAAGAAAGTGTTTTAATTAAGATTATGTCTTCAAAGATATGAAGGGGAAAAGTGGTTATAGGTATAAAGGAAAAACAAGGCCCAATTACGAATAACTTCTGAGTTTAAGATTGCCCAGACTACACACAGCAGTATTCTAAACTGGAGGCATTTTTATTTGTTACATGTACAACTGCAACAGAAACAGACATTCTCTTATTTTCAAGACATTCATATGTAAATGAATGCTGATGAATGGAAATGAGATGCTAAACATGATGGGCAACGTTCAACGTTTAAAAAAAAAAGTTACTTCACTTGCTGAAGCTTGAATCTCTTCCCCTCCTACACCTGGGCGCAAAAAGAAATGAATGACAATGATGGACCTTCCACTAGTTTCTATTGGTTAAACAACACCTTACAGAGATACTCAAGACAGAAAACAAACATTCTTTCAGTCTTATGCTTTGCATCTTTCCTATGACATGTATCACAAAGAGTCCATTGAAAATAAATATTAGAGACTGAAATTATAAGTAAATAGCCAGAAATATTACAGTGGCATTGAGCCAAAGGGCTAAAATATCCAAAACAGTGTAATTATTTAATGAATGTTTTCTTTCTTTCAAATGAGATAATTAATAAGGAATTTCCTGGTTCATGACCACAGAGTACACTATTTTCCCTTTTCATAAAATCTTAGGAGACCGAACATACATTCTGGGCAGTGTGTTTGCAGTGGGAATTATATATATGCATGTATGCTTTTCAAGGGTCTCTATTTATGCCCTCAGAGTAGGATTTGTTCTATCCCCAGTTTTTGCATGAATTACCATTCCTGTCTGTCCCATCCAAGCCACCCCCACATAAACTATCTATTCTTATCATTATGGTACCATTAATCCCATTCTCCCCTCCCCCTCCCAACTCACCTAAGGGGTTAAAAGACTTCAGTACATTTGTGACTTGTCAGTGACATATAATACCCAGGTCCTTCATGCAATCAACTTTTACTTGACATGTATTTGCTCATCACAGGACCCGCATTACCACTGGGAAAATGAAGAAAAACCTAAATTAACACTTGACATTCAATATGGTCAAGTCCTTAATTGGCTGGGCTTCCTGAGAAAGCAATTTTCTATTCCCCAAACTGTTCGCGTGTCATGTGTAGAGTGCAGCTCTTGGCCATCACTGCTGTCCCTCGCTCCCTCTAATGAGAGCAGATGAATTAGTGCTACGTGACACGATTTGAGCAGGGCTTCCTCCTCCTCCCCTCCCCCCAGTCTTTCTCCTATACCAGTGACAGCTGTGTGGCAAGGGGAAGAAAGAAAGAGAAACGCAAGAGCAAAGAATCCTGTAAAGGATGATCATTTTTTTAAATGAACCTTAAATGTCTCGTTGAAACTACAGAACAACAGGGTCACTTAATTTTGGAGGTGGGGAAGGGGGGGGTTGTTACAAAGATCAGGGGAATTATCTGGCTATGGTTGATTTGGGTTGTATTAACTTCCAGCACGTTTCTTCCATTCCTCGCTAGTTGCAGTATTAGACTGCACTGCTCTAATTAAAACGGAATTTACATCCACTTAAAAAGTTTTTGAAAGGTCTGGAGAATGGGTCAACTAGGAAAAAAAGAACAGCATGAAGTGATTATTGTTCGAAGATAAATATACCTCTAAACTAGAGAAAGTCCTTTCAACAATCACTTAGGTCAGGAAGAACCTACAGCACAAAACTATAGTGATACTTTGTTTTCAAATATTATTCC
This sequence comes from Pan troglodytes, assembly GCF_028858775.2. Lineage (NCBI taxonomy): Eukaryota > Metazoa > Chordata > Mammalia > Primates > Hominidae > Pan > Pan troglodytes. The sequence goes on along the minus strand of NC_072409.2, from coordinate 99,193,696 downwards.
ATGTCTGAGCTTAATGCAAACTATTCTTTCCTAACTCATTTTGTTTTGTTTCCATTGATTGTTGAATTACTGAAATGAAAAACTACTTGATCACTGATTTCATTCTATTATTCTGGAGAGAAGGAATATATTCTACTTTAAATGTGCTTGTCTCACTCAGTAAGAAACAATGAATACATGCATGAAAGGAAGGCAGGACAGAGTCTGCTTTACTCAAAAATACTAAAAGGCAAATTAAAGGTATTTCTCTGAGTCTTCACTTACTCATTTTGAGACCAAAGAAGTAGTAATTTTAAATCCCTAATCGCTCACCCAATCTGATTAGGACAAAACAGAACTACAGGATAGAAGAGCATGTGGCAAATCATTTAGGAAAGTAATTAGTACAAAATACATGGATAAGTGAAAATAATTAGTGAAAGTCACAAACACCTTAGCACTTTGGATCATTACTCAGTTTTATTTAGGTGAGAACCAAGACAAAAATGTTACCTGTGTACAAAAAATTATATCAAGACTGCACTGTGGTGTCACAAAATCAGTTTACACATGCAAAACACAAAACTATGTCAAGTATAGCTCCCCCGCTTCAAGTAGCATGATCATTTATTAATTGTTCTTCTGTAATTCTGAATATAATTTAAGCAGTAATAAATACTGAATATAATTTCAGTAAGTAAATTGTGAGTAGATTTAAAGATATAAAAAGATGGTGACATCCACTTTTACACTATGTGTAAAGTTATAACTTAAAGCCAAAAATGCTATTTCCACATTTTTACATTTGTGGGAAATAATGGGAAAGGAAATGAAGCTTTATAAGATTTTTTCCAAAATAAAGCAATTCATAACATCTTAGAGTATTATTGCACTAACAGAAGACAAAATGTAAATAAAACTGTTTTTTAACACCTTGAATTTTCAAACTTGTTGGAACATGATTAGTTTCAGACAACTGAAACACTAAAAGATGAGTATAATTTTAGAAGTATTTTCATGGAAGCAAAACAACACAACGGACACACACACTGCACAGATTATCTCTTCTGAGGCCAAAGCACTGATATTTCACTATCATTAAGATCCCTTTTGAAAACACACTTGAGACAGCTTGTAAATGGGCATTTTATCAGGTGTTTAAAAGAAATAAATAGATAATTTGGTATTCTGGAAAAGTAGCTCAGTCTAATACATCCAGTTAACTGCTACAGTAGCATTATCATCACTGAGCAACAAAGGGCAGTGTATTCTGCCAATAGCTTTAGGGTGACCTTTGCAATGCTGACTAGTCCGTCAAATTCCATCTCTGAGATGCAAGGCATAGACAGGGATGGTTTATTAACTGAGGTAGGAACTAAAGACTAGGAGGCTCCAAAAGGGTAGGCGTTTCACATTCAGGAAATGGGGAATTCCTTTCCCTAAGAAGAGAAGCAGTGTACCGTAAGATCAGGCTGAGCAGGCCCATCGTCCTCCCCATGGAGCCTTCCATGGTGGGAAATTGTCATGTACTAGGACAGCATTAGCAATTTTACAGTTTTACATGTTCCTTTTCTCCCCAGCTACCTTTTTTTTTAAGGACTGCAATGGAAACCCAAATGGAAATGGGTAAAATGGGATCAATGTCTTGAGCCCTAGGAATAAAGCTGCAAAGGGATACTTACATAGTCATAGACCTTTAAACAAATTGTGACCAATACTACTTTTATTTGGAGGTAGTTTCCAACCATCACCAACAGGATAAATCTACAGAACTCAAGGGGGCAGAAACAATGGGTAAGAAAAATGACTGTACTGAACTGGGAAATTTTTCAAGGATAACCTGTAGAAAACCAGCCTAGGAAAAGGCACTTTTTTTTTTTTAAGAAAGTTAACTGTGACTATGGCAAAGTGACATGCTTAAACTTGATATTCTCTTAGGGATGTGCAGGCTTTGAAGCTCATAATAAACTTGAAATGGCTCTGTGGAATGTTAAGGCTTAATGTAGATGGTTGGTGCCACTGTCATGCCTATACAAAAGTATGTCAACTTAGAAATAACTGCACTAACAGCTCCAGGGTATTTAGAATGGAAGGCTTTCCCCCGCCCTTTTTTTTTTATTATTAAGAATTTTACTTTGAACCCTAAGAAGCTGCATTAAGTTTCCAACCTAGTTAGTGCAGCTAAAATTAAAATACTTACTCAATTTTGGCTGGGCGTGGTGCCCTCATGCTTCTAATCCCAGCACTTTGGGAGGCCGAGGTGGGCAGATCGCTTGAGCTCAGGAGTTCAAGTCCAGCCTGGGCAATATGGCAAAACCCTATCTCTACAAAAAATACAAAAATCACCTGGGCATGGTGGCGTGTATCTATATTCCAGATACTCCAGAGACTGAGGTAAGAGGACTGCTTGCGCCTGGGCGGGAGAGGTGGATGCTGGCCATGAGCCCAGATCTCACCACTGTGCTCCAGCCTGGGCCACAGAACCACACCTTGTCTCCCCTCAACCACCAAAATGATACTAATTTCGGTTTACTGTAGAAAGGCAAAGTGTCTGCCACCCACTTTGTCTGTGTTACCTTTACATTACACCATTCTCAAAAAGTTTAAACACGGCAGAGGAGAGAAATGAATGCTTTGAAATAGCCTAGCATATGTAACAATAAAACTATCTAGCAAACACAAAGCACAAATGTTATTTTATAACAATTAACAGTATCTAAAGGGGTATATTCTTTTATCCTCCATTATTCGCTACCTCTTTTACTTCAGTGCTTCCCTCCCCTTATATTAAAGATACTTTATCTAATTCCCAGTTGAAAGGTTTCTGAAAGCGTTAAGTCACAGCTGTGTTGATGCTGAACTTCTTGAACATGGCATACCAGCATCATTCTGACACATTTATAGATGTTTCCTTACAAGCTGCACCAGCACTTGATTTGAAATATCTGACTTACTCTAACACAAACTGTTAATCTCTGGTCTTTTCTCCAGTTGAGTTCTTCTCTGAAGTTTTGGAAGCAAACCAACAACTTGTTATGTTTAAAACAGAAATGGCTCCCTTCTGATTGGTTTCTGACACTGTTCAGTGATGCTGTTAAACAAGACCCTAGAAAGAGCCTAGATATACCTAGGCCCCATTTGCAGATCATTTTAACAGGATGTTCTTGTTTCCTTTTCCCACGAAAATCAATAACAGGATGACCTTCAATTTGGAATTCAAACCAATTAATTACCTGTTCTGTTGAAAATGTTGATAACTGATTTGCCTGGAGAATTTCAATTATGAATAGATAATTTCTTTTAAAGAGACCCTTCAAAAAATATAGACAGGCATTTTAAACCTCATCTTATACAATATAAATAATGTTTTCTTGAAGCAGGTATAAAATATTGGCCTTGCATGAATTAGTAGGGGGAAGTTTTCCCCTTTGTGGTCCATCTCCTCCTTGTGACATCATAATCAATTGCTTGGTAAATTACAGCAATCCCACAAAGATTCAGGGCCAAGAATCTACCGCTTTAAGGTGAGACGAAAAGCTTTTTATAGTTGAATTCAGCTTTTCATCTACATCAATTACTTACACAAATCATGGGATTATTTTCAGAATTCAGAAATCCTTTATTATTTTAAAATCCTTATGCTTCTACCTTTATTTAAATTATTTGACTATTTTTTTGTTTTGCCCACACAGGTGATTTTTCTTTAAATGTGGGTCATAAGGAGAAAAGCTATACATCAAAACTATCAGCACCAGAAATATATTTACTAAACTTTTTTTCTAATCACAGGGGAAAAAATGAAGAATTTGGTTGATCCCAGTGGGGAATTCCCAAGATGAACGATCACATGCAATGAAACTATTATCTTCATCCTTTAAAATATTATCTAAAACAGAGGTTTCTATCTGGCAGCCAGAGGGCTGAATGTAGCCTGCAGATGAGTTTTGTTTGGACCACACAGTTTTAAAAATATTTGAATAGGTTGCCAAGATTTCAAAATCAGGAGATTTCACATAAAAATCTGGATTTCTGGCTCATCATTAAAAAGCAGCAGCAGTGGATCTGGCAAACTGGGCATGCATTCCCACCTGGTAACAATCGGCTGGAACCAAGGAGCAGCTACCTCACTGTGGTTGAGACATGAGCTTTCTGGTCCACCACAGTCCCCACTAGACTCACTCTACTTGTTTTAATTTTTGTTACCTCCACATGGCCCTTTTAGACAACTACTACTCCTTACAATGTCATACTACTCTAGAGTTTCTGGGAAAAAAAGAAGAGGGTGTTCTCAGAACAGAGATTTAAAAATACATATTTCACAAGTTTACAGAATATAAGACAATGGGAAGCAAGTTTCATTTCAATGAAACATTCGTGCAAACCAAAGGAAACTCATTTTCATAATTAAATGTTTTTTAAAATAGTAAATCCAGAACTGATGACCCAGCCTTACAGAGTGGTTCAACAATCTTTACATTGGTTTTCAATCAGCCACCTATTTCTCTGAAGCCCAAAATAGATGCTCATGTCAAAGTATTACTCAGATTTTGTTCCTTCACATGTTAACACTTCCACACTTCCTTTCTAGAGCTATCATGTACTTAAGTGAAAATGTACTGTAATATGAAAATAGGATATGTCTTCAAGGTAAATTTTAAAAGTCAACATTTAAGATGCATGACTATTATCACAGCAAATATTCATCTTTACTGACTCCACATGTATGCCACCATCTGACATTTATACTTACATTAAATAGACATTATTATGGGTTCAAATGACCCAAAAAGTCATGGCATATTTCTTTACAAATGATTATTACCTAAAAGCAGATGTCTATGACACAGTCACCATACACTTCTTTATATCTACTTTTTTTTTAATGAAAGCAATTGCAAGGAGAATATCTTTTACATTTCATTATTCCTAATCAATCACAACGACACAGCATTTCTACCTATTAATGGATTTTAAAAACAAATTTAAAATACCCTATTTAGCAGAGGGAAGAAACAGCCTTTTCATTTCATCCAACTATATTAAAAACAGGCTATCTCTGACGTATTACTACAGTACAGAAATGCTTAAGTATCATGCAAACTGTAGTACGTAGGCTATGACCAGTCATATGCCAACTAATTTGGATCAACTATAGTATAGTGTTTTTACATTATGTTTCATCATTGCACCACATGCTTGAAAGGTTAGTTTTTAAGGTGTTTCCTTCCGAAAGGAAGCATTTTTCTTCCATTTTTACCTAAAGAATGTAATCCCTGAACATATGCCAAATTTACTTCACAATCGGACTTTAATCCCCAAATTCTCTTGATTCTTAGCAACTTGCACAACTTTAAGTAAACAGTTCACAAAATCATAATGATCATACTGTAGCATTCCTTAACTCCTAGGTGAATAGAAAAAAAGAAAATACCATAAACATGAACTCCATAAAGGCAGTCTTAGGTAGGCCTGAATGACAGTGTATTTCTTATGGGAAACATTTTTCCTTAATTTCCATTATGACTGAAATGTGAGCAATTAGAAATAGACACCTGGAACTCAGTTGTTAATTTATCTCTCCGCACCCCTTTCACACTTTTCTTCAAACCATTTCTTACGATGCATCTGAAAGATATGATCTTATAGGATGACCTGCATATAAAGGGCACTGAACCAGTGTTCACATTACTTTCTTTAAAATGCCTTGTTGTAATCCACGACTAAACTTACTTTCTTTCTTTTTTAAGTATATAGCTTTAGGGGGGAAAAAATGGAAATTTCTCAACTAATTACTGAGTAAAATGATTTAAAAAACAAAAATTAAAACAAACATTCTAAGGAAAGTATATACTTCATTACATTCATGTTAATTTGCCTTTTATACCATCTTAGAAAGAGAATTTTATGAAATACACAATTCCCTCCCATGATGACCAAAGCTTTAAGCTGGTCTCCTCAGGTTCACATCATGGCAGCTGACTGCAAATATGTAAAGCAGTTCTGGAAGACTCACAATTCACAAATTTTTGTTTCTACTTAATTGTTTTAAGATGAAAAATAAAGTGTGAGATAATGGATGTTTTAGTTAATCTGTGTTTCATGGAGAGAAAAGTATTACTGTCACTTAACTCCTTCTATTAATCACTGCTTTCTAGAAAAGAATATCTCACAGTAGGCTTATACTGAAGCTCATTTCGGCATTCTGCAGTTGTAAAAAAAATTTAAAAGATCAAAAGTACAGGACTGCTGGCACATACAGGAACAGTGATTATCAGAATACTCAGAAGGTAAGCAGCAGTTGGTTTATTAAGAAATTATTTAAAATAACTGTTTACACAAGTTAAAACAACCAACTTCTCACTTTTACTAAAAGGATGTTTTCAATATAATGAACATCCAAGCTTTTCTGGTCATGAGAAAACCTGGAATATATTATACACGCATGAATGTGGCCCGGGATGCAGGATATGGGATGTGCTTCCTATCAACAGATTAACACTTCATTTTCATTACTCTAATCTCACCACAGGCTGTGAACACTCTCTTTTTCTTATATGAACAACAATGGTACATGAAAAACCAAGCTGACAAGCAGGCAGGGTTCATTAAATGCACAAGGCCCTTATTCCCATAACACATCTCACCTGTATGAGGCCAGTTTTCTGGCTTCCCGGCTGGCTACTGAAACAAGCTCTCCCAGATGTTGGAGTTTGAATTCTTCTTATCCCTTCCTACTTACATTATAATAGATGACAAAAATAAAGTAAAAATGAAAAAACTCCTCTCCACAATGAAGAGTATTTAGTAATGATAGGACTGGTAACATATTTTAAGCTCCATTCAGTCCCATGATTACTTTCCAAAGTTGTCCAAGAGAACAAAGAAAAGTTGCTAGAAAGGGAAATAAGGAGACATCTGAAACGAGTCAGAGAGACTCATCCTGGTGTCTCTATCCTAGTGTAATTCTAATTTATTTGAAGTAAGCTGTAGTCTCCCACTTGCTGAAAATGGCAGTTCACAAAATAAGAAACCATCATGCTATTTTCCAATGAATGACACTGAGTTTCACCAAAAAGCTATAGTCAAGAAAGGAAAAAGGCTATATAGATAGCATAGTACAAGGAATAATTACAACAAGATTCTTAGGATGGAGAATGCCTCTTTGGGGAAAGCCATCCACAGGCTCACTGCCTCTGAGGAAGTCATTAGCAAATCCTCAACATACATAGAATTAAGTCACCTAATTGTCACCAGCCAACCAATGGAGCAGGCATACACTTTCTGCATGCCTACGCATTACATATAAATGCACTACCATAATGTGGCAATATGGGATTTTTAGTACTTTCAAGACAGTAAGTCCTTCCACAAAGTTTACAGCCAGACTTTGGTTTTGGTTCTTTCTGGTACTCTAATATTTACACCTAAGAAAGAAAGAATAAAAGAAAAGGAATATTAAACAGCAGCTAACCTCGCTGACTCCAAGTTAGGTTCTGGCATGAGGTCAACAATGAGAATGTTTGCAGGCATTCTCACTCAGGGACACTCTCATGAATATGCTCAGTGTATAATTACTCCCCATATCTTGCCGGTGACATCCCAGCCATGTCCACTGACCTCCAGCACTGGCAGAGGGCGCAGTAGTGGGCAGCTTTCTTAATCTATGCCTGATCAGGTGTCCCAAATAGCCACCCTAATGATTTAAATCAATGAAATTCTTCTTGATTTAAATGTTAATGGAAAGGGAAAAAAATTATTAAAATCCTCTAATGGAGATTCTCATTTTAATATTAGTTTTGTTATTATGTTAAGCCAGCTGAAAGCAATTACTTGTTGTCATGTAAAACGTTCATTAACCTGTTATCTTCATTTTCAGACACCCAGTTCAGGTACTCCGATCATAAAATGTGAGTTCTGAAGAACTGTCTAGAGAACCAATAGCCACTAAAAGACACCTTAATAAAGTTGAAAAATTCATGACAGTCTCAAAAAAGCACAGCAGGTACAATACTGAAAGCTATGTCTTTCCCATACAGAATATGTTTCAGTCTTGTCAATTTTAACAATCTGTATGCCTTGTGAGACAATGGGTTAAAATTTATTAAATACAAAACAAGAGTGAATCCTCCTCATGTGTTATGTATACTGCATGCTTTAAATTTTAATTTCATAATACCATCCATTAATACTGGTCCTACCATCATTTCAAGTCCTTTTTTAAATGTTTCTGTTAACTCTTACTAGCTGCAGTTTGTCTGAAAGAATCATCCCTTCAGCCTACTGCACTGCCCTTGGTATCTTTTCCTTCTTGTAGGGAAATAAGCTCGTGTAGAAGTCTAACTGCACAAAATAATAAGTCCAAGAATTAGGTTTTTAAAAGAAGAAAAAAGGAAAGCAAAATCTCTCTTCAACTAAGTACTTTCTTATACAGGCTAAGGATCAAATTGAGCTGCCTTTCAGCACCTCTGAATGATAAGCCAGGGCCCCTGGTTACACGTTTTTATCATGCCCTTACTCAAAGAACCCTTCTACAGCAACACTCGGGACAGTCCTGTCAGCACTCACAGAGGACCACACCTGAGGGTGGCACCTCTCTCTCATGCCTCTGCCAGAATGATGTATTGGCAAAAGGGTATTTATTCAATTACTGCTACGTTTCAGGTGCATTTCAATTCTCTTCTCTTAAGGCAAAAAGGGCCAATGAAAGTAAGGAGGAATTCAGAATAAGAGAGATGAGAAGAAAAGAGAAATTACCTCTATGAGAAAGGAAATAGGAACAGAATAACCTTGTATTTAGGTCATTAAGTAAATTTCTGCCAACCAAATATGAATGAGATTTATAAATCAACACCACTCAATGACACATAAACCCTAAAGACAGTAGCGAAATAACATTACAGTTCAAAAGCATTGAGTAAATAAGACGTCAGATATGCTCAAGAGAATCAGTTGTTTCAATGAGTAACTTCCTACTGTTCAAGATTATTTTCATTTTCTTTACAGAGAGAAATGAAAAACTGATGGGCTTAATTAAAGAGAAACAAAAGGATATTATTTTGTTGTTAAAGGATCAATTCTTTTTTTTAATTGGAATGATGATTAATAAGTTGAGAATTTGGTTCCTAAACTAGCCAATTTGAGTAATGTGTTGTTTTTCCACAAGCATTTCCATTAAAGAAAGCTCTATGAATGAAGAAAACATACAGCGATTCCTCTCTTCTCCTGATCTCTGCACTTTGTGGCATGAAATGCTACATACAGCATTTGAACAGAATGACACTGCACACTGTCTCCACCCAAATGAACTCCAGTCATAAATTTTTCACCTGAGGGTTTGAATGTACACTGTGAAATCTGCGAGGCTTCCTACAGGGAACGTACAAATTAAAAAATAATCAATACTTTTATTTTTCCTATTCGTTAAACTTTCTTTAAACCTGGGGAGAAAGATGGCAGTACAGGTCAGGCTCAATGAGGAGGAAATGTGGGGACCCTGGATGTCATGGCCCCAGACATCATTTCTGGGATGCCATCTGCACATTTTAAAACTTCTTAGACCTTGAGCTGCTTAGCAGATTTTTTTCATCTTATTTTTCCTGCATCTTTACCAGTTTTTCTTATAGGAAAACATTCCCTCTATTACCCAATGTTTTGTTTCTATGTGAGGATATAAAGGCTGTTGTTCCTGAATTATGTCTCTTTTCCTTTGTTTCTCTAAAGCTTAAAAATAGATGTCAGTTTCTTGAAAGGGTCTTTGACTCCCTTTCTCCTGTCTCGGGGGTCCTTACAGTAGATGAAGATCACCCAGCAAAATGTAGAAGCCAGCTGCTTTTCTGGAAATAAAAAATGGCATCAGCTTTGGCAGACAGTAGTAAGATCCATCATTTCCTAGGACCCCCAAACAATCTTCTGACCAAGGTCTGGAGAAGGGTGGTCACTGAGCAGCACCATAAACAGACCACAAAAGCGTACCACCAAAGGTACAAGAGGATTTTCAAATGGCGAATTATTTCTACATGCATAACAAACCAGGCTCCAAACCTCCCGTGAAAGGAAATCTTGGAACATTATATTCCATGTTCTTTGGACAATAACAAGCAGGGAATCCCACAGAAAATTTCTCTCACTGAAAAAGTCAACCTACCCGATTCACTCTGTTTTCTCTACAACCACAAAGTTCTCTGACAGCACTGTGTGGGGAAAAAGGAGTTAATTCCTAGATCGATTCAAACACTAAGGTTCAAATTATGGACACAAGGTAAAAACAAATTCCAATTTCTTTTCCTCTTTCCTTTTGATATATGTGCTAATCTAGAGTGCCAAGTTCAGAAAGTACCTCTTAGGCTATACAGAATCATTAGCTATTCACGTTTACAAGGAAAATCCTCTCAAAAGCTTTGCAGACAGATGACGGCAGATGCCCAATGCAACTTTTTTTAAGTGAGTGTGTGTAATGCATACAAGGTAGAGAGAGGGAGGCACCAGAATTTGTGTTTTTCATTCAAGTGGATGACGCCAGCTCACTATCTGTAACGGACTGTTCCTTTGGAATCAGCTCCCTGTGTCACAACGACCTGGCAAACTTGAATGCTTTCACTATCACTGGAGTCCTTGCAATCCTGCCTTGGTTGTGACCCATTCACTTCTGCCCCAACTTCTCAGAGATGCCTTACTCAGCATCTAATTAGTTAGGGAGGATTTGCCGTGGCTCTTAACCCTGACATGGGAGTGGGAGGATGTGCTGCTGTGGTAGCCCAAATCTGTCCTGTCACTGCATTAATCAGATTTCCATAAAGCTATGCATGAATAATTGGATTTATCAGTGAATGTGAATATACACTCATAAATATAATTATAAAAAATACCTACAATTATAGATAAGATATCTGCACCTTAGAGGGATTTATTTTTCAACTGCAGTTACTTGGCTCACCTTAGCAAAAGGCTTTAGAAATTACACAAACATAACAGACCTGTTTGCAGATGACAGAAAGGTGAGAAAATTAAATAATTTCAAAACGATCACCTACTGTGTTCAAATTCATTTAAATGAATCATGTTGAAAATAAACTCCAAATTTGTGCACAGATTTTTAACATATACAAAATACACACCTGAGAATATGTTTGTGCATGCTTTACTTGCATTAACGTTTACATGTACATAGAATACTATATATATAAACTGTTACTTTCCCACTGCATTACAAATGAGACAGTATCTCTTATGTGAAGTCTGCATGTTATCCATAGACCTTCAAAGTTTAGGACAAACCAAGCACCTGTCTCTATGCTACAATTTGTATCTTAACAAATACAAATACCCAAATATTCCTACTTTAGTGTTACGTTATCAGACAATATACTGAGAATTATATTTGAATATATGTCTATTGTTAAAAATAAAACATATTACCACTCAAATTAAGAGGGGCCTAAATTGGAGGTCGTAGCCTAGTAATTCAACAGGCTAAAACTGCATGCCTCTTAATATAATATAAATATTTATTTTAGCATTAAGACCACAAGTTTAGTCAATTTAATCCTTTTTTAGTAAGAGAAGATCATCCAAACATACTAACTGTAAGGAAGGGAGTAAAAATGGAGAAAACTGCAGAAAGCAAGCTAGGGATGAATGATGCCTGGCAATGAAAGTCGTTTTCAAAGACCATTAACTATCAGCTGCTTTAATCAGGGCTTTGATTAAATAAGAATATACATCCTATGTAAAAAGGATGTCTATTTGAGTGGGACAGAGTTTAGAACAAAAATGCGTTGTATGAACTATAAAGAAGACCCAAACCACAATGTACAACTAGGCGTCTGACTCGTAATACTATATATATATGCCTTTTAAATGACTAGTGAATAAATACTCAAAAAAATGGGGGGGGGACAAAACCATTTTCATTTAAAAACATAGATTCCAGAAACTGAGATTGTTGGCCTATATGAATAGAAAAAAAAGATTTCTTGAGGAAAATTCATATTGAGCACTGTTTTAAATGGATTCTAGCAATGTTATTATACATTTCTTATATTTTGTTTATCATTTCTCTGAAAGGTGCTAGATTTTTATATTAGTAAGAAAGTTTGCTTTTACTCTGTCATATCTCTGGTGAGCAGACGCATTGGTATTAATGTAAATCGTTGATTTAATTTTTAGCTTTCTTGGTTTGCCCCTCACCTATCTAGAAAATGATTTCTCTGGTGATAACTAACACATCATGCTAATGAGAGAATCTAATGCACAATAGAAAAATGTCACTACTAATAATATTTGCATGAAGTTAAATAAAGCAACTGTAAGAGAATGTCAGACAGTTGTTCTTTAATAAGACACAGTTTCACAATGAAATTATGTTGTTAATTTTGTTACATCATCGGGTGAATCCTAAATTACTACATAATGATGTAGAGAGTCATTTATAATCCTAACTTAGTATTTCACTCAAGTATGAAAAAAGACCTTATTAAGGGACCTACATTTTATTTGAAACAGGTTAAATATACCTCACCAATAATAAAAGGTAAATGTCTCTAGTAACTCATTAAATGTGGGCTATAGCTATTTACCTTTATGGTTTCCTTTCTGAAAAGATTTTTAAATAGACTGGACTATTACATCCCTTGAGATAGCTACAAGAATTTTACTTACTATTCTCTCAAATGCACAAAATATTTACACAAATAGAAGAATTGCCTCCTCAAGCGTGATTTAAAAAAAACTTTGAAAAGCAAGCCTCATTTTTTGCTTTTAACAGTACCTTGTGAAACTAAAACAGGCAAAATAAGGTTCTTTCTCCACCTGTCACTGATCAAACTGATCCAAAGAAGAACTCCCTTTACACAAGTGTCATACCCTTTAAGGTTCTCAAATACTCAGCTATATACATAGAAATAATTTGAGAAAATCATACTTCAGTATAGAAGAAAAAATGTGCAGGCACAGGAAAATGTAGTCAAATAGTCTTCACTTGAACTTTAGGGGCACATACTTCATCCCACTAAATCTAAATTGGCTTCAGATTGTGATTATTTGTTACTATTAGACAGAATGAAAGATGTACATTTAAGCAGATCCAACTTTGCTCATATGAAACAAAAGACAAAGATTTTTGTATCCCTACTTCCTAGTTTACTAATAGAACACATAAAAATAGATTATTAAATTTCAGCATTCATGGACATTTCCCACAATTTTCTCTATAGTTAAATACTGGTGGTAAATTATCTGTAACTCAGTTTTGAAACCTTTTATAGCAGCCCTACTAGTCAGACTTTTCAAACGTCTAAATAAATAATCAGGAAAATATTAGTTTTATACTATTAAAGAAAACTTTAAAAGAAAAATAACCCAATAAATTTTATTCATTTCATAAGCTAAGTAAATTTTACTTAGAAATAATCATAATCTAGAGAAACCTCTTTATGCCTCAGCAATGAGATGTACAGAATTCTACATATTTGATTAAACTGGACAAACTTTTACCTGTAACAAAAGCTAGCGTAACTGTATATATTGAAAGTAATACTCATTTAAATGGCTGGCTTCAAGAGATATCAGAGATATAATTTCAATAAGTCTCTCTCACTCACACACACACACGTGCTGAATCAGCATTGCTGATGAACTATAGGTAAGAAAAACAAACATATTAAATATGAACAGCACACATACTTTCACTCACATAGTTTGAACTTAAGTTATGTAATATTTATACAAACTAAAATGTCATCTTGAAGAGAAAAAAAATGCAAGCTCATATCCTCTTTTACATGCTTTCCAAAAATGCACAAGAGGTAAACATTCAGTGACCATGACAGAAAAAGGTGGGTTGGGGGGATAGGAGTGATTGCTAACTACATCAAAACCAAAAAAAAAGAAAACATATTTAAAACTGTGATTTCTCTCCTTTTGTTGTACTACTCTATTTCATAAATAGCATAATATTATACAGTTTTAATAGCATCCATTAAGCATAAATTAGTTCCCTATATTTCTATTCTCTCCATATAATCACTGATGCTCACCATTACACATATATGCACACACAGGTACACAAAAAATATCCACACAGTCAGACAGCTGGATCAAAGACATCATAAATTGTCCTAATTCTGACCCATCATTTATATTACTTTATTTGTTTTTTAGTTAAAATGTTTTCCATGACAAAATCTCCTTAGATTCAAATCTACTTGGAAATGGGCTAGTGCCAAATAAGCAATCTAACACCATCTATGTGGTTCAATAGCCATTTATCAATTGATCATTATCTCTATCTGGTTTTATTAACTCTTTTCTAGCTAGAGGGAGATGTAAGCCAATCTTCCCTTCTAACACACACACACACACACACACACACACGACCTCCACTAACTCAAGGAAAACCCTGAAGGTGACATCTAGTTTTAAAAGTGAAGCACAAGTGATTTGGTACTAAGGTTAGCGAAAACACTGCATTCCAACATGCGAGAGCCACCCAGGCAGGGATGCGTCGCGGAAAACACCTCTCACAGCACTCTGCAGTGACAAGGAGCATCTCTGTGTGGAAATGAACTTTTCACTTGAAAGAATGGGAAATTGCACATGAAGAGTTACTTATTGGGTTTATGTTGATTGCATTTAAAGCCCAGCTTACTGTATCAGCAGTAATCAGGGTCCCTCTACAGGATATGTCAAAATATACCTTATTCAAATGCATTTATCCTATTTAGAATTGTGTGCTAAAACTGTTCTCTAGCTAAATGCTACAAAACCCTGGTTGTAGGTATTACCGCTTGCAAATGTATTTCTAAACTTGTAGTAGTTTATAGCCTGGCAAATTGTTTTCTTTTTTTTTTATTATCAACAAACTTTAAATATCTAACTCAAAGTATTTAATTTTCGTGAACTCTTACAAACAAAAGCGTTTTTAAAAAAAAAAAAAGCAGTTGCAGTATTTTTTTCCTCATGAGTGGCACAACATTTCTTAATAACCGCCGTCAACTTAAAATCCAAGTATATTTGTCAATAGTACTTTCGTGCTGTGTGGATGATAATATCAAACTAACTTGCTTTGTGTGTGGATGATAATATCAAACTAACTTGCTTTGTGTGGGTTTGGTGTAGGCTTTGGAAAAGCAAGACGTGTCTAGGAGGGAGGCACCAGGGAACTTCCCTCCCTCACTTGAGCACAATCCAAGATGAAAGTTTCTGGGTTGTGTCCCCTTCGCTTCCTCTCACCCTCGCTCCCCCGCGGAGCCAAGGAGCCAGCAATTGTGCAAGAGGAGACCGGCGCACAGGGCGCTTATCACGGAGCGCATGGTACGAGCCGCCGGCTCCGGTGATTAATTATCAGTAACCGATGGCCTCGCGCTACCACGTCGGCTTTCCCAGCAGAGCCAGCAAGCCGAACGCCTCCAGCGCGGCCGGGACGGAGGAGCGGCTCTGGGGAAGACGCCGAGGCTGCGCCCGAGTGAGTGCGCCGGCGGGCCGGCGGGCCGGCGGGCGGGCGGGAGAGCGGGCCGGAGCCGGCGAAGGGAATGCAGGGGCGGGCGCAGAGGGCTGGCTGGCAAGGAGGAGCGGAGCGGAGGAGCGAGGACCGAGCAGCACAGCCCGCCACGCACGCCGACTCCTCCAGCAACCCTCGGCGCTGGCAGCCAAGCCTGCACAGCCTGTCTCTCTTCTCAGGTCTGAACGAAACTGCCTCCAGCCACATGAAGTCAGTAGGGCTGTTCTGAGGGGCCCTGAGATTTGATGACTGTTTTTTAGGTTGCGGAACCTACTCCGAGAGCGCAAACACTTTGGACGAAGTGATTCATATTGATAGATACATTTGTTGGGTGGTGGCTTTTTTCATTCTCAACAGAAAACAAAGAAATAAATTAAGTCTTCCCCTGACCCAGACTGTACTGTGAAACTTTTCAAAAATGTCTCTGCTTTCTTTTACTTCAGTATCCTTTCCCCTTTTTCTTTTAAGACGCCCTTAGGGAAACCATGAAGTAACCCTGCACATTCCAGTAACACAGTTATGACAAAACAAGAGCCTAACTAGGAAGTGACCACATTTTAAAAAATATTTAGAAAGAAAAACACCAGAAACAAAAGTGCCCATAACAATTCAAGGTTTCTTAAAAAAAGAAAAAAAAAATCAAGAAATAAAGTAACTTACCTGTTGGGACATTCTGAATAAGAGGTTAGTATCAGCGTTTTGCCATGTCCCCATGAACCCT